>NC_062224.1:14718622-15318622 GCF_902686445.1 Sciurus carolinensis
CTATTTTTGTTATTTTGAGACACAGCCTCACTAAGTTGTTTAGGGCCTAGCTGAGTTGCTGAGGCTAGCTTCAAATTTGTGATCCAGAGTTGCTGGGATTACAGGTGTGCACCACCATACCCAGCGATACAGTCATTTTAGAGAGCAGTTTGGTGATGGTGGGGAGTGGCAGTTGGTGGCCCAGCAACTTTATTTCTTGAGATAGAGTTTAGGGAAATTCTTAAGCAAAATTACAAGCTAACATGTAACACTTACAAATGGATATGTTCTACCTTTAGAAAGACAGTTGACAAAAAAAAGTCAGCTTTTTCATACCATGGAATATTCTATAGTAATTTAAATAAATAAATTATATAGATCTATGTGTATCAACATGGATAAATCAAGAGACATCAAAGTAAGTGGGAACTGGGCAAGATGGCCCACACCTGCAATCCCAGCTACTCAAGAGTTCAAGATCAGCCTGGGCAACTCAGCCAAGGCCTTGTCTCAAAATATAAAAATGGTTTGGCGACATAGCTCAGTGGTAGAACACTCCTGGGTTTGATTTCCCAGCCCTGCAAAAAATTAAAATTAAAAAACTAAGTGGGAAAAACTGGTTATAAAGGACACACACACACACACACACACACTCCTTAAAGCACATCAAATGATAACAGTATGTATTGTTTCTGAATATCTACAAAGGCAGAATTGCAAAGAACAAAAATATAAAAACACCTGTGGGCCTTAGCACAGTGCCTACTGGAGGAGAGAGGGAGACTCATCTGAAGCCAACAGAGGGTGTATGATTCAGCCACAGGAAAGGATAACCCATCTATTGCATTTCTATGAAAAAGCACGTATGTAAAGTGCAAAAAGAAGTTCTAAATAATGGGCCATTGAGGAGAAATTTGGGAAGATAAAAATCAGTCCAAACAAGTTGACGTAAATTGATAAAGACCTTGAACTCTGAGTTCTTTAACTGTCTCTGGACTTCTAAAAAAATATTTTGCTACTAAAAGAAGTAAGTTATTTTGTGATAATTTTTTTTAAATATGTGGTTTGATTCAATTATCTGATTTTGACTTCTACTTTTCTCTTTTGTTAACAGTGTCATCAGCAAAGTGGTTCCAGCCCCCGAGGCTAAGCCAGCCCCTTCTCTGAATAGACCTAAAACCCCACCGCCAGCCCCAGCCCCTGTACCTGTGCACGTGAGCCCTACGCCCCTACCACTGCCACTCCTCGCCCAGGCCGCAGCGTGCCCAGCTCTGATGCCATCTCCGTCCCCTGCCATCTCTGGAGCAGGAAGCTCCAAAGCCCCTGTGCGAAGTGTGGTCACTGAGACAGTCAGCACCTATGTGGTATGTGTACTTCATTGTCACAGTAGTGAAGAGAGCATTACTTGAGAACCTATCATGAGTGACGTGTGTATCATCATTGAATCTTGGAGGCAACCCTTCAGGACCAAAAAAGTATTCATTGTATTTTCGAGCTTTTGGTTAAAGAGCATTACAATGTTTGCATATTCAGTCTCCATGAATAATGTCAAAGCATTGTTTTTCGTTACTTTATATTATTTTGGAATATGACCATTTGCCTA
Organism: Sciurus carolinensis; assembly: GCF_902686445.1. Classification (NCBI taxonomy): domain Eukaryota; kingdom Metazoa; phylum Chordata; class Mammalia; order Rodentia; family Sciuridae; genus Sciurus; species Sciurus carolinensis. The sequence goes on from NC_062224.1 coordinate 14,720,205, forward strand.
TATACGGTAATCTCAAGGTAGAATTTATATAGATGACTAATGAAATTTAAATTCCATATTGAATTTCTTGATCAAGCAATTACATTATTCACTTAAGAATATAATTTATGTAATATGCATAGATTTTATGAGCCAGCTGGTGTTTCTGAGTTACAACACTAATTATATTTTATTGGCTAAGATCCAGATTATTAAATAGAAATGAACTTTTGGGCCACAGAGCTTCCCAAGTATCCAAGCATGACTTTAAATGTAAAACCCACCATATTGAATGAGTCCATATCATCCCAGGATTCTTTTTAAGTGTTTTCCCCATACTTACCAGTATCAGATTTTATTCACACCCTGAATCCAGTCTAGTAATGACGTACTTACAGATTCTGAGAACTAGAGATGTATCTCAGAGGTAGATTGCCTGCCTAGCTTGACCAAGGCCCTGGTTCAATCCCCAGTACCGCCAAAAAGAAAAGAAAAATTAAAAAAAACAGAAATAAAGATATGCTGTGTGAGCACTGTAGAGTACACACACACAACACGTTTTTGGTGCATTGAAACATCAACATCGTATGGCTCTAGCTATGGAGACCGGGATGCATTATCCTAATGGTGGAAGGCTTTGTGGGAAGTATCAGGGGCACTCACAACATCTCCTGTTATGAACCATGAAACATTACATTCTTAAAGGAGTTAAGAAGGAAATTTCAGCAAATAATTAAGTATTTGAAACATTCCAGTGAAACAAAATAGAAAAAGAAAATATTCAATATATTCAGAGAAAATACAGATATGAAAAATTTACAAAAATATTGTCAATTCAAGACCAAATAGAAGATGTGATATAAAAAACTGTGATCATCAAATTGAATAATTGAAGGACCATTTGTATAGGTGTTTAATCTAGGCAACAGCTCTCCACATGTGTTAATTAGGAAAAACTTTATACTTAATCTCCTCAACATCCATTTGTTTATAGTGGATGTTTGCACTAACTGTGGGGATGGGTCTGATTGGAATTGACACTGTTGTTGAAAAGGCCTCTAATTCCTAAAGAGACACTTTGTAGACAGGACAGAATGTGTGATTAGGGCAAAAAGGCCGATCTTGTTACTGCCTAATAGTATGGTGTTAGAGATGTCACCTAAATTCCAGTAGCTATAGTTTTCTCATTCTTAACCTATCCAAAGCATGTTTTACAATGGTTAAATAAAGTAGTAGTATATATTTGAAAGAACTTAGTAAACTGTGAAGTAGTGGGTGTAATTATGAATGTTATGTTAAATTTCTTATGTTGCACAGTCTCAGCTTGATAATTACAAGAAAGGTCAACCAGGAGCAGGACTGACCATGCACGAGAGGCTCCGGGCATAGGATGCCAGAGCGGTGTCACCCCAGGAGAGCTGGTGCATGGTGTCTGCTGGTCCTATCCCCTTGAGAGTCTCTCCTGAAATTAGAAAAGACTAGGTCAGAGCTACCCACCAGGTTCCTTAGTAAGTTTATATATCATTGTAATTGGCCTTGTAGAGATTTTTGCAAAAATAGTTGGCTTTAGCTGTGCAGAGTCACAGGCCTATAATCCCAGTGACTTGGCAGGCTGAGGCAGGAGGATCACAAGCTCAAGGCCAGTCTCAGCAACTTAGCAAGTCCCTAATCAACCTAGAGAGGCTCTAATCAACTTAGAGACCCTGTCTCAAAATAAAAAAATGGAAACACACACACACACACACGCACACACACACACACACACAAAGTTAAAAATACAAAAAAATAAAATTAAAATAAAAAATGAAAAATGGGCTGGGGATGTGGCTCAGGGGTCACGTGCCCCTAGGTTCAATCCCCAGTACAATAAATAAAGAAATAAACAAATTTAAATTTTATTTAAATAAATAAAAATAAATTTTAAAATTTAGCTTTTACTTTTTGCCTTTATTCCCCTATTGCAGAAGTATTTCCTCCAGATTCATTTTGATAATGTGAAATTTGAGGAAGTGGTACAATTGGGGATGCTTCCTATTTAGAATTGCTAGGTTAATAAAGTAAATTCAGAGCCTACAATATTTATAGCAAAATAATATTTAAATATGTAGCTCTTTGGCCTCCTGAGCCCCTTATTTCATTTGCCCTTTAGTTGATTGTACTTTTCTAAAAATGCCATAAAGGGAATGGAAAGTTACTTAGTAACTACTCTTTTATATCCTTGATCTTATCATCCAGTTCAGGGGAAGGGTTTGGCTAATGAGTAATAAGGGGACACCTGCACACGGGCGCATGTATTAATCCCATGCCGAGGAATGTGATGGAGGGAACTACACACGGTGAGCTCTGTAGTTTTCAGGAATGTCGTCACTGCCTTGAAGACCCTAATCATTAAAAAATTCTGGTAAAGGATTTTTTTAGATATGCTCACAGATTATCATAAAAATACTTTGGCTTTTTATGACTTACAGAGTTTAGGATATTCATTAGAAGTGTCTTATCATTGAGCTTTTTCTTTTTCACATGATTCCAGAACACTGATGACCATGATCATGGCTTTGAAAAGTGCTAATCTATGATATTTTTAGCTTAATTTGTCAGTTTATCAAGTTTATAAGTATAACATAATAATTCCTATCTGGCCTCTTTTTGGTTCTTTTTCCCCGTTCCCCATTTCTGCTCCTTCCCCTGTGATAAATCAGATCCGAGATGAGTGGGGCAATCAGATCTGGATCTGTCCTGGGTGTAACAAACCTGATGATGGGAGTCCGATGATCGGCTGTGATGACTGTGACGACTGGTACCACTGGTGAGTCTCAGGGCACCTCCAGCCTCACGCAGTGGCTGCTGCTTAGTCAGGACAGCACAGCTTAGTGCCTTCAGACCAGCGCAGCTCCCATCCTCAGAGCACACATGGAGCGAAATCATGGAGCACAGAAAATGAGGTTAATCTCAAAGACCAAGAGCAGTGTTGCTCTTCAGCCTCAGTTCTGGATATTTTGCTTATCTACCCTTTTTATGAAAATAAAGTAGAGGAGAAATGCGCCGCATCAGCCAGGAGGGACGTTGGTGTGGAGGACAGTAGCTGCATGACTTCTGCCATGGCTTTGACGAAACCTCAGATGCAGGGTCTCCTGGCCAAGCATCTGTGGTTTCGTATTTTTGGAGCATTCGTGGGGTTGCAGCTCTCTGTAAGTCTGTGGCTGAACCAAGAGAGAAGCCATATGCAGATTTCTATAGAAATTATGATTCCACGAAAGATCTTGAGGAGGTGAAGCGGGCTGGTATCTTTCAGAATGCAAAGTGATTTGGGGGATATAAAGAATGTATTTGGATTGAATTCCTTAAAAGTTTGTAACTGATTTGTGCTCCTGAACTATAAAACATGAATATGTGGGCTAAGGAATAGTTTTTCTTGGTAAATAAACAATTAACAGATGCTGAGGGGGAAAAATGAGAGGAAGCCAGATGTGGGGGCACTCGCCTCTACTCCCAGTGACACTGAAGGCTAAAGTAGGAGGATCCCAAGTTCCAGGCCAGCCTCAGAAATTTAGTAAAACCCTGTCTCAAAATAAAAAGGGCTGGGATGTAACTCAGTACACAAGAGTCTGTGTCCAATCCTCAGTGCCCCAAAAAATGAAAAATAAAATATAAAATGAAAGGAGATGTAGACGTTTCCCTTTCATTCCTCTCCATTAATGTTCTGTACTACAGAACATTACAGAAAATCCTGTTAAAAGGTGAGCTCTCGGTAAACTTAGTACAAACTGCAGAAATAAAGACAGCTTATCTGTTTCTTAAACCTCTTCAGTAATTCCCCAAAACTGAAGAAATGTGACCAAAATATATACAATCTTCTTATTTTGTCTTTAAAATATCAGATTTTAAAAGATGTCTGTTCAGTTATGATGTATGATATCTAGAAAATAAAAACAAAGCCATTGCTCAGAAGAATTAGACTACTCCTGACTGAAAGAATGAATGAACTAATTAAAGTCCCCAATGGGGCCTGTAAAAGAGGCATTATAAAATGTAATCGCAGGGGGGGGAAAAGATGGTGGAATGAGAATGACATCATTACCCTATGTACACGTATAATTTCTTGAATGCTGTGACTCTACATCATGCACAACCGAGAAATGGAAGGTTGTGCTGCATTTGTGTACAATGAGTCAAAATGCATTCTACTCTCATGTATAACTAAGTAGAACAAATGATAAAAATAAATAAATAAATAAATAAATAAATAAAATATAAGCAAATGCCCAACAAGAGTGCTACATAAATCCAAGCCATTTAACTTTGATTTCTGGGAAATATTTCATAGACTCCAAAAATTATTTTAAAACATTGAAAGAAAAAGAATAAACATATATAAAACTTGTTTCTTTGAATCTATTTCTAATGTTAGGCCCTGTGTGGGAATAATGGCCGCACCACCAGAAGAAATGCAATGGTTCTGTCCCAAGTGTGCCAACAAGAAGAAGGATAAGAAGCACAAGAAAAGGAAGCACCGAGCACACTGACCGCTCCACACGAACTGGACCAAGCAGTGTCAGCTTGGGCTTCGTCCCTGGCTCCTCTGGAGGGAGCTGGTGCAGTTCTGCATCCCGTCCCCCTGATCCCTCTAGACGGTGAATCTGGGAAGACCAAGGACAAGAACGCGCCATCCACTCTGGATTTTCCCTTCTGAACACACTGGCCTATGGTTCGGTGGTGGTGTGACAAGGAGAACTCTACACTAGAGGTGTGGCCTCAGGGCTGCCCACCTCCATTTTTCTATTACCAGTGACAAGTATTATTAATAAAAAAGACCATACATCTTCCCTTTTGATTTCCTTCATTCTCTCCAGGGCCTTTTCATTAAGGTATTAGATGAGAAAATAATGTGTAAACTGCCTTGACTGTAATTTAAGGATGATATCATTAGTCTGTATACAGTTTTCAACTCCTTCCCTCTATAGTAAGATAATCATAATAACATAAAAGAAAACTCCAGTTGGAGTATTGGTAAATATTTTTGTGATGAGAATATATGAAGCTTCCCCCCCAACCCCATTTTTAGTACTAACATGTAAAATGTTCAGGCTTTTGTGAAATACCTTATATTTTTTAAGAAAAAGGTTTCTATCATGTCCTGTTTGCTTCTGCGCAAATTATTTTTGTTTAACGTATTTTATATCTCTGTTGCATTCTAATTTTGCCCTTTAAACTGCTGGAGTCACTTCTCACTGCTTGTACATTTCACCAACTTGTATAAAAAACTCTTCATACTAAAAAATTTCCCTTAATGTAAATAATAAATATTTATGAAGTAGTTATTTTTTAAATTTTTATCGTGTTTAATTCTGGCTTTCTCTGAAATCCACTGTGATTTCAGCCATGTCTGTAATTACTGCTGTATATAAGCAAAGAGACTAGAGAAAAAGAGCCATAGTTCAGAGTAATTTACCTTGAGCTGAATGGACCCGTGCAGTGCCCAAAACATTGTCGGGGAAAAGGACCCTAGCAGTTGGAAGGAAAACAAAGCAATTTAAATCTAGAGTTTATGATTTGAAATTGTTTTGTTTGTTATCTGTTTTGTTTTTGTAAATTTCTTTGACATTAAAAGGACATATAGGTTCCATGAAAGTAAAAAAAGGAAAAAAAAAAAAACCATACTGTAGCATTTTGTGTTTATATTGTTTTATTTCTACAAATTTGTTCATTGATATTGTGCTTTAAGGCTGAAATGAAGTATATTATGAATTTTTTTTTAAAGAAAACTCATCAAATTTCAGGGTATCACAAAACTTTATTATATTACTATACTGCCCACTATTTATTATATGTTATAGATATCTGAAAGGTAAACCAAATATTTTATTTTTAATGTAAAAACATCAAATTTAACTTTATTAGCATATTTTAGCAACTTTGGAATAAATATGGACTTTTACTTGATTTCAGACTAATCCCAGTTTGGGCCCGTGTAATGGATATCTTGAATATTAGCATATGGGCTTTGAACCTAATACAAATATATTAATAGAAAATGTGATTTTTTTATTGCCAAATCAATTGATATTAGTGTGTGAATTAGTCATGTTTTAAAACATTATGTGATTACAGAAATGTGGTTTTCTGCCATGAATGTTAAGCTGCAAATCAGTGGAAATGGAGTAGACCTTTTAAAGTGCAGGATATCATTACCCTCCTTGTTCCAAAGGCCAGAATTTTTCTATCCCTTCAAAAACAACAAAGCATCTATGTTGAGATATGTGGTTTTTGTTTTATTAATTTGAGATCATTCTAAATACTTTATACAGTATTTTCACATGCACAAATATACCCATTAGTGCTTTTTGGAGAAGGATGAGGGGTGGGGGAAGTGCGAAATAAAGATTATTGGCTATTTCATAGTTTGCTTTTCCATTTTCTTTATTTAGGATTTAGTTCCTTGAGGCATGGTCAGTGGGTCTAAAGTTGCCACGTTTAAGTGAGCAGGTCATGCTACTGAAATAATAACGGAGGTGCCTAGATAGAACTTTTCCCCCAATCCTACTGTCTGAGAGACTTCAGCCCACACTACATTTAAGGAATTTCAATCAGTTTGTTGTCCCTTGCTATTTCATGGTTGCTTTCCTAAATCCAGTTCATGATTTTATAAATGGTCTTTGCAATAATAAAACCAAAGAATCATTTTCAGGGGGCTGGATGGCTCAAGGGATTAGTAATGGAATACAGAGCCTTTCACCTCTAGGTCAGTGAGTCGAATCCAGTCCAGGTCACTAGAGACCAAAAGTTGTCACCATCTTACGACTGTTCAGTGGCCTGTGTGAAATGAACTGGTGGTCTCAGTCTCTACTGGATGGCTGTCTGTAACACCAACCAAAGGAAGTTCAAGAAACTGCAAAAAGATATGTGGATTAGGAAATAAAACATCTATGTTACAAAGAAAAGTTAGAAAGTCGGTCATAGTCAATCTCCAAAAAGGAATAAAGAAGAAAAAGAGACCAACTTATAAATCACAAACATTGCAATGAGAAGCAGAGATTGCTTTACTTTCCTTAAATGAAGTTCAACAAAGCAGGAAAAGAAAAGGCCTGTATTGGCTGAGAGGACAGGAATAAACCAGGGAGCATGACTTAATCATGAGAAAAACTGCAGGTAGCCCAAACAAGGAGAAAAAACGGGTTTGACTTTTGAGGGAGAAGAAAGTGTCAAGCAGCAGGAGTGGGAGGAGCCACGGTGACTGAACTCGATGCAGAGGAATGAGAGGTATTTCCCTTTGCAGGGTAGAGGTTTCCCCGTTGTCAGTAAAGTGTGACCCCTTTTCGTTTATCACGGCACTATGATTTGAGTGGCATCCATACTTTATAAAGAGAGGCAGTCAGGAAAAGAACTTACCTGGCTAGCGATTTTATTGGAGGCGATGGTATTTAAGAAATAGACACTCGCAGGAAACTGAGCTGCTCTTCTGGTGTGATAATCTGCCTTTGGGGCCAGGTGTAACTGGCAAAGCATAATTTCTGTGGCCAAAAAGGTGTTTCTCTTCCAAAGGTGTCTGGCAGTAAGTACAGGGAGGATCTTTATCCTCCGTCTGATTTGTGGTTCCAAACGTCCTGAAGAAAATCCGAGGCTATCAGAGTATTCTGACTTTGTCGGGCTTTTTTTCAAGAGATAAAATATAGTGCATTACTGTGTCACCTAAACCGCTTTTGTTCTCCTTTCAATAGGACGATTAAACAAAGACCTACTAACCAAATTAAAGTATAAAATGAACACTGAGATCTGGAAACCTTGCCACCGAGGATGCTAATGAATGAAGTTCACTGGAGGCGTGCTGGCTAAGTTTTCAATACAAATAGTTTTATGGCCAATCTCTTCAGATCATAGCAGTGTTCTTTAGAAGTTTAAGTCTAAAAAGTAGATGAGTTACCTTGACTGAAGAATAAAATAGATAATGTCCTGAATAACATCTCTTTCCACAATGGTATCAGTTATTTCTGCTAGGAAACCATTTCTTTGAGAATCTTGCATTAGTTATAGACTAAAAAGTATAAAGTAACTATTAATCCATGTGTGCAGGCCAGCGGAGGACATCGAAATTAGATATGTACATGGACTGCAGGACAGTTTATTCTTCATTTCATGTGAATACAGCAAAACAATTTGGGAGTGTAACTCAGTTGGAGAGCGTGTACGTAGCATACACGAGGCCCTGGGTTTGATCCCCAGAGCCAAAATAAATTAAAAAAACATTTTGCATACATACGAGTTATTAAAATGACTAGTTACTTTTTTTATCCTGGACAACTAAGTTTTTTATTTAGTTTGTAGAAGAACAGCACTGAACATTTTCATTCGCTCATTCAACATTTACTAGGAACACTTCATGGAAAAGATGTGTCACAACCACGTATGGTTCCAGGGGTGTGGTTTCTGAGCAGGGGTGTGCAGTCTGCCCTAGAACTTCTGCAAATTGTCCCAGCAGTTTTCCGTGTATTAGAAGGCTGAGGGTGTGACTCAGCGGTAGAGCTCTTGCCTCACATGCCTGAGGCCTTGGTGTTCAATCCCAGTACTGGAAATAAGCAAAATAGATTCCATACATACATACATACATTACATCAAGTCCTAAGTGTATTCCATACTTTTCCCATTTTTCTTTTTCTTTCTTTTTTTTTTTTTTTGTTTGTTTGCGGTGCTGGGGATCGAACCCAGGGCCCTGTACTTGTAAGGCAAGCACTTTACCAACTGAGCTATCTCCCCAGCCCCCATTTTTCTATATACAATCCTTCTGTCCACCTTAGACTGCAACTGGTTTTTATTATTGTAGCTTTATGCTTATAAATGTTTATGTCTACACAAAATAATTAAAAGCTTAGCAAATGATTGCATAAACTGTCCTAGGAATTAGCAGAGTAGACATTACATCAAAAATATATAGCTGGGCGCAGTGGCGCAGGCCTATTATCCCAGGGGCTCAGGAGGCTGTCAGGAGGATCTCAAGTTCAAAGCCAGCCTCACCAAAAGTGAGTCGCTAAGCAACTCAGTGAGACCCTGTCTCTAAATAAAAGACAAAATAGGGGGCTGGGGATGTGACTCAGTGACTGAGTGCCTCTGAATTAAATCCCTGGTACCCGCCCCCCCCCCAAAAAAAAAAAAAAAAAAAAAAATATATATATATATATATATATATATATATATAAATATCTCACAAGGTACAAATGTGTTGGACTTTGATGACAGCATATTTTAGGTGCTTAAGCTAGGAAATGATTTCCTACTACATCCTTGAAATCTAGTCAGCATTTGTTAACCCTTTGAAGTCTTGTGGATTTTTTTTTTTTGTTTGTTTGGTCCTAGGTTTTTGTTTTGTTTAGTTTTGTTTTTTTGGTAACAGGGATTGAACCCAGGGGTGCTCAACCACTGAGCCAATCCCCAGCCATCTTTATTTGTTATTTTGAGACAGGGTCTCACTTCAGTGCTTAGGGACTCACTAAATTGCTGAGACTGGCTTTGAACTTGCCAGCCTCCTGCTTCAGCCTCCAGAGTCTCTGGTATTATAGCCATGAGCCACCGCACGCTGCCGGTCTTGTTTCTGATTCATGAAACATTTAGAAGGGAACTATCAAGCAAAACAACACAGAACTGAAGAATGTCACTGTTATTGACCTTACTGAGTTCACTATTGCCAAGTCCAATGGTTTGAAGAAAAGGTTTGTGTTAGTTCTAGTCAATTCATTGAGAGCTATAGAAGTACTTACCAGAGGATGTTCAAATTGTTCAACAATATTATCCAGTTCTGATTATTTCTTATACTCTGTGGGATGGTGATTAAACTTTATTTTGCTAGCTTTTATGAAGGTAGATTCTGTGTAATCCAATTTCTATATACCCAATAATTTCTCATCTTTCCTTCATTCTATTAATTTTTTACATGGCTATTTATAACATTCACAAAAACAAATATGAGGAAGTAGACTTGTATGTAGCTCAGTGGTAGAATACTTGCCTAGCACGTGCAAGGCCCTGGGTTCCATCCCCAGCAGTGGGGAAAAAAAGAATAGCTGGAATGTTCTGCACTCAACCACATCCAGACATTTCTCAAAAAAAAAATGTCCATTAGTTATCTGCCTGGGCAAGGTACATCGTGTACTACGATGATACGAAAATGAAAGAGCGTGTCCCCAGCGTCACAGAGAGCTCTAACAGGTAATATGTCACAAAGGGAATATACCACTCAGAGCCAGTTACAAAGCCAGGCTTGGTGGTGTGCACCTATAGTGCTCAGGAGGCTGAGAAAGGAGGATCATAAGCTTGAAGTAAGCTTCAGCAATTTAGTGAGAACCTAGGTTCAATATCCTCAGTATGGGGGAAAAAAAAATATTAGGTGCAAACCAGAAGCTCATGGACAATCATTTCTGCCAACTATAGGTTAATTAGGCCAGACATAACAATACAGATGGTTGTAAGTTACCAAAGAAGACAATACTGCACTGTACCAATACATGGTGTTTCTTAGGTATGACACAGTGAGAAACAAGGGCCTGGTCCTGAGCAGGAACGGGAGCTACCTCTGCAGGAACAGGGACTTTTGATGAAGAAGGAATAAGAAAGCTCAGCGCTGCTTCCAGGATACAGGCAATGTCATATTGCTTGATGTGGGCGATGATTAACATGATTGATTAACATTTGTTAAAACTGTATATCTAAGTGTTAATCATTTTTCCTGCTTATTATTTTCTACAATTGAAAAAAATAATCTTAGAAGCAAGGGGTGTAGTTCAGTGGTAGAGGATGTGTTGAAGGTGCAAGTCCATGGTCAATCCCCAGCACAAGTAAAAAAAATCTTAACTGAAAAAAGGAAGTTTAGGACTGGAGGCTGTGGCTCAGTGGTAGAGGGCTTGCCTAGCATGTGTGAGGCACTGAGTTCGATCCTCAGTACCACATATAAATAAATAAATAAAAGCATGCTGTCCATCTTCAACTACAAAAATTTTTTTTAAAAAAGGGAAGTTTACAAAAGGATAGTCTTCCCAGTAATACTTAATGGATCTGATGCTGAATTTTAAAAAAAAAAAAAAAAATGGACCTCTCTAGGGAGATAGATCTTCTTATTTCAATAGGTACATTCCTAATGTAATCATAAACCAATTTCTTTTTTTTTTTTTTTTTTTTAATCAGGGATTGAACCTAGGGGCATTCAACCACTGAACCACATCCCCAGGAGCCCCGTGTTTTTTTGAGACAGAGTCTCACTAAGTTGTTTAGGGCCTTGATACCTTGCTGAAACTGGCTTTGAATTTGTGATCCTCTTGCCTCAGCCTCCCAAGTTTCTGGGATTATTGGTGTGCGCCATTGTGCCCAGAGTAAACCAAATTTTTATAAATGCACACATGCTAAATGTCTGGGGAGAGTTTCTATTTGTTTAGGGGTCTTGTTTGTTTTGTTTCGCTTTGTTTTGGTACTGGAAATTGAACTCAGGGTTGCTCTCTACCACTGAGCCATACCTCCAGCCCCCCCCCCTTTTTTTTTTTTGAATCTTGGTCTTTCTACACTGCCCAGGTTGGGATCCAACTTAAAATCCTCCTCCTCAGTTTACAGAGCTGCAGGGATTATAGGCATGTGCCACCATGCCTGGCTGAGAGAAGAGTTTTGTAAAATTAAATGAAATTATCCATAAAACATTTAACACATGATAAAAGCTCCACAAATGGTAGCTATTGTGACTTTTTAAAAAGCCTAATCCATTAATATGTATTATTTTACTATTTCAGTAAAATAATTTTTCAGTGCTTTTGTGGGTTTCCGTGACACTCAGATTCTAAGCTTCAATACCCCTTCCCAAGGAATGATCTTGTATTACAACCTAGGTTTGAAAAATTGGACATGACATTAACTAGGCAGTTTTTATTATTAATTTGATTATGTCAATTTCATTATTTGACCAGGAAAGAGAGAGGGGCACCCTCCCAGAGCACTTTTGCTCCTGAGTGGGTGGTCCAGCTCAGTTTGACACCTGTCTGTGTCACAAACAGAAGTAGAGGGGGGTGGATAATTACCACTCTGTGCCAGACCCAAGAAATACATGCATTATTAGCAGCACCTCACTGCCAAGGTTAATATGCAGCAAGTTGATGTGCAATTGACTTGGCACCAGTGTGTTCTAATTATCACCCTAAGCCATCTCAGGGAACGAAAAGCAACCGTGAATCTCAGAGGAAAAGACGGGGAAGTGTCTCCTACATTCAACAGGTCCACGGCTACACATCCATTCTCGATCAACCTCAGGCCTAGTAAAACAAGAACCCGGCTTATGCTTGAAATGAGCAGAGATTTCTCAAAGAATTCTCAATACAGCCCAGCTATAGGGAGGCCTTGATTTAGAAAGTGTCTTCGAGTGGAGAAGTGATCAGTATACTCCTCTATAAACTGAGGAATCTGTTCGGTGTACAAATATTTGAGTTCTTCAATCATTGTGCCCAATCTAGGGGCTCAGGCTGTTCAATGAATGGAACTTTCTGTGCTGATGGAATTGCTCTTTAATTCCGGTGCTGTCCAGTACAGTAGCCACTGCCACATGTGACTGTCGAGCTCTTGAAATGTGACTGCTGCAACCGAGAAGCTGAATTTTAATTCATTTGATTTGAACTGTTTGTAACTTGAAGATCCACCAATGGCTATCCACTGCCCGGTGTGGTTCTAGAGCATCCAAAAGTGCAGGCCTCCCTTGTGACTTTACTGTGTCACCCCAGCGCTCCATAAGCCAGGTTTGACGTGCTGGGGAAGCAGCACGTCACACCAGCCACCTCCTAACCAGTGGCTTCAGCTCCCATCAGCCTCAGTTCTTGCTTCTAGAAGCCAAAGGATGGCTTGGGATCTCCGTGCTCTTATAGTGCCAGCATTCTGTGTATGAGATTTGAACAATGAAATAACTTCTGTATAAGAGGCACTGACATCTACCTGAGAGTGGTAGCCCACCCCTGTGAGCCCACACCTCTGAGCCCAGTGACTTGGGAGGATGAGGCAGGAGGTTTGCAAGTTCAAGGTCAGCCTGGGGAACCTAGGGAGACCCTATCTCAAAATTCAAAAAGGAAAAAAAGCTGGGGATACAACTCAGTGATAAAGCCCCTAGGTTTAATCCCCAATAACACACACACACACACACACACACACACACACACACACGTGACTCTTAGCCCTGTTACTTTGCTAACTGATGTATGAAGGGAACTCATACCATGTCCTGGATTCCATTCTCAGTGCTGGGCGGCGGGGGGTGGATTTCTGAATGGAACTCACACATATGACTTACTCTTCACATTTAAAAAAATGTGGATTTGGTTTAAGTAGCATAAAAGGATTAAGTCAAACAAATAAAATGAGGGTACAAAAAAATAGACAGCTGGGCATGGTGGTGCCTACCTATAATCCCAGTGACTCAGGAGGTTGAGGCAGGAGGATCAAAAGTTTGAGGTCAGCCTCAGCAACTAAGCGAAGCCCTACGCAACCTAGCAAGATTCCGTGGGGCAGGGGTTGTGACTCAGTGGTAGAGCACTCACGTAGCATGTGTGAGGCACTGGGTTCGATTCTCAGCACCACATATAAATAAAGAAAAATAAAGGTCCATCAACAACTAAAAAAATTTTTAAAGAATAAATAAAAAGGGCTGGAGAAGTGGCTCAGATGCGTCATCCCTTTCAGGCGCCTCTTTCTTACAAGAACCAAAGGGAAAAAGGAACAAGCGACGTTTTCTCCAGCTGTAGAAATGGCCCCTAAGGCAGGGGTGGGGGAGTGGATGCATTGACCAATTCCTCTGCCAAGTGCGTCTCTTTAATTTCAGGAGTTTGAGCAGCACAGCACAGGGGCATCACACTGCTTTATTGCTGATAAAATGGAAGAAGGCAAGTGGACAGAGTTTGAGATTTTCATCTTACTAATTTTCATAAAGTACATGTTTTATGTATCCAGGAATCTGTGCAGAATATCAATTGTCAGTGGTTTTCAAAAAATTCGAGTGACAATTTCCACTGTGTTGATGTAGCCATTAATATAAACACAGGATACACTTGTCCACAAGCATACGTGGAACCCACGCACGTTCGAACTGCTTATATTCTATGTCTAACATCTACCAGGTAATCTAAGACCCATTCAATATCTACTCCATTTCTGGAATGGCTAGTTACTCTTAAAAAATGTTTTTATGTATAAACTATTGTCACTAAACTTTGTTTCAAATTACTAAAAACAATAGAGAAAGTCCGCTGATGGATACAAAATACCAAAACCTGCTTGAGAGTTTCAAATGACTGGGCTACCAAAACAAAGGTAGCTCCAGGTTTCAGTTTGTAGCCACAGACAATACAGCAATTTAATGCAGCTGAAATCCTGGCTGAATTGAAAAGATGGTATTTAGACCATAAGAGGTTGTTCACTTACTTTCCGCTGGTTAATGTTGATATTTTACAGTTGCGCACTCTGTTTTTGAGAAGCATCTCTATGTTTGTGTGTATCGATTCACATGAAGGATAGTTATTTGCAAACAGAGGGCATGCCACTCAGCCCACGATACTTTGTGTCCATATACATCCAGGTATGATTTCTACAGCTGTGTAGTTTAGACACAGAATAACATTAAGCGGCTATAATTTTGAATATGCCCCAGTGATGCATTTGGAAACAGGAATGTGGACATAAGAGTTTGCAAGCTTGTATTTTTCATGCAGTTGGCAATCATGTTCCATTAGTTGCTCAGACATCAGGAGAAAAACAAAAGGTTTGAAGCGCAAGTAAGCAAAGGCCCGGATGAGCTGTCTTCTCCCCTCTGCCCTTCAGTCACTGCCCAGGTGTGAGGATAGTCCATGTCATTGAAACAAACCAACCTTCACCCTGTCATTTTCCTATCTTCCCTGATATATCTGATCTTTCTTTCTTTCTTTCCCTCTTTCTTTCTCCCTTCCTTCTTTCCTTCCTTCCCTTTTTCTAACAAGAAAAGCTGATCTTTCATAGTAAGCAGAGGACTATTCCAATTAGACAACCAGTATGTGCAAAGGTAAATGGAAACAGAATTGGCATAAGGTTTTTTTAAAAAGTTCTAGAATCTCAGTAATTGACTGTTTATAGACTCAGGTACAGGCTCTTAGAGCCAAAAAGGAAAAAAGAAAAGAAATGCCCCCCAAACAAAACCTGAATCATGTTGTACTTAAGCCAACCCACTAATCAGTAGTACAAAACGCAGGGTGCTAAGACATTCAGGCACTGTAGAAATGCCGCTGAATACTTAACATGAAAGTAAACATCCCCAGTTCCCTAGCTCCCTTGCACCTAATCCGATGGAGCCACCCAATGGCTTTGCATAAGGTAAATGGAGCTGGCTGCCCTCGGCAGTCTATCACAGGCTTCTAAATGGACTTCTATGAAAAACCTGAGTTGATGTATCTCCTGGGATCAGTGTGGCGTTTAGTTGCTGGCTGGCCCCACTAAGTTTCAGCCACCCCTGCAGTCAACCCCCACTGTTAGGGAAAGCACCACGTGATCGCCAGGGTCCACCCAGGCTCTGTTTTCCAGGTCTTTCCTGAAAGTTGGCCACAGAGATAACCTGGTTTCCAGGCTATTTATTGCCTAGGAAGGAGAAAGGGTTGAGCCCAACCCCTCTGGGATGTGAACTTGTGGTTCCAGGGAGTCTAGGAAGTCAAATCTGATGCTTTCAGAACTAAGCTGCCTGGTGTAGTGAATCAAACTGAAGTTTTTCTCTGAGAAGCAAAAGGGAACTGAATTACAATAGCTCTTTCTTATTTTCCACACATTTAGAAAAGAAAGAAGAAGAAGAAGCAGAAGAAGAAGGCAACTCTTTCCTGACTCCCCTAGTACTTTAGAACATATTTAACCTGTGGCTTTTGCAAATAGTAATTTTTCTCCATCAAGAATGCATTCCTTTTAGCATTCTTTTTATTAACTCAAAAATCATTTCACCCAGGACCTCCATTAACTGGTGGTGAATCTGGTTAACTTTGGAGGCCCAATATCACTTCTTCCATCAAAATTGATTAGTCTGCAGGTTAGGGAAGATTATAAGGTCGGGTCAACCCCCCTTCCTTCCTCCCAAGCGTTTTAGCAAAGATAAAATTCAAATGATGTTTTCAGTAAAAATGATTGCCTTCTTTTAAAAGATGGCATTAAAGATAGCAGTGTAATAATACCTTTTTCAACAGCAGAAAAGTTTGCTCTCTTTTTAACTGGATTTATAAAACAGCTGGCTTGAAAGAGTCCAAGGTTTTCACTGGGGGTGGGTTCTGAGCATAGCATTACTCTGAAGCTCCATTTCTTTAAATGAATGAGATGTCTTTTAGAAAAGACAGCATTTAAAGACAAAACACAAACAAAAACAAACCAAACAAAAAACTTCCTCAACTTTTAAAAATAAATGCTTATTCAGCAACCACTTTTGGATAAAACTTTACAACTTTTAACATGCTACAGGAACAAGCTCCTCTGGCCACCATCTACCTTCTAAGTTTTAGGAAGGAGATATTGACCCATGGGCTCAGTGGTAGAGTGCTTGCTTAGCATGTGCAAAGCCCTGGGTTTCATTCCCAGCAACACACACACACACACACACACACACACACACACACACACACAGGCATACATTTCCTGTGTTCTAGTTGTTAGCAAAACGCATGCATTGATTTCTCAGGATTCCACTAGTCCTTTGACGACTTGTTTGTGAAACCCAGTGCGTCAGGACTCGTTCAGGTTCCATGTGATCAGAACATAACATACCCTGAAAAAGCACAGAGTTTCAGCTGGTTTAAAATTGTCTCGATGCTACTATGTATATTGTACGAATACACACGTACAGTCATATTCAGAAACTCCTTCCTCCTCCATCAGAAGAGTGAAAAATGGAGGCCCCTTTTCTAGCCCTTTAAATAAAGTTCCTGTTCCGGGATTATTTATCATGGGTCTGGTTGCCATCAGTCATGAAAAGTTAACAAAGACCTATTGGGTTTATCTATAGGCTGGAAACAAACATATCTTGCTCCTCCGTTATCTTCTTGTTAACAAAGTCCTATCAGGATGTTCGAAACATCAGCATTTACTGCCCAGTGGCCCTTTATCTGGGATGATATAGAGAGTCCGTCAATTAGTGGGAGGGTCTGTAGATACCTGCCATATATTCCTGAGCATGGGCTCTCTCTGCTCTTTCTCTCTCCCATCAGGAACACTTCGCACTCTGGTTCCCCAGGCGGTGTTCCTGCTTGCCGGGCTTTGGTTCAACTCTGTTGGAGTAAACTCTCAGAGAGTGTATGGCAAAAAGGTCACTGCCACCAAGCCACGAACAACTGTTCGCAACACTTACACAATCCATAGGACCAAAGTCCCCTGCAACTGTCTTGCAGAAACAGGGACAAACACCAGCTTTCGTATAAATGTTGCTTTTACCTAAGCAGTTTGCAAAAACAGTATTACTAAAGCCTATTCCATAAAATGGGAAACACTGAGGCAAACCCTGATTCTGGGTGTGTGGCCCTGGTCACGTGGAAGCTAGTGGCCACGATGGCATCAGAATCGGTAACCTTTTCACCTGTTCTGATCACTTTGCAACTACAAGCAAAGCTGTCCGTGGTTCCCTGGGGTCCACAGGATATAGTCACTTAGCTTGATATGTAAGGTGCTTCACTGCTTCTCTCCCCACCCCGCTGCTTGGGCACATCCCATTTCTCAAGATCCGTTGAACCCTTCCCGCCCTTTCCTAACCCTGTGCCACTGAGCCTGTGGCCCTTCCCTTCTGAAGTCCTTTCGCCCCTCCTCTGCTCCTGAAACGCCTAGGTATCCCGTGAGAGCCAGCTCAAGCTCTGCCCGGCATTCTTGCTGTTCATATAGTAATTCATTCCATCTAGAATGATCTATCCGTGTGTCTTTCTCCCCACTTGATCTGCGGGCCTCTTGAGGACCAAAAAAGTTTCTACTTGGCAGTCTTGGAGTTTAGCAGGATGCCCATTAGGAAAGAATCAAGGATGAATGAAGAGATAAAAAAGTTTTCAAGTGTCTTGGCACACCTTAGAAAACCCTGAAATCTGCTCAAATGAAAGAAGGAAATCCAAGGAGAGCGGCAAGCATGGTGTCATGGTCAGATGAACTGTCACTTGTTCCAAAGGGAGCAGCCTGTCTTAGAGGAAAGTTCCATACATTTAATGAGGTAATGCTTGAAACCTATTTAATTTACTATGTATGCAATCTCTGCTATTCTTACAATAATATGTTTATGCCCTTTGATACAAAAGCCTAAGCTTCCATTAATTCAGGCAGCCTGTGTCCTCGCATAGAACTTCCATCACTTCGGTTCCCCCAAGATAGCTCAGTTTGGTGAAGGGATGAAGAGCATGTGGTACCTTAGAACACAAAGGCCCACTTCTCAGTGGCCTAAAGCAGGCAGGGAAGATTCTGGGGGGTGTGAATGCTACTGTTACTTTCATAAGTATGAAGCTGGGCACTGCAGTGGGAACACCTGCTTGGGCTGTGGCCTTTCCCCAGTGACCACTCACCCAAATCCCAGTCTCCAGCCTCTCCTGTCTAAAGTCTGGTCAACCGTCCAGACCTTAACATTGTTTTGACCCTCCAAACTTTGGAACCTTTGCACTGGGAGAGGCTGAGACAGGAACAATTTGCTTCCAGGTCCCCACTTCTAGCTCCTGACCTGCACTTGGAGTTTCTTTTTCAAAAAACTGGTTAGTCACCTTCCACCCTTCACACACACACACACACCACACACACACACACACCACACACCACACACACACACCCCACTTGTACCTGCTGGCAGTGCCCCCAGCCCAGCCTCATCTTCCCTCTTGGTCCCCAGCTTGCCCCTACCGTGCCTCAGCCATAAGTGTTTCATGTTATTTTACTGAAAAGTGTCCTAGATATAGGAAGGAGAGAGACCAGCTGACTCCAGAGGAAGGCTCACATGCTTGCTTTCTTCCTGGGACTCCCTCTGCCTAGGGTCCATTGTTCTTGGCTGGAAGTCTGCTGAGGGGACTACTAAGGCTCTTCTGAACCGGGTTAGCTCCCCCGCCAGCAGGCAGACAGGCAGAGGATGTCACCTGGTGGATAAGTGCCTTGTCTCAGCATTCTGGGAGTGGGGTGGGGGTGGGATCTCCTCCTGCAGGGAACACCCTGCTGGGTCCAGTGCCATCCGAGTGGTCACGGCAGCCCAGACGACCCGCAAACCTGGACTTGGGGAGGAAAGTTGACAAAAGTTGTCTTTTGGAGCGCCTTCCACCTGCCACCGAGGAGTCTGGCCCACACCTTTAAGCCGCCACACTCTGGCCCTTCCCATCTGGGATTCCCACTAGTATGCTCGGAGCATGAACCAGCTCCATGATCTGCTCCTGACTTGGGGGTACCCATGGCACACGCAATGCAGGTGACCTGGACAGGGCTTCTTTGGGGTGTGCTGCTGGGAGCCAGATGGATGGTGGGAGAAAAGGGCACTACCAGGGTTGTAATGTCATTTGCTGCTCAGGTTCACAGAGACTGCAGGGCCACAGTGGGTCTGCTGCTTCCATTGGGGGCAGGGGAAGGAGGAGTAGGAGGAGAGGTGGAGAGAGAGAGAGAGAGAGAGAGAGAGAGAGAGAGAGAGAGAGAGAGAGAGAGAGAGAGACTGACTGTTTGGCAATGCACTCCTCCAATCCCTGCTACTCTGGAGGCTGAGGCAGGAAGACTGCCAAATGGAGGCTGGCCTCAGTACTTTGGTGAGACCCTATCTTGCAATAAAATATTTTTTTAAAAAGGCTGGGGCATAAATCAAGGGCACAGGAGGTTGGGGAGATGGTGGAGAAGGACAAGGGTGTGGAAGGAAAGGAAAGGAAAAAGGATAGAGGAACGGAGGGAAGAAGGAATTGGGGCACCCTTAAGGGCAAATGGAGACCTTGGTCAAGTGGCCTTCAAAACATCCCTTTTTTCTTTGGACCTTGAAGGCTGGAAACAGAAATCTGTTTGCCCTGTCTGCTTTAATGAAGACTGGTTTCTTGTGATGTCCTTGACGGACTGTCCTTAGATGCTACCGGTTTTCCACATAGCCTAGCCCATGCCCGGGCCACTTTCCCTCCGCTGAGAAACCAACAACCCAATTCATCCGTTTCCCCCAGCACCCCCGGACCCGCCAGAGGGCTGCTCAGGAACCCGCACCGCTCAGACGGTGTTTCCTGACCAACTGGAGAAGGAAACCTAAGAACCGTGCTCTCCTGGCAGGTGGCTCCCCGGCCAGGGCGGCCGCGCGCTAGGCGGCGCCGCAATCCTCCTTCGGGCTTCGCAGTCGCCCCGGGGGCCCTGGACCCTGCGGATCCCAAGGAGGGGAGAAGAAAAGGGATGTGGCGGGCGAGGAGAGGGGAAGGTGTACTCGGAGAAAGTGGGACAAAAGGTGGTTTTATTTTGGAAGGTAAAAGAGAAGGGGAGCCCCCCCACCCCGCCCCAGTTATCCAAGTCTGCGAAGCAGAGGTGGTGGGGCCCGACAAGTGGGTTCCTACTTCTATCCTGAAGGTCCAAGAGGTGTCAAAAAACGACCCCGAAGGACGGGTGGGGCAGTGGACCGACCTTCGCCCCACAGCAGGGGCGGGGGTGACAGCGGTGGAGACCGCCTGCTGTGTCAGTGTGTAACCGAGCCAGCGTCCATGTGCGGCCCATGCACTCCAGGGCAGTTGTTACCCATACAGAGCAGGACAATGACACCCCCCAGTACAAGTGCAAACTAGTTTCTGTGTTGGGGGAAAAAAGAGAATAAAAGTTTAATAAACGTGTGCTGTGTTGTGGATGACTTTGTGACGACCTCTGTTGCAAATGGCCTATGCATGCGGAATAATGGTCTCCTTGCAGAGAGGGAAATAGCTTAGTGCTATCATCGTTGCCTCGGTAACCATCAGAGTCCCCATCTAGCAAGAGAGAAATGAGTTATGAAAAGGCTTGAGTGAAGAAGGGATTAACACATGATCCCAGGGACAGTATGTCAATCAAAATCAACTGAGAAATTACACTGCTCTATTTGAGAATTTCTCCGGAACCGAACGGTAGCGGAGTTGGGTTGGGTGCGTATCTCTCTCTCTCTCTCTCTCTCTGTGTCTCTCTCTCTCCCTCTCTTTTTTTTTAATTTGAGAAAGAAGGGGGAACGTATCATCATGATTGTTCTTCATGACTATCATTGAAAATTACACTGAAGGGAGGGAAAAGCTCACATAAAGGGGGTAATTTAAGAAGACAGGAACCCCCACCCCACCCATGGCATGTCTGGGCACCTTGCTCTTATGCTGCCCTCTGTGTCTGTCGCTATCCCTCCAGCCTCGTGCACCGACCCCCATTCCACCAATCCAGTCCATCCCGACTGAGAGTCTCGGGCCTGGTGCTCTTGCACTTGATACTGGACAGCCCCCGTAATGGTGCTGTGCGGGGCAGGGAGGAAGATGGGGGAAGGACCTTGTGGGCTTGGGTCCCAGTCCTAGGGGACAGTAGCCTTCAAAGCATCTTCTCGCTGGCTGCCTGCCTCCTGGACTCGATTTTCCACTCAGTGTCTGGGAAACAAAGCGAGTCTGGTGCGCATCCCACCCACCCAGCTTGTGAGACCCCCTCCTCCTGTAGGAACTCACGCCCATGCACGCAGATCTTGCCCACGTGACACTCAGAGTCTCAATACAGAAGGGGGAAAAAATAAGACCCCATGCAAAGCGAAGAAGCGGACTTCACTTAATGGAACTCAAACCCGGCATTTGGTGTGGCTGAACTAGCCTCTCTGCCCAGAGATGGCATCTGCTTGGACTTCCGCTCTGGAGCCTGAGTCAGGAATTTTTTTGAAATAAACCTCAATCTGCTCTCCACTCGCCACCCCTCAAAGAGAATCCTCTTTGGGAAACACTTGGGAGGCACAGGACATTGAGGAGGGACCGACTAAGGGATGGGTCTGTTGCAATCCGGGAAGTGGGGCTTCTGGGGGTGTTGACCCCAGAATAGTCACTAGTGCTCCTGGCTATAGGCACTGGAGTTTGGGTAAAGACTTTATAGGTTCTAGAAAGTTCTGTGGCTCTTACAGGAGTCTTTCTGGACAGTGTCTGCAGGCTGGCGGTGGTCCCAAGGGATCCGATTGGGACTTCGGAACCCCGCACCCCCGACCCCGCCACTCCACACACATACCACTTTCTGCTGTAGGGAGTTTGGACCTCATCTTGCCCAACTCCATAACTAGCAGATGGGTAAACTGAGACCTGGAGCTGTTACACTTATTAAAGCCTCACATTGACAGGGCCAGACCCAGAGCCCAGTTTTCTGAACTTCGGTTTAGAAAAGTGGCCCTATTTAAAAGAAAAAAAAAAAAAAATTAAAGGAAATTTAAAGATCTAGAGCGGAAAGCTGGAGATGAAGGAGGGAAGAGGCTGGGCCGTGGATGGGGCTGTCTCCCGGCTCGGACCTGCTGACCCCTTGGCTGCGAGCTGAGGGCTTCCCGCCCTCGCTTCCTTCATTCGTTCACTCGCCCTTCCTCCGGACGCCTGGCCTCGCCCGCAGAGTCCCACACAAGTTTCGAGTCGGGCGCCCCCACGGTTAACTAAATCGCCTTGACCCCGGCGCTATTTGATATTTGCCTCCTTGACACTCATTTAGGAGCTCGCAGCGGTAACGCAGACATTGGACAAGTCCAGCCTGAAACCGAAGCCTTATGAAAGGGGGGAGATGGGGAGAACCTGATAGCTGGAAACTCGTCGTCTCCAAAGGCTTTCGGGACATTTTAGCCCGGCTCCAGGTCCGCGGAGCGCCAGGGTGCCGCCAGTGCGGGTGTAAACGTTAAATGTTAGCTATTTGTTCCGATGATTGGCATGAAAATCGACTCTTTCTTGTCTTCTTTTTTTCCTTCTTCTCCCTCTTTCCTTTCCTTTCTCTCTTTCCCCCTCTGGATTCCCACAAAAACTAACCCAACCCGTGGCTCCTGTAATCTGCGACCCTCCTACACTCAAGTCAGAAAACTGAGTTTGGAGAAAAGTAACAATAACAACCGGGACGAGGCCAGGGGGGTAACTTTTCTGGTTTGGCTCCACTTCTGGAGGTGACAATACACGTCTGCCACTGACTCACTGTCTCCTCTTCTTCTAGGTCCCTTGTAGACTCTCTCTCTCTCTCTCTCTCTCTCTCTCTCTCTCTCTCTCTCCCACCCCACTTAAATGGGGCTGAAAAGAATGAAAAGTGTCGGTAGCATATTAGTAATTCAGCAGTGCTGTGCTCTCTATGAACAAGAGACAAACAGATGGACCGATAAGGGAGTCACCTGATTTCAAAAGTTCCAGTTTCTGCTTAAGGGGAGCAAAACGACAGAGACGTCTTACTCAGAGCAATTACTGCCTCTCCAGAAAGGGAAGCAAGGGCCCACCGTTGAAGCTAGCCACTAGACACTCCCCACACCCTATCCATTCTCTAGCTCCTCACCCAGTCTCCCCTAATCCCACTCCCACATTGTCTAAATAACAACACATTTATCATAGACTCTTCTATTCCGAGAGAGGCGGGTCCTGCAGCTGCCCACCCCCACTGCATCCTAATTCCCCATTCATCTTATTTGTTCTGTCACTACCTATACCTTCTTCCAGTGTAACCTTTTCAAACTCTGATTAGTGAAAGCTTCATTCTCCTCACTCATGATTTTCCCCAAACTCCCTCCCTCCTCCTCTCCCTCCTTCTTAAAAGATTTTGGAGCCGGGAAGATAAGATATGCAATCCTCTATCGGGAGTCCTGTGATATTAAAGATCAAACGTGGCATCAATGGAAGACCAAATGCAGGGGGAAACAAAAGGGGGAGGCTGGGAGATGCTCATCAGCTAATTACAGCTGCAAATATTATGCAAATTTATCTTGGCACAGAAATGGAGAAAGCGAGTTTAAGTGCGGAGATAATGCCGGAAAATTGAATGTTCATCTGGGCATGGGAAACGGCCCACTAGGCTCCACTGGTCTGTCTCATCTAGGGAAGCTCCGTTTTTATACTCCTATCAGATCATCTGCACTTCACTGGTTGGGGCTGAGAAATTAATATTACTTATAATTGATACTTGAAATTCTTGGAGTGATGCGTCATAAGGAGGAGGAAGAGACGAAGACAGGAAAAGGGAGAAGGGGAAAGGGAGAAAGGAGAAAGAGAGGGAAGCCATGTAACATCATTCAGTATACAGAATTGGAAGTAGAAGTTGAAGTTCATTGTAATAAGGACAAAGTGATCTGAAAGATAAAGGGGAAACCTCCCAGAAAATTAGGTGTCTCTCTCTACTACCGTCTAAAATCTGATATAGCTTTAAAATAAAAATTCAAGTTAAAAAATCTGTAATTAGTTGGCTGCCTCTTTTGCTTGAGAATATAAGACAGGCTCAGACGTTGAGACTTGAACTTGAGATAGATGGGAACGGTGGGAAACCCCAGGAGAGGAAAACTTCAGGACACAAAGGGCATGACCACCCTAGGACTCTTGTAGATCCAAGCAGAGAAGGAAGGATGCTCTTTCTGTAATAGAACCTCCTCATCCCTTCCTCTGCCCTAGCCTCCATTTCTCCACCTTTATTGGTCCAAGTCAACATTCTTCAGTCTACTCAAGAACTGTCTGGGAAATCACAGTCCCAGGAAACAAAACTCTAGATCCTCACGCTTCAAGAAGAAAACATTCTTACATCTAGGGGAGAAGAGAAAAAAAGGAACTACAGTAAACAGAAAGTAATTATGAAGGAGGAGAAGGACAAGGAGGAGGGGGAGGGGGAGGAGGAGGAGGAGAAGAAGATGATGATGAAGAAGAAGAAGAAGAAGAAGAAGAAGAAGAAGAAGAAGAAGAAGAATCCTCCCACCTCCCAGTACAAAATCTACTGCAACCTAAAAAAAAAATGTGGAGAAATCAGACAAGCAGTATTCAGGTGCAAGCTATCCAATTACCAAGAAATTATGATCTGACGTCAGGAAGAACAATTGAAGAGCGAATATGTATGAATCCCCTCTCACTAGTTTGCATATTCTCAACGATTGTTTAATCCAAGCAACCAGAAAGTAATCAACAGGCACAAAAAGCTTAAAGAGCAAATTACCAAGGACTCCTGCCCCTTCTCCTTCCCTAAACTGGGATGTTGCTAATGTTGTTAGACTCTGGGAGGGGAGTGCAGGTTCAGCCTTAGATTCTGAAATCTGTCCTCTAAGAGACCAGTAAAGCCTGTTGCGTTTAGATGGCTTTTGTTCTTTTGGTATTAGGATGAAAGACAAAAGAAACAAAAATGCCAATTATTGAAACTAATTAGCCATTAAATGAGATGTGTGTCCTCTTCTCTCTAATGGAAGGAAGTTGAGAGAAGGTGGGAGCCAACTGGGAGAACCCACCCAATCTTTCTCTCTTAAAAAAAAAAATCTGTGTAAATTCTTCATGTGTTAACAAAGTCAGCAGAGCTGAATATATATGTAATATAATATTTATGCACTTTTATAAACAAGAGTAATGAATATCCAGAAAACCTGGAATTGATTTTTTTTCTTATTTACTTGGAATGGGGCTGGAGTGGTTAACTGAGGGAGGAGTTGTGTGGGGGTGAGAGAGACGGTGAGGAGAGAGAAAATCTCAGAAAAATTAACATTATTGGTATCTTTCTATATAAAGATGCAAATGGCATTTTATCTTAACTTGGCCCTGCGCTTTAGACAGTGTTTATGATTAATTATCTCCTTTTTCATAAAAATAAATCGTGTTAAAAATTAGGATCTCGGCACTGGGGAGAAACTAAGCGCTGGTTTCAGGTCGATCTTGTTAATTTCAGCCTGAAATTGACACACTAATTAAAGAGCAGCGTGGTAAAGCACGAGCAGGCAAGATTATACCCAGCTCTTTTTTTTTTTTTTTTATCAGATCTACCTTATATTTTCCCAATTAAAAACTGCAAAAAGCAGTTTCATTGCCCCGGGATAAAAAATAAGGGCCCCCTTTTCACAACGTTGGCCATCACTTTCTACCATCAGATTCATTGTGATGTATTAGATGCAATAAATTATCCCATGTAACAAAACATTGGGAGCTGAAAGGCAGATAATCTGGAAAGCAGAGATAAGGATTCATTATTCCAAATCATTATGAATCCAACGTTGCCTCTGACTTCTTTCTTAATCAGCTCCTCTGATCCTGGATATGTGAGCAGCACAGATAAGGAAAGAGTCGTTTATAATTCTCCACCTCGTCTAATATTTTAAAATAAAGTCAGAGGCAAGAAAACGCCATAAAACACTGGTGAGCAGGCAAGCGCCGAATGAAAAATCACTTCCATGTTATTATATCCACAGTAAGATTTAATTAAAATTCTCCACGTCCACGTGCTTTATTTTCAGATAGGATTTTTTCCCATCACGTAATAATTGATAGGAATTTGCAAACGGGGCTATTTATTTAGGGCGCCTGGGTGGAATAGGTCTGATTTTTTTTTTTTCATTTCCAGTCATTGCTGTGGAAACTTTCATTTGATTTGTCCATAGTTTCATACTGTCCAGGGCCCCACTGCCACCTGCCCCCAGTCAGGCCATAGTTCTTGATTAGGAAAACATAGTCACAGTCCTAAAAGTTGAGGTTAATAAAAATGTTCTATTAAAAGAAAAAAAGGAAGGGGGAAAAAATGAAAAAATGCCTTAGCTCCTTTAAACCTCCCCAATTGCCCCTCCCCTGCATGTTTATAATAAACTAAATATCTATGAATGGGATTGAAAGATTAGAACTTTGGAACCAAGGCTAATATTTGAGTATGTTCTCATCTGGCAGAATGCACTTTAAAGACTCAGATCAATCTGAGAATATATGAGGAAGGTTTTAAAAATTGCAAAGGGGTTGATGCTGACAACTGCGGGGGAGAAAGAAAGATATTTCCTGTTTTAGGGAAAATAAATGGTATATCAGGAACCCGGAAGAATAAATACAAATACATTACGAATATGGGTCCCCCCCCCAACCATACATAGAACACTCGAAGTGGCCACACATTCTTAGAGAGACAGGAGATTCTACCAGTGATTATTTCTTCCTACGGGGTCTCCTTTTCCTTTATCTAACAGGTGAACTTTATATCTCCATGGCCATCGCAAAGATCTGGACACTGTGCTTCTATTAACTATTAGTCATTCACTGATCCATCTGCTACCTGCATATGCCTAGTGACTTTATTTTTAAAGTCCAATTAAATGCCTTAGTTTGTAGCCTGGGAAAACTTGCTGATCACACCGTGGGATTTAGAGCA
The DNA here is from genome assembly GCF_902686445.1 of Sciurus carolinensis. Lineage (NCBI taxonomy): Eukaryota > Metazoa > Chordata > Mammalia > Rodentia > Sciuridae > Sciurus > Sciurus carolinensis. The sequence goes on from NC_062224.1 coordinate 14,747,442, forward strand.
GTTGATGATGGTGACAGTAAAGATGCAGGAAGAGTCTCAAAACCAGGTTCTGTTTCCAGGCCCAGGAGACTCAGTCCGTCTCCCTAGCTGGGTCAACTCTGAATCAGTCGGAGACGGACGATTCCCCCGCCCAGGGGTAAGTGGTTAAAAGGCTAGCTGTAGGTGAGGGGAAATGGGGTCTGGGAGATCCGAAGCAGGTTATATGGGCATGGAGGGCAGGGAAAGGTGACCAGTACTGCAACCTCGTGCACCCTCCGTATTTGTGTGGCCAAGAGCTGTGTCCTACCTCCAGCTGATTCTCCAGGTGTCCTCTCAACACAAAAACTCCCCAGGGAAAAGATTCACTAAAATCCTGGAAGTGGAACCACCCGGTCAGCTCAGAGGGGTTAGGTTAGTGCCACCTCTGCGCCACCCAGGCTCTGTTTCTCAAATGCCAGAGTGTCAGTTTGTTCTTCCCCAGCCCTCTCTCTCACCCACAGGTGTATCTATGCACAGACTGGAATCACGAATCAGCCAGCCAGAGTGGGAGCTTTTAACATTCAGAAAGCGACTTATAGCTTCATTAAAGCAATATCTTTGCAGTGTGCCAGGCGGATGTCCACGGATCGGGAATAAATCTTCAGTCCCTCTGCCGAGGAAGTGTGACTAAGCGACTGGAGCGTGTCCCTCACTTTGTTTACTTCTCAGAATAAATTCTCTCCTTTCTCTAGCCCACTTCCTCCCTACCCTCAAATCTCCCCAAATTCTCCTGGAATAATCCTTCCCAATTAGCAGCATTTCCAACCTTAAGTTCACCAAGATAGCAAAGACACGTCCAGCTGACTGAATCTTACCCCGCCTGACCATTACATTGAAAAGTAATTCCATTTTTATGAAGTCCTTTGGATTTTCTTCTTAAAGTCTGAGTTTCTCTGGCAGATAAAGGTAGAATTGGGGTGGCAGGGGAGCCGTGAGTATGCGGTCACATTTCACAACCCCTCACCACTTTAGACTTGGAGACAAGAAAGTGCCGGCGTCAGCAGAAAAGGAACGAGGAGCAAGGCCGCCAGACCGACGGGAACCAGGGGAGGAAAGGTCGTCGGTCCGCGGTCGGGTGGTGGTGGGGACAGGGTGGCTGGGTAGTATGGGAGGGATGGGAGAGGAAAGAAGGAAGTTCGCCTTGGGTCGGAGAAGATGCAGCCGCAGGACCCAGATTCCAAGGGGAAAATGTTTTACCGTTAGAGGCGAACAAGAGGGATGGGGAGAGGGAGAATGGGAAACTTGAAGGGGACAAGAAACCGGAGAGGAAAGCTTGGAGAAAAGACACAAATGGGCCCCACCGCTTGCTGGACGGCGGGTTGGAGGAGAGCTAACGCCCGGGGCCAAAGACCATTGTAACCACTTGGGTGGCAGCTCAGTCCCTCCCTGGGTCTCTGCCCTAGTTCCCATCAGGCAGCTTGCTACAAGGAAAGTGTCAGTGTCAGGACCTTCTGGGGGTCCGGGATGCCAGCGACACTCCTGTTCCCAGGGTCCGAGCCCTTCCTGGCACTGTCCAGGCAGCCCCCAGGTGCGCGGGGGCAACAGGTTGGGCGCAAGCTGCCAAGAGTGTGGACTTCTTTCTCTGTCCTCGAAACCCACTGAAGAACGTGGCTCTGCCACTTAGCGGCGGAAGGCGGGAGGGACAGAGCAGGAGCGTGGAGGAGGGGCTGCGTTCGGGAAGACCGGAGGGCGGGGGGGGGGTTCTCCCTAAGAGGCAGGGAGACCCCCTTCTCTTCTCCTGGCCAGCTTAGCAAGGGACACACTGCGATCGCCCACTTGGGGCTTAAACCTTCCCCGAGGGCGCTGCCGTCTGGCTGGTGGGGTGAGTGAGTGGAAGGGGGTCTCGGGATTATGGGGCTAGTAACAGGCCTCGGACCCAACCAAAGGGGACAAGAATCCCCATCGCGGACTGTTGCTGCCCTCTCCGCAAAGTGGCATCGCCAGGCACGGTTCCCTCCTCCCAGCCCGCCCCAGCGCTAGCCCTCGCCCGGCTCCCGGCTCTCCTCGGCCCTCCCAGCCTTCTCTCCTCCGGCCTCGGCCCACCTCCATCCACACCACCAATTCTCCAGGAGCCGCTGGCCAATTGCCTGTCCTCCCGGCAGGGAATGGCCACCCCCAAACACGTTGCCCTATGAAACTGGGCAACTCCTTCCTACCCAATTGGTTGGAGCACGCGAAACTTCTGGACTTCCTGGCCCAGCCATGGTCAAATTTTGTTTTATTTCTCCCCAAAGATTGATTTATTTTTAAAGTCAGTCTCCATATTCTTATTGTATAAATATTGTGAAGGGAAAACTCTACCTGTCAAAACAAATGGACCCTGACCTTTCTACCCCAATGTTTATGGAGTTTCATTTTACTCTTGCTGAAACTTATTCATGACAGATTCTCTCCGTGGATGATTTTGACCTCCTCGCCACTGGGGTAGGGATAGTCAAGGGGTGGGGGCGGGGCTTGAAGGGGAGGGCTGTAGTATGCTGGGCTCTGCGAAGCCACATAGGACGATTTTCCTTCAAACATTTATCTCTGGACGCTGCTGATTCCTGCTCCCTTATCTCACTTTCCTTGAATGTAGATTTCCCCCTAGATGGCTTCTTAAAAAGAGCCGGGGCTCCTAGGGAGATTCCTCCCCAATCCCCTGGCTCCTGTGCCCATGGATATCCCTACCTCCAAATATTCTTCTGCCCGCCAGGGAAAGGGTCAGGGGAGCAGCCAGGCCAAGTCTCAGAAAGTCCTGCTTCTAACTTTTATAAACCAGCTGCAGCCAAAGAGAGATGAAGGTAGACTCCAGGCATTCTGGAGGTATCCCAATCGACAGAACCATGGAAAGGGAGAGGGAAAGTCCTGTGAGGCAGAAGCGCTAGTTTGCTGGCCCTGCTAATGATTGTCACCAGCTGTAACCTTCGTCGTTTGCACTGGGTCCCCACTTACTCCAAAGTTGGGAAGAAAATGACCAAAATGTGTTTATATCTTTAATAATGACCCAGTCAACGCTACTGATGACATTTATAGTGTTAATTGCAACCTCCCCAGAAGACAGTGGGCTGGCTCTGTAGGCGCCAGGGACAGGTCGCATTTCAGGCAGTCTTTCTTGCCCGCCTCCCCCGCCCCCCCATATCTCTCGGTTTCACACACCCCTGATGTGCGGTTTGCATGTTTGCAAAAGGGGGTGAAATTCATTCCCTCCTTCTTTCTTCTTCCCTCCCTCCTTTTCCCCCTTCGCAACCCGGAAGAGCTCCGCTCTCTACAGTGAGCATGGGAAGGAGGAGGGGAGGGGGCTCCTAGGAAGGGTGCACATCACCCAGGTTTTACCTCTCGCTGGAAGCCCGCCTGAGATGCGGTAAGCAGTTCCAGCGGCGAGGGCGGCAGCGGCGGCCACTGTGGCGAACGCTGCCTGTCACTTCTGCCTTCAGATCTCCGGCAAGTGGGGGGAAAAATAAAAAACAGCTGGCTCTCGGGAACAAGCTGCCCAGGTCAGTGAACATAGCTCTCTACCCTCTCTAACTCTCTATTCCCTCTCCCTGCTCCACGTGGAGAGAATTAGGAGGAGGTCCTGGAAGAAAGTGAACTAGACCCCAGTCCTTATTGTTCTTTCTGGTCACTGGAAATGTTGAGCTTTCTGCGGTGACCTTGGACGAGCATGTGTGTGAATGCGTGTGCCTGTGCCCTTGTTTGGAGAAAAAGAGTAGAACTAGGAATGCAAAGAAAAACGGAACAGAAAAATAAGAGTTGGTGGGAATGGTTTTCCGCTGCAGGGAGGGCGGAGGATTAGAGAAAAGCCGTTTTGCCCAGGAACCTTCTCCCAAGGTGGCTGCAGTGTCCAAGTGTCAATTTCATGTTTATTTTCCTCTGCTTACAAGTGTATGTTGAGCTCATTGTCTCTGCATATAATTAAAGAAACAGATGTGCACTCCACGATAAAGTTGGAGCCCAGATGTGAGAGCATCTGGCATCGTCTTGGGGAGCTGGTGGTCGGGAGGCACCTTTGCTTTCAAAAGCACCCTCAGGTGGGTGAGAAAACCGCAGCTTCCTGGAGAGGATAACCAGGGTTGTAAGGAGCAGGAGGGTCATGGGGACAAGATTTGGAGTCTCTCCCAGGACCCTGGACCAACAGACTTGCCAGACATCCCTGAGTTAGTTCCCCACAAAGACAGATAATGATAAACTCTAAGGAAAGTCTAGTGAATCTGGGCAGGACAGTTTCTTTTATACATGTGATTTCTCCCTCTTAGATACTGCAGGGTGCATGAAGAAACCGACACTGACGATTCTGTCCAGGGCAGGGGGTGGAAGTGAGTCTAACTGCAGCATCTCCCCTCGGTTTGGGTTTGGCTCCCATGTTTGCTGGTCCTTTTCTCCTCCCCCAGGGCCCACATTCACTAGGACCCTGGGGTAATGTGTGGGAGACTGAGAACTTTGAAGTTCTCACTGAAATAGCATTTCAGAGGCCCTTCTATCCTTTTTCTGTTGCTTCAGAAAAGGTTGTGGTGGTGGGTTATTCCTCTGGTTGACAGACTACAGTCCAGCTGCCAGGCAGGTTGAGTGCATCCAGGTGTCTGTAAATGAGATGCTTTGGGGGTGGGGGTCCATCTTGCTCTTCCTGGGGAGGGAGCTTACTATTAAATTTGTATGCCACTCAGAAGAATAGAATTGTTTCCTGCTGGTTTGAACCCAGGTTGGGATGGAGTGTCAGTGCAGGCAGACCAAGACCCAAGTGGGTGTCCGGTGGCATGGGCTCTGCTTATTGACTGATTCCCACAGTGGGATCAAGCAGAAGACTCAGCTTCTAGTTTTATTCAAGCCAGTCATTCTGCAAGGTCTAAGGTTCCTGGCCTGAGAAGGCAGCTGGGCTTGGAATATGTGAATGAGTGGCCGGGGTCTGTAGCTCACCCTCTATCCTACCCAAGCTGCCTCTGCCAGCTATTCTATTCCCACCAAAAGCCTGGACACAGGGCAATGTGCATCTTTCTTTCTTTATTATTTTCACTCCAACTTCTTGCATACGATGTGAATGGGGGTCAGGCAGAAGTGCAGTGGAGGAGAGCCAGGGCTCCTGGGCACTCATTGGTAGAGTCCTTCAGTTGGGATGCCCAGCAGCCCAGAGCTACACTGCGAACCTTGGGAAGGGGCAGGTACACAGGAGCCAGATGGCTGAGACCCCTTCTGGCAATTTGTGTCCAGAAATTGTAGAAGGTGGCAAAGAATTAGGGACCCTGAAAGCTTACGTGGGGCCAAATAAAAAGCCTTCTATGTTCTCTAGTACTGGGTTATTTTTAACCTTTTCTAAGCTGCACTGTAATATCACATGCTTGATGGCTTAGCCATTTTAAACATAAGTGTACATTTCTCTCCTGCTTCTGTCTTTGTGTGCAAATCAAATATTTCTGATCTTTTTTTTTTTTCTTCATGATTGGTATAACCAGAGAGAGGTTTTGCAACAGGAGGGGAGCAAGTCACGGGAGACCCCATGTTTGGCTGCTGGGTCAACTGGGACTGGGGGTGCTGTTGCTTGGGTGCGGCCTCAGGATAAGAAAAACAAAAAACAAAAAAACAGTTGCCAAGTCCCCTGGTCATGGTCCCCATATTGCTCGTCGCTGAGGGTCTGCAGCACTAGTGAAGAATAGAAGTGTGTGTCTAGTTGGTGTTTTATTTTATATAACAAATTGCTGGAGATCCACGAGGTGGCAGGCGGTGGAGAGTCAAGCACGAGCCAGGGTTCTAGCTGGAAGAGACCGCCGGCCGAGGACAGCCCCCGGCCAGGCGAGGGCCAGGCGAAGGACCTGAGAAGGCTTCCTTTTTTGCACCTCTGAGCGGGGCGGATTCGTGGCTTTTACTATGGGGTCTTCAGCACTCCGAAGTCAGGAACGATTAGTGGTTTTAAAAGCCTCCCTCTGCTGTCTGCTGGATCTGACCCGCACCACGCTCCCCATTTCCCTTACCCATGCTGTGAACACCACTCCCCGCTTTGACGCCCATGGTCGATTGTCTGGCAACAATCCCATTCCGGTTCCTCAGGCTAATCTAGGGGAGTAAAAAAACAATATTCCTAGATAAAGCCCACCTGCAATGCCAAGCTGGAGCGGTCCAAGGAGAGTCGGCGAGTCTAGCGCAGAGGATTGTGTCTGGCTAGTGGCTTTGAGGATGTGACCGCGAAGTGGTGGACGACCAGCTGGGAAGGCGGGAGGTCAAGGGGAGTGGGACAGGCCTAAGCCCCACGGGCACCCCTTTTCACCCGAAAAATGCTAGGACCTGGTGTCCCAGGCACTCAAATGGTGAATCCCATCGCCTGGATCGCTTTTCCTGGGCTCTGGGACTGGAATTGGGTGCTTCAGCGGTTCGGTCTGAGTATCCTCCTGGGGGGAGAGTCTAGCAGCAGCGAGTCCCTGGCTAGAATCAGTGATGCCGTGGGCGGCAGGGCAAGCGGCCTGCGACCGGGGAGATAGGCGTCGCCACGCTGGGCCACCCCCATCCTTCCTCTCCTGGGGCTGTCACCTGTCCTCCAAACCGCCAAGGCCAGGAGGTTGGGCGAGCTGGGAGGTTCACTCTTCCTCCAGGGTGACTCGAATTCCTTTCAAATCACTCTTAAGGGGAGCTCTTTCTCTCCTACCCAACCCCGGGGGTTCCCCTCGATAACACGCCCCCCCTCACGCGTGCATTGTTAAACCCGAAAGCAGAAATCCCCTGTCTTCTCCCGGCCGTGTTCCCTTTCCGCTACATCCCTACCTACCCAAATGTTATCTAGCTACCATCAGGGGTTTTCTCAACCCGTGGAAAGGTGGTAGTGGCGGAGGGAGGACTGGGATCCCTCGAAGCAGGAGGCCCCTGCCGGGGCTGGGGCTGGGGGCGGAGTGCGAGGGGAAATCTCCGAGCACATCTCTTCTCTCTTTGACTCTCCACTGCTCGCTCGCCGCTCCTCCTGGCCTGGGCGGGTTTCCTTCCGAGTTTTAAACGGTGATAGATGAATGAAAAGAAATAGTAAATCGAACCATATACACCCCGAAATTGGTGGTTCATTTCATAGGGAATGTAGACGCCAGACCCTGGGCGGGTAGGCATGGGAGCCAGGAAGAGAGTTGCGCATGCAGAGTTCTCTCCGCCCGAGTTCCTAGGGGTTTTCCCCCTCGGACGCTTCCTTCTCCCGCATGTTCCCATTGCCAGAGTGTTCTGGGTCCTTCTCTACATTCCAAGTCTCCCGCTCCCTGGGTTCTATTCGAAAAAAGGCAACGTTGCCGAGCCGGAATTCTCAGCCAGTTTTGTCCACTGTCGGCTGGCTGCTTTCTCATCATTTTGTTTTTGTTTCCCACTCTGCATTTCAGTTTATGCGGGAAAGAGAAAGGGAGCCTGGGTGGGAACTGCAGTGACACATAATATATATTTAACCTGCGCGGTTCACCGGTGCCGCGCCGGAGCGGGCTCCCCAGCGGCTTTGCCAGCGCAGCCTGGCCCCGCAGTGGCGCCTTGGGCAGTGTCCCCGGCGTAACCCTCCCGCCCGGCAGCCGGAGAGCTGTTTATACAGCTTTACCTGTGCTATTCTCGTATCCAGTAAAAATCCTCGCCCGGCCACGGTAACCTAATCCGGGGGCCGAGCCGGAGGAGGGGGCAGTGAGGCTGGCTCCGGTGAGGAGGGAGGTGTGTTCCTCGCCACAAGCAGGGGTCTCTCCTTTGCTCCTCCTCCTCGAATAGGGAAGGAAATTCGGACACGGTTCGGGTGACCGAGCGGGGACCCAAGGCACAGGGGAAAGGAAGCCTGCTTCCACGGCTCAGTCCTCTCGGCCCTTCTCTAACAGGCATTGGGGATCGGCGCGCGGCTCCTGCAGCTGAGACGCACGCTGCCAGAAGGCACTGCGGTCTCAGGGGCTCCTGACAGGGGCTAGCGAGGCTGGGGACCGGCTTCTCGCGTGGCCTGGCTCAGGTTGTTCTTGCCCCGGTCTCCCCTTGATAGCTCCCACGCCTAAGACAAAACAGGCAAAGAAAAGGACCCGCACCTCCCCAACCAGACCTTCCCTCCTAGGCAGCTTGGCCAGTCTTCCCGAGTGCCCTGATCTTGGCTGCAGCCGGCGCAAGGAATCAAATTAAATGCCTCTTGGTGGTTATTGTTTCTTGCTAATTGTTCCAACAATGGCCACTGTTAAAATTTGAGACACCCAATTAAAGGCCTCGCCGGGCTGCCGGCTGTTCCCGGCAAAGCACAGGGCCCGGGCCTGAGGTCTGCAGACTGCGGGGCCGCGAACCCCGCTGGTGAGGGGCGCCGGCGCCGGCCTCGACACCTCTGGCCTCCACTTCCTCTCCAGACTCTCAGCGACCACGGCCGCTTCACACCATTTTTATTGACTGATCGTAGGCAAGGAAGATTGATCGAGCTGGAATGGGCAGGGACTTCTCCCCCAGCTCTCCGGCTCGCCAGGGTCGGGGACTGTGCTCCAGCTTCTGGTCTTTGGTACCGCTCTGCGCCGTCCCCGCCCCCCAGCCTCGCAGGTTCCCGGCTTCTTTTCAGTCTTTAACAGCGCGGCCGGGTCCGCCCAGGCCGGCGCCGCGGCTCCAGGGGGAGGGACGCGGCGGCGCGGCCCGGCTCCGCTTCTTTCTCCCGCCTGCAAATATTTGCTGCCTCGCTGGAAATCCGACTATTTCGCGCGCACTCGGCTTGCAAAGTCCTTAAGTAAACACGCTCAAATGACCGCCCCGGGCGGTCTGAGGCACGCTCACTACCCCAGCACGGGATTAGTAACTTTAGGACTTCGACCCGGAGGCTTGGCTTTGCTGATTACCCTCGGTGGGCAGCGCTCCCGCCCCAGGGCAGTTTCTTCCCGCATCTCGGCCCCGCGGAGCTCGCCCGGACGCGCCAGTACCCAGGCTCCGGTGGCTGAGTGGGTTTCCGTTTTGGGGGTCCGCATCCCCAGGGCTGAGGTCGCGGAACCCGCTCCACTGGCTTGCGCTAGGGCCTTCGGCTTCTGCGGGAGACTGTTTTCCCACTTCCACCCGGATAGGGTCTCTGCGCCCCTAAGAGGGCGGGTGGGAGGAACTTGCATATGGACATGTGTTGAGGGGGGGGGGTGTCCCAGTTTACCCCAACCAAGAATAGAGAGTCAGACTCCATTTCTTACCCTTTCCCCAAGAGGGCACACATACCCCGCTCAACTTGACGCCTAAAGCAGCCGCCTTGAGGCCTGGGGTTTCAGATAGGACAACTTGGCTCCCGCCGACTCACGCACCGCACCAGGACCAGGCTCTTCCGAGGGCCGTGGATGCGCTGTCGCCTGCTTGGCTCCAGGATGCTGGGTTACAGGCATCCAGGCCGTTCGCCAGCCCCTTACCCTAGTGAGAAAGGCCTCGTGCACTATGGGAGTCAGGGACCCTACAGCAACGGCAGCGGCAGACGTCCTAGGTCGTCTCCTCTTTCCTCCAACGGAGCTCCGCCGGCTGCTCTCGGGGAGGACAGGACACTCGCTAGACCAGGCCGGGGCCCGGGGGCCTGGAGAGAGGGGTGCGGCAGGTCTACAGGAGGGCTGTGATGCGTCTCCGTAGGCGGCCAGGATCAGCTTTGTGGGCTCTGGCAACAGGAGAATCAGGACCACCTTTCCCTCCTTCCCCACGGCTTTGAGCCCCCTCCCCTCCCCCGCCCGCCCGGGGAGGAGGAAACCCGGCCTGCATTTGCCGGCTAGGCGGGTCAGGCCGGCGCCTGGTCTGGCCCAGACCCCCGCAGCCTTGCTCTCTGCCTCAGGCCACGCGCCGCAGCCTCTCCGGCCTCGCTCCCTTCCCCCTTCCTTCCCCGTGGGTCCCCGGGCCGACCTCGGCCCTCCCTCTCTGGTATCCCCCTCCCCGCCTTTTCCCTCCCCCCTGTTCTGTGCTCCTGACTCTAGGGCTGGGCCCGTGACGTCAAACCCAGTGTGGCGTCGGCGAGACTGGCCGGCGCGGGCCATCAAAAGAGCAACGTCCTCTTTCCCAATTACCCACTGTCAGTCCGGGAACAGGGGCGGACCGGCTGGGAATTACATGTTAAATACCCCCTACAGGCTGGCTCCATTTCCCCGGGCATCCAGCCCCAGGCCCCCCACCATTCTCTGCCAGCCCCACACCATCTAGACCTGGAGGGGTCTTCGAGATCTTTTATTTTTCCAAGGATGTGGAAGTGGGGGTTTGCCCTTCTTCATCCAAGTTCAGTCCGACTTGGTGCTGGTGATTGAATTAAAACGAATAAACCCGCCTCACTCTCACTACAGCGCCTCTACACCGGAAGGCCTCCTTCGCAAAACATTTCTTTTTGTTTTTTAACATCATTCTAAGACTCGGAAGTTAGCATTTCAAGTCCGGGTGCCAGAAGCTTTTTATTTATTTATTTATTTTCTTCTCTTGAATGTAGGACGATTCCTTATTGCCCCTTTTCGGGTTTCTCGGTCTCAGTGCCCAGGACCAAAGAGCTACACTTGGCTTTTCTGAGAGACTGTGAACTGGAGGCTGGTTGATTGATATCCACGTCCTGACTGACGCGCGAACAAGCTCGTTTCCTTTCTTCATCCTTAATTCCGGGCCTCTTAGCAAAAATGTGTGTGCGTTCTCTCTCCTTGTTTATGGAGTGGTTTCCGGTGAATGTTAGACAGCAACTAAATAATTAAAAGGTTTTGAAAGCGCCGAGAGCTGGAAGAGATGCTGGCAGTTTGACTGGCCCAGGAGAGACGAATGGTCAAGAGTGAAAGGAAAATCGATGCTCCTTACTGGGCCGCCTTAATAAACGGGAGATCAAGGTGGGCGTAGAGAAAGGCAAGAGGGATATATATATATATATATATATATATATATATATATATATATACATTTTAAATTTAGGAATTTTTTTCCTGTTCTGTATTAGAAATTCAATCCTGATTTCAAACAAATATCAGATTTGAGAGTTGAGCATTTAAGAGAAAGTTGAGATTCAAGACCGTGAGGACCCACTCTTCCAAATTTTACTAATCTTCCTGCAAGAACATTCCCCACACACCAAACTGAAGCTGAATATCGATGGTTTTTCTTCATCCTGCATGAAAGGAATCCTACAGAGCTTACTTATCTTCAGAACTTACTTATCTCCTATACTGATATTTGTATTTATGGGAAATTTTACGGGTAGAGAATTAAAGAGGGAATAAGGTCTTCAATTCAAATAGTCCCACCCAATCAAACTCAGCTCAGTCGGTGGGAGAGTCAGCAGGAGAACCCACACTCTCCTGGCACACTTTGCTCTGGGGTGGACCTGGGTGGAGTCTTCTTTTCCCGCCTGACCCTGCTCGCCCGGGCAGCTTTTTCGGGCTGGCGGCTGCAGCAGCCTTAGCGCCACTAGGGGATGCAGTGGCTCAAAGGACCGAATGGGGCCGAAGAGGTTGGAGCCCGCCGGGCGGGCCAATTGCGACCGGGCCGAAGTCTCGCCCGCTGATTGGCCCTTCTCCAGGCCCCGCCCCCACAAAGCCACGCCCTCTCTGCCGGGCGTTTGGAAGCCGCACTCTCTCTGCCGTCTGCTGCTCCCTGGGCTGACCGAGGCCAGGAGACCCGCGCAGCCCTGGTTAGGTCGTCGCTGAGCACCGTCCGGGAGGTCAGGACTCGGGTCGGTGTAGGGGGCCGGTTTTCTCGGCTGGGGAAGAAACGCTGGGAGCCGGAGTGAGTAGGACGAAGGGGAAAGTTTGGTCATTGGAGCTAAGAGTTCTGTCTATTCGGATTGTTCTTGGAGGATCTGCCGTCCCCTTTTCACCTATCATTATTGTCACTGAGGCAAAGGCGCCCATCGACGAAAATATTAGATCTGGAAAGGAGAGCTACAATAGCTGGAGCATTTTCATCGGAGAGGCTTATAAAAGCAAAAGGCTGGGGAATACGGTGACAGTGACAACAAAAGTAACACGTTCAATCAAATCCATCTTCCCTTTACTTGATTCCTCAATCTCTTAGGAAATTGGCCCGAGAAGCAATGCGTTCATATAAAACATTTTTTTTTCCTGATCGGTTTTACGTGCATATAGTTCAAATTGATAAATTCTCGGGAATACCCTAGATTGAATAATAATTAAAGTTGTCCATGAAAAAAAAAGTCTGAAAAAGAAAAGTTGAAATTAACTTTATGAATGGAGCAGGCGGGTTTCACCGAGTCGGAATAATCTACCCAGCCGGAATGAATCGGCAGGAGCTGAGGCTACATTTAAAGGGCCAGAGCGTGAATTCTCTTCTGCCCGCCCCCTCCGCCCCAAATCCCGGCCGGCCTCGCCCACCCTGCCCGCGGCCCCTCCGCCCGAGGCAGCCCTCCACGGCGCCCCTTTCCGGTCAGTGCAGGGTGGGAGGAGGGGCGGCGGTGTGCTGGGGGTGGGGGTGAAGTCCTGGAGCGGGTTTGGGTTGCAGTTTCCTTGTGCTGGGGATCCTGTCCCCTCCTCGCCAGCTCCAGGCTCCTCCCCCTCGGCGCGGATGACACTAGAACCTCCTTAAGTTGCGTCGCGCCACAGCTGTCTGCGAACACTGAGCTGCCTGGCGCCGTCTTGATACTTTCAGAAAGAATGCATTCCCTGTAAAAAAAAAAAAAAAAAAAAAAAAAAAAAAAAAAATTAGAGAGGGAGAGAGAGGAAAAGAGAGAGAGACGGAGAGAGAGCGAGACAGAGCGAACTACGCAATCTGACCGAGCAGGTCACACGCCTCCTCCTCCTCCTCCTCTCTGCTCCTTGCTACCCAGGTTGGTACTGTAACTTTTTTTGTTTTTAAAGTTTGATTTACCCCCATCCACTTGGGAGGACTTTTTACAAAATTAAAATCCAGCTCTCCTTTTTGGGAGGGTTTCGAGTGGTTGGAGAGAAGTTCTCGGGACCGGTGTCCCCAAGGGAGGGACTTGTCCTCCAAGTTGTAACCAGCCAGTTCGGGGCTCCCGCGAGCCTGGCAGCTGGGGATGTCCTTGGGAGTCTTGCTTCCTTCCAGCTGTGTCCCCGCGCTTGTGTGCGTGTCCCGGGTGCGTCGGCCCGCTGGGCGGCTCGTGGGGAACTGGTGCCCTGCAGAAATTCAGGTGCTAAAGTACTTAACGGCTCACGGAGGTCTCCCCTTCTCTCCCTTGCAGGTGACCCGAGGAAAAAGTCTGAGTGCTGAGGAACCCGGTGCAGAGGAGCCTCACTTGCAGAACTCCAGCGTCCTTGCCCCTCCTTTCACAATTTGGCCCCCTTTCATCCTGCCGTACCGAGTTTTTGGAATTTTTTTCTTTTGCTTTTTTGCCACACTATCTTTCAAAGATTTCCCCCGCCCCCTAAGCCCTCTCATTTGCTCACCTTTCCTTCCCAGTCTTCCCATTTTCCCACTGAACACCAACCATTAAACGACTCTCCAGCCCTCGGACCGCAGGAGTCCGCGGACCTCCCAGGCCGACCGCCCTCCCTCTTCGCGCGCGGGTTCCGGGCCCGGCGAGAGGGCGCGAGCGCAGCCGAGGACATGGAGGTGACCGCGGACCAGCCGCGCTGGGTGAGCCACCACCACCCTGCGGTCCTCAACGGGCAGCACCCGGACACGCACCACCCCGGCCTCGGCCACTCCTACATGGATCCAGCGCAGTACCCCCTACCCGAGGAGGTGGATGTACTTTTTAACATCGACGGTCAAGGGAACCACGTCCCGTCCTACTACGGAAACTCGGTCAGGGCCACGGTGCAGAGGTACCCTCCGACCCACCACGGTGAGTCCGCCTGGAGTGCTGGAATCCTCGCCAGCCGCGCCGCTCATGGTCGGGAGGAGGGAGACGGAGCGAAAGCCCCCAAGTGCCGTTACTAGTGATTTACAAAAAAAAAAAAAAGAAAGAAAGAAAGAAAATTGGGGCCCGGAAATGGGCGAGGAAGCCGTTTCACTCGTTGTGAAAGTGTGTTTTTAAAAAGTAGCAGCAGGCGTCTCTCCTAGCTGGTGTCCCTTGGGCCTGGCGCTCACCTGGCCGGCGCCGAAATGCAGCTCTCGGCCCCCGAGCTGCTGCAGGTTATGGGGCCCAGGAGGTCCCAGGCGCGGGACGCCAAGGGTCTCCCTCCCGGGCCGAGCAATGATCCCGAGGTCGGTCAGCCAGCGCTGGTCAAACCGGCTAGGAACTCGACTCTTCACAGGGCTTCGCGTTCCCTGTTATCTAGTAGTTCTCCTAAGGGGCGCTTCTGCCCGCGACCCTCAATTTGTTTCTCTGGGCACATTTTGGTAAAGGCCCCAGAGACGTATTTACTTCCACTCCTCTCCTTAATCTTTCCCCAAAGCTCGTGCATTTGGTTTTCAGGCAGATCTACCCACTCGTGGCTTGGGAAATGACATTCTGGTGATTTCACCGGTCTAGGGGGAAAAACTACCGCCTTAAAAGTGAGGGATTTTAGGTTTCCTAGATTCCCGGCTGCACAGAATTTTCCTGCGTCTTTGCTTTCAGGTTGCCTCAATTGCCTGCCACTCTGGCCTTATTCGCTCCTGCGGCCTACAGTAGTCCCCTTAGACTCCCACAGGAAATTTAGGATTCACCGAGGTTTCTTTTTAAGTAGGGGACAATTCCAGTGGGCTCCCCCTCCCCCTTTCACCTTGAGGAGTTTAGAAGAGTTCTGAAATGTAAAAAATAGACCCAGCCCAGTGTAGTGAGGGGAAGAAAGCTCTAACACTTTCCAGCTGTAAGTTTGTTCCTAAAGAATAATTCGGTGCAAAAATTCAGGGTGAGAAAACATGAGGCTTTCTCAGTTCAGCCAGACTGAGGTCTGCCCTAGTCCCCCTTCTCTGAGCTGGCTTTGGCGCCGTTGACATAGCCCCTCCGGCAGCAGGCGTACTCTGCCCTGCTGCCGCCAGGTTTTAAACAATCATTTCTGCGGATGGGGCGCTCTTTGCCCATGTTCTGTGCAGATCAGCAGTAAAATGGAAATGCGGTACATGCAGACTTAATGTTATTTACTATACTACTTCCTGCATAATATGAATCTTAACCCTTAATGTTCAGAGAACTCTGTGCCCCTCGACTCCCCTCCCTTTCCTCTCTCTTAAGATTTTAGTTTCAGTATTGTTCTTAATGGTTGAAAATAATGTCAAATGGTGAGGCAGGTACTGTATTAAAAGATCAATAAGCGTGTGGATTTCCACCAGCAGTTTAAAGGTTTTCCTCTTGGAGAGTGTGCGCTTATATAAGTTATGGCTACCTTAGGATTGTGTATTTTAAATGAAAGCTAAATATATTCTGTGTATGAGTCATTCTTAGTTTAAAAGACACACATAAACTGGAATTTTGAGTCTCAGGGACTCAGGTGAAAATCCACATACTTCACTGGTGGAATCACAGCTTTGAGAGCATATGAGACTTGCTTTAGTTTCTTCTGTAGGATTTGGGAGACTGAGAAAAAACTGCCATCCCAGGGTTCAGCCTTGGAAGCTTCCAATAGCTTGAGCAATGAAAATTTCCTTGCAAATCCCATTTCAGGCCTTTTGGAAGCAACCTAGCCAATTCTCAGCAAGTGCTGCACTGGATTTTTTTGGAGCTAGCCCTAAAACATCCCTTCTTCCCTAAGCCTTCTCCTTGCATGCCGCATTGGGACTGGGCCTCTTTCTAGGGTCCAGGGTTTCTCTTGGTGTTGAGTGGTGGTGTGACCAGGCTCTGTCCTTCAGGCCTCATCATTCACAACTGACTCTCTTATCAGGCCGACCGGGATTAAGTCTGGGATGGGGGAATCCCAGCCATTGAAAGAAGTCAATAAATCAAGTCAGGTTCTAGAGAGGGGCCTCAGGGAATGTGATTTAGGCAGTGTACCTAGAGAAGCCAAATAAACCAAGGGACCTTGCTCCATTCCTTCCAAGCATCCCTGATTTGATGGATGTGGGAGAGAGGGGAGTCTGCCTCCGCCCCAGGTGTGCTGGTCAGGTACTCCTGGGACCACAGGGCTTGGAGAGTAGGCCTGAACCCAGGTCCGGGTGGATATGGGGGATTTTGCCAACTGGGAGGCTGGGGCACCATGGGGAGAGTCCTCAGGTGAGTCTGAGGGCCGCTGTCATAGGCATTTCTCCTTTCTGTTCCTTTCCCACTGCCTGGCACAGGGAGCCAGGTGTGCCGCCCGCCTCTGCTGCACGGATCCCTGCCCTGGCTGGACGGCAGCAAAGCCCTGGGCAGCCACCACACTGCTTCGCCCTGGAACCTCAGCCCTTTCTCCAAGACGTCCATCCACCACGGCTCCCCGGGGCCACTCTCCGTGTACCCGCCGGCCTCGTCCTCCTCACTGGCGGCGGGTCACTCCAGCCCGCATCTCTTCACCTTTCCGCCCACCCCGCCGAAGGACGTCTCCCCGGACCCGTCCCTGTCCACCCCGGGCTCAGCCGGCTCGGCCCGGCAGGACGAGAAAGAGTGCCTCAAGTACCAGGTGCCGCTGCCCGACAGCATGAAACTGGAGGCGTCGCACTCCCGCGGCAGCATGACCACCCTGGGAGGGGCCTCCTCGTCGGCCCACCACCCCATCACCACCTACCCGCCCTACGTGCCCGAGTACAGCTCCGGACTCTTCCCCCCCAGCAGCCTGCTGGGGGGCTCCCCCACCGGCTTCGGATGTAAGTCGAGGCCCAAGGCGCGATCTAGCACAGGTAGGAGCCACCTCTGCCGTGGGGATCCTTTCTCTTGCTCCCGCCTCCTGCTTCCCTTTCCTAAATCCAGGGCAAGGCCAAAGAGACCACCGAAGGGGCCCCTCGGGGGAGCTGGGGGTGCCCCAAGCCCTTCCGAGATCACCTTTCTTCCCATTCTTCTAGCCCGAGAAGAATGAGGTGTGTCCTTCCTATCTCACTCCTGTCTTGGGAAACTAGGGGAAGTGGCATCTGATTTAAAACCCCCCAGTGAGCTGGAAAAAGAAAAAGCAAACAAAAACCAAGTAATGCCCTGTCCTGCCGGTCCAGGGACTTCTGGATTCTGCCATAACCTTTAGCCGCTTTCCAAGACCAAATGGAAGGTCGGGGGAAATAAATCTTTAGTGTTTAATGCTAAAACGAAACCTCTTCAAACCTAAACAAACACAGGTCCCTCCTATGACCCCTTTGGCCTCTGTCAGTCTGATTGTTCCTCTCTGCTCAACTCAAACGGGGTCATCCTGTCTATAGCAGAGGACAGTCCTTTATAGAGACATGTACAAATAAATGTGTGTGTGTGTGTGTGTGTGTGTGTGTGTGTGTAGTTAGAGAGAGAGGGAGGGAGGGAAAGAGAGAGGGATATGTTTTGGGGAGGAGCAGGAAACCGGCAAAAGCAGCGAATATATTCTTTGCTGGAAAAGGGGCTCTAGACCCAACCTCTGGGAGCCGGAGGTGGCTTCCCTATGGGGAAGCAGAGTTGAATGAAAATCCAATGCCTCATGGCCCAGTTAGTTACCTGCATTGTCGCCTAGAGCTCTCAGTGCGGGCAGGGGCAGGAAGCTGTATTAGGACATATTCCTCCGTTGATCAGAAGCCAGAGGAAGTAGAAAAGTCGAAAAAAGATTCTCCAGGTGTGTGCGAGTCTGCTAACCCTGCTTGCTTGTTCTCTTTCCAAAAAGCAACCCCGTATAGAATCATGCTGCATAGCCAGTCTATGGGTGTAGTCGCTTGCATTAAAACAAAAACAAAAGCACACGTAGACCCAGATTTGTGCTCTGAGAATAAAATCATCCATCACCAATTTTGTTTCTAATTGAAGCAGTTTAGTCAAAACAGAGACAGGGATTGTCTTAGATGTGATTCTGAGACGACTGTCGTGTCTCCTAAGGAGTGTTCATTTCAGGGTGGGCATCTACCCTCTGGTCGGCTCCAACTGTATTTGTCACTGCTCTCTATCTCTACAGATCATATATATATATTTATATAAAAGGTGGTGAAAATCACTTGTCATTTAAGGGTGAGATGAGCAGTCTCCAAACGGCGCTCGCTCCCCAAGCTCTGGTTTGAAAAACTTCAGAGGGAGGTTCTGGGAGCTCAGTGACCATGAGATCAGTTTTCAGGGTTTTTTTTTTTTTTTTTCCAGGGTGACATTCACTCCCACTGCCTGAGCAGGACTGTCTCTATTTAGTTGATATGTTTTAGCTAATCCAATTATTTTCAGACTGCTGCACGCGACAGTTGCATTGTTTATCCCGAGCCAGGAACTTTAATAGAGTCCGGATGCGGTTAGGCTGACAGAAAACTCAGACCTGCATGTTCAGTACATGAAAGTAGGCAGGAGGGAGAGGGAGGTAGGCTAGCTGGGGAGTCAAAAAGAAAGCAAGAGTTAGGGAGAGCCGCCCGCCCAGCAAAGTGGCCCTCCGGGCTTGGGGGTTGAGGTGGAGGACTGGCAAGAAATGGGGGTCCAGCTTGGCTCAGAATAAGGGGCTGGAGAGCAAGCCTGTGTATTTTGAGGTCATAATGAGTTTTTTTTTTTTTTTTTTAAAGTTCTTTTTACTCATAGGGCTGTGAGGTTGGGGGAAGATCGTGGTCTCTGAGGCCGGTGCGGTGGTTTGTTGGGGGAGGGGACAGAGTGACTTTTCCAAAAGACTCTGGTTTCTTTGCCCTGGTTTCCATGTTTGATTTCCACCCCTTCGACTGTGCACTTTTCTGTGTTCAGTGTCTTCTGTTCCTTTCTCTCATTTCATTCCTTAAGGTTGGGAGTATGGAAGAGGGAAAAAATAGAGGGCTTTGGACATTCCCTCAACCAAACCTAGGGATACCTGAACGTCTGTTTTATTTTTTTGCTGAGGCCCTTGCAATTTGGGTCTTTACTTCCTCCTTCTTATTCCTTTCTCACAGTCACACAAACCAAGAATGGCGCACCTGGCCAGTGAAGGAGCTGGGACTTTTGGAGTGTGGAGGGGAAGTTTCCAGAAGCCCTCTGTGTGCAGAGGGTGGACTGGTGGGAATTCTCGAGGAGGGGATTCTCTTGGGTTTAGTGCTTTCTTCCTTTTTTCCTCTCCTCTCTTTTCCTCTTCTTTGCAAAAGCAGTCGCTGAATGAGGAGGCAGAGAAGAGAGGGTTGTGTCAGGTTGTTTGTTGCATTTTGGAAAAAAACGGTTGAAGCTGTGGTTAGGCACCTATTGCTTTCTGAACGCCTGGGCTTTCAGTGCTGGGATATATCTCTGCAAACAAAAGACAAAGCCTCTTTGCAGAGGAACATTTCTTAGTTTCCCCAAACACCTTTTGACCGTGGGCATCTCCACCTTCCTCTGAAAAATCTCCTGTCCTCTTCCTACCCGCTTCACAGCTCAGTTTCAGGGTTTCAGTCCGAAGCCCAAGGGGTGTTTGAAAATGGCTGTTGAATGTCAAGAGGCCTCACAGCTCTGTGGTTCTTGTCACCTAAGAGAGAGGTGTCTGCCCGAGCAGCTCACTACAGGCAGGGGGCGAGGAGAGGGGAAGACAGAAAGCAGGAGACAGTCAGGGCCTCCATTAGGAAAATTGGCTGTGTGCTAAAGTCAGACTAGAGGCAACAAGGAAAAAAGAAACAAGAAAAGCCCTCACAAGGCAATCACAAACTTGCGGAGTGAATCAAGACAGAAAATTGCTCTAGTGTGCAGAGCCCTGCCGGAGAGCAACCCTTGCTTGCTTTCGAGGGCCTTCTGAAAAGGAACCTGTCATCCTCCCTCCTGCCTGACAAAGGAAAGGAAATCAGACTGGTCATGTCAGGCCAGGAGAGCCCCCCTCTACCCACCCACCTCCCGCCCAGTGCCGGGTGCCTGGGAGCAGGGCAGCCTCACGCCGCTCACCGCAGCAGCCACCCCACCCTGAGCCCAGCCACTGCTGCTGGTGCAGGAAGCTTGGAGCCCCGAACCTCCTGGCTCTGCCCTCCTGCCCGGAGTCCCTAAGTGGCCTCTGTCTGGACATCATGGGGAGTGGGCCTGGCAGCCCAGCCCTGACCCCAGAAAGGGGCTGACCCAGCCTGACCGGGACACGGAAGCAGCAGGGCCTGCAGCCTCCTGGCCAGGGCTGCTGCTGGCACCTCCTCGCCCACTCTCCCTTTCCTCTTTCCTTCACGCCTCCCCCACATCCAGTCTGCCACGTCCCTCGGGCTCCAGATCCAGATGAAAGGTACCTGGGTGTGATGCACTCCAAAGCCTTCTAGGAGGATGGAGAGGAGCTGTGAGCACCTAGGAAAGGGACTTTGTCCCCCAGTGCAGGGTTTTTGTGTGTAATCCCAGGGGCTCTTGCACACAGAGAGGGCTTTCTGTAGACCCCAGGCTAAGAACCTTTTTGGAGCAAAAGAGAGAAAAAAAAAAAAAATGCTCTGCTTAAATTTTTTTGGAAAGCACAAATAAGACAAAAACTACTTGCATCATCCCTGGCTGACAGAAAAGAGGACCAGATTCACTTTCATTTGCCCAGGTTTTTAACTTTCCTACAAATTTGTCCCCGGAGAACACCACGGGCCCACAGGTGTGAACAGTGGTAGTTCCCTCCTTCTTGATCTGGGGGTTTCCAAAGGACCAGTAGGCCTCAGGGCTGCCAAGGTAGATTTTTCCTCCTTTTAGGGGAGTCAGAATTCCTAAGCACCCGTCTGGGTTTTCTTCTCCAACTTCAGTCTTTCTGGTAGGCTGGCATTAACTGATGAGTTTCTGAGGACAAAGCAATCTTTAGGGCACATCTTTCTCTCCTGCCCACCCTGCATCTATCCCTTCCCGCACTTGGGCCTAACTCTGTGGGACCAACTTGAGTTGAGCTGCTTGTTTCTGTAGGGAATTGGGGTCCCAGCTCCCTCCTGGGCACTAAGAAAACTGGTACCTATGGGCCATCCCTGGGCCACCCCCCCCCCCAAAATGAAGGAAAGTCTCCTAGAAAGCAACCTCCTTTTCCTCCTGTAGAGTTGAAAAGAAATCTGCAAACTCTTCCTAGGTCTTACAATGGTGACTGAAGGGAATCTCCCAAAGAACTCTGGGGAGGGGATCTGGGTCACTCTTCCATCCCTGAGCTGGGAATGAGTGCCCCTGGATCAACCTGCCTGGCTGGGTTTTCTGTTTATTTTGTTTGTTTGTGTTTTTGGAGAAAGAGAAACTGCAGGTGGGTGTTGGTTAGTGAGCTGACCAGGGGCACCCACTCCAGGGCTAACTCCCAATCTGCCTTTGGTCTTCATTTTGTCTCTTCCATCCTTTCTTCCCCCTTCTCCCTCGTCCTTCAGTTTGCACTGAGTTTCCCTTTAGCAACCCTGGCTGGTCAGGCTGGGGTCCTAGTTCAACTTCAGTTCCTGTAATAGTGCCTTGAAAGCTGAGGGCAATCTTGGCACTTTTTGGGGAGAAGAAAATAAGAGAAAGAGGAATGCACAGACCCCACTGGGTCCTCATCTATTGCTTTGCAACCAGGGACATTTACAATTTTATTGGAGGTAAAATCTAAAGCCCCAGCTACTCTAATCAGTCATCCAGTTGATCAATCTATATATCTATTTATTATCCATTTGTCTATCTAACCATTGATTAATCTTTCCTTTTTCCCTATTCTAATCTTCATTATTTAATCAATCTACATAGACAGACCTACTGATGATAATGGTCACCTTTGTTTTCCTTTGAGGAAAAAGAATGAAGTGTTTTGCCTTTGCCACTGTTCAGAGCTCAGAATTTTCTCAGGGAAGTATTTCAAGTTGAAATCTGCCTTCCTTCTTTTTCCTGCCTGATCTTCCCCTTCAAGTCGAGCAGGCCAAGAACAAGGTTCTGTTGCTATTTATTCATCTGCCACTTCTCTGGACATGATCTGTTTGTGTACAGGGAAAGGTTATGCTATCCACCAGAGGCAGTAAATCTGGGCCACTTGGAAGGAGGTGGGGGTGGAAATTCTTCCCCAAAAGAGGGGGGAAGAAAGAGCAAGTTTTCAGTTTCACTTTTTTCTCCTAATTCTGAATGCTGTCTGCCTTTCAGTGTGTTTTCCTTCCATAAGTGACTTATCTGTGATCTTGTTTCCAGAAGGCAGGGAGTGTGTGAATTGTGGGGCAACCTCGACCCCACTGTGGCGGCGAGATGGCACCGGTCACTACCTTTGCAACGCCTGTGGGCTCTACCACAAAATGAACGGACAGAACCGGCCCCTTATCAAGCCCAAACGAAGGCTGGTGAGTTCTCCCTGGAAGGACAAATCCCACACTAACCATTTTGTGTTTTCCATTTCTTCTCTCTAGGAAGGGGAACTTTCTATTGGTTGGGACAGCTCAAAGTCAGCTTGCTTAGGACAGTTTTCTCCTTTTTTCTTTTCTTTTCTTTTTTTTTTTTTCCTCCAAACTAGATATATAGAAAAATTGTCTGGTTTTCCCCATCAAGGTTTGTAAGTCACTTCTTTCAAGGATCTTGACTTCTGGGTTATCAAATCTGAAATGTATTCCCCAATAGGATAATTGTGTTTAGCAGCACCAGGAGAACTGATTTAAAATGCATAGGAAATCACTATGTCACAGACAGAAAATATTGAATCTGAGGATGGAATATTCCAGAAATCATCCAGAACACACTCCTGAAGTAGTAGAAGGAGGTCTCTCAGGAAGTAATCACAGACTGGGTACTGTGGGTGAATCTCTTGTGCTCTTGCTTGAAGGTTGATGGGGCCAATTCGCTGAATTTCGGAAGCAACAGCCATTGAGCCTATTATATTTTGTCTCTCTTCTTGGTCTTAGAAATTGAGGACTTTCCTCAGGTAATTCCTGTGGGAAAAGTTTTGTGATTCCTGTCTTGCCTCTTGGTCTCACCTAGCATTTGGTGTTAATTTTCTCTTTGAACTGCTATCAGTAGGGTGATAACTACCCCTCCCTATTTTCCTTTGTTTTCCACTTCTTGATTATTAGGAATACTGAAGAAAATCTGATACTGTCAAGCATTTACAAGGAAAACTACCAGGAGAGGTTCATTTGCAAGCTTGTCTTTGGAACCTTAGGCTGAATAGAGTATATGTAACAGAGACAAATAAAAGCAGGCTTGGCAGTTGCCAACTCACCATAGTCAAGAGATCAAAATGCTTTTTATGGTGCTGAAATTCACCAAGTGGAGAGGGAAGGAAGGGATTTCCTGTTACAGATTAATGAATGGATTGGCATCCATCAAATTCTAAGGGACAAACAAGCAAACAAAACCCTACAAAAACATAAACAAAACAACAGCAGCAGCAGAAACCCTCTGTCTTCTTTTTGAAGCATTATTAGTCCTCCCCATCAGATTATAGAACTGCTCAACACCTTCAGGTCCTCTTTGGGAAAAGGAAAAGCTTTCTAGGGATGGAAGTGCCCACGACTTCAATTTCTTTCAATTCAAAGTTCTAGGTCTCTAGGCTTTATTCTTTCTGATCTTTGCCCCCCCATCTCCTACTTTCTCACCCCCCACCCCCGCTGCTTCTCTTCATGCAGTTTGGTATTTTTTTTTCCCTTGCTCTCATGTGCAAAGCTAACTTCCTAGGAAAAAGCTGCCGGATATCTGAGCACTAGAGATAACTCATAAACAACAACTCAGCTTCCCCAACCTAAACATCAAGATGTTTGGACGGATCAGAACAAGAAGTGTTTGAAAAAAATGGCTGGAGGTGTTAGCACAGAATGAATGTGATCACACCACAAAAGAATGTTCTGGATCACTCAAAACCTGGCCTTAGTGGGGGGAAAAAAAGAGAGAGAGAGAAGGAAAAAAAAAGGAAAACTAACAAAAACCCTCTTGTTAATATAAGGCATGGTATTATAGGGTTGTTTTTTAAAGGTAAAGATAGAGAAGGAAAAAGGTGTAAAGGTCTCCTCCTATAGGCTGCTGATGAGTGAAAGTTTATTTGACGTTTTCTTCTGTCTGCACAGACTGCAGAGGAGGGTTCTACTTCCATTTTTTATAATTTGGTCTTCACTCACCTTTCATAGGAAATCTTCAGAACTCTGAGTAATAATTGCTTTTAATTCTAGAGTTCACTGGCTGTTACATTTTAAGCTGTGTTTTCTATCTTAATCATTTGTCCTGGGTGCTTTGATATTTTTTAGTTCCATAGAATTCATATTCTACAGGCAGACATTCAGAATTTTTGTTGGTTTGTTTTTTAGCTTTGAGAGGTATTTGGCTTCTGTACACTTAGAACCTTTCATTTCTTGTTTATCCTTGGGGCTGGGACTGGAAGCCAGAATCTTGTATATGCTAAATGCTTGTACCACCAGTGAAGTGTGTGCTTAGCATGTTCGCTATGCCCCCACCCTGGAACCATTCAGTTTCCATATTTCCATTCTATATTTCCTGTTCCTTCACTCCAGTTCATCTTTCCTGCTTGCTATTTTTTAGACCACCCAGCCCATAATGTAGCTGGCTGTTCTGTGAGACACATATCTAATATGCTGAATAAACTAATGTGGGAAATAGAAGAAATAACTGAAGGGAAGATCCATAGATTTTTTTTTTCTCTCTCCTGATGTTGCCAGGATTTTCATGTCTCACAAGTAGCAAAAAACTGAGCAGGCTACCTTATTAATATACTCTGCTCCTGATAGCAAACCAAACAGTGTAGCTTTAAGAGCTATAGCTCTTAAAGTCTGTGGTACTGCAGAAGTACGCTGAACCTGCTTATATTTGTGTTATTTTCTATATCGTGTAAATATTTCATACTGAACCTCATTGTTTGAAACTCCAATCTTCCGTTTGGCATTATGTGTTTGTATTATACATTCACGATTGTCTGACTGAGCAGTCTGGGTGTCTAGCAGATACTAGACTGCTCTATCTGACCATTTCTTTTAAAGAAGAAAAAAATCTGATAATAATCACATGTAACATACTTGTCAAAAATCATTAAGCACTAGTTTCACATAGGACTTTCTTCCCAGAGTACACAATGAAACACTTATTTATTAAATTAGCACATGTCGTAAAGGCAGGTAGGCATAAGCATGTGGAATTAAAATCAGCATTCTTGGATCTTGATGAATTATGTTCAAAATAGACAGCAAAAAAGTAACACTTTTCCCACTTTGATAGGTAAGGGCTGTTTTTAATTTCCAGTTCCTTAGAATACAGAAAAGAAAGAATAATTAAAAAAAAAAAGTCAGAGCTTTGCTATTTAAAGCCCATAGGAACATATCTGAGGAACAATTTAGTGGCTTTGAAAGGAAAAGAATTAGTCTGGTTAATTCAAAATTGCCACTGGGTTTTCCATATCTGGCAGCTTCCTGTGCTTAGCCTAACTTTTTGCTTGATAAAATATTGATAGAAGCTGGGCATGGTGGTGCAGGCTTGTTAATCCTAGGACCCGAGAGGCGAGACAGGAGGATTGAGTTTGAGGCCAGCCTGGGCAGCTTGGTGACACTGTGTCCCAAAATAAAAAAAATATATTTAAAAAAGAGAAAGAAAAAGGTCTGGGATGTTTTCCAATGGCAGAGCCCTTGCCTAGCGTATGCAAGTACCTGTTTCCAATCCCCAGTACCACAGTGGGGAGAAAAGTAGAAAAGATCTCCAGGATCCCTGTATTCTTCATTCCATGTTCTTATAACCTTAACAGGTTTTTCCTTCTTTCTCTCTCGTTCTTTCCTTTTTGGAGCTGGGCATTGAACCTAGGGCCTTGTGCGTGCTCAACAAGTGCTCTACCCTTGAGCTACAGCTCAAGTCTCCATATCAGAATTTCCTTGATCACAGATAAAGAGTAAACAAATTCTTCCTCCTTCTCTTGCCTTTTCTTTAATAATATTGCATCTAGGAACAGGAATAGTTTTACAGTTGCAGTTTTCTTTTTATCGTGGGAGGTGAGGAGGAAAGAGAGGAGTATTTTAGAAGTGACCCAACTCTGTATTTTTTTCAACAGGTTTAATAGTTTAATTTTTTTTTTTTTTAAAGAAAAGTGCGGACATAGAAAATAGTCACCTGATCAGTTTAAATGCCTCAGAAAGTGAAAGAAACTGGGCTCGATGGTGCTCACCTATAATTCCAGCTACTTGAAAGTCTGAGTCAGGAGAATCACAGGTTCAAAGCCAGCCTGGGCAACTTAGTGAGACCCTGTCTAAAATAAAAAATAAAAAGGGCTGGGGAATGTAGCTCAATGGGAAAGCACCCCTGGGTTCAATCCTTAGTACCAAATAAATAATAAAAATAAAATCTTAAAAGGGCTGGGCATGTCACTCAATGTTAGAGCACCCCTGGGTTTAAAAAAAACAAAAAACAAAAAACAAATCTTCCTGTTCTGGAAAATGAAGGCAGCCTCATAAGCAAAGAATTAAAATTCAAGTTGAGGTTGACATGTGACCTGCCACTCTTCTCCTTGGTGCACAGTAAATATCAAATTTCATGAAGTTGACATGAGAGCAAGAAGGGGGTTCAGGATTCCTGCTGAATAGCAAAATTACTTGTTCTTTTCAGTTTATCTCATTAAATGATGGCCAGACCTAACGAGACTGAGGGTGGTTGTCCCAGGAGTGGCAGGTGACCAGGTCCGAAAGTGTTGCTTGTGTAGAATTAGGACAGCTGCCCACAAGCAGGGTCACGCTGACTCCAGTTGTGCCGGCCACAGGGGCTGCCCCACACGTGCCAGATGTCCTCTCGGGGAACGAGTTTGCTGGGTGCTGTTAGCACTTCGTTCTCTTTTTCCATAATCCAGCATTTCTTGGTTTAGGATCTGTCAAGGGTTCTGATGTTTGGGTGTGCTCTTCCTTTTACTGTTTGTGCATCCGGGATGGCCAATTGCCTATCTCAGGATCGATATGTGTGGGAGTTGTGCTTGAGAAAGGCCTCTTTGGGGCCTGGACTTGGTGACGTGGAAGACTGAAAACCTGGTACCAAAATTAGTTGCTAATTCAAAATTGCTGCCCTTCCAGATGCGCTTGGTGGGGGTGGAGGTAGGGGATGTTCTGGGGGCGGGGGTGGCGGTGGTGCTGGCTTTCTGCTTCTCCCCAGTCCACGCTGGAGAACAGCAGGTAAATTCTGGTCATGTTGCTATAGTCCCAGACTCTCCTATCCAGTGGATTGGCTTTATTTTTCTTCTAGAGGCAGATTTGGGGATCTTTACAGCTTTCATGTGGGCCACTTGCTAGTTTTGATTTCAATGATAATGTCTGCCCTTTTTTTTTTTTTTTTCCCCTTCAAACTGGTCTCCCTAGTACTTCTGACAACACATTTAACATTTGTTTTGATTTTACCCACTCCTCTCTCCCCACCCCCAGTCGGCAGCAAGGAGAGCGGGGACATCCTGTGCAAACTGTCAGACCACCACGACCACCCTCTGGAGGAGAAATGCCAATGGAGACCCTGTCTGCAACGCCTGTGGGCTCTACTACAAGCTGCACAATGTAAGTGGGACTGGGACCAACAGGAACGGGCTCCCTCTGGCAGGATCACCACTGTCCCGGGCAGACTCCTTGATTGATTTGAGTCGCCCTCCTTTGGGTCAAGTAATGGACCTCAGATAATCGATACAGTAGGACCCAGGTGAGAGAATGAATGTGTTGCCGTGTGCAGTGGCGCGTGCCTGTCATCCCAGCAACTCCGGAGTCTGAGGGCAGGAGGATTGCAAGTTCAAGGCCAGCTTGGGCAACTGAGTGAGACCCTGTTACAAAAAAAAAAAAAAAAATGTGCTGAGGGCATAACTCAGTGGTGGAGCACCCTGAGTTTAATTCCTGGAACCAAAAAAAGGTTAATAGAAAACAACTTTCTAGTAGCCTTGCTGAGATGGAGAGGTTTGAAGACAGACAACAGCACAACCCACTTAGTATTATTGAATATACTCTATGTGATGCAGCAATCTGATATGCTTTGTGGGCTTGCCTGAATTTTTAGGGGAAGAAAAAAAAATCTTCTCCTTAGAAAAGAAATCATCAGTTCTATTTTGATGTTTCCTTGCATTTTAAACTTTTTGCAAAAAGAGAGGAGGAGGGCGTGCCTAAGGGAGAGAATGAAAGAGAAAGGTAAATAGAATTGTAATGCGTAGCACAACATTCAGCATTCAGTTACTGGAGAGTAAAGAGTCTAAAACTGTGCTGTGAAATTCAGATGGGTTCTCTGTGTAAACGACATGTCTGTGAGATTTCATCTGGTGTCCTTGTCCTAACCAGCTTTTCCGTGCAGAGAACCCCTGAGCCCAGCGCTCCGTAAAGGTGGTCACACCAGGAAAAGAAACTGTGTTTTCTCCTTCTTATATCATATTATCAAAATGATAACTGCTGCTCACCTGGGCTTAGCTTTTCTAATCTTTTAATTTGGGATCCTCCCATTTTGTACTATCTTTATCTTAAATTGTTTTTTCAGGTTTTTTTTTTTTTTTGTCCTGAAATAACTCTGGTTGACAGGCCACAACCCAAATGAGGCCTAAATTTACATTAATTCTAAAGAAAAAAGTTGTCATTGCTCTCTCTCTCTCTCTCTCTCTCTTTCCTCTCTTTGGTTTTTTCTGATTCTCCTAAAATCTCTTTGCTAGACTGAACCCGGAAGAAGTGGGAATTTTTGCTTGGGGCCGTTTTGGCAGCGAATTCATTTTACCCAGGAATACCCGGCAATTGGGGCGGAAGCTTTTCTGGTTAGATTTTTTGAGTCACGGAGAATTTCTCAGGGTGACCCCCAGTACCTTAACCCTTTTTCACTTTTGGGGAACAAGTTGCTGAAATTTCCAGGGGTCCTAAAGTCCAAACTGCCTGTGAAGTCATGTAGTGCCCAGCACTAATGAACTAGAGTCTTGTTCTATTATTCTCCCTCTGATCCCGGGGCTATTGGCATACATACGTTTGTCAACAATTCAACCCGAGTCCTGGTTTCACTTTGGGGAATTTACTTGCTCAGTGCAGAGGAGATAGAAAGATTTGTGATAAAAATCTGGCAGATTTGGGGCATTAGCATTTATTAGCGATTTAGTCATTTGCACAGCCTGTGAAGTTATTTTTTGAGTTGTCACTTGTGACTTTTCAAGAACTTTCATGTTTCTTGATTACATTTGAGCCTCAAATAGTCCTATGATGTAGACAGGGCAGAAATTCTTTTTATTTCAGTTTTACTTGAAGAAGTTATGACTCAGTAAAGCAAGTGGCTTAAGCAAGGTAAAATGTTTGAGAAAGCAGAGAGGAGCCCGGCTGATTTCAGAGCATCAGAAGGCCTTTCTGGAGGTGGTGGCTTGAGGACCAGGAGGAGAGCCTTGGAAGGCAACTCTTACTTTAGAATAGAACAGAATTCTAATGAATTATGTCCATGTCGCTATTCTTTTCCTGTTTCCATGCAAGTATAGGAATTATGGGAAATTAACTGTAAACCTTGATAATTGGTCAAGATAAAATATAATCTCACTTGTATCCCATCTGTACATATGTGTGATATGTATGAATGTGTGTATATATATATATTTCTGAAGAATATGAATTATTTTCCAGCTGTGATGAGTCTTAAGCATGCTAGGCAAGTGTTCTCTTGCTGAGCCACACCCCTAGCCCACTTAATTTTCCAAATCAAAGAAAATCCAAGGACTCTTTCCCACTGCTTACTGCTACCCTGTTTGTATGTGGGTGTATGGGATGGAACCCAAGGCTTTGTGCACTCCACCACTGAGCTATGCCCCCAGCCCCTCCTACTTATTCTTAATTGGCTCCGTCTTTATGACTGGGCACCAGTGGCTGGGAGCAAGAAATTTCCTCATCCTCAAGTGTGTGTTTTTCTGACTTCTCTGGTTTCGTAGGGATTCATCGAAGGAGGTGATTTATGTGTATTTAACAGAGATAATAATCTATGACCATTTTCATCACAGAGCTTTTTGTTCTGCCCATGCAGATATCTACACATGTATGCCCTGAGTTGCCTTCTTCTTATCTGGGCATTTAGATAACTGCCTATCTCAGCATCAGTGTATCTCAGTGGTGTTGTGACTAGTTATCTGGGGCTGTGTGGCCATCTGGTAACTAGATATTATATTCAGATACCTGGCTATGTGTATCTAGATATCCGTGTACAGAGCAGTGTATCTCGACGTTATCTCGGTGGAGATTTGATGTGGGAGTAGATTCCTGTCATCTCTGTAGGCTGCATCTTTATCTTGATGATAACTTGAAGGAACCCTGAGACATTCTTCTGGCAGCGACCTTCCTTGGCTCTTTTGCCTTCACTTACACT
Organism: Sciurus carolinensis; assembly: GCF_902686445.1. Classification (NCBI taxonomy): domain Eukaryota; kingdom Metazoa; phylum Chordata; class Mammalia; order Rodentia; family Sciuridae; genus Sciurus; species Sciurus carolinensis. The sequence continues at coordinate 14,777,425 of NC_062224.1, forward strand.
GCCTGTCCTGGAACACTGGTGGGGAAATAAGGCCTCAGGGGGTTCCATCCCCCTCTCAGGTGACCTCTCCCAGCTCCAGGAAGCTGCGTGTTTGCTGTGCCCGGCAGGTTGGTCCCTCTTGACCAGTTGGATACTCTGTTCCTTAACTGTCATTTTCTAGCTTCGGTAGCAGAGAGTTAGATCCTGAAGCTAGAGAGCCTTTCTCCACCCTGGCAGAAGGGGTATTCGCTCTAGAAAGTCTGGAATGCCTGGCCCCTGACATTTGCTTCTTGAGTTTCTTTGCTGCATAACCTTAACCCGAACCCTGGGAACTTGGCTAGATGTGTAGTTGACTCTTGTGCTCTTGAGATTGTCCTGACGCTGAGGGGAGAAGCCTCTGTTTTGCTTTGTAGAACCCCTGATCTTGATTCTGGGCTCCCAAACCCAGCAAATGAGGTTTATCAGTAAGCAAGGGAGGGTAGGCTGTTGTAGAGAGTGAAACCTAGGGATCCTTAGAGCGGGGTCTTACTGTGGTCTCTTGACTTTGGTTTGTTCTTGATCCGTCATTTTTAGGATAAGTGCACCTTGGTGCTAATGGAGTGCTTTGGACCCCGTAGGTGGATATTAAGGACTTGTTGATTGGTTGTTTAGCTGTTTGTCTAGTTAGAAGTGGAGAGTCAGAACTAGCTGGGGATAGACCCCAGAGCTGTGTGTGTGCATTCTACCAGTGAGCTACATCCTCCACCTTTAATCTAAGGAAACACTAAAGAAGTAAGACAAATTATGTTCTGTTTCAGTTACCAGAGAAATAGAATTCCACCAGGTGGGCCTCTGGACATGCAAAGTTCCTGGAGGAAAATTTTCCTTCCAGTTATTGGTATTGATGATCTTAATTGATAAGCTGTGCTTGAAGCACCTCTCCTGTGGTCTCTGATCTCTGAAAGCCAGAGGAGCTGACAGTCAGGAGCCCTTCCCCTTGACACCTGGACTGTGATACTTTGGGTCCCTGAAAAGGACCCTAAACTGCAACAAGTCCCTCACCTGGGGCAGCCAGTGGAACCCGTGTCCTTGTGTGAAAGCCTGTGCCATTTCAAAGGCAGCAAAAAAGTAAAAAAAAAAAAAAAATTGATCTTTGTTTAGATTAACAGACCCCTGACTATGAAGAAGGAAGGCATCCAGACCAGAAACCGAAAAATGTCTAGCAAATCCAAAAAGTGCAAAAAGGTGCATGACACGCTGGAGGACTTCCCCAAGAGCAGCTCCTTCAACCCTGCCGCCCTCTCCAGACACATGTCCTCCCTGAGCCACATCTCCCCGTTCAGCCACTCCAGCCACATGCTGACCACGCCCACGCCGATGCACCCGCCCTCCGGCCTCTCCTTCGGACCTCACCATCCTTCCAGTATGGTCACCGCCATGGGTTAGAGCCCTGCTCGATGCGCACAGGTCTCCGAGCGAGAGAGAGTCCCTCCGACCCCTTCTACTTGCGTTTTTGCAGGAGCAGTATCATGAAGCCGAAAAGCGACGGATATATGTTTTTGAAGGCAGAAAAGCAAAATGATGTTTGTCACTTTTGCAAAGGAGCTCACTGTGGTGTCTGTGTTCCAACCACTGAATCTGGATCCCATTTGTGAATAAGCCATTCAGACTCATATTCCCTATTTAACAGGGTCTCTAGTGCTGTGAAAAATTGCTGAACATTGCATATAACTTATATTGTAAGAAATACTGTACATTTGAGGAAGACTTTATTGCACCTGGGTAGCTGTAAGGAAGGCATGAAGGACGCCAAGATTTTTAAGGAATATGGGGAAAATAAAGTATGGAATTCAGAAGAAACTAGGTCCAATATCCAAATGGACAAACTGCCAGTTTTGTTTCCTTTCACTGGCCACAGTTGTTTGATGCATTAAAAGAGAAAAAAAAAAAAAAAAAAAAGAAGCAAAAAAAAAAAAAAAAAAAAAAAAAAAAGAAAGAAAACAACAAAAAAAAATAGAAAAAAAGAAAAAAAAAGAAAAAAGTTGTAGGCAAATCATTCTTTCAAAGCTGTGGGCCTCTGCAAAGGAAATACCAGTTCTGGGCAATCAGTGTTAAAGTCACAAATTGCCATCGAGGGTTTCAGAGTGTTATTTCTAGGCCTACATGCTTTGTGAACAAGTCTCTGTAATTGTTGTTTGTATGTATAATTCAAAGCACCAAAATAAGAAAAGATGTAGATTTATTTCATCATATTATACAGACTGAATTGTTGTATAAATTTATTTACTGCTAGTGTTAAGAACTACTTTTTTTTTTTTTTTTTCCTTTTTCGGTTTTAATATTTTTCTTCTCTCTCAATTTTCGGTTGAATAAACTAGATGACATTCAGTTGACCTAAGGTGGTTGTGCTCTGGAGGGTTTATTTTTCATTTTGTTTTTTGGATGATATTTATTAAATAGCTTCTAAGGGTACAGCAGCATCTGTCTCCTCACTCATTCCTCCTGCGGCCTGAGCTCTGAGGGTGGCAGTGTATGAGCTACCCACTTGCATGTCAGCCTCCTGGCCCCAACAGGCCACATCCTGAGAGCAGCCTGGCTGACTGTCATGTTCCGTGTTAGTGATCACTGCCTTTAACCAGTCTGTTGAAATCATACTATAAAAATAATAATAAAATATTCTAAAGCAACAAAATGACATCGTATCAAAGTGGTGGCCAAGCTCTTAGAGAATCTGGTAGCTCTAGCTAATTTAAGAATAAAGAGTCTTTAAAAAACAAAACAAAACAAAAAAAAACAACCAAAAACCAGACATGTTCAGTTAAGTTGTTCGCTGGGAGACAATGCTGATCCCAGATGGGCAACACTTATTCCTTGGGGAAGCTGGGAGTATTTGGAATTTTGCTGGAGCCCAGAGGAATTTGTCCCAGGGCTGGAACAACTTCTGGGGTCCCCTTTAGGAGCTGCGGTTTCTCTGCCTGCTCTCCTGGTGTACCTGACTGATAATCTGGAAGAAGTGGGAAGGTTTCCGGCTGAGATTCGCAGGTGAAAACGGGGACCGCTGGATCCCTCCTCGAAATGTAAACTAGCTGGGCTGCTCTTAGTTCATTTCTGTTTTGCTTTTCTACTGTTGAACTGAATAACACCACAGTGGAGGGTTTATTGGGATGTTTGCGAAACATGAAATAACCATTTTGTAACTTACGCTGTATAGTTTCCTTTTACTCTGTCGACAGAATGTGTATCTATGGCACACATTTAAAAATCTGTTAATCGCCTCTCTGCTTTCTTAGCAAATATTTTAAACCTAAAGCTAAATGTTGAAATAAAGGAGTAGAGAATCACTGAGATGCAAATGGAGATCTCACTGGCTCCTGATTAATGACCAAAGTTCGAATGTTGTTTCCAATTACCTTTGAAGCACCAAGTGAAATAATCATTGATTGCCATATTAAACTTGGGAAATTTTATTGTAGAGTTCCAAGTCCCAGGATTTGCCACTTTTTTTTTTTTTTTTTTTTTTTTCATGAGCAGATTCGAGTTAATGCCCTTTCACCTTAAGATCTGGGAGTTCAAATTCTTGACATTCTTGGAGCGGGAAGGGGTGGTGGGGACACAGAAAAATCACCAAGTCAGTATCTCTGCTACGTTTTATTTTAGGTACTGTAGTGCTACTACTGGTTGATTTCCTCCTATTCCTTCTCCAGAGAGATGCCATTTCATGTTTGTGTACATTGATTTAATCTAAAATGTTTCTAGAAGATAATGCAAAAGCTTTAAATCATATATAATACATACATATCTATATGATAACGATGATTCAGTTTCCTTAGAATGTTATCTTTTCATGACTTCAATGATTTTGTCTGTGTAAGACACTGAAAGAGCAATATCAGCTGGGATTTAATCTAGAAAAATAGAGTGAGACTGTGACTCTAAATATATTAAATTGTACCTTTAATTAATTTTCATTTGGTTTTTCTCACTTTTTAAAAATGCTTTTTCTTAGTGCATTATAGTTATACATAATAGTGGGGTTCATTTTGACATCATCACATGCATGGGATATATTTTGTTTTATTTCAGTCCTGTGTTACCTTACTTTTGAAATGGTTTGCATTAGCTCATCCATTAGAGAACTATTTGAAAAATATGTGCTTTTTTGTTGTTTTGGAAATAACTCATGATTTGGGTTAGTTCTTTAAAACATTTTTTTTTAAATTAACTTATCAATAGAAAAAAGAATAAACTGCAGTTTGCTATTTCTAAACTCCTCATATACCTGAGTAGATAGAAATTTTTAAGTAAAGACTTCGGATTTAAGCGGTTCTTTCATTTATTCACCAAATACCTAATGAGTGTCTAGGTTGAAGTTCATTTAAAATCACCTTTTAAAAAAATATGCTTTAAAAAACTCAGACCAGGAAACAGAACGAGACTCCAGTGATGTCATTCTTGCTTTGTGACATTTACCTTGTTATTCCCCTTTACCAGTGAACTACATGAACTGCGGTGAGCCTCCCGGCTGGGCCTCTGGGTTAGTCCCCAAGCAGACAAGTTGTGGTAGAGCTGGGGTACCCAGAGCCAGCCTTCTGAGATCCATATCTAAGGTTTAAAAAGCACTTTTAATGCTCAGCCCTCATCGCGAGATTACATTTTAGTATTTCATAAGTCAAATTGTGCAAAAGGATCAAATGCTTCCCAGTCACCGCATCTCCGACTTGAGTTTTGTAAAATACCTGCTTATTGCAAACTCACCAACTCACCAACTCACAGGCAGTCCATCGCCTGCCTCTGATGTTTTCCTCACAGTGATGAATTGTCCCATTGGCATGTCACAGATTTAAAGATATGACTCTTTCCTATTTTCTTCCATCCCCCTTTCCCATAGCCTTCACTCCCAGCACACCCCCTATCCTGGAGCCATTTCTGTGATCCTTCCTGGAAAATAGTCATTCTTGTCCCCTCTGCAATTTCTAAGCCAAGGAGAGATTAAAAGACCCAAAGAAAACATTCGAATGATGGCATATGATTTTATTTACAGGACGAAACTTGTAGCTGTCGTCTAGATCATCGGAGCAACACAGCAACCCCTCTCCTCTGTTTCTCAATGAAGTGAGATCTGAGAAGCATTTCAGTTTTGTTTGTACCACCCAGCTCAACAGTGTGAACACTTCCTTGGACGTGTCCAAGGGTCCAGATGTCCTTAGCAAAGAGTCCAGGGTAGGGAAAACTCTGGAGTTCAGAGAAACTCATCGATCCTTTGAACGTGTTTTGGACTGTCCTGGGATGGTGGAAAGCTGGGCTTCACTCCTGGCCCCACCACTAATTAGCAGAATGCTCTGAGGCCATTTGTTCGATTTTTCTGGGAGTCGGCTCCTTATCTAGATAATTGGATAAGACGATCCCTAAGACCCATTTAAGAGGGGAAAAAAATACCATGATTCCATAGGATTTTTCTTTTTTTTTTTCTTTCCTTTTTTTTTTTTTTGAGAATATCCCTTATTAGTAAGTTATGAAATTTTGAAAAGTAGTGTTTGAAAAGCCTGGTGATGGCAGTTCCACTCCCATCCATCCTTCATACTTTCTTGTGAGACACAAATTAACTTGTATTTTATGATTGTCAACCCAGGACAAGAGTCAGCGTCTCCGTCTTTGGGATTCTCTGCTTTCTGAAATGTGTCCAGGCTCCTCTCGAGCTGAATACACAGGACTTGATTGTGCTGCTGATTTTGGCAGCCTGGTCCATAGTTCTCTCATCCATTGTGTAAAGAAATTCTGCCTGAATTGCTTACAGGCTATTCTCGGGATATAGGCAGAGTCCAATCTTTCTTTTTTCTTGTCCTCTCTCTCTTTCCTTTTTGGAGAAGGGGATGAACACTCAGTAGATCAACGTGGGGAAAAAAAAAAAAAAATAAAGGCAGCTCCTTTCAGGGTGCTCTGTTCAGAATCTGATGTCCCTGGTCCCTTCCTGGCTGGCCCTTGAGCTCCTTTGCAGGGGATCCTGGTACATTAGCTACATTGTCTGTGGTGCATTTTTACAATCCCCTGTCATGTCTGTGTGCACAGTTTGGCAGGCTGCACATTGGAGTTGGGATTTGGAGAGTGGAGCCGCTCACCCGCCCTGCCTCCCACAGGTCTCCAGCTAAGCAAAACCCTTGCGCTATGGAACACTCATCTTACTGCCTTGGTGAGGGTGCCTGGTCCCCAACAAGAGCCCAAGAGGTGTGTAGACACCTGGAGAGGAGTTTGTGCTTCTACAGAAGCAATTTTGGGCCCAGAATTGTCTAACTTAAGAGAGTAGAGTGGAAATAAGAGTCTACTACAGAGATTTGGTCTTTACAGTGCCTGAACTACCAGGTAGTCTACAAAGAAACCAGGTGATTTCTTTTTCTCCCAGGTGATGGTTGGAGTGGGGGGGTAGGATAAGAAAACTCTGTGGGCATAAGAAACTTTCAGGAAATGAAGGTTGTGTTTCCCTCTGATGAAAAAAATTAATTAATACTTATTTACCAAATTTGTAAATACCCAAAACGTTTTTAAAAAGAAGCAGAAGAAACAGAATTTTCATCACTGCTGTTGAACTGACCATGAGTCATCAGTCTTTTGGACATTTGTCTTGAATGACTTCATGAGTCTTATGGACGCCTGTGTTGGGTTTGGGGGAGCTTGAGTATAGTGTTTTTTTTTTTTTTTTTTCTTTTCTTGTGAGCAGTTTTGGGGATTGAAACCAGGGCCTTGTGCTAAGCAAGTGCTTTACCACTGGGCTTCAGCCCAAGCTCCAATGTTTGCTGTTAAAGCTGCGCTTCATGCATGTGAAGGGGTTGGTAATAGAAGCCACTTTGGAAAGGTGGCCACTCTCTCTTCTTGTCAGGAGAAGCTCTGTTGCTCTTTTTTGGCCATTGTTCCTTAGCCAAGCCAAGGGCAGCTTGCATGTTGATTCAGTTCCTACCCTGTCACTTTTAATGTATGTGTGTGTTTGTGTGTGTGTGTGTGTGTTGTGCTGGGGATTGAACCCAGGACCTTGTGCATGTTGGTGTAGTGCTCTGGTGTTGACCTGCACCTCCAGCTCCATTCTGAAGCATCTTCAGGGCTCTCTTGTGGCCTCCGAGAAACTCGAGGTGCCTTTAAAGTACGCTAGGTCTCCTTTGGAGAGTTCTACTTTTTCTGGTAGGCAACTGGTTAGATTCAAAACCTTGGGACCTCTGATGTCTGCCTGGACTCAAGGCGGCTTCCTAGGAAGACCGGGTAACTGTTCAGTTCAGCCTTTGGGACTTGCTTAGACTGGATAATGAGAGGACTCAGACTGAAAAATAGGCTGGAAGGCTGTTCCTAAATAGGCTGGAAGGCTGTTCCTAGGTGGCACAGAGGCTAACACACAAAACTTATAGCTCATCAAACTGCTGACAAAGAAAGGCCAACGTGTGGAGCATGGTAGCCCACGCTTGTAATACCAGAGGCCGAGGCAGGAGGATGGTGATTTCAAAGCCAGCCTCAGCAATTTAGTGAGGCCCTAAGCAACTCAGTGAGACCCTGTCTCTAAAATATGAAAAAGGACTGGGGATGTGACTCAGTGGTTGAGTGCTCCTGAGTTCAATCCCCAGTACCAAAAGAAAAAAAAAAAAAGAAAAGAAAAGAAAAGAAAAGAAAAGGCACATCCTCTGGGTCAGGAGCAATGCTCAGCTCTCTAAGTGGATTTATCACTTGATTTTCAGAAAAACTTTGAAAAGTAGGTGATCATCAGCCCCATTATTAATTATGGGGTAGAAAGGGCAAGTAACTTTCCCAATATCACACATCTGTCATATGGAGAAGCGGAGACTTGGACCCCAGCTGAGTCAGACCTGCCCCTGATGGTAGGCTCCACAGCCTGAGGCCAGCAGCCAGGTCTCTTCCCAATCACTGCAGCCGGTGAGGAGCACAGTGCCTACCTTATAAAGTGAATTTTATACATTTTGTTAATACACAGATGCCAACATTTTGCTGTTTTTATTATAAATAGGTCCCTTTTTCTCAGAGAAGTAATGGAAATCACCTACCAGTGTACTACAACCTGACCCAGTTCTCTGGGGTAGTAGATGGTGGGGGGTCTGCGAGGCAGATGGCACGTGTTTGAAGGTTCTCAGGGACTGAAAACAGGTCCACAGGGACACGGAGATCTTCTGCTTCTAGGGGAGTCTTCAAGAATAGCAAGTCCCAAGTTCTCAAGTTCTGTGAGACCAACAGCTGTATTAGTATCCTTTTGCTGCTGTAACACATTACAGAAAGGTTTGGTTCAACAGCAAAAATTTAGTCTTTATAGCTCTGGGTGTCGGAAGCCTGCAATTATTTTCACTGGGCTAAAGTCATGATGGCGGCTGGGTTGGTTTCCTCTGGTGGCCCTACCTGAAATCTCTTTCCTAGCTTGAGAGTATGCCTCCATTCCTTGCCTCATGACCCTTTTGTCACATCCTTTACTCATCTTTCATCAAAAAGTAGGAGCTGTCCTTTGCCCCGGAGACAGATTTGGTTTAGAGGTTACAGTAGGGAAGGGATCCAGTTCCCTCCCTCCCTGTGGCGAGTGTGCAAGGGGAAGCTGGGTAGCTTTTCTGTTCTGCAAGGTTAAGAAGATCCAACTGGGGACCCAGTCCACGATTTCATCTTTATTTTCCTCAGGCATGAATCAACTGAAGTTGGCATCAGACTGTAGGTCTGCCTGAAACCAAGCTACTGGTTAAGGAAACCAGGAAATGAAGAAATTCCTTACCTCAGCCCCAGGCAGTTGTATATGTGGTTTCTCCCACAGGATGAGTCTGGTTCCTTGGATCTCCAAGTGAGGTGGGAGTATTTCATTTTAGGACGAAATACTTTGAGGCATGTTGACACCATGACTTCATGTAAGATGTCTCTGTAGGGCAGGGAGGAAAAGCTTCTCTCTGTGCCTTCTTGCTACTCGGGGTCTTTCTGCAATGCTCTTAGGCTTCCTTTTGTAATTGTGTTATAAATGAAGGTATTTTTTTGTGACAGGATTTTGCCTGGATGTAAGGGCTTTTGTTTGTTTGTTTTAAGATGGAATTTCAGAGAACATAGCAGGTGAGTACCAGGATGTATCTGGGTAGGGGACAGTCTTCTCTCACCTCCCAATAAATTATACCCAGCAAGTGAGCGTCTAATCCAACCATGTGGGGAGTCAACCCTTCCCTTCAGAGGTGCACATCTCTATGGGGCAACAAGATGTGCCCAAGAACAATTAAGTTGTGAAGAAGGCTCTGGCTCACCAGTTGAGCAAGTTTGGATGTTCAATCCGTGCTCATAGCAGAAGATGGGAGGCCTGGGTCCCCCTGATTGGATTAGGGGCCTGGAGCTGCCACTTGGACTCCACCTGTGATTGTGGGTGCCATGAAGGGCTGGCTGAGCTCGCTTCAGTGTGCCGTGGCCCTTGCTGGCACAACGCACCCTCTATCCCTCAGGGGCTGACAGTGCAGTTCATGGATTAACCAGGCCCTTTCCTTCTCCATCTTTCTCCTCTACATTCCAGTCCTCGCCTGCCCCTCTGCTTCCAAGCATGTCCATGGACAGGGGGAAAGAGAGGCCAAAGCTCCTGCCAGCCTGCTTTACAACACTAGCTGCTCTGATGGAGGTGGCGGTTTTAAACTACAGTCCTGTCTAAGATGAGGTTCGGGGATTAAGTGTCTGCTTTCCATTACCCTAGATAGAAGAACCTGGCGGAATGTCTGCCCTCATGGCCAGCTGGCCAGCCCAAGGCGAAAGGAGAGGAGGGAGAGAAGAGGCATGTGTCAATCCCCTTTTTCCATCCGCTTGGCCCTCTGAGGTAGACGGCTGGCCTGTGCTTTCTCTCTGTCACCATCTGGGAAACTGAAGCTCTGGGGATGTATCTGAGTTACCCAAGGACACAGAAAGCCCTGTCCCCAAGGGCCTGCCCCAGATTGTGAGAGTGCTGGTGTATCTTCTTAGCATTAACAGTAAAAAGTAGAAGAGAAAAACCCTCGTTGGAGAGAAATTCTGCCTCCACTTGCCACTGAGAAAAAGATGTTTGATATCGAGATAAAGGTATCCCTAATGGAAATTGTCACCCTGATTCCTTCCTTTAAAAGAAGAATTTCCATTCTTGTCAAAGCAGGTCCCGTGACGCGTCTTCCAGATGTGCATTGCATCCATCAGCCGTTGAATTTAAAGTCTCTCTCGGGTGTGACAAGCAGAGGTTCCAGCTTGATCCTTGCATCTGAAGGGCGCACGTGAATTTACACTGGAGGGAAAGCTATCATTTAGGGAGAAAGGATGCCCATGTTGGGCCGAAGCTTGCAAATCAATACAATGTGTTGGTTTGCCGGGAGCGCCCCTCATTTCGTTAAGGATTACATTTCTACATGGTTTGCGGACTAGATGTTAATCAGTGACTGTTGGCCAGAGAGGGCAAACCTTCCCAGCAAATAAATGCATTTAAGATGTTAGGGAGTGACCAAAGAGGACGATGTAGGCGGGGACCTAAAAAACATGAAACCAGTTAAGAACGTAAAGGTCATTTTGTTCAGGGCAACATTCTTGTGCCTGGTGCTAACAGTTTGCCCTCGGGGTGTTTTTAGAGCTTAAAGGATCAAACTCGTCCACAAGAAATATGGAATGCCTAATCCAGAACACGCACCCCTCCAGCCCAACCTCCTCGCCCTGTCCGCAGCTGGGCCCCAGCTTCGGGATGAATACCACCCTGCCTGGAGCCGCGGCGTGGGCACGGCCTGGCTCAGGGTGTCGGCTGGTGGGTGAAGAGGGCGCTGCAGCTATGAAGGAGGGAAGGGTTATCCTTTTCTACCTCGGAGATCAGTTCCTTCTCCACCTCTGAGATCAGTGCCCGGTGATAATGGAACTTTTTGCCACCGTGCAGAAATCCCGCCCAGGCTTCTCAAGCCACCCCAAGAGGTGGGTGAGCTCTCATCTTCCGCCTAAGAACGGCCATTTATTTTCCTGCAGGTTGACGGGATAGAGCAGGTGTTTATATTGTGAGGGGGTGGCCTAAAGAACAGGGGCTATGCCAAGAGATGGTGACCAAGTCGAGGTGGCTTTGGATCTGCTTCTGCTCTCACTCTTGGGTCCCCACCTGCTCCCTTTGGTACTTTGTCACTGTGATGCCACGTCCCTGGTACTCCTCCTCCTTCACTGCTGGACCGTGTCACAGGTAGAGCCTGATCTCAAGGCTGAGGGCAACTGTTCCCTCGCTGTTGGAGCAAACCTGAGCGACGCGTGGGTTCTACTCCGCGCTGAGTCTGAGCCGTGGGCTCTCGGAGCTGCAGTATTGATGACTCTTACTGCCTTAGTGTTATCCTTCTTTGTCAAGCTTTGCATGTAAAAGAAGCCTTTAACAAAACCTTTCAACTTGAACTAAGCAAGTGAATCCTGTGGGAATTTTTGGTACCAGGGGAAATATAATGTTTTTGGGCAAAGGGGCCTTTTGCTGTCTTTCAACAGCCAAAACATGCAACTTGTTGAATAATAGTGACCAGCTAATGTTCCAAGCGCCCCCTAGGTATGAACCTAGAAATTAATATCAATAGACCATTTAGGTTTTCTCCTGGCCACCCTGACTTATTTCACATGTATGTTATCTCCCTTGATCCGCCCACGACCCTACGACACAGGTGTTATTATCCTGTTTTCATACGAGGACAAAGAGGTGTAGGGACAGTACATGGATTAATAACTCATAGCTTGTCTCTGGAGCTCTGTTGCTACCCTCTATTCTGTACCACAAGAGGCAATGTACACAGTTCCCTCCTCCACCAAAAATACAAGCTTAAATTAAAGGGATACGAATAGGAAAAGAGGAACTCAAGTTGTCACTATTTGCTGATGACATGATTCTCTATTTAGAGGATCCAAAAAACACCTCCAGAAAACTTCTAGACCTCATCAATGAATTCAGCAAAATAACAGGATATAAAATCAACACGCATAAATCTGAAGCATTTTTAAACGTAAGCAATGAAACATCTGAAAAGGGAATGAGGAAAACAACTCCATTTGCAATAGCCTCAAAAAACATAAAATACTTGGGAATCGATCTAACCAAAGAGGTGAAAGTCCTCTACAATGAAAACTACAAAACACTGAAGAAAGAAATTGAGGAAGACCTTAGAAGATGGAAAGATCTCCCATGTTCTTGGATAGGCAGAATTAATATTATCAAAATGGCCATACTTCCAAAGGCGCTATACAGATTTAATGCGATTCCAATTAAAATTCCTATGACATTTCTCACAGAAACAGAAAAACCAATCATGAAATTCATCTGGAAGAACAAAAGACCCAGACTAGCCAAAGCAATCCTGGGCAGGAAGAGTGATGCGGGAGGTATCACAATACCAGACCTTAAACTCTACTATAGGGCAATAGTAACAAAAATGGCATAGTATTGGCACCAAAATAGACAGGTAGACCAATGGCACAGAATAGAGGACATGGAGACATACCCACATAAGTACAGTAACCTCACACTGGACAAGGTGCCAAAAACTTATAATGGAGAAAAGATAGCTTGTTGGTGCTGGGAAAACTGGAAATCCAATGCAGTAAAATGAAATTGAACTCCTGTCTCTCACCCTGTACAAAAGTCAACTCAAAATGGATCAAAGATCTAGGAATTAGACCTTGAGACTCTTCCCCAAATAGAAGAAAAAGTAGGCCCAAATCTCCATCACATTGACTTACGAAAGACTTCCTTAACAAGACCCCCATAGCACAAGAAATAAAAGCAAGAATCAATAAATGGGATAGATTCAAACTAAAAAGTTTTTTCTCAGCACAGGAAACAATCAACAATGTGAAAAGAGAGTCTACAGAGTGGGAGAAAATCTTTTCCACACATACTTCAGACAGAGCACTCATCTCCAAAGTTTATAAAGAACTTAAAAAACTTTACACCCCAAATACAAAGAACTCAATCAATAAATGGGCTAAGGAAAAGGGCAGACACTTCACAGAAAAAGATATACAGGTGATCAACAAATATATGAAAAAGTGCTCATCATCCCTAGTAATTAGAGAAATGCAAATTAAAAGCACCCTAAGATTTCATCTAACTCCAATTAGAATGGCTATTATCAAGAACACAAGCAATAATAAGTGTTGGCATTGATATGGGGAAAAAGGCACACTCGTACATTGCTGGTGGAGTTGCAAATTGGTACAGCCACTCTGGAAAGCAGTATGGAGATTCCTCAGAAAGCTTGGAATGGACCCACCATTTAACCCAGCTATCCCACTCCTCGGTTTATACCCAAAGGACTTCAAATCAGTATACTACAGTGATGCAGCCACATCAATGTTCAGAGGTGCTGAATTCACAATAGCCAGATTGTGGAATCAACCTAGATGCCCTTCAATTGACGAATGGATAAAGAAACTGTGGTATATATGCACAATGGAATATTACTCAGCCATAAAGAAGAATAAAATTAGGGTATTTGCTGGTAAATGGATGAAGTTGGAAAATATCATGCTAAGTGAAATAGGCCAAGCCCAAATAAACCAAAGGTCAAATGTTTTCTCTGATGAGTGAATGACAATATATAACGAAAGGAGATGGGGGGAAGAGAAGAATGAAGGAACTTCGGATGGTGTAGAGGAAAAAGGGGTAGGAGCGGGTGGGGATGGAAAAACAGTAGAATGAAACAGACAGTATTACCCTATATATATGTATGATTACATGAATGGTGTGAATCTACATGGTGGACAACCATAGAAATTAAAAGTTGTACCCCATTGGTGTACAATGAAACAAAATGTGTCTGTAAAAATAAAAAAATATTTTAATTAAAAAAATACAAGAAAGGATCTCTAGAGCTGGGGATATGGCTCAGTTGGTACAGTGCTTGACCTGGGAGCATAAGGCCCTGGATTCAATCCCCAGCACCACAAAAAAAAAAAAAAGGATCTCTAGACCTTGGTTTTTTTTTTTTTCCCTTAGCTTTCTATTGGTTCTTTCTGTTGGGTGATTTTCTTGCAGTCTTTCCCTAATCATTTCATCCTCCTCCCTGAAAAGGTTAAGTTACAGGCCCGACATCTCATGGCAGGCAAAGGTCAACACGGGAGTGAAATCTCACCACCATGGTGCTCAGGGCTGGGTGTCCCTGGGGGAATGTTTTTGGCAGAGACAGTTTATGTTTCGATCTGATTTCTTGGTGGCCATTAGCAGTTTTGGGGAACCCAGCATCTTCTCTAGTATTGAAGCTCTGATCTTAAAATCCCCTTCCAAGACAGAGGGAGGATCTGCTTTCCTACTGGACCACGTCACCCAGTCGTCGTTTTCCTCCAGATTGCTGGCTTGCCACACGCTCCATAGATAACGGGGTTCCAAGCACCGTGTGGAGACCTGCTGCCCTTAATTATGTCTCGGCTGGTAAAACTCAACCAAACTAATCACAAAACACTCAGTCCAATAAAAGAACTCTCTTTTTATAATGGAGAAATTAACTGGGGTTGAGCAGTAGAGGTCAGGGAAGCTGCCATAAAATATAATTATAATAATAATAATAATATTAATAGTGGTATGTGCTACATGGCCTCCTGCCTTTCATCCCAGATCTGAGGATGACTGGCTAATGCTAATTGATGTGATTTGGCCCCTTGGAACGTCACATGGGTCTAGACAAGGAAGCAGCAGGGGTTTTGTTCGGTTTTGCTTTGGGACCCTGTCCTGCTTCTCTGTCTGCCGCTGCCCGCCCCCCTCAGCGGGCTGAGCTTTGTATATCACAGGAGGGCAGCTCTTCAGAAGCCTGTGTTGGCCTTCACGGTGCTGCGCACTTCACCCTGGTGTGTTTGTTTCCAGTCCCAAGGCTTGCTGGTCTTGGTCACCAAGTGGTCGAAATGGGCTCTTAAGGACCCAGACTGTGGATGCTGTCACCTTGAGAGAGAGAGAAAGAAGCAGGGAGGGGCAGGACCCAGGAGGTGCGGCTCCTTTTCAGAAAGGGATGGGTTGAGCCTGACATTCTTTTACTCTTCATGAATTTGGAGCAGGGGAATTGACAGCCAGAGGATCCTCTCCAGAGCCACCTATCCAATGGAAGACTCGGAAAGAGATAAGGATTGGGAGGCCCACATAGATCCCATTGAGCTATAAACCGACTGCCAAGGCCAAGGTCAGCTGCGGATCAGGCGGCCATCTGCCACTTCTCCTTTCTAGCTGTGGCATAGTGATAAAGAACACATAATCTGGAACCAGGTGGCTGGATACACATTCTGGCTATATCACTTAGTAGCAAATGAGTTAACCTCTGTAGGCTTTATTCGTTTCCTCTGAAATAAGGGGCTATTTCATGCATTTGGTCATTGTGGAGTTAAGGGAAATACTGTGTGCAGCCTGCTTAGGACCATAGTGTTGTTATGGTCCTTTTCACCACTCAAATCTTTCCAGTGTTTGGTTACCAGTGGATTACCTAACAAGAATTAGTTAAAACCAGGCTATAGGAAGGCATCCTGAATGGTCCAGGAGCATTGGCTAAGGAGAATGGAAGGCATTGCATTTCTGCACCCCTCCACATGTTATGTGGGAATCCTAGATTGAAGGCTAGTCCTGCAGGGGAGGAGGGCAACCATTTTGTTTTTTAGGGGTCGAGAAGGAGACTTGTATATCTGTGATATACAAGGTAAAGATGGCTAATATAATGCACTCTTGTGCATTATTCTTTTTTCATATTTTTTATTGATTGATTATAATTATACATAAGAGTGGTATTCTTTGTTACTGTTGGGTATTACTCTTGAAACCAGAGGACTGGCAGAACCAAATCATCCCATATTGCATTAAATAGGTGGCTCCACTTGGCATTGCCATGTATGACCTCCATTAAGGGACATCAGAACAAACTGAGACATTTGTTGCGATCCTAAACTACATGAAAATTGGAGCCTGCCTTTACTGGATTTAAAGAAGGCAGTTACCCTTGGCCTATACCCAAAGGACTTAAAATCAGCATACTACAGAGATACAGCCACATCAATGTTCATAGCTGCTCAGTTCACAATAGCCAGATTGTGGAACCAACCTAGATGCCCTTCAGTTGATGAATGGACAAAGAAACTGTGGTATATATATACAATGGAATATTACTCAGCCATAAAGAATAATAAAATTATGGCATTTGCAGGCAAATGGATGCAGTTGGAGAATATCATGCTAAGTTAGATAAGCCAATCTCAAAAAACCAAAGGAAGAATGATCTCGCTGATAAGCGGATGATGATACATAATGGGGGGTGGGAGGGGGGCAAGAATGGAGGAAGGAGGGACTGTATAGAGGGAAAAGAGGGGTGATAGGGGTGGGTGGGAAGGAA
Organism: Sciurus carolinensis; assembly: GCF_902686445.1. Taxonomy (NCBI): domain Eukaryota; kingdom Metazoa; phylum Chordata; class Mammalia; order Rodentia; family Sciuridae; genus Sciurus; species Sciurus carolinensis. The sequence goes on from NC_062224.1 coordinate 14,793,702, forward strand.
AAAATAATAGAATGAATAAAACACCATTACCCTGTGTAGATGTATGATTACAAAAATGGTATGCCTTTACTTCATGTACAGAGAAACAAGATGTATCCCATTTGTTTACAATAAAAATAAATTAAAAAGAAAAAAGAAGGCAGTTACCAGACAAGGAAAGGATCAGTCGTATAGTAGCAATAAACAGGAATATGGAAGCTGTTATTACCAGGAATTGGTCAATAAAGTCAAGTTTCAAAATGTCTGAAATGTCTGATGCTTGAATTTCTTTTATTTTTCCCCCTTCTTAAATCCGTAGAGTTCTTGGGGTTGGTAAGTACAATTCAGGTTTTCATTAATATTTTTCTCCGTCGGTGCTAAAAAAAGGCAAGAATGAAAATCATCAGTATGAGAGACATGGCTATCTGCCAAGGGCTTGGATTTGGCCCTTCAACTTCTGTTTTCTTCCTCTTGGAATCAAGGTTTATGAAAGAAAGCGATGAAAAATACGCAAAACGTTTCATTCTGAGTCTTTGTCCTAAATTTCACTTGTTACTTGATAGGAGACAAGGGGCTCACGTTCCTTGGGCTTCAGTTTCCCCATTTCAAGACCACAGAACTTCACGGTCATTATGGCTTACGGGTCCTTTGGTGAAGGGTGTATCAATAAGAAAGTGTTGTCAGCTCCATTGTGGCTTATTTTGTTACTCCCAAGAGTTGTTAGTCCAGCCCAGAATGAGGTCAAGGAGTTGGACAATATTGAAAAATGTTATTATACAATGTGCTATTTGACCCAAAGTCTCAATGTACTCTTGGCATCCAAAGTAAAATGTTGGCAGTACTGATGTTGGACTGGACACAGGCCCTGCGTGTATTCAGGGGATCCTCAGAAAAGGAAAAAGTTAATAAAGCTTAACATGATCAGGGTAGTGCCCTCCAGGAGTAGGATCAGATTAAAATTTTCGGGAGGATGGTCACAAAAGTGGGTGTTTACGTCTGGGAATGTGGGTGTCTGCATCTTCCTCAATGGATTTGCTTGCTTTTACATGTTTGTGTGTTCATCTCGCCATTCCAAATTCACCTGTCAGTTAGTTTAGGTTTATTCATCATCATGAAATATCAGTTTTTTTCTTCTTCTATTAGGGTAGATATCAGAAGCTCAATATTTGGGTAGGGAAGAGAATCGTTTTTAGGGCTGCCTTTTCTTTACGTAGGGCTAAACTTGCTGGAGGGAAAAGATAGCCAGATGCACTCTGGTTTTCTTGTGTTTGGACTGGGGATCTGCTGTGACCAAGACTCAGGACCCTGTTCTCCATCAGTGAGGTGGGCATACGAGATGTGCTGACCTCTCTGTAGACAGGTTTCCGCTCTGCAGAGCTTCCTGGCCCTGTGCTCCCTGTGGAGCAGAGACCGGGAAGAGTCCTTGCGACTTTGTTCAAGGGTGAATCAACCCCTGAATTCTTACTTAAACCAGTTTCTTAGAGTATTCAGACAAGGATTGCAGTCAGCCATCATACAGGACTCTGCCTGTCCCAAGTCTTAAGATCCTGGAAGGAAAGAGGAGGAAAACACTCTCTCTTTTGCACTTTTGGCAGATGTGTTTCCATGCGAACAGGGCGAAATCGTGTGGATATAAATGACAGATGTGTCTGTGTAATGCTGTGATTACGTACTGAAAGGAAGATGCTTCAGTAGAAGTCTTGAGTGCCCACTACATCCCAAACAGTGCAGGGCCTGGTGATCTGACGGTAGGAAAGACGCATAAAACTTCAACATGGAGAAAGAAATGATTCAGACACATGAAGGCAAACAGGTTTGACGGCTTCTCCTGCCACTGATATGGTATTGACTTGTGACTAGAGCTGATTAATAGCTGTGGCAAATTCCAGACAAGTGGCTCTTCATAAAGAGAATTCGTGGCTGGATAAACTCAGATATTCTTAAAATTAGGCACCAAGGCTAATTGCCCTTGAGCTTCCCCAGCTTCCAGAGCTGAAGTCATGTTCATGTCTTTGGAGTGGGAGTGGAGAATCAATGAATCACACATTGAAAAAAGGAATTTTCTCATCTGTTAAATGGCAGTTTCTATGAAGATTCAATAAGGTGACATCTAGCCTCACGTGTGGCATAGAGCAGACATTCAACAGATGGTGACTATTATTAGAAAGGCCAGCTATGAACACGGCACTTAGCGTCTTGGAAATGGGGCCTCTAGTATGTAAATTTCCTCAATTCAAAGGTGGTAGTGTCAGTGACCAAGGTATGGGTGTTGAGGACTCTGGAGAGCTGTGGAATCGATGGCGCCTACCCAGAGACACCGTGGAGGAAGACAATGGCAGTAGGCAAACCCGGAAATGAAAGGCTTGGCTCTTCCCCTTGGAAAAGCTTAGAATCTACCAGGAAAAGTGAATCATGTAATAATTAACAGTACTGTTCAGTGTGATAAGGGAGGTGCCAACTCAAAGACAGTGTATCAGGAGCGAGGCCAAGGAAGTTTGGGTGAGTGTCACTTGACTTGGATTTTGGTAGGATGGTGCTGGGCAGAGTGACGTGAAGAGAAGGTGCTTTGCCTGCAGGGGAAATGCTATGACAAAACATGGGGGCAGGAAAGGAGGAGACCCTGGACTATGCATGCAAAAGCCAGAACAAAACCTGGGGCTAGATTGTGAACGTGCGCTAAGGAGTTGGGATATGCTCCATGGCTCAGGATGGAGGCGCGAAGTGTTCCAGCAGAGGAGGGACACCTGTACTAACTAACACAGGAAGGGTTAGGGGACAGAAAATTGGAAGAAGAGCAACTAGCCAGGAGATGCTGCAGGAGCCCAGTGGAGCCTGCCTGGGTTGGGTGGCAGTGAAAATGTATCCAGCATCTGCATTCACTCCGCTTTCCCGAACATCCCCGGAGCCACTTAGGAGCGCACGTCAAATCCCAGGAGGCTGTGATTTAGGAAAACACGATAAAACCAGCTTCAAATACCTTGACTTGGTGGTGACGAATCTTGACCAAGTGGTGCACCGGGTGAAGCCTGGAGTGGGGAGAGAGCATCCTGAGGGGCGATCTCTGTAGGATTCCCCTCGCCAATGTGGTGAAGCTAGGATCCCACAGAGAGAGCACGAGGTCCGGAATATCGATTCGCGGATGGGGACAGAACCTTAAAGTTCACCGCCATCTCAGAGGTGGAAGACGGAAGGGGCAGGTAGAGAAGGCTGTGGGTGAGAGTAGAATCCAGGAAGAGTGCCTCCTGGAAACCAAGACAGGAGATGCTGCAAGAAGGAAAGGCAGGAAGTGAGGTGCTGGAGGTGACCTCTTAGCTTTAGCACGACAACAAGGGGGCTTCTTTCTAGACCTCTGTACGTTTATCTTTTTTTTTTTTTTTTTTCCACCCACCTTCCTGAGAAGCTGCCTATCTGCTTTCTTGATTTCATGCCACAGAGCAGCCAGGAAGGCGACCTTCTCTATTCTGCCATCTTGAAAAAACTTCCAAGCTTATCTTTTCCTAACTCCAATCTTTGCCTGTTGCCTTCAGTGGTATAGCACCTCCACCTCCTACCTGAGGCCCTGGGTTCAGTCCCCAGCCCTACAAGGAAAGGAGGAGGAGGACGAAGAGGAGGTGGGTGGGAGGAAACGTGGGTTGGAAGACAGACTGAAGCTGAAGCATTCAGACCTGTCCTTGAAGATCTTTGTGGGAGGAAAGACCTGGGTACTGAACTGGGGATGGGTGAGAGGGTTGCAGTTAAGAATTTTAGGCTGGAAGAGACCAATCGGGTTGTTAAGCAGAAGAGAAGGAGTAATTGGAAGAAGACAAGATTAAAAGGTACAAGACAGGTGGGGTCAGAGGTGGGGAAACCCTGCAGGATGTGGGAGAGAGGGCTCAGGAACAAAGGCCTTGGGAAAGGAAATAGAGTCAGGCTTTTCTTGAGTGGAGAGAAAAAGAGGAGATGGGAAAAGATTCAGAAGTTGGAAGAAAGGGTAGAGAAGATAGTGTTACCCTATAGATGTGGTGCCTCTGGTTGTCTGAGGTGGTGATGGACAGGGGAGTCTAAGGAGGTCATGGCATAAACCATGTTCTCACTAAGGTAAGGAGCCAGGCTGTCCACGGGAAGGACGATAGGGCAGGCAGGTTGGAGCTTCCAAGGAATTCCCTTGGGAAGTGTTTAACCCCCACAGGCAAAGTATTAGAGAACCTGTATGAGAAGACTAAAGGTTCAACAAGCAGTAGGACAAGTCTGGGTGAAGTTAGGGACTTTCTACAGCAACACTCAGAGATCTGGGGACCAGGACAGGGAAATTAGACTGAGATGGTAGACTGGCTTGGAATGCTGAGCCAGCTGTCCCAGGACTAAGGAATTCCCATCTTTAAGGGCAGTAAACAATGCAAACTAGCAATGTGATAAGAATTCAGAAGGAAAAAAAAATGAATAAATTCCAATTCCAATTAAAAATTAGAATTCAGAAGAAATGAAATTGTTTTCCACTTCTTAGCTTGAGGCAGGAAGGTGGGCAGCTGAAGGAGGGGTAGGCATGTGTGACTAGCTACCTTTCTGAACCCCCCACCTACTCCAGGATCTCTTTAGTTTATTCCGCTAGCTTCTCATTGCACGATTTTTTTTCTCTCTCTCTGAAAGAGGAGAGAGCAACTCCCCCGAGAGACAGGAAAACCTGGTCCATTGTTTGTGCTCCACTCTGCTCATCTGTGCAGGATGTCTGGCTTCTTTATGGCTCCTTTACTAGGCAATGCTTAATCATCAGTGTCAGGCCGGGGGGGGGGGGGGGCGCCATCGGCGGCAGTCCCAGGGCCATATGTCCCGGAGTGACATTTGGGGTTGCAAAGCTACAATGACAGCAGCAACAGCAACAGCATGAACCATGACTGATGGACGTCTGCAGGCGGTTTTACATCAACAGAGCTGACCCCAACATCCATGGTAAGTGCACTTGTGTCTAGATTGAAAGCTGTGGTCAGCGTCAGGTGTTCTGAGTCACCGCAGGAAGCCCACCAGAAGCGCAGTGGACCCTATTAGAAAGAAGAAGGAAAAGGCAGGTGTAGGAAAGGCGGATTAAAAATCCAATGTGGTGGGACTCAAAAGAGCTGGGTTCAAGTCCACGGATTGACCTCTGGACGTCAGACTCATCAACTGTAAAGTGGGTGCGCTAATATCTACCTTGTAGCTTTACTGGGAAGATACATGAGATAGGCTGCAAAAAGGAGATTATAACATGCCTCACAGAAGTTATCATGTGATGTCACCATTGTTTTTAACATCTGTCACCCCCACTGGACTATAACATCCTGGGAAGCAGAAACCCCCACTTCCTTAGAGGTATGCTGGTTATCAATAAATAATTGCTGAATGAGTGAGTTGCTGGACATGAGCAATTAACATTCACTAAGTGTTTCTCTTCCAGGTTTTGTACAAGTATTATCTCATTGAATCTTCATCACGACTTTATGAGAGAAATATTGTTATTTTCGACAGGTGAGGATAGAGAGGCAGGAAGAGGTTAAATTACTGGCCTAGGTTCACACAGCTAGTTAGTGAGTATGGAGCGACTCCTACCCACCCTTCTGAACTAGGTCCTGAGAGAAACGCAGGGCAGGGAAATGTGTCTTCAGAGTCTCACCTCAGGGGAACATCTGTCAGCCACTGTGCACCCTCAAGACGGGGAAGAGGCCTGGTCAGGAGCTTTCTTCTCTCATCCTGGAACCGTGCAGAGATAAGGTCACGCAGCCTGCCATGCAGCTTATGTCTTATGCAAAAAAACGTTTTCAAAACTGTTCACGCAGATGAACATCCATCAGGGTCAAGACAAGGGATGGCCCTTCCACCAGGAAGTGGTGACGACCGGTGGGTGGGTGGGTCCGGAGACCTGGAATGCTTGCCTGAGTTTCTGCTCCCAGCCTGCTGCTCTCATGATTAATGGGGCAGTGGAAAATTCCTCTCTCGGTTTTATTTTTTTCCCTGAACTGAAAACTCGATTTAGGAGCCGTGAGTGCCCTAGGGGTGATGCTTTCCCATTCATCAGTGGTTGGCGTACTCCACCCTCACCTGGACGGGTGTCTCACGTTGCAGAAGGGCGAGCTGGAGACCGGGCCAGGAGGCAGCTGCCTAGGGTTAGGCCCTGATGCTTGGGGTGGGTTGGGGGGGACCCTGGGAAGGTAAAGTGGCTGTTTTCCAGGACCCTAAACTTTAGTCATCTTGCCGGATGGAAAGCAAAGTCTCCTATGGCAGGAACTAGAACTTAGCACCATGGGAAAATAAAATGTCCTGTCCCTCAGTAGGCCCTTGTTAATGCCATTTCAAGAAAGCGAGGAACGTTTCTTTTGTCTTTAAAGAGTTCTGGAGGGGCTGGGTTGCAGCTGAGTGGTAGAGCGCTTGCCTTAGCATGTGTGACGCACTGGGTTCCATCCTCAGAGTCACGTATAAATAAATGAACAATGTAAAGGTCTCTCAACATCTAAAAAACACTTAAAAAAAAAAAAGAGTTCTGGAACTTACCCCCAAATTGACAGTGGTGACCTGTCTGTTGGGGTTTTGGGATTAGACTTCCCTTTTCAGATTTTCTACAATGAACATATCTTGCTGTAATCATCGGAGAACAGGAGGGAAAACTCTTAGCATAACATTCGCCTTCCTTTCTGCTCACTGGGTTCCTCCCTGCAGTTCTTGGGGACAGTGAGGAACCAGCCATTCCATTCCACAGAAGTGCCCTATCTCACTGAACCCTTGAAGCAATTCTGGGTCCTTTAATTTTTCTTTATAGTTTGCATTTAAAACAAACAACAAACAAAACAATCAACCAAACCAGTCAGCCAACTAGCCGACTTGATTATCCATCTAAAAATATTTATTCGACTCTTATGAATCTCTTAATCAATGTGTGACTTCCTTTTCGTCTTTTATGTAGCTGTCCTGGATCCACCCTCTTATGCCTTCCCTTTGGAATTAGGCTGCTGAGAATTCAAGAATATTTGCCTTTTGATACCATCTATTCTTACCATAGACATGTTTCTTTTTCTATCCTGTTAATAACAATTTTTTTCTCCCATAAAATTCTTCCAAAGTCTTAATTTGGAGTATTATGGTTGGAACTTGGCTCTGGTAAAGAGAAAGAAGAAGATGGGAGAAATGAAGAAAGATGTGGGTCCATCTCCCGAATCTGCTCCTACTCAAATCTTTCTTCCCAAGCTGCTTCCAAAGTAATGCCCTTTATGGAACCAAGGTGTGCTCAGAATAATATAGGGATTAACTTTCAGTACAGATACGCACTTCCGTTTAAGTAAAACTGACTTATGAACATCAGGAGGAATTATTTGCTTTGCCAAAAGATGCTTTACTAATAAAAAGGATTCACCATAGGATTACTTTATATTGCCAACTCCTCCTGCATTCAAATGTTATCATGACAAAAATTCAATATAAATTCAATAATACAGAATTCTTCTCAGGAAGCAAGACATACCTGCACTGTCTGTATTATTATGAACCCAGGGGCACATTTTCTTTTCTTTTTCTTTATTCCTTTTTTTGGTACTGGGAATTGAATCCTGGGATGCTTTACCACTGAGCCACATCCCCAGCCCCTTTTATTTTTTATTTACAGACAGGGTCTCATTAAGTTGCTTAGGGTCTTGCTAAGTCGCGGAGGCTGGTCTCGAACTTGCGATCCTCCTGCCTCAGGCTCCCGAGTTATTAGAATCACACGTGTGTGCCACTGTGCCCAGACCTGGTGTCATATTTTCTTTTGAGACTTTGGGATCACTGACTTTGTACCCCAAAAGGTGATGTCGTTGACAGTATTCAATAACTTGCACTGTGGTTGTGAGGTTAGACTAATAAGCACTGTGCTTCCTGTCTTATTCTTTAAAAGCTAGAATCAAGGTGCTTTGTAATTAATGCTAATTTATTTTTTGATGAACCAGAAGTCAGGAGCCTGGGATTCTGTGCTGGTTTCATTAATTCCTAGTGAGTATTCTTGGGCCCGTGAATATCTTTGGTTCATCCATCTGATCAGAGGTATTTATTGCATGAAGAGCCTCTGAAGGAGTTTCTAGATCTAATGCACTTAGATCTTATTCAGCTGTGTAGATAAAAGCTAGGGATCTACTAGGAGTTTCACAAGAGATTTTTGAATTTTGCTTTGTCTGGTGCTAGCTCTACTGTTTTTAAGGAATTTCATGGGAAGTTATAGAGGTAAGAAACAACATGTTTGATGGTTACATACCTCTGAGAAGGACATTAAACATTCAGTCTGTGTTATTCCAAGATCAGGGATAGAATGTCACGACTTCCCCATTCTCCGTACAGGAGGTAGTGGGAATGGAAGTTGGAGCTCCCCAGACACTGGACTCTAAGACTCCAGGACACCCAGGCTCCTGGAGAGGAGAATCTTCTTTGCTATGACTCCCACCATCACCTCAAAGTGCACTGCTTCTCTTTTTGGTACCTCACTTTCCTTACCTGGGGTAGATTGGTCAGTTGTCAGCCTGACTCTGGTAGCATTTATGTGCAGAAGACGATGATCAACTACCCTGGGCTGAGAAAGATGCACAGGATGAAAAGAAAGGGAAGGAGATTTCAGGGTTTTTGTTGTTGTGTTGTTTGTTTTTTGGTACCAGGGATTGAACCCAGGGGCTCTTAAACACTGAACCACATCCCCAGACCTTTCTAAATTTTATTTAGAGACAGGGTCTTGTGGAGTTGCTTAGAACCTTGCTAAATTGCTGAGGCTGGTTTTGAACCCGTGATCCTCCTGCCTCGGTCTCCTGGGACCCTGGGATTACGGGTGTGCACCATCGTGCCCAACGAGACTTTACTTTCATAATGGAGTCATTCCAAGTGTCTTGCTGGTAGATCTTGGAGGAAGAGATGCAGCAGTGTTTAATAATGAGTGCCTTCAAGATTCATTCCCAGTCCCCAGTTGACTGGTTTTTGGAAAATGTCTCCTTGACCCAAGTGTCTAGTGACTGGATTTCCAGCAGAGAGAGCTGGGATCTTTCAGCTCAAGCTCAGCATAGCTGACTGAGGTTTGAGCTTGTTCACATCAGAATGGAAGAGACATAGACCATGGCATTCAGATTGTCCGTCTGTCTCTTTCTCTTCTATGTCCCATTTTTGGCTCCAATCCCAGTCCTGTCTTTGTGTGTGGTTTCCATTTCAGCTCCTGTGTCCTTCCTTTTCCTTTTCTCCCATTTGTGTGTCTGGTCAGTCAAGACACAGACCTGGTTTAATTTTGTTCCCAGCATTGAGGGCTAAAAATGTCACCATCTGCTGGGCTCGGTGGCACCTACTTGTCATCCCAGCAACTTGGGAGACCAAGGTAGGAGGATCCACAAATTTGAGGCCAGCCTTCAAATTAGTGAGACTGCCTCAAAAATAAATAAATAAATATAGCTGAGGATGTAGCTCAGTGGTAGAGTGCCCCTGGTTTCAATCTCCAGTACTGCCCCCCCCCCCCCCCAAGAAAAATCATAACTTTTAAACCTTTGGGTCCTTTCTGGGAATAGATTTTCCAAGGTTGGGCCATTTTTGCCATCACTACCAACCCCTTCTCACCTTCCTGTCCCCTTTTTAACCACATGTCATGGTCATCCTCCAGGTAGGCTTTCCTTGGCATTCTCTCCCTCCTTAGAGGATTCCCTCTAAGTTGGATGAGGGAGATCTGGATGTTTGGGGTGCCCTCTTTCCTTTGAACACTATTTCCTCTAATGACTTTTTATTATTATTATTATTATTTTAGATGCTTCCTGGTAGTGTCCTACTATGTCCCACAGCAGTGGCTCCTGGTGGAGGGGTTGGGTTGGGATGATGGCGTCTACCTCAGTTTACCTGGGTTCCTCTGGGTAGCCTTGAGGGTCTGGTAATGCATGGTGGCCCTTTCCTGAATGGGCCCTCTGTGGGTCACTCATCTGTTTTCCGGCCCTCACCCTCAGACACACAGGTCCCTGTGGAAATTTTAGATACACACGTAGAAGGTTCTGGACTGCAAGTTTATTTTATTTTATTTTTCTTTTTTGTGGCGAGCGCTGAGGAAAGATCTGCTTGCCATCTTCCACCCTCAACCTGGGTCTCCTCGAGGAGTTCCCTCCCCTCGTTCTTCCGCGGAGACCAGACGTGGAAGCCAGACTTTTGTTCCCCCAGTCCTGCTCTGGCACAGGTGGGATAAGACCCCGATTTTACAAGCCAGAGCACTAGGATGGGGTGTGACTCTTAACTACCCAAACTGTGAGCTCCTGGGACAGGCGGCTCTTGGACACGGGGCTGGGTGCCTGTCAGCCAGAGTGAGTGACAGACTGGTGGAGTGCAGGATCCAGGGAGAATTCCAACACGACTCGGAGGGAGTAAGGGTGAGCCTCTGGAGCAGGATGGGTTGGTGGGAAAGCAGTGAGGGAGGGTGTGGTTTGGATTAAGGACTCCAGCCTTCTGCTCTGAGAAAGGAGTTGGTAGTGGAGGGCCCTCCCCAAGTCACCAGCCCTGGGGGGCCAGAGGGAGTGGCTGGGCACCTCCCAAGCCACCCACTCCCACTAGCAGGAAAAAGGGAGTGGCAGGAGGCACCTGCATCTGCCTCTTGCCCCAGGAGAAAAGCCAGAGACACCTGCTGGGGCCGTCTCCTCCTCCCTGGGGTGGAGGGAGGGAGCTGCTACCTCGAGCTGCTGCATGCCCAGCGAAGCAGGAGGCAGCGCTGGGAACCCGGAGAAGCTTGCTAGGGTTTCCAGAAGCCGAGAATAGATCTTAGGGTGGCGGTTATTTCCCTGGAGAAGCTGGTGTAGATTTCCTAAGCCCTTGGGGTCGTCCCTCATTTGGACAGTTCAGAATAGGAAGGAACGCCATTCTGGAAAAAAGATCTAGAGGCAGAAGAACCCTATCTTTCCCTGTGTTGGATTCATGCCTGTTGGAATTTGCCCTGTGGTCTAGCTTGTTCTCTCTCCCACCCCACCTGCATTCTTAATTGGGTGGAGGGGGGGGTGGGCAGAAACCAGAGGATCCATCCAGTTTGCCCTGCTTAACCTTCCTGGTCTCTCCAAAAGGAGCCACCCACCTACTTGGGAAAAACCAAGTCCCTGGATTGATGACAGTCCCCCAGTTCTACCTATTGTGGTTTTGGTTAGGACATTCCAGAGTAGCAGGATGACTTCTGTCTGGTATTGGATGCCCCGTCTATGCAATTTACCCCACCTTAGCTTATCAGACTCTGTCATCTGATCTTGTTTTCATATATAAGCTATCGATTGTTCTTCAGTGTGAGTGCATTTGCAATCTACAGAATTTTTTTTCTTTGTCCATAAGTTGTGAACTTGGAACAAGCCTCTTTCCATCCACAATAATAACTGCAAATAACTGTATAGCTAGTCAGTCTCACATGTCGGTCAAAGAAGAGGAAAAGGGTTACCTACTAACGTCTGTTTTCTTCTTATAGTTCCCAACTCAGGCTGAAAGTTTGGGGATTTTTAGTGACTCAAAAAGTGAGGTGACAGGCTTAGTTCCCTGGTCAGGTTTTGGTGCCACCAACCATTACCTCCCTCCCTCATGAGGGCCGGCCAACTTCCAGTTACCTGCTGGAGATGGAAATGGAGGCCTCTAGTCTGGCCAACTCATAAATATTTGTGATTGAATATTAAATAGGGTATTGAGTTTACCCGCTAGGCAACACGATGCTGAACTAGTTAGCAAGAGTCACTAAAGGAAGAGAAATTCTGTTCGAACAGAAATTCTTGTCCTTCAAGAGGAAGAACCCACAGAAACTTCTATAAGTCAGTCTTGGCAGCAATTCACCATTGGTTTCTTAAAAAAATGGACCCCTATTTGGTGACCAAAGGTTTATGTCCTTTGCATATACAAAGAGAAAGGCTTTATCTTCATATTTGGTTTTAAAAAATGGTGTTGCCAACTTCCTTGCCGACCTGGGAAAGAGGCTGCTGGACATGGGGTCTCTAGGAGAGGGGAGATGCTAAGGCAGGCGAGAGTCAACCAGAGCCAGACAAGCTACAGAGCTGGCCAGGAGCAGGTAGTCACCTCTGAAGATTCCTTCTTATCCCCAGGAGAATCTCAGACATCAAAGAGAACTCACATTAGGAGGGAATCAGATGCCTACCTGGGATCAAATACTGGAGGAGTTTCCAGCCCGGGTAGCTGACACTTATCATCTAGCCACTATCTGATGCTGGCAAGGGGCACCCCGAGCTGACTCTCCCGAGGATGACCAGGGGCACTCCCACGTCCTTGCTTTGGGAGTTTACAACCTGCTGAATGTGCAGTTTGGACTTCGTGCAAATAATAATCATCATGATATTGGCAACGGCAGCCACTGTCACCCCAGGCGCCCACGGTCACCATGTCCTTTCTCTCCCAACTTGGATCTGCACCATCGCAGAGGAAGGAAGCAGAACCCTGACGATTCCCCAAAACTCTGATCTGCGGAGATAACCTCCTCAGTTCATCACGCTCAGCTGTGGCTTAGAAGGAATCAAAGCCGAGATGAAAGTCGTTCAGCTGAGTGGCAGTTTTGAGATGCCCCTGTTGCCTCTGCACCTCCTGCTGCCCTAGGCTTGTTTAATCTGGAAACCTAAGTTCAAAAACACCCACACGCAGAGCAATAAGCTCCTGCCCTCTTTGCTCCTCCTGGCTTTGAACTGTAACCTGGGCAAGCACTCCCTTGCTGCCTGGCAATGGCCACTTCTCTCCTGGTCCCCTCCCCACTCCAGCAAGGAAAGTCCCAGGCCTTAGAGACTCTCAGAGGAAGGCAACTTTCTGAGTGACATGTAGATTCCTACATCCACCATGGGAGCCATTTGCTATGGAAGCTGTGTCTCAGGTGGAGCCTTGGGGAAGTGTTATGGGGTGTGTGCTCTCTTCCTGGGTGGGCTTGTCCTGAAGCCTAAGAGACAAAGCACCAGATCCCAGGCCACCTCCCAGCTGCCTCCTCTCCTACCATGGAAGCATTAGATGCTACAAGGAAGTGCCTGCACATTCTCTGTGACACCTAGTTTTGATCATCACAAGAAATTTTGGCTCCCAGATTTCCAGAGGGGCTATTGACAAAATCTCAGGCTCAGGATCACCCCTGGAGCAGAGGGAAACATTTTAATTGAGCACAGAGTGTTTTAGGGTCAGAGCGCTACCACTTGCCCAGGTAGGTGATCTCTGGCAAGACACTGGACCTCTGTTAGCTTCAGGTGCCTCCTTTGGAAATGAAGACAACAATACAACAGCTGGGTGCCATGCAGGCCCGTAATCCCAGGTATTCAGGAGACTGAGGCAGGAGGATCGCAAGTTCAAGGCCGACCTGGGCAACTTAGTGAGATCTTGACTCAAAATAAAAATGAAGGGCTGGGGATGTAGCTCAGTGGGTTTACCCCTGGGTTCAGTCCCCAGTATAAAAATATACAACCCCCAGAGGATAACAACATTTCAAAGGGTTTTGCGGGGACCAAAGGCAACCAGGAAGTTCAGTTCTTGGTACAGCACTTGGCGTTTAATGAGCACTTAAGAATTAGCAGCCCAGCTTAATCCCCACACCCCTACAGCAAAACCTACCTGCCCCCATCTCCTTTGCCTGCCAGCCCAGGGCCCTACTGTGACAGGTTCTCCAGGCCAGAGGTTAGTAGGGAAAGGCTGAGTGGAATGGAGATACTGGCTGGGGGTGAAGAAGAAACAGATAACATTCACTGCCTTTCTTTTTACTTATTTTTCGCTCTTTCCCTCATATTCCCTTGAAACTTGGCAGCTTGGCATACCAACATGTTTTCTGAAGGCAATAGAGGTTAAAATAAAATCATAGATGGCTGTTCTTTTTTTTTAACTATATTTTAATTTTAGCCAAAATTACATAAGTACACAGATGAAAAATTCAAACATTACTTCTAAGGCTTAAGAAGATCAGTCCTCTGCCTGGAATTTCCTCCACCCTCATTTCCTATTTCCCAGAGGAAACGACTTAAACCCTTTGACTGATTTTTGTGACGATTACCTTCATGTCTCTGAACGGTGTGCTGATGTCCCTATCTGTTGATTTTTCACTTTTATACACTGTGGACTTTTTTTTGGAGAGGATCAGGACTGCCAGATTTAGCAAATAAAAATACAGAATGCTCAATTAGGTGTGCATTTCAGATAAAAGAGGATATTATTTTAGCATAACTAAGTCCTATGCAATATTTGGGACATACTTATACTAAATGATTATTCGTTGCTTGTCTGAAATTCAAGTTTGACTGGGAGTCCAACATTTTGTCTGGCAACCTAGCTATGACGGATGAGATTTTAGCTTTTCCATGCGCAAATGACTTCTCATACTGTCTCCTGGTCGCTTTGTTCCATAGAGGAAGCTCATGGGAACATGTGCTTCTTGTATATCTCTCCTCTGTCTTACTCTCTCAATTCTCTTATCTCATCCTTTTTAATCTCCGTTCAGGGCTATGCAATGAAGAAGGCCAAGTTCAGGAACTGTAAGCACAGTCACGTCCAAGGTCTTCCAGTTGGAGGGGGTTCCATCTCCCTTTTCAAGCCATCCCGTGTCTGTCTCCTGGCTCCTCTTACTCTCCAAGAGAAGTGAAACAGAGTTCAAGGCCCACACGTATGTGGGATCTGAAATCTAGCTTGAACCTACCTGCTTCGAGCCTGGGCCATTAGAATAATCAAGAACTGTTAAGCTAATAGCATTTAATTGCTTTAATTCTGATAGTTAATTCAATAAAAACAAAACAAAACAATCTAAATTCAGCCCCTTAGTGGGGGCACAAATACTTCTCATGGATGTCTGAGGAGGAACTTTGGGACTTGAAAGTTTATGATTTTATTTTCTCCTGGTATTTGTGTTGGGATCAGAGTTAGCTGGCCCTCCAATGGGAAGGTCTTGATTTTGTCCAAGATCATGGCCTCTGTTTTCAGCCATCTTGTAAATAGCAGGAGATGAATGACTTAGCTTCCCAGGGAGTTCTAAGTGGAAATGTTTGTAAGTAGTAAACATAAATTGCTTGTTGTTCATTAAATATCTTTTTCCTTTCTTGTTTTGGGTGCTGGCAATCAAGCCCAGGGCCTTATTCATGAGAGGCAAGTGCTCAACCACTGAGCCACACCCATAGCCCCAAGATTTTCTTCACACACAGAATTTTCTCTTTTTTTAAAGCACAAGAAATATGCATCTTATGGGGTTTAGACGGAGGTTGCCTGCTATTATTTCAGATTCACCTTCCCTCCAAGAAACCTTCAACCTTAAATGATTCAGAATCACAGAAAACCGTCTTAATTTAAAAATCAATAGGCATACAACTCCTGAGGCAGGAGTTCGCAAGTTCAACTCACTCCTATGCCAGCTTCCTGGACCCCTTCCTCCTCCTTATCTCTGCATCTGCAAGCATGCTAAGTGTGGAATGTCACCGGGTGTGGTGGTGCACGCCTGTCATCCCAGTGACTCTGCAGGCTGAGGCAGGAGGATCGCAAGTTCAAGGCCAGCCAGGGAAATGAGGGTGACCTTGTCTCAAAAAATACAAAGGGCTGGAGATAGTAGCTCAGGGATAAAGTGCCCCTAGGTACCACAACAAACAGCAAACAAACAAACCAAGTGTGGAATGTCCTCACCACACCTGCCCAGAAATCCCAACTCTGCCACATGTCTAGACCTTGAGCAAGAGAGAACCTTCCAGAAGGGGTCCTTCAGGAGCTCACACCACAGCCATCTTTCCTGTGCTCGGAACCTGGTTAGTGTATTGTCATAGAACGGAGGGTGAGGGAGAGGTCACTTGTCTCTAAGAATCTCAACTATTGGTCTCCAATCCTAGAATTCAAAACAAAGCAAACAAAAACCCAACCCAAATCTCAAACATACACTGTTGGATGACTTGTGTGGTTGTATCCTGTGCTAAAAATTGAAATCCGTGTTTAGAAGTTAGGAATCTTGAGTTTTCTTTCCAAGTTTGTCATCAGCTTTCTGCCAAACAAATCAATCAAGATTTCCTCCTCAACACCTGTACCTCTGAGACCAGAAGTACTAATCCCCCTAACCATCTGCTATGTTATGTCTCTGGACTGTGGCTAGCCAGAGGATTCCCACAGCTTCACCTTGTATTTTATCTCCTTTCTCTTTCTCTTTGTTAAATTTTATGCAGTGAGGAAGCTGGTGAGAGGGCCAGAAGCCAGCAATAATATTTAATATGCTCTAAAATCCCACATGCATTTTACATATGCTCAAAACCCCTGTAGAGTGGATAAGTGTTCTTGAAAAAACAAAATCCAGCACATGCCTGCAATCTCAGTGACTCAGGAGGCTGAGGTAGGAGGATCGCAGGTTCAGGGCCAGACTCAGCAACTTGGTGAGGCCCTAAGCAACTTAGTGAGGCCCTGTCTCAAAAAAAAAAAAAATTAAAAGGATTGGGGATGTGGCTCAGTGGTAAAATGCTCCTGGGTTCAATCCCCAGTACAAAAACAAAACAAAACAAACAAAAAACCAAACCAACCAAAGTCCCATGGCAAGTCCAATTTTTCATCTTTTTTTTTGTTGTTGTTTGTATTTTGCCCTTGCCTGAAGTTGAACTCAAGATGGAGAGTTTCAAAAGTATCAGATGAAAGAATTCAATTCACCTCTCAAAAACAGTTTAGCCAGAAGATCTAGTCACCCACTCACGGGAAACGTTTACTTAGAATAAGAAGGGCGTGCGGTATAGCGGCTGAAATGAATTATGCACCTGTGACTTCTAATTCTGACCCAGAAGGTGACTCTAGCCTGTGGCAGCCCACTCAATAGCTGCCTCAGTTTCCCCATCTGTCAAGTGTGAATTATAACTGTAGTCACCAGGGCAGGGCTGTGCCTTAATTAGTTAATGATTCCAAAAGGCTTTGAAGAGGCTCATGGAAATGGCAGTTTAAGGGTAAATATTATTATTATGTGAACCACACCACCCAGCAGCCAGCCCTGGGGAGACTAACTATGGGTTTGGAGTCATCTCTCAACATTCACAGAGGTTGTGCTTCAAAACACCAGGGCCCTGGGGAAGACACAGACGAGGGCACCTGGTTAGACAGCCATCAGCACAAAGCAGCTCTCCTCTCTCGAGAACAACAAGAAATGGTGCTGAATCCTGGCAGGGGCCACGGACATGAGGGACACACTGGGGCAGGCAGACGGCTGGGGATGGACAGGGAAAGAGTACATGGAGGATACATGACATGCACATTCAACAGGGGCCTAGGAAACACCAAGGGGCTAGAAAGAGGAAGGGACTCGTTTCTGGCCCCAAGGATTTTGCAGTCTTGCTTAAAGTCATGACACAGATATCTACCCCTTCCCCTTACCAAAAGAAAGAAAGAAAAAAAAAAAAAAAAAAAAAAGAGAAGGTAAGTTTTAGAGTCAGCAAATTCCTGAGGTCCAAGAAGGCTCTAGAACTGTTTTTGAATGCTGGAAACTTTAGAGGGCTCTCCAGCAGTCACAGGAGCAGGGCATGAGCTGAAAACTAGGACAAGATACAGTGGAGATGTTTCCAACGCTTGCTTTTCTCCTGGTTGATGAAGTAATCCTGGTCCAAAGGAACCCTTGCTATTGAGAGCCTTGTTGTGTGTGGTTTTTTTTGTTTTTGTTTTTGTTTTTGTTTTTGTTTTTTTTCAGTACTGGGGATTGAACTCAGGGGTGCTTTATCACTGAGCTACATCTCCAGCCTTTAAAAAATCTCCCTCTTGGGGTAGGGTGGTAGCTCAGTGATAGAGCGCTCACCTCACACGTGTGAGGTGCTGGGTTTGATCCTCAGCACCACATTAAAAAAATAGATAAAGGTATTGTGTCCATCTACAACTAAAAAAATTTTTAAAAATTTTCCCTTTTTAAAAATCAGTTCTTTTTAGTTATATAGAACATTAGGTTTCATTTTGACATAATTTTGAAAGCATGGAATATAATTTGCTCCAATTCAGCCCCCAGAATTTCCCCTTTCCCTCTCTTCCTCCCTCCCTCTTCCCTTCCTT
Organism: Sciurus carolinensis; assembly: GCF_902686445.1. Classification (NCBI taxonomy): domain Eukaryota; kingdom Metazoa; phylum Chordata; class Mammalia; order Rodentia; family Sciuridae; genus Sciurus; species Sciurus carolinensis. The sequence goes on from NC_062224.1 coordinate 14,811,630, forward strand.
CTTCAGATCTTTTTTCTATTTACTTAGAGTGTTTTTAAACTGGTGTCTTGTGGATATACATAAAAGCAAGATTCACTGGGGTCTATCCGTATATGTACACAGGAAAGATAGATTGGGTTTGTTCATTTTATTTTGACACAGGGTTTCACTAAGTTGCCAAGGTTAACCTTGAACTTGCCCAGGCTGGCCCTTGAACTTGTGATCCTCCTGCCTCAGCCTCCTGAGTAGCTGGGATTATAGGTCTGCATCATTGCACCTGGTGATCGGTTGATTTTGAATCTTATGAATGATATATTTGGTATTGGTAGCCACAGTTTTTTGTCTTGTTTTTAAATAAGTTTTTTTTTTTTTAATTGCACTATTGGTTTAATTTAGTAACTTAAAAAGAAATTTAAGAGCAGGTGTGGAGGTACCTGCCTGTAGTCCCAGCTACTCAGGAGGCTGAGACCAGAGGATTCTTTGAGCCCAGGAGTTTAAGGTCAGCATGGGCAACATAGAGAGAACCCATCTCAAAATAACCTCAACAGGAAGGAAGGACTCTATAGAGGGAAAAGAGGGGTGGGAGGAGTGGGGGGAAAGGGAAAAAATAACAGAATGAATCAAACAACATTACCCTATGTAAATTTATGATTACACAAATGGTATGCCTTTATGCCATGTACAAACAGAGAAACAACATGTATCCCATTTGTTTACAATAAAATAAAAAATAAAAAAAAACAACTAGTAATACCAAAAAAAAAAAAAACCTCAACAAAAAGCATAGATGAAATATAGAGAAAAAAAAAAAAAAAACCAGAAAAGAAAATGCCCATAATTCCACTAACTTGATACTATTATCAAATTTTTTAATGTATTGCCGTTCAGTTTCTTTTTTTCCCCAATTAACTCTTACATTTAGAGCATAAACTGATGTCTTTTTCTTTGGACACAGTTGGCTTTCCCAACCTCCTGAATTCAGGGAATGCTTCCTCAGGGGAAATGTTTGTCCTGTGGCTCACAGAGACCCGGAGGGGAGGTGGAGGAGGGCGAGCTGGCCTCAGGAGGCTTAATCTGTCCCTGGGGTGAGGCTCCTCTCAGCCCCAGGAGCTGTGTTATTGACCTCATCTTTCTCTCCACCCAGTTGTTTCTTGGCTCCTGATTCTCTGGGCTCTTCCTTTTCCTCCTTATTTACCCAGAGACTATTCCTCTCCAGCTGTGCTCTGGCCTAAGAAGGTACCCTGTTCACGGCCGGACACTGCAGGTCCATCAGGCTCCCTCCTTGGGAGGCAGAGACCCTGGGATGTTCCCGGGAACCGGAAGCCCATCTTCCCGCCTGTTGACATGCGTTCCCAGAACCATCCAGGCAGACACTCCCCATTCATTTTTCTCTCTCTGCCATTTTACTGCCGAAATTCCATTTATTTCGCTTGGGATTCGTTTTCCTTGCTTTCCTCTTTCTTCTTGTCTTTTCAGGCGCCCTTGGCCCCCCATTCTGTAATCTCTGCCTTTCTTAAACACTTGGCTCTGAAGCATGAATCTCTACAGACATTCCGACCCATTTATTCAAGGTCAGAGGCTGATGTTGATGCTTCATGTGACTCTTAAGGGTGAATTTTAAGGCATTACACCTATTATTAATTCTACAAAGAGATGTATTGACGCAAGTCACACACACACACACACACACACACACACACACACATGAACCATTTTTTTCTTTCAATCGATATTTATTTCTGCCAGTTCTGCCTAGAGATTAAAACACGCTGAGGACGGGGACCCTCTCTCTTTTCCACCACTTTGGTCGTCACACACAATGTTCAGGCACTAATGTATTTAATTTTCCCCAAGTTTTATGAGGCGGATGGTTTTTTCTTTTTTCTTCTCTTTCCCCTCCCTCTTGGGGGGTGCTGGGATTGGAACCAGGGGTCTCCCACATGCTACCATAGACCTACACCCCCAGCCCTACCATTACCCTTTAGAGAAGATTGCCCACAGCATGTAGCTATTGAGGAATAGAACTCAACCAGGTCCAGGCCCCTTGCTGCCACTATCTCTGGAATCTGAGGAATCCCTTAGTCCAGCCTCATCATTGTTCAGATAACAAAGGGTCTCAAGAACTAAGTGGCTCTTCTGAGTTCCACTGCCAGGTTTTGAACTTAGCCAGGATGGCAGACCAGGGCTTACCACTGCTAGTCTAGTGCTCTTGATGACAGACTCACCCATGCGTCTACCCCCTGCTGGGAACTGGCCCCACGTCTGACACCCTCCTACCTAGTATAGGGTCACCAATAATACGTCTGCTGCAGTTGAGTCCCCAGCCTAATTACTTTTAGTCATTGCTCTTTGTTCCAAGCAGTCCCTTTAAAGTGAGATGGTGTAACAAATAATGACCTCTTTTCCACTTTAATGATATGATCCTTTGATTCATTATCTTTAATAATAGGCAGTCACACAGAGACATCACCCCATACAGGGAACACTTGTTCTGACTTTTCTTCCTTTTGGGATCCTCAAAACCTGAAGTGCCTGGAAGCCCAGAGGCTGAGCCTCCCTGTAGGACACCAACTTGAAATCTGGGGTCTCCACAGGGTGCCATGATCCCTCCTCCCGGCTCCTGCCTTTCCTGGGGAGGGACATTGCTTGACGTGGCACGGAACATGCTGTGTGTGAAGGTGGACTCTGAACAAAGAGACCCTTGGGAACATGACATTTGGGGGTTGGGAGGTGGTGCTTAAGCATCAGGTGATAGCATCCGACAGTCATGGGACGCTGTCCAGTTGAGTTTTTCTTTTTCTACTTCCTTTTACCTGAGAACAATTAACCTCTCTCTCCTTCCACACCAGGAAGGCAAATAAAGCCTTTGCAGGGAACATGAGTCCCTATGTCCTCCAGCTGGCCTGCTTCACTGAGTACACAGAGGACGTTTTTTGCGTTTGCCTTTTTTTTTTTTTTTTTTTAAACTTTGTAGGGCACATGGTTCTCCCCACCTCCTTGTTGTTATCACCACATTGATAGCTGCCAAGTCACTTCACGGGTTAATTCTCTTCATTCCTAAAGTTCTTCTCAGGCCCTTCCCTCTGGCCAGAAGGAATGAGTCAGTTCAGGCCCCTGACAAAGAGAAGTTTCCCCTTCTCTTCCTTCTTCTTTAACCACCCCCAGGAGTAGTTATCCCGCCTAGACTCATAGAGAAGAGGCCTCTGAGGTCATTTGGATCCGTCTCCCTTGGCCAATACAAAATGGTTTCCTGCTGATATTTTCTAGGGATTTGCATGGACTACTCCCAGATATCCCCAGTCCACTTGCTGAAGCACTAACAGCTGCATCTGCCCAAGGACCTGGTATGCACAAGGCACTGCACATGGCACTCGAATATATTATTTCATTTAGCCTTCATTGATTGTTCTGGAAGGTAGTTCCTACTGTCTACAAAAGGAAGTTCAGACTTGGGAAGGTTAAGTAATTTGCCCAAAGTCACACAATATACAACAGACCAGGCTTCAGTTTTCCCTGGCTTGGTAGCAGATGCCTCTCCCGAGATGCCACACTGCTGTGACAGTGCATGACCCCAATAACTGACCTCTGCGCTCTTCCAAATGTGTGGGGCAACAGTGACTTCACATCTGGATCCCCTTGGGGTGCTAAGCGTTGCTGGCCTGCCCACAATTCCAGTTCTGTTGGTTCTGAATTCAGCAAATGGTGCCTTGGTTTCAAACCAAGAGATCATGGCCAAATTTTGATGAGGTCCTCAGTATACTTTCAAGGGGGAGAGATTCTTGGGCTTGGATGAACCAATTTGAATGTCAGGGAGTTTTCAAAGGGTCTGTACAGGATTGACCTAAACCCAGCTTTCTTTTCCAGAGGAATTAGTTGTGGTACCTTACTTAGTTTCCAAGTGGCCTGGATTGCCATTGGCAGCACTCCTTTGGAGTATCCCGGAGGGTAAGAGAGAGCAAGGATTTTCTCTCTTGGAGATTCGTAGCGAGTCCTCAGTCGGAAGGGGCTTCACAGGTGTCCTCATGGAATATCCTCATTTTACAGATGAGGAAATAGTGCACTAGGAAGTTAAATGACTTTCCTGAGTTCATAATGGCATTGATTGGCAAAGGTGGGAGCATCTGGGGACGCAGGGCCCCCGGCTTTCTGTCAATCTTCTTGGGCTCATGTTTCCCATTTTTGTTACTTGGACAGTCTATAACTTTAAGATTTTTTACTTAAAAAGGTAAACCTACTTTTGGTAGCAAAATAACATCAAAGTATCAGATAAGGTTAAACACAATAAAAAACAAGTTCTGATTTAAAAACTAGGATTCTAGAAACAGTCCTGTGCAAAAATAAGCTGATCGGAAGAGGGCAAATGCACTTGGGGGGGACCAGGGCTGGGTGGCCAGGGAGCAGTGGCTACTATTCCTGCTGCTTTGGGAAAAACAAATTAATTCTCCATCTCCACAGACTTTAAATGGCCACTCGCCCACAAACAGATCCACTTCTTTCATGTACAAAAGGGAGAGCCAGAGGAGAGATAAGAAACCAAACTCCCCGGGCAATGTGGAAGAAGCCTTCCCTAACCACAAGTTTAGCTGACCAGCAGCCACTCCCCTAGCCGGTCTGATAACAAAGCTTTTACTGTCACTGTCATCCTTTATAACAGAAGATCATTGCCCTGTCAGTCATTTAATTTTATTTTTAAAAAATCGGCTTCAGAATGGAGCCTGATGTTGCCTGGATTTCAACAGCCGGGTGCTGATCTCTTGTGTTAAGTGTGTGTGGCCGATCTGCGCATGTCAAGTGCTGCCTGCCGGTTTGGATATTGCCCTGTTCATCATCTCTTGTTCTCCGAATTCCAGCTGGAGATCCGGGGCCATCTTTACAGGGTGTGTGGTTCCCAGGAGCCAGTCATGCTAGTTGATGATCCCCTTCACCAGACGTTTTTTAAAAGATCATGTTAGAAGAGGCACAGAGGGGGCTTTGAAGGGGACAGACCTAACAGGTGAGGCCTGAAGAGTGTCTCCCTGTTCTGGACTGGAGCACAGGGTTGGAGGTATGGACTGGGGACAAGGCCTGGGCCTTTTGTTTTACCTTGGAGATGAATCCACCATGAGCCAAAATGAACGTCAAGTGTTTTCTTTTGAGGCAGATTGAGTTGGGTTGCCTAGAGAGATCTCTTAAGGTACAATCTCCTTCGAAATGATCCCCTCAGGAGAGCCAGCTTCAGGCTTGGTTGGTGACATTGGATTTAGTAAGCTCTATGTAAATTGTGGCCACGTTCCATTCTTTATAGAATGTCTCTGGTCCTCTGGTTATTGGCACTTTCAAGGAAGCCTGAGAAGATGTAATATTTGATTTCTGATGGCCAGTGTCCTTTAATTTTTACCTGATGACTTAGGAATGTAACACCGTGGCTGGCTGAGGATGTGCGTGGGGTTGAGTTTGTAACCTCCATCTTCAGTGTGTAATAATATGAATCAAGGTGGAGAAATGGAAGAAGGGGAAAGGAAGATTGTTAGGTTGCTAAGTCTGGGGAAACAGACCATCCAAGAGGGACAGAGTTCTTTCCATTTAGGCTTGGGCAGTGTTCCCAGGTATGCCACAGGTGCCCAGGTATGCCACAGCACTAAATTCTCATCCTAAATCCCAACACGAGTTCAGACATTTGACCGAATGGGGTAATGAGCTGAGCACAGGTGAATGGCTTATTGCTACATTATAAAGTGATAAAGTTCCTATCTTGCAACATGCATGAACCAACTGGATTCTTCCTTGAGCCTTTGGATTATGAAAACAACGTTACTGGAAAACGAATCTGAGCCAAATATATAGTACCACACCCCAATGTGTGATCACCAGTTTATTTCCAATGAACAAGAAAAATAAAATTATTCCAACACTGCTTAAAAGTAGATTGAAAAGTAAATCACTTAACCCATCAAAGGCTTGGGCTTATTTATTTATTTATCTATGTATTTAATTTACTAACAAAGAAATGGAATGAAATGCTTGTTTGGGCTGTAAATAGACTCATCCTAGGGACCACACCACCTGCCATCAATATACTACCAGGGATAATCACTCCTGAGTGGAAAATTGCCATGTTTGAAATTATTGCAGGAAAAAAAAAAGTTGTTGAAAGACCACACTTGAGACTCTTCAATTCTGTGTCCTTTCAAAGCTTCTAGATGGGAGTTCATTTATGTGGAGAAAAGTCCTTTCGAGAAACGTTTGAAATAACAAACATCAATTAGACCGTGTGCTCATGGGGTGTCTTTCATCTTCAGACCTGAGAGTGCTCGACAAACACTCATTAATCCTTCCAAATGCTGCTGCCAGGTAGGTATTAGAATCTTCCTTCCCACTGAGAGGGAAGCGAAGGTGTCAGGAAACATTTCTTTCTTCTGAATCTTTCACCTTTGCGTGGGCTGTGCCATCATTTCAGCGCTACGATTTCCAAACCAGAAAACAAGAGTCGGATCTAGACATTTTAGTAAAAGGAGTACAGATTGAGCTGGAAGAATTCCTTAACATAACAAAACTGTTGAGTGGGGACCTTAACAAATTCGCACGCTAGCTGGTCCTGTGGCACGTTGCCGGTAATCCCAGGAACTCGGGAGGCTGAGGCAGGAGGATTGCAAGTTTGAGGCCAGCCTCAGCAATTTTAGAGAGATCCTGTCTCAAAATAAAAAAAAAATAAAAAAGGGTCAGGGACGTACCTTAGCGGTAGAGTGCCCCTGGATTCAACCCTTGGTATCAGGGGGAAAAAATTGTGCTCTGTGTAATCCCAGTCACTTGGGAGGCTAAGACAAGAGGGTTGCTTGTGCCCAGAAATTTGAGACTAGTCTGGGCAAGAGTAGGATTCTGTCTTTAAAAAAATAAATAAATAAAAGAAAGAAAGAAAGATAGAGAAAGAAAAAAAATTGTACTAACCACTCTGAGGGAGATATGCCGTGTTTTCTGAGGTGAACACAATTTTCAACTGAATACATTTACTTTATGACCTGTTTTTTCTTAATTATTTATACCTTGGCTGTATACCTAGAGAAGATACAAATTTGGCTTTATTTCTTCAAGAACATTAGTGAATTTGGAATCCAACCTCTGTAAACATTTGCAAGCTGAGAGCGAAGGCCAACATCTCCCCAGGAAAACCCTGCTTCGGTCAAAGCTTTCAACTCCCTTGCTTCGGAAATTTCTGGTAATGTGCCTTGACTTCGGTGGGGCTGATTGACTTACTCCGCTTTATTTATGCCTCACTCTGTTCAAATGTCTTTGAGATTCCCGCCTTTTGGAAAAAGAAGGCGCTGATCCAAATAGCCCTAGAGGAGGGGACTTGGATTGGCTACTGAGGCAGAATTTCCCTGTGTCTGACTGAGGCTATGAGATAGGATCATGCGGAGGTCAGCAAGGGCTGTGGGCGGAATGAAGGAACCAACCATATTTCCTTATTTTAGCGAGTGGCACTGTGAGCCACCCTGCTTCCCAAACCCAAAGTCTGGAAGTAGTCCATGATTCCTCCTTGTTCACCTCTAATTGCTCATAAAATCCTGTTGGTTTCACCTGAAGAACTATCCTCATGGCATTAATTCAAGCCTTCATTTTTTTTTAATCTGAATTTTTGCAACAATGTCCTAACAAGCCCTCTCGTCTCTCATCTCCGTCCTCTTCAGTGATTGACATGCTGCTGCCAACGTGAACTTTCAACCATGCAAATAGGACCGTGGCCCTCTTCTGTTCAGGAACTTTCGCTTGCTCTCCATTGCTTCATGATAGCATCCAAACTTCCCAGATGCCCAAAGGATGCCATCCAGCCTGGACCAACATTTCCAGCCCCATCTGTCCTGACTCAGTCTGGGATCCGTGTTTTAGCCTTTCAAGCTGTTGCTCATTGTCTTGTGCCTCTGCTGAGCTCTCTGCTGGATTCAGTTGTTACCTCTTCTAAAGAGCCTTTCTCAAAATTAGATCCTTGCCTCACATCTGGAAGGAAGACAGTTTTTATTTGCTCTAGAAGTATGATTATTTCTATCAAGGCACTTATCACCACCTTTTTCTCTTTCTTTCCCATTAGACTGGGGTCTCCTTGAGGGCAAAGAATGGTTCTCATCCCCAAATCCCCACTTACAGTTAAGTATATAATATTGCCAAATAAAAATTTGCAAAATGCCAGGCAGGCAGGGGCACACCTGTAATCCCAGCAACTTGGGAGCCTGAAGCAGGAGGATCCCAAGTTCAAGGCTAGCCTGAACCACTGAGAGAGACCCCCTCCCAAAAAAGAAATAAAAAGGGTTGGGAATATAGCTCAGTAGTATAGTACCACTGGGTCCAATCCTCAGTATTGGAAAAAAAAAAAAAAAAGGTTTGCAAAATTAATGAATTAAGAATTCAGAATTATATTTCATTGTTTATAGGAAATGGTTTAGAAATTGTTCTCACAACATATTGTTTGAATAATGAATTGGCACAAATATTTGTGGATACTTCAGAATTCTCAAACACATTTCCATAAGTTGTTTTGTTGGGTGGTACAGCTTCTAATTGTGGGAATTATAGAAGAGAAAAGTGAATTAAAAAGTTTCCATTAGATTTTCTACAGAAACTCCAAAAACAAAAAGCTCCAACTTTGCATTTAAGATCATCACCATCATTATTGTTATTATTTTGGTACTGGGGATTGAACCCAGGGATGCTTACCCACTGAGCCATATCCCCAGCCCTTTTTTGTATTTTTATGTAGAGACAGAGTCTTGCTGAACTGCTTGAGGCCTTGATAAGTTGCTGAGGCTGGCTTTGAACTTGGGATTCTCCTGCCTCAGCCTCCTGAGCTGCTGGGATTACAGGTGTGCACCATGGCACCTGGCCAGGATCATTATTATTTAAGTTGACTCCCCCTCTATTTGGTGGAAGTGATTTTTCTGTGGTTACGCTGCGTGCTTCCACGTGTGCCTGGTGTGCCCTGTCAACATTAGAGAAAGAACTCACTGGAGTCTATGGTGACTTGGCTCTTTCCACCCTCCGGTTAATTAACAGGAACATGGGCTTCCTCTGCTTTGTGTGGGACTGGGCTGTAGATAAGCTCCTCCTTTCATCCATAGCACCCCCACTAGACCAAGCTCTTGATGACAATTTCGTGGTCATTGACTGAAATTCCCAATTGGTGAAATCCAGGACAGATGTTATTAGGGGGCTAGTGAAAGTTATTAACTATGTTTACAAAGTCATAGTTTTAATTTTTATTAGATCTTTATTTTATTTCTTTGATTTTATGTGGTGCTGAGGATAGAACCTAGTGCCTTACCCATGCCAGGCAAGTGTTCTACCATTGAGCTACAAACCCAGCCCCAGAAATGGAAACCAGGTGTTTTGATGGTATTTACCTGCTATCTAGGTTGCTTTGGGGTATAGTGAATAGCTCCTCATCACAGAGGGACCCTCACACTCCATCTTCTAGCCTGCCTCAACTTTGGTGTCTGCCTTCAACATTCTCGAAAGGTTGCTTTCCTCTGATTAATAGCATTTGCTAAGAAGGGGTCTTCAGGACTCACTTGCTTATGTTTCCAATAGATACTACACAAGTTAGGTCATATGAACAGAAAGTAGGAATTTTCATTCTATTCATATCTTTTGAACAAAGCTTTGAGACAGCTAATGGGGTCTCCTTCAGAGTTCCTGCTGGATAGGATATTTTTGTGATATTAGAGCTGTAGTTCCCAAATGAAGTCTTTGGGAATCTCATTTTCTTCTCCTCCCCACCCCCCTCCTTGTTTTTTGGTGCCAGGCATTGAATTCAAGGACACTTAACCACTGAGCCACATCCCTAGCTGTTTTTATTTATTTGTTTTTTAAATTTTGAGACAGGATCTCACTAGGTTGCTTACAGCCTCACTAAGTTGCTGAGGCTGGCTTTGAGCCTGCGATCCTCCTGCCTCAACCTCCCAAGTTGCTGGGATCACAGATCTCATTTGCTTCTAAGTGCTCCTACTCTGAAATCCAGGCATGAGAAGTGCTAGATCAGAGACGGAAATCTCATCTCATTTTTGCTTTTTGTAGGTGCAACCTAACAGACACGTAAACTGATGAGGCAGGTTTGATTCTAAAGTCAGTCTCAGGAGTCTGGTGCCGCACGACCCTGTCTGTGTTAAACGGCCCAGTGATTCTCAGCTCTTCATTCAGATTAATTACCGAGATGTGGCTCTATTGTGTTTCAGTCAGCTGAGTGATTCCAGTTGTTTTATTGAGTGAATCAAAGGACCCCATGTGTTAGGATTGTTTGATTGCTAGTCAGTCTGGAAAGTGTCAATTTTGTAGTGCATTAAGGGAACATCCAGGTACTTAACTGGACCTGTGGTAACAGGCAAACTAAACAGGTGTAATATTTCAAATAAGGAGTTTGGAGATTGCAATGTGATTTTTCACAAACTCTATTGAGAAATGCTACATTGGAATTTTAAAATTGCTCTAAAATGTACACACCACCAAACACAAATATTTATCTGTTTAAAATACAAACTCTCCTCTGGGTTAAACGACAGAGGCTGTGAGGTTTTCCAAGTCACATGAAAAGGTTTTTACCTTCATATGATTGAAAATATTAGAGCCTCTTCTATTTGACTTGGGTTGTGGCCTAATAGTCTTGCTGAGACTTCCTATTTATTATGCTTTATTACCATAGGGCGGGTACTACCTGTATAAAAGGAAAGAACAGAAAAATCAAAGAAGTCTATTCTACCTCCCAACCTTCATTTTCTGAATTTTTAAAAAATTTTAATATTTCAGACAAGACATTTTGCTTGAGCAAATGGGTAGATGGAGGTTTCATTTAATGAGGTGGTAACTTAGGAAAATATTCTAGGAAAGGAAAATCAAGAGTTGTCATTTGAACACATTTAGTTGTGGTCCTCTTTGAGGCATCCGGGTGGAAATGTTAAGTTTCTGTTGGATCTATGGGTCTGGAGCCTTTGTAGAGAGAAACCGGAGATAAAGATTTGAATTTGGGAGTTTTTACTATGGACATGATTCCTAAAGGTATAGTTCTCTATGAGAACACTTGGGAAAGATGTGGTCAAGGGAAGAGCATCCAGGACTTCTCGGACTTAGATTTCTTCTTTAAATAGAATAACTGCCCCACTCCTGTGGTTACAAGGACCCAAGATTGAGTGGCACACCTCTAGAGGCCTGGGTTGACCCTGACCTTCTCTCAGCTCTTTGGAAGTATTTTTGAGAGCAGACACACAATTAAATCTCCAATTGGCTGTTTTGGATACCAGAATCCTATAGGAAGAAAGAGTAGGGAGCGCCCAGGGAGATGTAAATAGGCAGGGAAGTGCTAGGCTGTGCTACTGTGTGGGCAAGAGGAAGTCAATGAACCAGGGGAAACAATCCCAGCATGCTTATTTTGGTTTTATTTGCTGCACCAATCATGAGGATGTGTTCCTGATGTTTGGGGCACCAAGACTAGAGTATTTAGACAGTTCTGATGTGCTCAGGCAGATACATTGCTGTTTTTTTTCCTCTTAAAAGACCAATTGGGAATGTTTTGTTATTTGTAACTAATAAAGAACTATTAAGATCAACATTAGGATCAAAGCCTTAAGCACTTGTCTGTTCATCAAACTCATTTTGCTAGCTTCCTTTGGGCACATAGTAGGTGCTCAGTACATGTCGATTGGGTAAATTAATGGGTTAGCTGTGCAGGTAAAAATAACTTTGTCTTTGCCTAAAAAATTAGAAAATATAATTATAACACTGGAGAGGAGCTATTTAAAGAAAGAAGTAGAAAAGAGCATAGATATATGTAAAGATTATGTCAAATGAAGTGAACATTTTAGTAAACAGCACTCACATTAAGTCTCAGTCCAGGGGAAATTGCGCACTGTACCAGGGGTGAATTCCAGAAGAGCCCCAGAACAGACAGAGTAGAATCGGGGGAGTTTTACAGCTCGTTTCCAATGAGGCAGGGAAGTCTCCCCAGAGTGGCTCAGAGTTTAGGAGCTTCTTGAGTAAACATTCAGTTCATATTATTTTAATTTCTGATCTGGTGACTGATTTCCAAGACTCAGGTCAGGTTGTCCTGCCACCGGCTCTTCGCCTTGCACACACACACGCGTTTCTGTTCCCTCTCCTGGTTCTTCTGCTGGTCGGATGAATAATCCTCGGCTTCCACTCTGATCACACATCTTGGATTTCTGCTGTCCTCATGCCGTATCCTGTTTTCTCTTTTCACCTGATGATTACCTGCTCTTTATTGGTCAGTGGCCATTCGGGTTTCATGTGTGCTAAAATGTAGTAATAACACCAGCTGAAATTTACATAGTCCCTATCTCAGAGGAGATCAAAGCACTTTTACAGACAGTATCTTGCTTATCTTCCATACTTCGTTGTAGAGTAAATAGGAAACAGCTATTATTATCCCTATTTTACACATGAGGAAATGGGAACTCACAGCAGTTAAGTGATTGGCTTCATATTACAGATTGCAGCCGGCTCAGCGTGGAGCCGCGAGGGTTCTTGGTTCAATTGTCAGGGTCTTATGACTTCCTATGTGGAGAGTCTTTTTTGATACAGTTATGCCGAGAGACAAAAAAGCACAACTTGTTTCCTTTTTTTTTCCCCCAATTAGGTTTGTACTAAATTTTTTTTTTTTTTTAAGTAATCTTTGGCCTATTGCCTTAGGTGGTGTTTATTTTTCAGTCGAGGTGTTTACAGAATGAACTTGGACTTGAATGCTGTTGATACTTGAGTCAGTTGCATGTCAGAATAGAGTACGTGGCTAAGGCTTCTTTTTGGTGTAGGAGATCTCTGAGGAAAAGCTATCTTTGATCAGAAAGTGATTCCATGGGGAGGCAGGGATGGGAGTAGTCTCCTATAACTCTTGCATCTTTTCTTTCTTTCTTTTTATTTTTTTGGTACCAGGGATTGAACCCAGGGGTGCCTAACCACTGAGCCACCTCCCCAGCCCTTTTTATTTTTTGTTTTGAGACAGGGTCTCACTGAGTCGTCTCGAGAGCCTCACTAAACTGCTGAGGCTGGCTTTGAACTTGTGATTCTCCTGCCTCAGCCTCCAGAGTCACGGGGATTATAGGCGTGTGCCAACACTCCCAGCTCCTTGCATCTTACTGATTAATTTTTATTTATATTTTGCAGCCCGAGTCACATCCCTGGCCCTTTTAAATTTTTATTTTGAGACAAGATTTTGCTAAGTTGCCCAGGCTGGCCTCAAATTTGGTATCCTCCTGCCTCAACCTCTCAAATCTCTGGGATTACAGGTATGCGCCACCATGCCCAGCAATTCCCAGCCTCTATATGCTTCTTGGATTAATGGCAGCACTCTGGGGGGGAATTTCAATGGGCGAATACCCATGTGACTCTGATAGTTTATGGAAAACTGTGCTCCCGAGATTTCTGTTGACCACGGGCTGTGGCTTATCAAATCACTAGCTTGTTTGTTATGGCTGCCGAATTACGTTTTCGGAGAAATTTAGGACCTGCTTTGCCTGGGGACTTTAAAAACAGTGCTCAAAGTCAAGGGAGCTTTATCTTGAAAGGTTTTATTGGTCCTTCTGAAACTCCCTTATGCAAGAATGATGAAGGCCAGGTATGCACAGGGTAAGGTGTGGTCTTCACGCACTTGCCAAGCGAGACTTGCATTTTTCTTTTTTAAGTTTTGTTGAGACTTGGGCAATCATAATTTGGCTTTTCTCCAGGCCTATTTACAATGTTCTCCCTAAATAATTTTTGTAGGCTCTTTGGGCTGTGTCATTTCATTTGGGCTGGATAGAACCGGCAAGGTGTTCAGACTGAGCCCAGATGACAGGGCTTGGTAATGCACTCCAAAAGGTCTGTGGGCATGGTCCTTGTCCTTTGCCACTCCTGGAATAGGGGAAGCTCAATTGTTCAACCCTTGAATGAACTGCTTGGGATTATAGACGTGTTACAAATTTGGAATTGTGTCATCTAGATTTCAGATCACTGGATTGATTATCTAGAAACACAGATAAAAACCGAATCCAACTGAGGAGGTGGCATGTCAGGGCGGCTCTCTGTCTGTCTGCAAAAGGGCAGACCAACCGAAAGAGGAAATTCTCCTGGTTTTGCCACTGTCCTAGACAAGCTTCGTAGGTTCCAAAGCCCTCATTTCTTCTTTCAAAGAGATGGCGATTCCCAACCGATTTACTAAGCAAGGCGAAGATTAGATGATTTAATGAACATAAAAGTCCGTTTTAAACTGGCAAAGCTCACCGGGTGCGGTGCATGCCTGTAAACCCAGCAACTGGGGAGGCTGAGGCAGGAGGATCCCAAGTTCGAGGCCAGCCTCAGCAACTTAGCAAGATCCTCAGCAACTGGCGAGGTCCCATCTCAAAATAAAAATTCAAAAGGTATAGGGATGTAGGCTCTTTGGACTGTGGGTATATTGCCTCTGAGTTCAGTCCCCAGTAACAAAACAAAACAAAATAGGTACATCTCTAGGGCAATCACTGAAGATATCTGTAAAACATGGATAACAATATCCAATTTGTAGTGTTGCAAAGACTGTACGAGCTGACTTATGTACGGTTCCTAGCATATGTATTGCTTCACACTTGGCAATCAATGAAATGTAGTCCTTTCTCATCTCTTTTTCCCACCCAAGACTCTGATGTAATTCTTCTCACCCTCATTTCCTTATCTTTTGACCCAGAGGAGAAGCTTGGATTTAGGTTCTTGTGTTGGGTTCTTTCTTTCTTTCAAGCACTTGAAGGAGCAAGAGGGGACCCCAATAGGGGTTGCCTGGGATTATTTCTTATATGAATTTATTTCCTTTGGTTGCCCACATTGGATTAGGGCCTTAACTCTTTCTTTGGTATTTATATATTTCTTTTTAGCAGTGCTTTTGAATTATACGGAATGATGGGCTTCATTGTGGCATATTTGTACGGGTAAATAACAGACTTTGATTTTATCCACTTCAGATCCCATGATCCTGGGTCTCCCGACCCCAGAGTGTCCTGATCAGATGCTTCCACCCCTCCTCACAGCCATCCCAACACTTACTGATATCCGTCACTATCTCTCCTACAATCCTTCAACTGTATACAGAGGTTTTCAAAACTTAGCCCTCATTTTGTCCTGCCTAACATAAATATTTATCTCTCAAATCCCATGTCTGGGATGGTATTTATTTATTTCTGAATACTGTGTAGCCTCTAGCTCAGTCTCTGGCACATTATAGACATGTGGTGAAATGAACAAGTAAAAATAGTGAATGAAACTAACAAGTGTCATCCGCCTCTCTGGAAAGATGCGACTTTCCAGGCTATTCTGCAAACACCAGGGATAGACTCTATTTTGCAGCTGAGTGAGAGTCCAGTAATAAGGCTCTCCTGAAACAGTGGTATTTTGATCACCTGCAATTTTGAATATTGTCCTATAACTTCTGTCCCAGTGACTCATTCTGACTTCATCTTCTCAGTGCCAGTATTCTGTTTAGTTTCATTAGTTGAAAAAAAAAAAAAATTAGTCCATGTGGTGACTCAGGTCAGTCAGACTAGTTGTTTGGTTGTAGGTAGGTGAAACAAACTGGTTGATTGGGTTTTCCGTGTCTGAACTGGTTGTTTTTATCATGGTGTCGGTAGGTTCTGTGTAATGCAGAGTGGAACTGGGGTGGACCATGCTGGGTGGTGGACAGAGGTAGGGTTAGCAAGAAGCACCAGGAGGCTGGAACTGACTTCCAACTCAACCACCATATGGCCTCAGGCAAGTTATGTGAATTTCCCTGTCAGGTATTTCCTGAAATAAAAAAGGGAAGTAATGGACGGGATAATGGTGATAATTCTGAGAATCTGTGCCCCGTTGTGGGTATGAGGTGTACCTGTCGCTCAGGGAGATGGTGGAGCCCTTTGAAAGGCGGAGATGCCGTGGGACCGAGCAGCGTTCTCTTTATTATCGCTCTTCTCTCTCACTCCTCGTCTCTTCCCCTGCACTGGTCGCTTTCATTGAGTCCTAAGACCACTGGGCTAAGTAAAGAACTTAGAAATAAACCTTACTGAAAAGATATGTCTGCAATAGAGGGCATTCGGCCCTCATCCCTCATCTAGGCTGTGGAGAAAAAATGATGATTTGAAAGCTTTTATTTTCTCCAGTGCCACCATCGCAGCAGGCACACCAGGGTGATCTGCTCGTAACTGGTGATCCCACGCCACGGTATTGGTGATGGAGACTCTACCCTGGGTGCTCAGGTCCGGAGGAAGGAATCCGTGTTCATGGAGGGCTGTCATCTAAAACTGCAGGGACAGGAGATGGCTTGAGGAAGGAAGGAAGGGAAGCAAACAGCGACGTTCAGCAAAGCTCTCGTTCCTGGGGCTTTTCGAGTTCAGAGTTTTCGTTTCAGACTCAGCCGCTCAGACGTTCATTCCGAGCCTTCGCCCTCTCTCCTTTTCCCTTCCACTCTAGTTCTTCCCTCGCTTTTTTCTACTCTTGCTGTCTTTTCCTTTCCCTTCTCTTGGGGTAACTGGAGAGGGAGGATGTGGTCAGAATTGATGAGGTGAGAACGATCCCGGTTCCCTTTTCCTCCACCTCAAACCCTTAGCAGATGTGAGGCTTAATCAGATCATCTCAGCCCAGACCACGAATGGAAACTCCAGAAACCTCAGTCTAGGGACATCATGGCCACAACCACACTCGCAGTAGCGGCATCGTTCTAGAAAGCGTTCTGACCATACATGTCAGTCACCCTGGTTAGAAATTCATCTACATGGCGGGGAAGGAAGCCCCACGAGAATCTGCCAGTATTTGTCAATCACATCAACGTGTAAGTGACTCATTCTGATTTGATAGAGGGACAGAGCCCTCAAAGCCCAGAATCTCCTGGTGTTATTTTTTCCACTACTGTTTCTGTTCACTTCTGATTTTTCTGCTGAGTGTCACGGTACAATGCTATCCCAGGGGAACCTGTCTGCCAGAGGATGTATTGGCCTTAAGTAATGGATATTCCAAAGGTGTCACAACGTGGGTGATGTCTTACTTCCTGTAAGCTTGAAGAAGATGATGATTAGTGTTATTGCATCTAGTTTTCTAATTAATCAAAAGGAAGAGGACAAGGATAGAGAGCTGGGAGATGTGTCTGTAATATACTAGGTTGTAACAGAAAGGTGAGTTCATTTTCAACTCTTCTGTGGAAATGCACACTGACCTCAGGGGCCAGAGGAGTTTGCACTGCTTGCAATACTCCCATGTTCATAAATAAGAAATTGGTCCCTTAAAACTTTCTCAAAGAGGTTTAATTGTTGGAAAATTCATTTTGGTATGGGCTGATCTGGGCATTAATAAGCTGATTTGAATCAGAGAACTGCTGTGTAATTGGCTTCTGGAGAGAACTCAGGTGACAGATGGAGAAACGATATCACCAAAAAATGTTCTTGGATTTTTTTTTTTTTTTTTTTTTTGGTACCAAGGATTGAACCCAGGAGTGCCTAACCACTGAGTCACATCCCAGCCCTTTTTATTTTTTATTTTGAGACAGGGTCTCCCTAAGTTGCTGAGGCTGACCTCAAACTTGCCATCCTCCTGTTCCAACCTCCTGAGTTGCTGGGTTTATAGGTTTGCACCGCCACATCTGGCCAAAAAATGTTCTTTAGAATGACTTTTCTTTTGCTTCTGAAAGCCAGCTTGAGATCAATAGTCAGGTTTCAAATTTCATGAAACAAGGAATATGTGATAGATCAAGTTATTTCCAACTGTAGTTGGTGAATTCAATTTAACGCACCCAGACTTAAAGTACTGGAATAGAACAGAATATGAAATATCAAGTTTATCACAGGCAATAAGGATACACACTCTTCCTTGAGATTTTCCCTGCAGTCACCTATATACCTAGATGTGTATGTTGGATTGCTGTAAAATTTCATGCTATGGAAAAAAATTGAAAGTCACTACAACAGATGTTGCTTCGTTCTTTCTGGGATCATTAGAGCCATGATTTAGACAACTTCAGTTAGAGGAGGGTTCTTTGTACTGGATTTATTTAGTACATTGTGTTTCTTCTATAGTAAAGAAACAGCATTTAAAAATAACTTTCTTTTCCTTTTTCAAAGGAAATACATGCTTATTTAGGAAACCATAAAAAATATAGATAAGCACAAAGAAAAATAAATTAAAATTTGTTCTCACTGTGTAGAGATAACCACTCAATATTTTGATGTTGATGCCTTCATTCTTTGGGATGTATGTGTGTGCCTGTGTTAAATGGGATTGTACTACATAAAATTTCGTAACCTATTCTTTTCAAATAAGCATGTATTATGAGCATATTAACTATTTTCCTAAAATGTCATTTAAAGCGGCAGAGCCACATTCAACATAAGCACCATTTACAAGCAATTAACAAGGGGACAATTGAGACATGAATTGTCTATACCCTCAGCCAGTGTGGCATTTGGTTATTTGCAGATGGAAAAAGTCAAGGTGGGTCTAAAGAGGAAGAGGTGCCCATAATCTGGTTGCTGTTAGTGAGAAGAAAATACACTAGGAAAATAAAAATCAATATCCTGTTATTGGAATGAAAGAGAGAACTCTGATTGTTCCTTCAAACTTTGCTATAGAAGGACCCATGAGATCAAGAAGGGCCGAGAAGTTTATTTTCTCTCAGGCTGGACACAAAGTGAACTCAAAGGAGGTTAACAATGTACTTTGAACAGGTTAAAAGTTGTAACTGGGTTTTAAAAACTTTCTTAGGTTCTTTGCCACGCGTGCATGTGCCTTGGGGATTTGCCGTTTTAGCAAAGTTCTTCTCAATCGATGATCTCTTCTGGAGTTTGGGACAGCACTGTGTGGAGCAGTAGGGTAGCTCTTCAGACTGCATTTTCAGACAGGTAAACTGAGTCTTGGTGAGATGGTCAGCTCTCCCAGGGCCCTAGGGATACAGATAAAGCAAATGACTCTAGATCCCCATTCCCTGTTCCTGGGGTGTTTTTCTTGATTCGGCAAAGCCCACCCAACCCATTTCTGCCACCCTCTGTAAAAGCCTTATGTGTCTGAATTGTGATGTCTGACCCTTTAAGGGAGAGGGACATTTTGAATGACAGCACGGTCTCTTGTTTCTAGGAGTTTCTAACTGAGAATAAGAAACAGTGTAATTATGTAGAAAATGGCCAGTGAAGATTTCTTAGCCAGCTTTTGGAGTGGAGCTAAGAGCAAAGGAAAAGTGATTGACATTTCTGTTTTTTCTTTTGCTTTTTTAAAAATTTTGATTCATTGTACACAAATGGGGTACACTTTTGTTTCTCTGGTTGTACATGAAGTAGAGTCACACCATTTGTTTAATCATACATATACATAGGGTAATGATGTTTGTCTCATTCTATTATTTTTCATTTCCCCCACCCCATCCCCACCCCTCATTTTCCTCTATACAGTCCATTCTTCCTCCATTCTTGCCTCCCCGCTACCCCCTGTTATGTATCATCATCCACTTATAAGAGAAATCATTCAGCATTTGATTTTTTGGAATTGGCTTATTTCAATCAGCATGATATTCTCCAACTGCATCCATTTACCTGCAAATGCCATAATTTTATTCTTCTTTATGACTGAATAATATTCCATTGTGTATATATACCACAGTTTGTTTACCCATTCATCTGTTGAAGGGCATCTAGGTTGGTTCCACCATCTAGCTATTGTGAATTGAGCTGCTATAAACATTGATGTCGCTGTGTCTCTGTAGTATGCTGATTTTAAGTCCTTTGGGTATAGGCCAAGGAGTGGGATACTTTTCTTTATGAAACTTGGTGCTCATCTGCTTGGTGGTGGAAGCTTCTTGCTGAGGATGACCCCTGGACACCCAGCCCAATGCAACACAACCAAAGGGGAGGGACTCAGGTTGGCTATATCTTCTGAGGTTGTTTCCACGGTGGGGTTTGACAGTCGAATGGAGAGATTGTTTTGCTTAGTTAAGGACTGTCCTCAACACATCTAGGAAAATGAACAGAATGTAGAAACTCCATCAGAAAAAACACTTTCTGCTTTTTTCTTGCTCGCAATGTGCTGACTTGCTTTTCTTGGTCCTCATACAATGCCATCTGATACTGCAGCAGCTTCCTGTTTGGGGGGTTAATTATTTCTTTTTATGCCTATAGTTAAGATGCTTAAATTTGTGATTCATTCTTTATAATTAGATATAATGCTTAGACTATATCCATGTATATCACATTAACGTCTTTTCTTTGCAGGCTGTTATTTTTCCTTCTGAGCCCTTGCCAGTGGACGTGGACCATGGAAATAGGATGACACATGCGGCCATGTTGGAGAAACCTTGATTTTTGCCTCGCCACGGCCATGAGTCGGGAAAGCCCAGTGGTGGAGACTCGACCTTCCTGCAAGGCTGGCACAGACAGGAAAATGGACTCCTTTCTAGTTGGACTGAGGGCTTTGTTCTAGGCCACTGGCCCCATATTCTTTGGCTTCTTTGCTTCTTAAGAGTGAAAGCAAGAAATAACTTCTGGGGTGGGAGGGGAGTCCGTGAGAGGTGAAGAGTGGAAAAACGAAATCTCAAGTGAGGCCACGGTGGGGAATAGTTTGGAGTTCATCTGAGGTGGCAAGAAAGCCATGTTCCCCCTTTCCCTTCCTTGGCTTTGTTCAGATAAGTAGAAGCCTCAGCAGATTTTCAGAATTGAGCCCATTTCTCTTCCCTCAGTGCCTGTTGTTCAAGAATAAATAAGTACAGGACTGAAACTAAGAAGATGGCCTGTTCTCTCCCCCAGCAGCTAGACCTGGTGAGGGAAGGAGCAGAGAAGGAAGGACAGGAACCAGAGAAAGAAGAGGGGGCAGTGTGCCTCCCGGAGAAGAATGTGACTCCTCGGTTTCCCAACAGCTCCTGGCTGTCACTTTAGCACCTGGGACTTCCTCTTTCCCAGACACACTGAGCTGGCGTTTCACCGGTAACAATAAGTTAATTGAATAGCCTGTCCGACAGATGGGCACGCTGTGGCTCTGAGCTCTGGTCTCTTTTGTTATATTTGTGTGTGAGAAAGTCTGAAATAGCACCTATCTTTTAGGAGAGCACACGGACGCACACACACACACACACACACACACACACACGTGTACACGCTCACACCACTGTCTCTGGAAGAGCACTTCCCCTCCCGGTGCTGAGCCCAGTCTTTCCACAATCCAGCCTTCCAAATGGCTTCAGAGGTAAGACAGTATTTTGAAGTGGGGGTATTTGAGGTGTTAGGCTACTGCGTCAGGGATAAAGACTCAGGATTTGTGCCATGATCTGGTTATGAAAGAGACAAATGCATGTACTGTTGAAATGAATTAATTAGATCCAGAGGCTTAAATCCATCTCTTTTCAGATATTTTCGTGTCTTTCATTCACTGCACAGAGCTCAGGTGTAAACCTGTTTTTCTTTTTGGATATACATCGTGCCCCTTGAGCCACTTCTTATTTTCCTGGCGTAGCAATTTGCAGGCAGGTCCCGTCCTTGCACAGGTGGGCCGAGGGCTTTGGGCACTGAGCAGCACAGACTGCTCTACGTGATCTCCATTTCTTTCCTTATTGTACTGCATGGTGGCAAAACCAGTTTGCAGGCCGGGTCTGTGTGCATTACCAGCCTGATTAATTCAGCAGAATGGACTGGTTAACCACTCCGCCATAATATTTGTGAGCCAAGGGAATCAGTCCACAGAAAGCATGACAACCAAGTAGACTGTTAACCACTGAAAGAACTCGGTCCTGTCCTCTCGCTGTTCTTCCCGACTCTGACCCTGATCTAGAAGACTGGGGTGGTGTGGTCCAGAGGGACCACTCTCTCCACACCTGTGTGGCTTGTCTCATCTGAGCAGGGGCCGCGGGGTCTCAGGTAAATGTAATGGGAGATGTAATGAGAGTTGCTTGCTCACATGCCCCCGTGACTGCCATGACAGAGGGCTCGAGGTTACATGAGACGCGCAGGGCAGAGTTACCTCATTTTCATAGTTGGTAGGAGGCCTCAGTGTACACTAGATGAATAGGCACTGGGGCCTCCAAATCTGCAGGTTCTCCACTGGTGGATCCAACCAGATGAGAACATCTTTGGAAGAAGAAGAAAAAACTATATCTGTACTGAACACAGACAGACTTTCTTCTTGTCCTTATTCCCTAATCAATTCGGTGTAACCACCATTCGCATAGCATTTACATCGTGTTAAGTGTTATTGTTGTAAGTAATCTGGAGATGACTTAAACCTTACGAGAGGACGTGTGTAGGTTATATGCTAATACTGTGCTGTTTTATATGAGGGACCTGAGCATCTTTAGATTTCAGTATCTGCTGAGGGTCCTGGAACCAATTCCTAGGGCCAACTGTAATTGCTAAGGGACTTACAACCGTTTCCACTCATAGTTCTCCTTCAAAGGTCACCCTTCTCCTACCAAGAGAGGTCTTAGGGAAGTTACAATGAAGTTGAATTAGTGGTTCAAAATCTCCAGTGCTTTCATCTTGGAAACCCAGGAAAGATGCAGTCCCAGGACTCAACCCAATCCGACATTTTGTTTTGTTTGGGGATTAAGCCCAGGGGTGCTCTATCACTGGGCTACATCTCCCCCAAAATGATTTTTTTTTTTTTTTTAAATTTGAGACAGGCTCTTGCTAAGTTGCTGAGGCTGACCTCCAACTTGTGGTCCTCCTGTCTTAGCCTCCTGAATTCAGGGATTAGAGGTGTGCACCACTGCACCTGGCTTTCCACCCTAACCTTCTGAATCAGCAGCTCTGGGGTGGGGCTGAAGGACCTTCATTTTAAGCAAGGACTTTAGGGGATGTAGGTGGAAAAAAGATCTCATTTTGGGAAGCACTGGAAAGAGGACTGACTCTCAGAACTCACCATTCCTAAATTCTTCTATTAGAGAAGCAGCAAATCCTCAGTGCAATGATCGCCACCAGAGAAAGGCCAAGACATCTGAACTCCACCCTCCATGCTCTGGGAGCTGGTCACTGTAAGGGTCTGTGCAGCCCCCATGGGGTGGCAGAAGAGGGCAGGAGGGGTTGAAGGCAGCTTGCAAGTCAAGTGGGGACTGTGGGAGGCAATGAGGTGTCCCATTGATCCTGGCCACACTGAGGCCTGGAACTGAATTCAAGGCCGGCTAAGCTCTGACTTGCTTGGTGCCCTTCATGTGGTGAAATAGTGAAATAATTATTTGGTGACTCGTTAGCTATCTAGAGAGTCTTATCACTGCCTAGAGGGGAAAGTGAGACAGGCTGCGAAGACAGGGGACTTTCTGGGCAGGTGATTTTCTCCCCTTGGGTTGCCTCCAGGTGTAGCTCTGGTGAGGGGCAGGGCAGCTCCTCTGGCATTAGGGTAGGCGTTCGGGCCAGGCAGAGGCTTCCTCCTCTGGGGGTCTGGAGTTTTTCGTAGGTGCTTCCAAAGCAGACACTGGAGCCCCAGGCAGAGGGTCATCCAAGTAGTGGATCAGTGTCCTGGCTCGAGGGAGGAGAGAGAAACTGGGTGTGGGGGAGAAAAGGGGTGATTGGCGGTGGGAGAAGCCACAGGTCCTGGAGGAAGGCCAAGGCCAGGTCCTCCCTTTGGAGTCAGGGATGGGTGGGAAGCAGGTCACTGTTGGCATGAGGCGTGGGAGGCCTGGGTGGGCCCCAGGAGGGCAGGACGCTGGTAGAGCGCATCGGCAGAGGGGCGAGGCAGCCACAGCCCTGCAGGCTGGTAGAAAAAGCCCCTGGAGAAGAGGCGAGTCCGTGGCCGGAAAGACAGGCAGGAGCAGAGATCTGGCCTATCTCAGAGCTTCTGGGGCGTGAGGGACACGGCAGAAGTGATGGCTGAGAGTGTAAAAGCTTGACACTTAACAACAAGCCTTATTCGTACCCCTGGGGCATCTGGTCTCTTCTCAGATCTGTGTCCAAGTAAGAGGGAGGAGGCTCCCCTTGAGGGACTGGGCTAGGCTCATGGCCACTTCCGGGCACCAGTGATTCCAGGACATGTAGAGAAGGTAATGAAGGTGCCTCCAAGGGCCAGTCATGGTTGGGGAGATGCCTGAGTCTCCTGGGTTCCTGGGGTCTTTGTAGAGCTGGGCCTGACATTTGCTTTGTCTCTCCAGAGCTGCTACCAGAGATGGGTAAAGCCCTGCCAATTTCTGGGCAGAGATCCCCCTGATCACCTGCACCAGGGCCACCTTGGGAGCAGGAGGCACTTTCTTAAAGAAACAGACACAAACTAGGTCAGTTTCAGGGGTGGAGTGCCACCCTGCTGCCAGTGGGACGAGATGGGCGTTGCTGCCAGGGATGGGCAAGCGGGTTCCGACAGCAAGCCCCCCGCCCCTGCCCCACGCCACTCCACTTGCTCTCGTCTCCCGTCAGATGGGAGCAATGACTCTCATTTCTTTTTACTTCTTTTTTTTTTTTTTTAAAAAAAAAGAGTGCAAACTATTCTTCCCTCTGAACCTCTTTTTTATTTGGTTCTCAGAAGTAGTTTGGGGTTTAGCAGAAAGGATCTCTTTTCTTCTCAATTAGTGCATTATAATGGTACAGAATAAGTGGAGCTCATTGTACATGCACACAATATAGCAATAGAGTTGGGTTAATTTTGTTCCCTAGAGCAACAAGGCTCTCTAAACTTTGTGGAGTTTCGTGCCATGAGGCCTTTTAGATGGTGATTTAGAGTAAAGGAAGCAGAAACCATTCAAGCTGCAAAACACCTCTGAGATGGCCCTTGACTGACCATGGCCTGACTGGAATTGAGGTTTGCCCAGTCTGGGAATGAGGTCTCTGCCTCTGTATCAAGGTAATTCAGAGAAACGACTAGAGACATCTGAAAAACTCCAGAGAGGCAGATTCCATGGCTCCCTATGGCAACAGGTTTCAGCATCTCCATCGCCGAGAATCAGGGTGTGATTTTTACCATGTTTTAGTGTTATTGATTCTTTGCAACTGTCAGTAGGGTTGTGGGTAAAGGAGTGTGCTGTTCCAGTATAATTTTAGGGAGATTTGACACTGCTGTATTTTCAGCTGGGGAGCTGTGAGGTGTGACAGAAGGCAAGGTTATATTTTACTGGAAACTTCCTGATCCTTTTGGGTTTGAACCTGGAGAGACTCAAACATGTAAACAAGCTTTATAACCATCTCAAAAGTTGCCGAAGTGTTCACCAGCAGCATATCATCTCTTCCTTACCTACGTGTGCTTTGCATTTCACCTGTATTTCTTTGGTGGCTCTTGCAATGTTGGTTCTCGTGCTATGACAGCATATTCCTAGAACTGAACTCTAAGGGCTCCGAAGGCACCAGCTATATCTGGCTCTCCAAGGCCTTGCGCGTGGTGGTTGCTCAGAGCACCACGGCTGGGCTAACGGAGCTCCCCACGATGGCAGAGCCATCTTTTGTGAGCACGCTTGTGCCTGCTCACCAATTCACTTGACGTCCACCGGTGATGGATGAACCTCATTTGGAGGTTGTGATTCTCTTTTGTTGTTATTTAGCTTCTTTCATGTCTCTTTGCATAGAAAATGTAATTTGAAAAAATAGAAATGAATGGTAGCATTTTCTCTTGAGACCTTTTTTTTTTGGTGGGGATATATTCCAAAAGTCCATGTTGACAGTGACCCTTCAAACCATCAGGGTCAAGGTATCATGATTTTAGTCTTAGAGAACATAGAAAATTGTGCGTCCTTGCCCGTGGAAGGCCATCTGGAAAATGTGGGGCTGGCATCAAAGTTCACTTGGCTGATAGTATGGCATCCTGGAGGCAGATTCTCAGGACACATTGCCCTGATTGCTCTCAGAGCTTGGATCCAGAGAATCTGCCCATTGGCATGGTAGGTTTTGAAATCTCTGGGGGCTCTGTGGAAATGGTGATCTGTCAACCTCTTCTTTCCATCCCTGTTAATCTGATGCTTTATAGTAAGCCATGAAATTGGCAAGGGATATTTTAGCATTTTCTTTCAGAAAGAGGAAGTAGAATTTCACCTATGGAAGTGAATGCTTTGAGCTGGCCAACAACCTCTGACCAGCCACTGCATTCAAAATGCATCTACGTTTTTTAATGACCGAGTGAGCCATTCCTGAATTTTCAAAATGGCACCCATTGGGCAGGCAGCTGAGCTGGAGAGTCAGTACCCCAGTGAGTAGGTTCACCAGGGGACCTGGAAGGGACTCAAATAGCATGAAACATTCAGATTAGCTTCTGAGACCATTGGTGCTTTTGGCTTCTAGAATCTGGGCTGGTGCTTACAGCTTTGGAGATGCCAGGTTTAGGCTCACTGACCACATCTGGCCCCAGTGACCTATATCTGTCCCCTTGGTGTCAGGGGCTCCGACAGTATATCTTTTTTGTTTTGGAAGAGAAGGTTTGGTTAGGAGGGGAAAGTTGATGGGCAATAAAGAGCAAGAAGACACTTCCCCCTTCAATTTCTAATGTAATAATGAATTTCTTGAGAGTGAATTAATGGTGAAATAGCAAATATTCGAAAGCCTTAAAGCAATAGGGATTATTGAAGGATCATTAGATCTGCCTCTATTCTGCTACAGAGAAAGGGATTATGGAGACATGTGTACTTGTGACCTTTTGCAGGCTAGGGAACATTTGGGGGTTACTTGAGGTTGCAGGGAGATTACTTTTGGAGTCAGTTGCAGCCTCTATAGGTTTTTTCCTGCCAGGGAGGACCTTCTGCTAAGATCCAGTTCTGTATTTCTCAAAGTCCTCTGCAGGCATTGACAGATGCTTTATTAGTTCCATATTGTTAAAATTTGGGAAAAGCAAAAGCAAAGTGACCCAATTCATTTGGTAACAAAACACTAGTCCTTACTGTTATTATTATTTCTATCCATTCAACATCATGCTGATTCTTGATAAAATGCCACAGTGACATAGTGTGGTTTTTTCTATTGCTTAACGTGCTTGCAAACATTTACACCTCAGAGCCCTGAAGTACGTGGGTGGTCTAGATAGGTTGGGAAATAACAGAAGCAGAATTTTTTCTTGTTCATTGACTGGGATGGTCAATGAAGTTGACTGTGAAGTTTGATTCTTGAATTCAAGATGGGAGTTCAATCTTCCTTCCATGAGGTGCCTTGTTATAAAAGAGACCATTTTCTTTGGTGGTGTTTGAGAAGGAGACAACACTGGCAGGGTATGCTATTCTGGTATGTTTTGGTTTTACTTGACCTGGACCTACCCCTAAGCATCTCCAGTCCCCTCTCTCCACAAGAAATTTGTTTGAAAATCCAATGGATATCTGTCGGGTTTCAGATTCTAAGAAGTCTTTTTTTGGTCCAGGGGATTGAACCCAGAGGTACCTAACCACCGAGCAACATCTCCAGTTCTTTTAAATATTTTACTTAGAAACAGGGTCTCACTGAGTTGCTTAGGGCCTTGCTTTTGCTGAGGCTAGCTCTGAACTCGCAATCCTCCTGCCTCAGCCTCCCCAGCCCCTGGGATTATAGGCATGTGCCACCAAGCTCAGTAGATTGTATATAGTCTTGTGCTATTAAATGCACAGAAATAAAAAGCCTAGAACAAGCCCCAACCCTCCAGGTGCTCTGGGCAGCAGGATTCCCACACTAGAAGTCGGAGAAGACAGGAGCCGCCATGCGTACTAGGGACCAAATGAATGACAAGATACAGTCGGAGTTCAGAGGACAGCTGCAGTGTGCTGGGGCTAGTTGCCCAGGAGCCCTGGCTGGGATGGAAGGAAGATCACCACTTAGCTCACGAGGACCACAGGTGTCCTCCTCCTTCTGCCACTTTGTCCCCTTCTCTTCCTTTCTTTGAATTCGTCAGCATAAATGGTGTCTTTGACTGTAGCCCACCTTCCCTTGCAGTGCATGCTGGGAAACAGAAGGATTTACCCTGGCCATTCTTGAGTATGTAGCCTTAGCAAGAAAATAGATACTTTCCTAGGGATTTCAGAGGACAGGTCTAAATGCACATGGAAAATCAAGTGTCAGAATCAGTTAGGAGGATAATAGAGAGAGAACAGAGTCCACAGCCTTCTACTTCTATCTCTACTGCATACTGGCAGTTAAATTTAAAGCATATACATTTTTGCTCCATCTTTGAAGAACAACAATGATGTAAGTCTAAACAAAACGATATCTTGATGATTGTTGTAAGGATTAGAAATATTACAAACTCTTATTATCCTCAAAGAACATCTCAGTTATATGTATATATATTCTCTGTGTGTGCGTGTGTGTGTGTGTGTTTTGTACCAGGGATTGAACTCAGGTGCACGTAACCACTGAGCCACATACACAGCCCTTTTTTTAAAAAAATATTTTATTTAGAGACAGGTGTGTCTTGCTAAATTACTTAGGGCCTCTCTGAGTTGCTGAGGCTGGCTTTGAACTCACGATCCTTCTACCTCAGCCTCCAGAGCCAGTGGAATTATAGGTGTACGCTCTGCACCTGGGCTTATATAATTTTTTGATGGTGCTGATGAATCCCATTAATTTGTTTTTTTTTTTTTTTTTTGTCAATCATTTCTTTGTAAAAAGTGGAGAGTTTTGGGATGAGACAGTTTGGGTTTGTATCCTGGCTCTTCCACTTAATGATGACATGAATTCAGGTGAATCACTTGCACTTGAGGACTCTGGGTTCCCATCTGGACATGGGAAGTAAATATGCTTATGTTTTAGGATTTATGAAAGATTAAATGAGATTAAAATTTGTCAGGTGCTTCACAGAGCCCTGGTATGTGTCAAGGACTCAGGAGATGGTATTATTTTGGTTTAAGAATTTGATTCTTGGTTGTGACCAGCTTTAAGGAAGTCACTCAGGCTGTCTGTTGCCATGAAGAAAAGGAGGGACATTGTCTCCCACCTCTGCATCAGGTCCCCTCTGCGTTTCTTGTTGGGTATTGGTCACACTCTGGTTCCATGCTGGCTTTTGGGTGCTTGGTCTACCTTACCTATAAGCTGACAAGGTCTGACTGCAAAAGGGAGACAGCAAAGAATCAGCGATGGCGACTCTGGACCACGGCTGTTGGAGTTGGGTGGTTGAGCCTCATCCCATATCTTCCTGCATTTCTCATTCTTTGGGGTTTTTGTTTTTGTTTTTGTATCAGGGATTGAACCCAGAGGTGCTTAACCACTGAGCTACATCCTGGTCCTTTTATATTTTATTTAGAGACTGGGTCTTGCTAAGGTACTTAGGGCCTCACTAAGTTGTTGAGGCTGGCTTTGAACTCAAGATCCTCCTGCCTCAGCCTCCTGAGTCACTGGGATTACAGGCATGCGGCACCATGCCCCGCTTTGGGCTGTTTTGCTTAGCAGTCTCAAAGGAGAAGTGGGAATGAAGGCTTGCTACCAAGGTGGGCAGTGCATGGTGGAGAGTTCAGGCAATGGAGTCGGGACGTCTGTGCTCGCGCCTGGCTCTGTCACTTACCAGTTGTGCCCATCACCTCAACTCTAAAGTGAGGAGAAAAGCAGTATCTACTTCCTAAGGTTGCATTTGAGTTAAAAGACTTACTATATGCAGAGCAATAAGCCGTTTCTGGCACATAGTAAGCACTCAGTAAATGTAACTATTGTAATTTATTATCTGACCCTCTGAAGAGGTTAAGGGGAATTATGGTCTGAATTCTCAGAGGAAGGCAGCTTCTCTTCTGCCACCATGGCCCTTGGTTATTACAAACTTTAATAAAGAGACAACCCCTGCCCTTGCACTAGACTTCTTCACATCATTACAGCTTCCTGCCATTGACACATCATTGCAGACATTAGTAGGTGTAGGAAAAATGTTGTGGTCTGGTCTATGTAGCAAAAATATTTTGTGGGAGGCCCCTCTGATTAGCTTTATTATTGCTTTTAATGCACTGCACATGGGCAGTCCAACATGCTTGGAAGGAGGCCGGATTGGTCTTAAAGACAGATGATCTAAAGCTAACTTTCATTCAATTGTGGATTCAAGGAATTTCAGCTAATGTTCCGAAGAACTGCCACCAAATATTTGGTGGTATTCTCCCTGTGACCACCAATATTCCTTAAACTCTTCCCACCCTCCACACCCTGCCCAGCATCTCTAAATGATGTAGACATAAAATAACGTCTGAGTTTTAATATTTTAGATTTTATTTTTTTTATCAAAGTTGCACATGCACATAGTATAAAGAGTCAGATTACAAAATTTGTAATGAAAAATGGCAGGCCCTTGCCCAACACCCTCCCACTCTTTCCTAACCCAAAGAAATCACTTTCAACTGTTTTAACTGTTACTTTGACTATTAACCTCCATTAAATCTAGATAGTATTTTTTTAATTAAAATTTAAAAAAATTTTTACAGACTGCATTTTGATTCATTGTACACAAATGGGGCACAGCTTTTCATTTCTATGGTTGTACACAGTGTAAATTCACACCATTCACGTAATCATACATATACATAGGGTAATGATGTCTGTTTCATTCTACTATCTTTCCATCTAGATATCATTTTTTTTAGAGTTATTTCTTTAATTTCACCATTAGGCATTTTCTATTTTCTTTCTGCTGTTGGGGATGAAGCTTACTTTCTCTTTCACCAAACTATATCTCATCTACCTTCCTTTATCCCTCTCAGTCTGCCGTCTCTGCCCACATACTTCCAGAATGATGTTGTAGGAGATGTGGTGATGTTGTTCTGACTATGTAAATATTAATCAGACTGAGAGATTTGTGACATTACTGTTACTTTGCTTTCTTTTTTTTAAATTATTTTTTAATTTTTATTTTTTACAGACTGCATTTTGATTCATTGTACACAAATGGGGTGCATCTTTTCGTTTCAATGGTTGTGCATGATGCAGATTCACACCATTCATGTAATCATATGTGTATATAGGGTAATGATGTCTGTCTCATTCCACTGTTTTTCATAACCACCCCTCTCATTTCCCTCTACGTAATCTAAAGTTCCTCCATTCTTCTCTTACCCCTCCCCTCCCACCCCCATTATATATCATCATCCACTTATCAAGGAAAATATTTGGTCTTTGGTTTTTTTGGGATTGGCTTTTTTCACTTAGCATGATATTCTCCAATTCCATCCTTTTATCTGCAAATGCCATAATATTATTCTTCTTTATGGTTGAATAATATTCCATTGTATGTACGTACCACAGTTTCTTTATCCAGTCATCTGTTGAAAGGCATTTTCCAGGAGTTATAATTGTCTTGTTTTTATTTTTACTGTTAAAAATGATCCCTAATCCCCAAACTTTCTTCTCCTTGTTTAATCTCTTTTCAGTATGTTCAGATCCGTTTGGTTTGCCGTGAATACACATTTTGGAAAGCTCCCTGCTTTCCACGTGTTTCTTGGGTTTACTGCTCTCTGGTCTTGAAAATTCTCTCTTTGCCAGGATGGGGGTCCCTGACGTCCCTTTGAGAAGCTGGAACCCTGTGTCCTGGTCCCTGTGTCTTCATGTCTTCCCTTCCTCCCTTTGCTGGAACACCTCTTCCAGTGGCTTCCTTACAAGTTTCTGAAGTGTCTTTACCTGTCTGAAGACAATTGATAGGCTTAGGGTAAAATTCTCAGTAGTACATGATTTTTCCAAGTCTTTTAAAGCCATTACTCCATAGTCTTGTGACTTTCAAAGCTGGCATTGAGAAGCCTGAGGGTTCTGATCCTTGATCTTTAATTTGTAACTTTTCCTTTCTTTTCTCAATATTTTATGAGGAAAATCTCATGGGGATGTAGCTTGGTGTGGGTCTCCTTTCACCCCTTCTGCTGGGCTCTCTGGCTCTTTGTTTCTGGTACTGGGGATTGAACCCGGGGGTGCTTTACATCGAGCTACATCCTTAATCCTTTTTATGTTTTAAATTTTGACATAGTCTTACTAAGTTGCTTAGTGCCTTACTAAATAGCTGAGGCTGGCCTCAAACTTGTGATCCTCTTGCCTCAGCCTCACAAGCCACCACATCTGGCTCTGGCTCTTTTTACTGTTATTTTTATTGGGGTTTCAGAAAGAAATCCCAGAACATTACCTTTTTCTTTTTTATAGTACAGGAGATTGAACCCAGGGGTGCTTTACCACTAAGCTACTTCCCAGCCCTTTTAATTTGTTTAAAAAAAATTTTTTTTAGTTGTAGATAAACACAGTATCTGTATTTTATTTATTTTTATGTGGTGCTGAGGATCGAACCCCGTGCTAGGCAAGTTCTCTATCACTGAGCTACAACCTCAGCCCCTTATTTTGGGACAGGGTCTGGCTAACTTGCCCAGGCTGACATTGAACTTGGAATTCTCAGACTCCAGAGTTAATGCGCCAACAGGCATGTGCTTGTATGCCGCGTCTTTTTAACCAGCATGGTTAGCTGGAAACCATGCTTGAGGATTTCTTTTTGGGAAATAAAATCTGGAGTCCTGATACAGGAGTGAGCATTCTGCTGTTTTAAGTGGTCCCCTCCGTGGCTATAATCTATGCTTATTTTAAACAAACTGTTATTGGCTCACACCAGTTTCCGAATCCTCCTTCGGAACTGTCTTCGTGGCCCGTGCTGTATTCTGTGGAACTTCGGCAAAGTTGGAAAACTTTATTTTTTTTTATTGAACTTTCTTAGAAGTGCACCAAAATGCCACATGGATGCTAGGCCTTTATTTATTTTTTTTTTTGTGATGCTGGGGACTGAACCCAGAACCTTGCAGCATGTTAGGCAAGCACTCAACCACTGAGCCAAATCCCAAGCCTGGATTCTAGGCTTTTAAAAATAAAGAAGAAAGAAAAAACAAAGTTGAGACAAATGTTGGCTTTCATTTAGAAATCTATCTCACTGGCTCCATAATGGCCAGGATAAAGTCAGACGCTGATTTCTTTTGAGTCTCGTAGATTGGGGGAGACAGCTTTCTCCCTTCCCTCCCTCCTCTTGGCTGTTCTGAAGATCAAACCCAGGGCCTTGTGCATGCTAGGCAAATGCTCTACCACTGAGCTACACCACCAGCCTGTGGGGAGACGCTTTAGTTGCTCAAGACCAAGTTTTGACTGATAGTGTTTTAAGCAAGGATTTCATGATGGGAATAATTCATAGTCTCCTAATTGCAATGTCATGTTACTTTCATAAGCACAGCTTTCCTTTCTCTTTTTATTAAGGATCAATTTTGTATTTTAGTCATTCAGCTAGATTATGTTTCCTCAGTTAGAATGCTGTCAGCTATGTTTAAAAATTTAAATTAAAATTCCTAGTTGGAGGTGATACACACAAGCACGCGTGCGCGCCACACACACACCCATGTGTATATACATATATATGTATGTAAACATGGACCATATTTGGTTGTTGCCTTTTGGATCTGGGTTTATAACTTCTGTCATGGGGTTTATAACATTTTTATTTTTAAACAGAAAATTTAAAATTTTTATTAATTAATTAAAATAGCAATAATAAACCCATTACCCATTAGCACAAATAACATATTTTGAGTAAGAAGGAAAAGAGAAAATTCCAAGAAGGGAGACATTGTTTTGTACTCTTGTGATGCTTTTTAAGGTCAGCTCAGCAGATGACAGGGTAGGAGTTACTTTTAAAGGGGAGTCGAACTAAGTCTCCAAGAGCAAAGTTGATGACTTGTTGGACTAGATGTGATCCTGTGCTATCTTTCGTACTTTCATGAAAGTGTCCCTTAGTGCTAAGCATGGTCACTGTGTAAGGAACCTCTGAAAGTCGACAGGTCTCCAAGAGGTACACATGCAGCAGGCAGTGCCGGGAGGACGTAGTCTCTTCCCTTTAACTGTTTACTGTGTTCGGTTTAAAAGAGCAGAATGTAAACAGGATAGAAAATCATGGCTCAGTGGTAGAGTGCTCGCCTGGCACGTGATGGGTACTGGGTTCTATCCTCGGCACCACATAAAAAAATTAAAAAATAAAATAAGGTAAGAAATTGTTTAAAAAATGAAAATGCAATTTTGTAACGAGAAAAAATGCACAGGAAAAATGAGAAGAGAAATACTACTGGGGTCAGATGTTTTCAGCTTAAATCTATACCCCTGTGTTAGTCAGCTGTTACTCTAACAAAATATGAGATATCAAGTTAAAAAGAAGAAAGGTTTATTGGGCCTCACAGTTTTGGAGGGTTCAGTCTGAGGTGGGTTAGTCCATTGCTTTTGGGTCTGTGGCAAGGCAATACATCATGGTGGGAACCTGGGGCAGAGGAAGCCCTCACCTTATGGTCAGAAATGAAAAAGAGAAAGAGAAGGACAGAGTGTGAGAATCCCTTCCAAGGTTCTGGCCCCAGTGACCTAAAACTTCCCACCAGACCCTACTACCTCTTACTAGCACCACGGGCTGGGGACCAAGCCATTAATACAGGGCCTTTGGGGTACATTTTAGGTCCTAACTACAGCAATAAGCAAGGCTCATCCTTTTGGGAAGTAGAGGACAAATTCAGAGCTCTGCAGTGCTAAATACCGGGAGTAGCAGTAGCCCAGTCTGGGTGGAGAAAGTTACGATGTTCAGATGAGAAGCATTCCTGTCTTCCTTCTGATTCAGCTGGATGAAGTGTCTTCTCTGACATCGAGGAGGGCAGAAAAAGTGTGGCCTCCTTCAGCACCAGAGAGAAGCCTGTGAGGGCAGATTTCCCGCAGGGGTTTGTGATGCTCCTGCCTTCTGTCTGGGAGCCAGAGAAACAGTCAAACACCAGAGATGGACTTCGCAGTCAAACCCACGTTGGTAGCGGATCTGCAGAAATCTGCACCCTCACAGCCAAAGTAAAGCACGGACTATTGATAGAAGTGACAGATGCAGGGGCTTGACCAAGCCATCAGTGTGATTGGGAAAAAGAAGCTCAGTTTGATTGACACAGTCAATTCACGAACCCAGTCATAGCCTCTGGGACACAACCCAGCCTCACTATTTCTAGTATCTCAGCAGGGATGACTTTGACTTGCATAAAATAAGAAAAAAGAAGCTGAGGAAAAGGCATGTGGTTCTGTGTCTCTACATGAGCTGTTAACAAATTAGCACAAGGGAAGCTTTTGCAAATTCGATGAAATATTCTTGTTTTTACGGGAAATCTCCCTTGGTCTCTGTCAGCAAATGTGCTATAACATTCTTTCTATGTTGGGCTGGCTTTCAGTTCACTTGTTATTTTTATTTCTTTTGTTCTTGCTGTTAGTCTTCAGTGACCATCTCTCTGCGCGGGGATAGATAAACACTCTTGTCTGGGCTTAGGTAGGCTTCCTGGGGGTGGAGTGGAGTAGGCTAGATAAAATCCAGCTTGCTCCATTCAATTTGAATTTCAAATAAATAACACGTAGCTTTTTAAAAGTATAAGTATGTCCCAAACTTTGCACAGGATATACTTATGCTAACAAGTACTTGTTGTTTTCTGAAATCCAAATTGAACTGGGTGCGATACATTTTTATTCACTAGATCTGGGCATTCTCAGAATTTCCTCTGTTGTATGGAGGACAAACATTTGGAGATGAGACATTCCCAGGGCTATAGGAAAGGGCTGCTTTATCCACACTCTTCCTCTTTGTCTGGGACAGAATAACTTTTGACTCTTAGCTGAGACTTGGTTTCCTTGTGGGCTGGGACCAGAGTGAAGTATCTGCCTTGGACAAAAAAAAAATCTAGCAATACAGTTAAAGAATATTTTAATGCAATATTTAAAAAAATTAACAAAATGAATATTCTTGTCTTTATTAACACTTAAAAAATTTTTTTATTAACAATTTTCATATTGTGTCCGCCATGTTTTTTTTGCCATTAATTTTCACTTTAAAAATATTACACTTAAACATTGTACTGAATGTTTTTCTACCCCTTAAATTTTATACCTGAGATGGTGGTATGGTGGGAAGTGTTTAAAGAACAATGCCAGATATCTCTATTTAGGGTTAAAATAGGAGTTTTCTACTTTCTTTGTGTCCTGTTTACATATTTGAAGAAGACCCAAGTCTCCCTGCTTCAGTTTTACTAGAGTGGCAACTCTGAACTCCAGTGAACTTTCTTAGCTTTATGCAGATACTTGTTCTCCTTTCTTTCCCCCAGGAAATGGATATTTCCATTTTTTTCATTGCTTTAGACCCAAGGATAACATCTGAAGATATGACCCTGACTTTGTCCAGTCAGAATCTTCCTGAAGAACGACTGGTGAGTTTGGATGGATAGTGCTAAGACTGATCACTTGTGAACTTTAACATCATTTTAAAAATATCATTTTATTGAGGATGAAAACTGATATTTATGAGTCACTGTTTTAGTCAGCTCTTTTTTTTTTTTTGTCACTGCGACCAAAAGACCTGATAAGAACAATGTAGAGGAGGAAAATTTTATTTGGGGCTCATACTTTTAGAGGTCTCAGTCTGTAGATGGCGGACTCCATGGCTCTGGGCCCGAGGTGAGGCAGCACATCATGGTGGAAAGGCATGACGGAGGAAACTGCTCAGACATGACACTGAGAAAGCAAAGAGAGAGCTCTGCTCACTAGGGACAAAAGATAAACCCTAAAGGCATGCCCCAGTGACCTATCTCCTCCAGTCACACCCTACCTGCCTTCAGTTACCTCCCAGTTAATCCACATGAGTGGATTAATCCCCCAATTAGGTTAAAACTCTCCTAATCTAACCACTTCTGAAAATTCTTGCATTGTCTCACACAAGAGATTTGGGGAACACCTCATACTTAAGCCATTAAAAATAGCCATTAGCTTCAGTTTATTTGTAAGCTTAGTATGAAATTTATTTGGGCCTTTTAAATGACAGTATCAAAGGTGCGTGAATCAAGAATGACCAGTCACCCTGCTCTGTGAACTTGCATAAATGCCTTACAGCATTAAATGGATGAATATGAAAGATGAATGAAGACTCCTTCCCCCATGGTTGAGACAAGGTTTCACTCTTTTTCCAAAATTTTTAAAATTTTTGCAGAATGCATTTTGATTCATTGTACACAAATGGGGTCCCTCTTTTCATTTCTCTGGCTGTACACGATGTAGAGTCACACCATTCGTGTAATCATACCTGTACATAGGGTAATGATGTCTGTCTCATTCCACCATTTTTCACACCCCTCATTTCCCTCTATGTAATCTAAAGTTCCTCCATTCTTCCTCACTCTTGATGTTGTACATTCTATGGATTTTGACCAATGCACAATGACACGTACCCTCCATTGTAGCATCAGGTCCTTGTGCTTTATTATCTCTCCCTCTCCCTTGGCCCTGGAAACCACTGATCTTTTATTGTCTCTATAGTTTTCGTCTTTCCAGAATGACTCAAGATTGAATCCTGGGCCTTGTGCTTGCAAGGCAAGCACTCTACCAACTGAACTATATCCTTACCCGAGAATCTCATATAATTAGAATGATATAATATGCAGCCTTTTCCAGACCGGCTTCTTAAGTTTCCTCCATACTGTTTGAGGCTTGATAGTTTCTTTCCTTCCTTTTCTTTCTTATTCTTTCTCCTCCCTGCCCCCTGGGGATTGAACCCAGGGGGCTTTATCATTGAGCTACATCCCCAACCCTTTCTAATTTTTATTTTGAGACAAGGTCTTGCTAAGTTGCTGAGACTGGTCTTGAACTTGAGATCCTCCTCCTCAGCCTCTTGAGACCCTGTGATTACAGGTGTGTGACTTTTTAAAAAAAATAAAATTAAAAAATTTTTTTTTTTTATTTTTACAGACTACATTTTGACTCATTGTACACAAATGGGGTACATTATTTTCTTTCTATGGTTGTGCACAATGTAGATTCATACCATTTGTGTAATCATACACGTACATAGGGTAATGATGTCTGTCTCATTCCACCATTTTTCATACCCCTCCCTCTCATTTCCTTCTACATAATCTAAAGTTCCTCCATTCTTCTCTCACCCTCCAACCCCCCCACCCCCATTATATATCATCATCCACTTATCGGGGAAAAAATTCAGACTTTGGGTTTTTGGGGACTGGCTTTTTTCACTTAGCATGATATTTTCCAATTCCATCCATTTATCTGCAAATGTCATAATATTATTCTTTTTTATGGCTGAAAAATATTCCACTGTGTATATACATCACAGTTTCTTTATCCATTCATCTGTTGGAGGGCATTTAGGTTGGTTCCACCATCTAGCTATTGTGAATTGAGCTGCTATAAACATTTCTTTTTAATGATGAATAATATTTTATTGCCTGGATATATCATAGTTTGTTCATGCATTCACCTACTGAAGAATATCTTGGTTGTTGGCTTGTTTTCAGGTTTAGCAATTAAGAATAAAGCTGCTATAAGCCTTGGTGGGTTGTTTTTGGGTAGATGTGAATTTTCAACTCCTTTAAGTCAAGGCCTGGGAGCACACGTGCTGTATCATATGGTAAGAGGATATGATAGTTAGCCTTGTAAGAAACAGTTAAACTGTCCACAGTGGCATCCCACCACAAGGATGCCAGTCTCTGTGGCCCCTTCTCTTTGCCAGCATGTGGTGGTGTTAGTAGTCTCAGTTTTAATCATTCTTATAGTTGTGTAATGATATCTCAAGATTGTTGTAATTTGCATCTCCTTGTGACTTATGAGTTGGAGCATCTTTTCCTGTGCTTATTTGTCATCTGTATATATTATTTGGTAAGGTGTCTGTTCTTAGTTTTTGCCCTTTTTATAATTGGACCTTTTTTTTTTTAAGGATTACTTTTGGTTATCATGTGCCACGTGTAATGGGAAATGACTTCCAATGTATAGTGACCCAAAGATGATATTGTCCTACAAAGACCCAGGTTGAAGTGACAGTGTCCATTATCTATCCAGGTAGGGGTGACAGATCCAGGTAGAGTTGACACTGTCCATTACCAGTCCAAGTAGAGGTGACATTGTTGTTGACCCAGAACAAGTGGACCTATTGCTGATCCAGATGGAGTAACACATCTGTTACTGACTTGCTGAAAATGACAACTTTTTGCGAGATCATTTATGCCCCCCATTGCCAACTTATTTGCTTGGCAAATTCACGCTCAGGAAGGCTACCATGCTTTTTCTAACGCCATCTGACCTCTCCCTCAGAGCCTTCCTGCATCAAATCCCCTGTCTCCTCTGCAGTTCCTGGATCAGTAGCCACCAGAAACAGGTGAGATTCTGGGGTTCTGTTTTGTTAACTCTTTGGATCCTCAGTGTCTAGTAGATGTGAAACAAATGAGTTAAATGAATTCATTTGTTCTACAAATATTTTTTGTGCAGTTGTATTTACTGTGTGTTAGGAATTGTCCTATTAACTTTGTATATCTCCACAAACAAAACAAACAAGATTCCTACCCACTAGGGACATATATTCTCAGGAGTAAGAGTGACTGTTCAAATACATGACTATGAATTAAAGCTCTAGAAAGAGGAGAAGGATCCCTATGTTCATTTATTCACAATATTAACGTGAATGTGTGATATTGAAAATGTAGTCTTTTATGTCTTTTTGTAGCTTGAGAACTTATTCCTTTTAGTGCTGATACACATATAAAAAGAAATTTCTAGCAGGGTACGTACCAGTAATCCAGTTACTCTGGGGGCTGAGGTAGGAGGATTGCAAGTTAGAGGCCAGCCTGAGCAACTTAGTGAGACCCCGTCTCAAAAAATAAAAAGGGTAGGGGTGCAGCTCAGTAGTAGAGTGTATGCCCAGCTTGCATGAGGCTTGGTTCAATCCCCAGACACCAGAAAAAAAACAAGAGTCTTTTGTACTTTCCCACTTTCTGATCTCTGTCTGCCTGTGTTGGAAGTGAGAAGATGCCAGACAGACACAACCACCTGGGAGACTTGGATTGAGTTGCCTTGGAGACTGGACATGGGGCATGGGTTCCATGTCTCTGGGAGTGGTACAGGATCAAAGACACTGGACATCTGTCGGTTCAGTGTTCTGGGACTGGACCTGCAGCAGTTTGTGGGTCAGTAACTTGGGGACCGCTCTTGTCTAGACAGCTTTCAAACCCGATTGTGTGGCCCTTCCAGAAGCTTCTAAATAGCCTTTGATAACTTTTCTCTTAGGCCAGTTCCAGTGTGTGCAACAAGGGACACTGGCAGACACATCTCTCTCCTGGGTGTCCTTCCCTTGCACCCCACTGTGGTTAGCCAGGTATGACTGGGCAGAGATGACCTCAACCAGCTGTGGATCCTGCCAGGACGTGGGAATTAAAGATCTCCCAGCCCTGAAGGGCAACTGCTGCAGGAAGAAGGGTGATACATACATTGAGTTTGGGCTGAAATCCAAATTTTTGATGTGTAATTATGCCAGAATTCAGGTCAACCTCTAGGCTGGGTTGACTCATACTCCAAGACACATAGGAAGCAAAACACTATTCGAATTGCCACTGTGGCCTCCCCTGCAACCCCCCTGCACTTTGAAATGCCTTTTAAATTAACTATGTAATTTTCTCTTTCAATTATTTGTGCCTTTTATTTGTACTGCTTCCTCTTAACTGCAAAGTTCTCTGCCTTTCCAAGGATCATC
Source organism: Sciurus carolinensis (assembly GCF_902686445.1). Taxonomy (NCBI): domain Eukaryota; kingdom Metazoa; phylum Chordata; class Mammalia; order Rodentia; family Sciuridae; genus Sciurus; species Sciurus carolinensis. The sequence continues at coordinate 14,851,947 of NC_062224.1, forward strand.
CTTGAGAATTCAATACCCTCAATGACTAGGAGTGAAGGGGGACCGTTAAATTATGGAACGGTGTCATGGATACTTTGAGAAGGTTGTGGGTTCATGCTTTCCCAAAACAAACTCAAAGATTCAAATGATTAAAAAGTTCAAGGTGGCTCCATTTGATCATCTGACAAGACCATGACTATGTCCGAGGCAGAAACATATTTGTGCTGGTGTTTTTGTTGGTTTTCTGTTTTCGGTGTTGAAAACTTCCTTGCCCTGGTTCCCTGTCTTTTCCTGAGTCTCTACAGTTAACAGTCCCAGGGACTGGGATGGCTGACTGAATGCTCCTAGCTACCTTCACAGAAAGACCAAGCAGGGGGAGAAAATGTACATTCAGTTAACGTAAATTCAGGAGATTGTCCATGGAGGCTAATAGTCTTCTGCTACCAGATTCCCCTTGTGCTACTGTTTCCATCATTCATGGTGGATGGAGATCCTGGAAGCTTCCTGACAGATCCTCTGCTCTCTCTTCTCTGTCTTGGACAATTCGACTTTTGGGTCTCGTTTTCCTTCAAGTTCCCTTCTGCTGCTCTTGATTACATTCCCTCCAGCTCTTAGTCAATTCTCCCATCTCTGGCTCCCCCTCAGTTGCGTTTGGGGCTCCCGAGGTTACTTGGAACATTAACTCACTTTATAACTTAATAGAGGGAGAAAAAGGTCACAGTCAATACTTTCACTTTTGGTGACACCAACTTTGACTTCTCTTTTTTCCTCAGTCCTTTTCCCCCATTTTCAAGGGTCTTTCCTCCCCTCACCCCAGGGAACTTCCTGTGTCATCCAAAAACCCATGCCAGGGACAAGTTATGGCTCAATGGTTGACTAGTTAATTTAATTATAGCAGAGTTTAATTATACCTGAATTACATTAGTCACGAAGAGCTCTAGGGTCAGAAAGCGAGTTTGCGTAAACTTTTCGAGGGTCCACTTTGCAAGTGGTATTTTAAAAAATTATTTATTTAATTTTTTGTGGTGCTGGAGTTTGAACCCAGGGTTCTACTTTTGCACTTTTTCCACTGAACTATATTTCTGGCCCTATTAACAGTTTCTTTTTTTTTTTGTATAAGGGATTGAACCCAGGCGTGCTTGACCACTGAGATACATTCCCAGTTGTTATTTTTTATTTTGAGACAGGGTCTCACTAAATGGCCGAGAGTCTCATCGAGTTTCAGAGACTGGCCTCAAACTTACCATCCTTCTCCTTCAGTCTTCTGAGTGTCTGGGATTACAGGCTTGTGTCACACCACCCAGTTATAAGCCGTTTTTTATTTTTATTTTTTATTGTAAACAAATGGGATACATGTTGTTTCTCTGTTTGTACATGGAGTAAAGGCATACCATTTGTGTAATCATAAATTTACATAGGGTAATGTTGTTTGATTCATTCTGTTATTTTTTCCCTTCCCCCTACCCCTCCCACCCCTCTTTTCCCTCTATACAGTCCTTCCTTCCTCCATTCTTGCCCCCCTCCCTAACCCTAACTCTAACCCTAACACAAACCCCTCCCACCCCCATTATGTGTCATCATCCGATAAGCCGGTTTTTGAGGAGTGAATTTGCCCAGCACAGATTTAAAGAAAAGGTGCTTAGATACCTTGTCTCATGCTTCTAGCCTGCTCATTTCTTCCAAGGCTGAGCCCAGATGAGCCAGACTCTGTGCAGTTCAGAAGCCTTGACCATGTCAAGGGTCATGGTTGAGCATGTGGGTAGATGAGCACCCCAAGAAAGCAGGCCCCTAGGGACCCAGAGGAGGAAATGGAGACATGCAGGAGGGCCCTATGTTGAATGAATTTTGTTGAATGAATGAGGTGGCTTTCTTGTAAGGTCAAGCAGTTTACCTCTTGAATGTGTAGGTGTCTCCTGGTCCCCTGAGGTGTCAATTCCTTTGCCTGCAAATATGAGCATGTCCCTACTTCAGTCTGCATAAACCGTGCAATTAAATACCCACAGATAGCCAGGCATGGTGGCGCATGCCTGTAATCCCAGCTACTCGGGAGGCTGAGGCAGGAGGATCACAAGATCAAAGCCACCTCAGCAACTTAGCCACCTCAGCAACAAAGCCACCTCAGCAACATAGAGAGACCCTGTCTCAAAATAAAAAAGGGCTGGAGATGTGGCTCAGTGGTTAGGCACCACTGAGTTCAGTCCCTGGTACCAAAAACAAAAACAAACAAACAAAATGCCCATGGACAATCAGAATTTTTGAGAAAGATACAGATATCATATTTTTGATTTAATCTATCTCTAGGCTCTGTTAGACTGGATATTGTAAAATATTCCCTTAGAAAAGGTAAAATTATTATGTTCCGTATAATGCACAAGACTTTAGTAATCTCTGGTGAGTACAGTTATCATAACCTGCTTTCTCCTGACTGGACATTTGTACCTTCAGACCAATCAAACCATAAGCAAATCCAACCAATCAGGACCCAGGACAGCTCTGATCATCACTGGGTTGCTCTGAAGATTGTTTATGCAACCAGCAGACCGCAGTAAACAGCTGCAGAGCATCGATGTGGCACTGTGTCCACAGCGTGCCTCAGCACTCAGTAGCTCTCCAGAGCGTCCGCACCTTCTCTTACTGAGTTACGTGACTCGTCTCCTCCCAGTCTCTGCAACTGTTCCATACCTTTAATTTTTTGTTCCACCTTCTGAACTTCAGGACAGCATGTCTAAGCCAAGGGGGTTATCCAAATGATAAAAGTGGGCTGATTGCTAGTTAATAACAGCAATAGGCGATGGGTGTGTAGTCCTGTAGGCAGGATGTGTTAGCAGGTTCAGTCTCCAGTACCAGAAACAACAGGAAAGCAATGAAATAGTAGTTCCTACTGTAAAACTATGTGTGTGTGTGTGTGTGTGTGTGTGTGTGTGTGTGTGTGTGTAGGTGCATATATGTATATACATATACATATGTATATATATTAATTTATTTATTGGGGAGAATTTGAAAAGGGCAGAAACGAATTGGGCCCCGCACACATACGTATATATATTAATTTATTTATTGGGGAGAATTTGAAAAGGGCAGAAACGAGTTGGGCCCCGCACACAGGGCAGACACGGGAGACTCAGAGAATGCAACTTTCCTCCTGCGGACTTGACCTGGAGCCTTGCCAGCTCTTGATCTGCTCGCGTGTGTTTTCTTTCCTCTCTAATCTCCCAAGGATGCTGCTTCATGCTCTGGACAAGAAAGGGACAAGCATCAGGGTGAATGTCAAAGACAGCCAGAAAGGAGAAGCAGTTCTTTCAAGTCAACACATAATGGGCTTACACACAAAGGAAAGGGAGGCTCCCCGTGACCATTAAAAAGATTATTTCACACCACGTTTAACCACCAAAGGAGCCACGCAAAAGCTGGTGTTGGTGCAGTTCTGAGTTGGTTCTGCTTTTATTTATACAAATTTCCAAATCCTGCTTCATTCTCTTTCCTCCGGGGTCCAGGGTTAGCTGCCAGGATGTGACTGACTGTGTGGGTGACCTTAATATTTCTCTCGGTGAAAAGTGTCTCTGTTTTTGACATTTTCTTTGAAGCAGCAGGATTGCCGGTGATGCAGACACAAACACGGATCAATACCAGTTGACATCTGCCTATTGGCTTTTCGGTATGATCTAACTTGTCCTTTTGAAAATGATGGAACTAAATGTTTTCTTGGGCGCCTCCATGTAAGTTTTCCTCTTTACAGATTCACCATCCGGTGTTTATTGGTGTCCTTGAGCTTCTCCCACGTTCTCCTACCCTGTCATGAGTGGGTCATCTCTTCCTTCTGTTCCTATGCCATAACCCTGATGTTTTAAATTTCACCTTCTAAAAACTTCAGTCTGGCATCCATAAGCCCAAGGGGTTACCCAGAGGTCTCAGTTTATTACCCTTTCATTTTCTTGTTTGTTTGTTTTTTTGAAGGATTATCCTTGAGGTCAACCAACAAACCAATTGCCCGTCCCAATGAGAGATAAGCACTGAGTGGCCCAAAAGGAAAGGTGCCTGTGTTCCTGGACATCTGGTGGCCGGATGTGACAAGTCGGTGCCTCTTTTGTTTGCTGGCCTGCAACAGAGAACTGTCCCCACGGAAGCCACTGGGAGTATACTTGGGAGGATTTTAAATAAAAGCCATCATGAGGCCAATGTGTGCGAACTGTCAATTTGTATTTATATGATGTGTGAGTGTGCTGAAGCAGGCGTCATGAATCACCGAGGATTACCCTCGTGGAGAGCCCGAAGGATTAGGGAAGCAGGGTTCAAATGCCATTCATCAGCCCTGTCTCGCAGAGAGCGCTAGGAAAGCCATCCTGTGCCTGACCTGCAGTTGAAGCGCTCCGTTTCCAAGTCTCAGAGAAAGGTCACCTAAAGGTAATGGAATATTTTTGCCAAGGTAGCATAGACCTGTTCCCTAAGCTGGCTTGGGGAAACGCTCGCAGGGGCATAAGTCAGGGGAGGAGGGGAAACTTCTAGAACTGAGAGGAGGGAGTTGGTTCAAGTGCCCTGGGCATTTCTGAAAGATGTCTTCCTCAATCATCACTATTAATGCCACTTTTAAGGATAATCCCACTGAAATGCAGTGTTAAGAGTTTTCTAAAGGAGTGTACATTCAGGAACTTATGTAGATGCTGAATAGATGAATAAGGAGGGAGTTTTTCACAAGGAGTTTGGAATTATACCTTCCTTTTCTGTCTTCTCACTTCAAGTCTTTGAACAATATTGGGATCTCCTTGGTGCTCAGAACCTTACGTTCTTTATTTTCTGTTAAACTCTCTGGGGGTTTTGGTTGAGAGTGAACCAAATTTTTATAGAGTGGAGACTTTATTGAGTCATTAAGAATGAGGATAAGAAATTCAATGTCAAGAACCAAATAGCCAGGGCTGGGGAGATAGCTCAGCTGGTAGAGTGCTTGCCTTGCAAGCACAAGGCCCTGAGTTCGATCCCCAGTACCGCAAAAAAAAAAAAAAAAAAAAAAAAAAAAGAGCCAAATAGCCCAACTTTAGGGTCTTCTAACTGATGATTGTTGGTTTCAGTCATTGGCGCCAATTATTCTGCAATTGTTGGAAGCTATTGCCTTCACTGATGAGTCACCCAGACCTTTCCAACCAGCTGATCTCTCCTTGGGGTACCTTCTCTTGCATGGCACCTCACTCTGGGTACTCATTCCCAGTCTCCCTGGCTACTTCTTCCACATTCCCTAACTTCTTCATGTTGGGGTGCCCTAAGGCTCTTTCTGGTTCTCTATCTGTTCTTGTGCCCTCAGTGACGTCACCATGGCTCTTGGCTTTCAAGCATCATCTGTATACTGGTGAATCCCAAATTTATAATTCCGGTCAGAACCTCTCCTTTGAATTCCAAACTCATATTTCTGTCTTCCTACTCAAATTCCTACTTGGTTTCTCAAGTTGAACAGGTTCAAAACTGACTTCCAAATGATTGCCTCTCCAAACCTACTCCTATCACAACCTTTTCCTAAGTGCATGGCAGTTCTTTCTGTTTTGCCTCCTAAGTCTTAGGACATTTATACCCTTAGCACAGATCTCTTTCATGAGCTTGACTCAAATACCTAGTTGGCAATTGACAACTCTACCTGAATGTCCAACAGACACCACAAACTCATATCCAAGCCTAGCTCCTCCAAATCAGCAGCATCTCTCATGTTGGTTGGTAGTGATTCTACCTCTTTAATCACTTAGCTAATGATTATGGAGTGTTCCCCATCTACCATCTTTCAGACCCACAGCCAATCTGTCAGCAAATCCTGTTGGCTTGACCCTAGACCGTATCTACGGTTATATTACTTCTCAATCTGTCCTGCCTCTAACCTTGTCACCTCTCCCTTAGAGTATTGCCAACAGACTCCAAACTGGCCCCTTGTTCTCCTACATTCTATTCTCCATACAACAGCAACAGTGATTCTCTTAAAACTTAACATTACATCTTTCCTCTACTCAAAAACCTTCCAATGGCTTTCCACCTGCACCCTTACATAGCCAATTACATAGCCCGCCCTGTAGTTTTGAGTTCACCAATGTACACTGTAGCTGCTCCTTAAACAGGTGACTTTCATGATCCTACCTTTGGATGCATGCACCTGTGTTCTCCAAAACTCCTCTCTGGCATCTCAGAGGCCAGTTCGAAGGAACTGTCACCACACTCTGTTAATGTCTGTTGAATGCTTTCTGTGAAATGGGATCCTTGCTGGGACTGTGCCATCATTTCCTAGGGGCTCACAACTACTGTACCACAGGGTGGATTCCATGTGAGAGCGCCCAGAACATTTTTGAAATGTCAAATATTTAAATATTTCAAAATATTAAATCAATGTATTGTCATTCTTGGAAACTCCTTAAATTTTCCTGGTTTCTCATAACTTCACCTTTTTTTTGTTCTTGTTACTGGAGATTGAACCCAGGACCTCATACATGTTAGGCAAAGTGCTCTACCATGGAGCTACCATCTCCAACCCCAGCTTCACCTACTGAAGCCCAGACATGAGTTGCTTTAGGGGAAGGGGACGTCTACATAGATGAAGACAGATGGCCTCACTCGGCCTGGAGTTTGGAAATAAAACCTTTAAAATCAGTAGCTGGATAATAGTATAAAAACACGTGTTTTTGATTTACAAAATCCAGGTGGTATAGAGTGAGAAAAAACTCTTTTTGATCTTCCAAGTTTGGGTTTGAAGTTGTCCAGATAAATCCAGGCTTGTATCTCACTTTCCCCAGGTATAGTGTGGGGAGACAGCAAGCTTCTCAGAGAAGTCAACCTTTGGCATGGCACCATGTCCTATGTACTTAGGACTAGTGGAGTTAAATCTGATACCCTCTCTACCCAGGATAAGGAGGTTAAAGAAATTTTAGTAGCACTCATGACAGGACATCCTTGATAGAAAACACTTTCTTGTGTCAGGGGCTCAGTTCACTGTAGGTGAGACCTGCTTCACCAAGTATATAATGTGGTAGGATCCATGATTCCACCATTGTACTGAAGTCCTACGACCCTGGAGCTCTTGGCAGTTCTGATACGAGCAGTAAAATAGGATTGATGCACACTCAGTGGTAGCAGTTCTGGGATATATGTAACTCCATGGGAAGCAAAGACTGAGAAATATATTCTGCCCTCCCAATAGAAAAGCAAAATTGCCTCAATATCTGTTCATTTTGTGTGAGGCCCAGTGTGGGGTTTCAGCCACATCCGGCATGGATGAGGGAAGGATTAACTGCCAGAGGACGATGCTGGCTATAAATCAATTATCTATAAATGTATCTAGTCAATAAACACACAAGAGTCAATACTCTTTTCAAATGGGAGGGGGCCATATTGGATCTGGTAGGGAGTAACCCACCTCTCCTTTATTTGATAGTCACACAGGTAAAGGGTGCCAATATTGGGAGGGGCTTCTTCTGAGATGAAGAGAATGGGGTGGAGTTAGGGGAGCCATTTGCTTAGGGAACTAGCATAACCCCAGATGGTAAGCCATTCCCACACAGGGCCACCTCCTCCCCAGCAGTCTGGAACAGTCTATCAAGGCTGCTGGTTTCTGGGAGTCAGGCCTCTGTATCCCATGGCTTAAACAAGTCTGATTCTGCCAGATAAAGATGGCTCTCCACAGCCCAGGGTTTGATCACCAGTATTACACACACACACAGTAATTTTAAGATGCTTGATGCATATGACTGAATTGTTTTTTAGTTTGCACACCTTGCATTTCCAGGGATTTACAAATCACTGGAAATTGAGTCATGTAGTAATGTGAAAATGGTTGAAAAATATTGAGAAGATTATTTCACAACATGAAAATTATATGAAATTCAAATTCCAATATCTATGAAATAAGTTGGCAGACCTCTGACTTCTTTCATAGACAGAAGCCCTCTCAGGACATCATAATTGTTTTATGCAATCTTAGTTTTGATTTCCTACATTGTATGTTTTCTCTTGAAGTTCAGACTTTCAGTCTGGGATCACCTTCTTTTCTCCCTAAAGTACATCCTTAGTAAAATCTGTTGGTGGAGAACTGTTTCTGCATATTTGAAAAATGCCTTTGTTTTCATTCTTGAAAGATAATTTTTCTTGGAATGAAATTCTAAGTTAATGGTTATTTTCTTTGACTGCTTTGAAGATGCTATTCCTCCATCTTTCATTTCTGCTTTAGAGAAGGTAGTTCTTTTTTTATTTTTTAAGAGACAGTTTTCGCTAAGTTGCTTAGGGCCTTGCTAAGTTGCTGAGGTTGGCTTTGAACTCACAAGACTCCTGGCTCAGCCACTGCACCTGGCTGAGAAGTTAGTTCTAAGTGTGTTTCCCCTTTCAAAGATCATCTGTCATTTTTTGGACTGCTTTTGAAATCCCTGTATTTTATATATGAATTATAATGCAACTAGCTGTAGTTTTCCTTTGATTTATCTTGCTTTAGATTCACTTGCCTTCTTGCATTGATGTGGTTGATATATATTATCAGTTTTGTGAATATTTTACCAATTATCTGTTTGAATATTGTCTCCTGCACATTCTCTTTCTCTCTTGTGCTGGAACTCTGATTAGACTCTTAAAAACTAGGAGTATTATTTGTCCTCCATTTTTATCTGCTTATTATCTCTTTCTTACTTCCAGAACTTCATTTCTCATTCTTTAGTCTGGATAATTTCTTCAGATTTATCATTCAGTTTACTAATTATTATTTTTTAAAAAATTTGTATCTACTCTGCTGTTATACCTGCCTTTTGTTTTGACTTTAATTATACTTTATAATTAAAAATTAAATAAATATTTTTATTTCTAAAAAGGTCTGTGTGGTTTCTTTTCAAATGTTTAAAAATTCTTTATACACCTTCAGTCCCTCCAAAAATTTTCAACAGTCTATTGCAAACATAGTTATTTAATATTTTGCATCTGATAATTCCAAAATCTAAAATCTCTGATGGTCTATTTCTTCTGACTGTTGTGTCTTCTGGTTTCCTCCCGTAGTTGGTGACTTTTCCTATGAGCTGTTTATTTTCTCTTGAATTTTATTTTTGATAATTCCCTAAGGTATGGAATGAAGGCGAGTCTCTTTTGAGAGGATTTATATTGCTTCTTGTGATTTACTGGGTTTGGGATTACTTTACATTCTTGACTTAAGACTTTTTTAAAAAGGTCTCTTTCTGTCCCTTTCCCCAGATATGATGAATTAAAGCTACTGCAAATCCATATTAGGGCTAGTTTGTGTTTAAAGGTTCTCAGAAACTCCATTCCCATGTTTCCTATTCCCTGTTCTGAGGAAACACATTTTTTTCCTTTCACAGACCTTTGGGGGGATGATCACCATTTATTTCAAGCTCATGCTACATTGAGGTTGCAGCCCTTTGAGGCTACAGAGGAAGAGGCCACCTTGGGTCCTGTCCTGTACCTCCTATCCTTTCTACCTATGTGGCTTGGCCAGCTCATTGATGCTTTTAAGTAGATTACATTTGTTTTTACCCCAAATTTTAGCTGTTTTGAGCAGGAGGATTATTTTAGGACACCATGTTTCCAGAGTTTTTATGAATAGTGGCAATTATAAGGCATTATAACTCCTTTAGAGCATTTATTCTATTATGTAAAAAATATCTTATCTGTTTCGGTGTAGATATATACACTCTTAGTCTTTGCCCTAGATGCAGTGAGAAGGGATTATGTAGATACAAACTCCTTGTGAATACTAATGAAGTGTTCAGTAAATATTTATTGATATGATACTGAGTCCCTTACTAGTGATTAGGATGAACTGAAAAGAATTATTGGTAGAATTCCTGCTTTTCAGAATCTCCAGATCTGGTACTGGAGAAGGACATGTCTTTTTGCACTAGCAAACTTCATGATAAATGCTATTGAGGAGGATATACAGCAAAGAACTATGAGATCATAGGCATGGAACGGATTGGGTAGGGAGCGTGGGGAGTGGGTGCATTTATAAGAGAAGTCATAAAGAGCAGTGAAACTGGCTCAGGGGATCATGGAGACTTCTGAGTTCAAAATGCCAGGAAGCCAGCAGGCTGGTGAGGACCATCCACTGCAGGGCAAGAGAGAGCTGGAGCTGCAGATGGAGCCCAAATATTGCCGCTGGAGAATTCCCTGCTTGGGGGGAAGTTAGGCTTTTTGTTCTTTTATTTGGGCCTTTGATTGGAGGAGGCCCAACCATGGTAGGGAGGGCAATCTGCTTTATTCACAATCCACTGATTTAAATGTCAATCTCATTTCAAAAGTCCTTGGCAGAAACATCCAGAATAATGTTTGAAGAATTATCTGTTGTACTAATGTCTGACCAAGAGGACACATAAGAGTGGCCATCACAAGTGGGTTGAACAAAACTGTAGAGGGTTTAAACCTACAGTCATTGTGAGGAGATGGGACTCCTTTTTTCAGTTGAAGGTCTGAAACATTTTGAGAAGAAAGACAACTCTGGTTAAAGTACTAGGGGGTGGAGTAACATAAACCAGGAAGATCCTGCCCTAGGGCAAGCATTAAATGGATTCTATGTTCTATTAGTTTTGTGACTATAGGTGACTTTCTTAAAGCTAAAGCTTGATTTTGTCATTTGTAAAATAAGACCAAAACCAAGATCTTCTGTACAGTGTTGGGAACATCCTAGTGCTCACTCCCTAGTAAGTTAGCAGATAGTGAACTGAAGATTCCATCCGTAGAAGTCAGTCTTCAAGGTGGGTCCCAACTGCCTGGTGTTCATACTCTTGCATAATCCCCCTCCCTGCCTCCATTGTATTGGGGTTGGTGTGGGTAACCAACAGTATTTGGCAAAAGTAATATGTCACTATTGAGATTAGGTGGTAAAGACTGTAGCTTCTGTCTTGGGCAATATCATATGCATTGACTCTCCATCTCCATTAGGTCACTTGCCTTGGGGGAAGCAAGCTGCCATATTGTCAGCAGCCCTATGGAGACCTTCACGGGGAACAGCTAAGCCTTCAGATCCAACAGTCAGAGAGAATCTTAGACCCACCAAGAGCCAGGTGTGTGAGTTTGGAAGTCATTGTAGAACTTTCACGTGACTATAGTACTGATTGACAGCTGGATTCTAATCATGAGTGACCCAGCACAGCTGTTCCTGGATTCTGGACTTCCAGAAGAAAATCTTTGTTGAAACAAAAAATGTTTGAAATGCTTTGTTGTTTTAAGGCATTAAGTTTTGAGCAATTGCATCAGTAGATAAGTTATCAAACAACATTGTCATCCAGCAAGTGATTGTTGTTATAGCTTAAATGTGTTCCCTAAAAAGTCGTGGGTTGGAAACTTAATGCCCAGATACATTGTTTGGTGTTATTTGGAGTGAAGGCTTTGGGAGGTAACTACTACATGAGGTCATAAGGGACGGGCCCCCTGACAGGATTAGTGGCTTTAAAGCAAGTGGAAGAGCCACCTGAGCTGGCATGTGAAGCCCTCCGCCATGTTGTGATGTAGTAAGGATTCTCATGTTGGGCTTCCCGTCTCTGCTACGGTGAGAAATAAATTTCTTTTCTTTATAAATAACCTAGTTTGTAGTATACCATTGAAGCAGCAGAAAACAGACTAAGACATCTGTGATTTTGGAGTGTGTATCATGTATAAGCACTTTCTTATTCTCTGCAGAGGATTGGTACATCTTGGGAAATCATAGGAAATCCAACAGGGGGAGGGCTTAGGAGAAAAGGAAATTGAGAAGAAAAAGAGGAGGGAGAAGAGGGAAGAAATACCCTGACGATCCAGAGAACCTTTGTGTGAGGCGTGGAAGAGAAGGCTGAGGAAGTGAGGCTGCACCTTTTAAGGTGCCAATGAACGTGGCACCCGGGTCAGGTATGCAGTGACCTTGGGCAGCCCTCCCATCACACACGGGTCACCCACACATGCACACACTTTGGACAGCCATCCTGAGTTTCCACCAGTCTGCACTGAACCTTTGTGTGAACTAGAGTGGTTTTTCCCCTCTGGATGGACAATTTAGAATAAGAAGCCAGTTCTGGAATCCTCAAGCCTGTGGGCACCTGGCTTGGCAAGCAGACTACACCTTTGTGTGGAGGAAAAGGCATCTCCTCTTCCACATGGACACAAGCCAGTGCCAGGGCTCAGAGCTTGGCAAGCAAAACATGGGCTGGATCTCAATCCACACTTTCCCCTGGAGTCAGCTGCCTTGTGCAATGTGCAGGCTGCACAACTGTATCGGTGCTCGCAACTCCTGGAACCTTCCTGTAAAAAGCTGCAGAATGCTCAGGTGAAATTAGTTTGGAGAAGAGAGTAGACCTAGAGGGTTCTAGAATCAATAAAGAATAATTCTACTTCATGGAGTTGTGACTTGTTAGGAACTCAGGGCAGTAAGGAATATCCACACCCTGATCATTACTCATTTGTGGCAACAATCTTGATTTTCTTGATTTTCTGACCTCTGAGAATGGCAAGTGAGACGTACTGTGGGACTTCAGAGAGATCTGCCACCTGGGTACACATACACAGTGGCCAAGTGTCACACCAATGTAGAACCTTTCCTTGCAGAAATATGAGATTCCTTTCATTTTTTTTTTTTTTAAGGGAACAGCCAACTTTCTGTTCTTAACTCCTGAAAATTTCTGAGTTTTATGTAATGCTTAGATAAAGGAACTATTCATGTCTTTATAGCCTAAAACCCAACCAACCCATAAATATAAAGGCCAAAAGTCATCATAAGATGACACTGAGTCACTCGAAGGTCAAGTATCTGGTGCGTGGTCATATAACATTTGGTGGCAGGAGTGCAAATGTAATCTGAGACTAGAGCTCATTCATTCACGTGGACCAAGCAAATCACATGTCGCTCCTAGTGGGGAAGATTAATACGTAGCATAGAGATTTCTAATATATAGTCCTATTACAGAGAAGTTTTCTAACATGTCTTAGCTCCTACAAAAACATGATGGGTCTAGAGGAAAAAAGAAGAAATAATTTTCTTCTTTCAAAAGCAATGCATTAACCTCTTTTCTATTGGTAATCATTTGACAGCCAGTATCTAGGGTGAGACCAGCAGGTTTATGAAAGATGAGCAATAAAGGAACTGTATTAAAAGGAATTCATGCAAATTTTCACTTTGTGGCGATCGTTAAAAAAAAAAAAATCCCAAACTATAAATAGTAGTAAAAACCTTGGGACTCAAATCCTATTTTTAGAGTCTTTTGAATTAATGTACAGATAAATGATTTGAAGCAGTGTGACTGGGTTGTAGTGAAATACAGAAATTGGCATTGAGGACAAAGGAGACTCAAGGCCTTACACAGATCGAGAGCAACAGCAAACTTGGAATCACTTTGAGAATTTTGCAAGGAAATGTAAAGTAGGGACCCCGAGGAGGGGATTAAATGCAATCATCATAAGGTTTGTGGGATGGAAGTGACAAAAACACAGTACAGGCAAAACAGGCCGATTTCCTGTATCATGCACATCAGCTGAAGTCATATTTAGAAGCCAGGAAAAATGGATGACAAGACTTGGGAGGGAAATGGAACAAAACCCCAAATCAACAGCGAATTATTTTGTCATGTGGATTTGATGCACCATGCCAAATGGATGAGCAATGCTGTACTTCCTGTTGAGGTTGTGTAGAACACACGAGCTGCTCCAAAGCAGAGCCTTTCTGGGGAGGATGAGTAGCGATAGGTGGCAGTCAGAGCTGGAGAAATGCAGAGCCCATGGGGGCATCTCAGTCAGGGGAGGAGGGCGTGGACAGGAGAGGCCTGTGGCCGGGAGATGGAGGTTGGAACTCTTTTTGGAGAGTCAGTACTCTCTCTGGTTATACTGGGCAGTGCTCTGTCCTGGGCTGATTCATTATTTGCATTGGCAAGCTTGGTCATCATAAGGGCGATAACTCTGACATTTATCTTTGTCACTTTTATGGATTTAAGTAAAATCATCTGGGGTGGAGGTGGGTTTTTTTTTTTTTTTTTTGCCTAGGACAAAGTTAGCTGGTCACCAAAATGCAAGACATGCTTTTGAGCCTGTGTTCCTGCTTAGTGGAGATTCTCCTGGTGGCTCTAGGTCTGGAGATTCTCCTGATGGCTCTAGGTCTGGGATGGTCTACATTTAATGTCATGATTCCTGGACCTTCTTAAACACACACATGTAAAATATGGTAATTACATGAAATTGTAAAGAAAACAAAATATACAATTTTCTCATTAACCGTTATGTGTATCGGTCATGGTTTAATCTAATTTTACCCTCCAGTCTTAGCAAAAACAATTCTTCCAGTCTCGGCTCTGAATTCTTATTCTAGAAATGGGCCCCAGCTCAGAGGACAGGCACCTGCTGCTCAAAACTCCATTAGGATTCGTCTGTTGTCTTCTGGTCCTTCGTTGGCTTCAGTCTCAGCCTCTCCATTGCCTTGGTTATCGCACTGAAAGGACCAGACTTAGCTAGTGTAGCTCTTTGAGTGTCTTCACCAGAGATAAAATTTGACCTACCTTTGATTTCCCTGTGTCTACTTTCTTGATGCATCTGAAGAAGCAAAGCAGAGAGTGCTATCTAAGGCTTAGCTTTTACTCCTTCCTGCACCCTTCTCCTGACAAATTTTTTCTGTGAATTGGGAAGTTTCTTGGATAGATTGAATCTATACCATTTTGTTTTTCTTTCCATGATACTTAGTGGATTAGGGGGAGAGCAGGTATGGATTTAAAAACTATGGAATTAATGTATGGAAAAAATAATAGAAATATTGATGTTATTTCTTGACCTTCTTTAGGGGGCATTTTGAGGAAGAGGGACTAGGACTTTTTTTTTTTTAATGCTACACTGAAAACATAAAGAGAATTAAACAAACTCTATGTTATTCTTTTAACATGGCATAGTTATTAGTCAGCTTTCTGTTACTGCAACAAAATACATGAGATAATAAACTTATAAAGAGAAAAGGTTAATTTTCATGTTGGAGGTGGGGTGAAGCAAAACTGCTCACCTCACGGTCAACAAGTAAGAGAAAGAGGAAGGGATGTGTGTGTGTGTGTGTGTGTGTGTGTGTATGTGTCCCACTATCCCCTCTGGGTGTATACTCCCAATGACCTAAGGAACTTCCACTAGGCTGCACCTCTTAAATTTACCACAACCTTCCAATAGTGCCATAAACTGGGGACCAATACTCAACAAATAGATTTTGGGAGGATATTTATGATCCAAACTCGAGGACATATTCTCTAACCTAGTGGTTCTAGGCAATGACTATACATTGGAAATTGCCTGGGAAGCCTATTGGTTTTGCCCTACATCAATTAAATCAGGTGTGGCTTTCTTTACATTTATGATGCTTGGAATGCATTGAGTTGTTTGAATCTACGGATTGACATCTTTCATCAGTTTTAGAAAATTTTCAACCACGATTTATTCAAAGACTGCTTCTTCCCCATCTTTCCTCTGTGTTTGGGTTGCAATTATACATTTATTAGATCATTTGGCTATGACTCATGTGTCTTTTATATTTTCTTCTTTTTTCTCCCCTTCATGTACATAATTTTGGATATTTAAAAGTTTGTCTGTTTTTGAGTTTGCCAAGCCTGTCTTCTGACCAACTAGTCTGATGTTAAATCCAACCAATGTTTTTTACCTTTTAGATTCTTACCTTCAATTTTAGAATGTCATTTGATTCTTTTTCAAAGATTTCAATTTCTGTTGAGATGTTCCATATTTCCATCAGTTGTCTTCTGTCTTTCACTTTTTTTTCTTTTACATACTAATAATGGATATTTGAAGATCTTGTCTGCTAATTCTAATGTGGATCATATCTCTGTTTTAAATGATAATTTATTTTCCTCCTGTGATTCCCGCTTCTTCTCAGGTCTTTTTAATATTTTAGTTTGTGCTATACATTGTATATGAAAGTTCAGTGCAGAATGAAGAAGTTTTTATTACTTTGGAGGATCCAGAGAGAGAATTGCCCTTGATGGTTTAATCAGGGATGGGGCTTTGGTCAAACTCAGTCCATCTTGGCTTTAAATGTTTCAGGATGGAGGTGATCCCTGACCAAGCAGGCCAAGCAGGCCAGCAGGTCTCTGCTCCCCTGATTTATACCTACAAAGATAACAAGAGCAGTCTGGAGACTTTTTAGCAATTTTAAACTTTGCTTTCTATTCTCAAACCCCAGTCTTCTTTCATACTGGAAAACATCTTAAGGAGAAGACTGGCTGTGTATTTGAAGCAGGTATCTGCTGTCAGAGGGAGTTTGTCTTCTCAGTACTGTGACCCTGGAGTGTATTTCAGTCTTTTATTTTAAAGAATATTCCTAGCCTCCCCATTTGCTTATTGATTCAGCAAATGAACGAACCCCTGGGGGAACGGCCTTGTGCATGAGGAGTCCTGGGTTTTCCAAATCGTCATTCCAGCCCGACACCACCTTCAACAGCTTCGACAGCTTCTTTTTCTCAGAGCAAAGTGCTTGTATTTAGGCCAAGCTCAAGCCTCATCTTGCACTCAGGATTGGCAAACATTCCCAGGGTAGAGCGCAGCCGGTGGCCGCCTACTCAGATTGGAAGGACTCTTCTGTCTTTGGTTGGGTTCATTTAGTTCTTTTTGCTTCTATAGCTTTCTGATGTCCCGGATCATACAATTTTAGCAAGTTAACCTGTTTAAAAAAATCTTGTAGCTAGAGGAGTATTCTGCAGCGTCCTCCTCCATTAGCCTGGAATCCCAGTCCAATTAACCGTGTACTTATTATATACATTCAGATTGATAGCTAGTTCTTATAAAAATGATAGTGGATCATAGGAAATAAATAAAAAGTGTTAAGATGTAAGGATGATGATACTTGAAAGAGTAAGTTCTCTTACCTTCTAAAGGAAGACATTACTCAGATTTATTCTTTTTTTGTTTTTGCGGTGCTGGGGATTGAATCCAGGATCCTGTGCTTGCCAGGTGAGCACTCTACCAACTGAGCTATCTCCCCAGCCCCTCAGATTTATTCTTATTCTCTGTGTTTATTCCATAGACCAGTGAGTGAGATGTCTTCATTCCCATCCAAATAACTACCTGCCTTATAGGATCTGAACACATGAGAGAGGAATGATCATCAAAGAGACTCCAAGTGAGAATTCTGAAAATTTACAGCCATATTGAATATATAAAAAGGTTTCGTGGTATGAATTCACATTATATTGATGTCTTCTCACACACATTTATCCTTTCTTCATTTTGAAACTTCTGCACACTGTGTGACAGGGTACATATGATGAGCAGAATGTGCATAATTTTTACGTTAGTCCTATGTTCCCCAAAATATACAATTAACTTCCCCGGACATGAACCAAACATGATAGTACCTAGAGTAATGCTGTATAGATTTTTTTTTTTTGATTAATTGACTTTTTTTTTTTTAAATTAGCACTTGAGATTGAACCCAGGGGCAATTTACCCAGCCCTTTTAATGTTTTATTTTGAGACAGGGTCTTGCTAAGTTTTTGAGGGACTCCCTGCTAAGTTGCTGAAGCTGGCCTTGAACTTGGGATCCTCCTGCCTTGGTCTCCCAAGTTACTTGGATTATGGGTATCCACCACTGTGCCTGGCTTGATTAATTGACAGATTGATATTTAAGCCAAGAGAAAAATTTATGTTTGACTTATAGGCCTTAAACGTGTGGTGAATTTCGAGCAAAGACATAGACAAATTTTCATCATTCATGAGAAATAATTGTACAAAAGACTCAGAAAGTTTGCTCATTTGTTTTATATCATCAAAAACGTTTAAAATCGAGGTAAGTGTGAGGAGAGCAGACTCTCTTTTGGAAAGAAGATGGGGACCAGTGGAGGTTATGAAATGTAGACAGGGAACTCAAATGGTGTATACTTTGGAGGCAGAAGTTAAAGCCTGAGACAAGAGGGTTTCTAATAAGAGCAGCGTAGAGGGAGAAATGGACCAACTTTCCAACATGGTGATTCTTTTGTAGGGAACATAGGAGAATGGGTGGGAAATTGGGATTTGGGGGGATTGGATGTTTTTGAGAAGATGTTTGGATATAGGATAAATGTTTACCTGTCATAAATTAGTTATTCTATTGGGGAGCAGTGAGGTGAACTGATTCATCTTACAGAAACTTTCCTCTCTCACACCTTGGCTTCTTTATTTAATCAGTTATACAAAGGCCAAGGAGAGCTAAGAACCGAGTCACATAAGTAGAGAATGGACTTACTTGACCTTTGAATTGGTCCAATCACATACAAACATGAAGAAAAATAATGTACAGAATTGGAGATGTGGAAAGAGAAGAATCCATTCACTAAGGTCCTCTTGAATCATTTGCATTAAATTTGTATACACAGAGCATGCTTAGGGGATTTTTTTTTTTTTTTTTTTTTTTGGTACTAGGGATTGAACCCAGGGGCTCTATATGACTGAACTATGTCTCCCGCCCCTTTTATTTTTTATTTTGACACAGGGTCTTGCTAAGTTGCCCACGCTGGCCTCAAACTTGTCATTCTTCTGCTTCAGTCTCCCAAATTGCTGGGATTACAGGTGCACACTAACATTCCTGGTCTAAATTTTAAAATTCAAACTTAATCTAAATCTGAAGGGCATAATCTCTTCTGGGATTTTACACCTAGGTGGTGGATCATTTCTGTGTTGAACTCATGAAACGTAATGTTATTTGTGAGTAAATGTGCCTGAAGCTAACATGAAAGTCACTGTGAATGATCTGAACATCATCTGTCAACTTGTGATTAACTGGAGAATCCATCCTCTTTGGTTGATAGAACACCAAAGGGAACTTTCTTTTTTTTTTTTAAATTTTAATTTATTTTTATTGGAAACAAATGGGATACATGTTGTTTCTGTTTGTACATGGAGTAACAGCATACCATTTGCGTAATCATACATTTACATAGGGTAATGATGTTTGATTCATTCTGCTATTTTTTCCTTCCCCCCACCCCTCCCACCCCTTTTCCCTCTATACAGTCCCTCCTTCCTCCATTCTTGCCCCCCTCCCACCCCCCATTATGTGTCATCATCCGTTTATCAGTGAGATCATTCACCTTTTGGATTTTTGAGATTGGCTTATCTCACTTAGCATGATATTCTCCAATTTCATCCATTTGCCTGCAAATGCCATAATTTTATTATTCTTTATAGCTGAGTAATATTCCATTGTATATATATACCACAGTTTATTTATCCATTCATCAATTGAAGATCATCTAGGTTGGTTCCATAATCTGGCTATTATGAATTGAGCAGCTATGAACATTGATGTGGCTGTATCTCTGTAGTATGCTGATTTTAAGTCCTTCGGGTATAGGCCGAGGAGTGGGATAGCTGTGTCAAATGGTAGGTCCATTCCAAGTTTTCTAAGGAATCTCCAAACTGCTTTCCAGAGTGGCTGCACTAATTTGCAGTCCCACCAGCAATGTATGAGTGTACTTTTTTCCCCACATCCTCTCCAACACCTATTGTTGCTTGTATTCTTGATAATCGCCATTCTAATTGGGGTGAGATGGAATCTTAGTGTAGTTTTGATTTGCATTTCTCTTATTACTAAAGATGGTGAACATTTTTTCATATGTTTGTTGATTGCTTGTAGATCTTCTTCTGTGAAGTGTCTGTGCATATCCTTAGCCCATTTGTTGATTGGGTTATTTGTATTCTTGGTGTAGAGTTTTTTGAGTTCTTTATATATTCTGGAAATTAGTGTTCTATCTGAAGTATGAGTGGCAAAGATATTCTCCCACTCTGTAGGTTCTCTCTTCGCATTGCTGATAGTTTCCTTTGCTGAGAGAAAGCTATTTAGTTTGAATCTATCCCAGTTGTTGATTCTTGCTTTTATTTCTTGTGTTATGGGAGTCCTGTTAAGGAAGTCTGATCCTAAGCCAACAAGGTGAAGATTTGGACCTACTTTTTCTTCTATAAGATGCAAGGTCTCTGGTCTGATTTTGAGGTCCTTGATCCATTTTGAATTGAATTTTGTGCAGGGTGAGAGATAGGGGTTTAGTTTCATTCTGTTGCATATGGATTTCCAGTTTTCCCAGCACCATTTGTTGAAGAGGTTATCTTTTCTTCATTGCATATTTTTTGGCACCTTTGTCTAGTATGAGAAAATTGTATTTATTTGGGTTTGTGCCCGTGTCCTCTATTCTGTACCATTGATCTACCTGTCTATTTTGGTGCCAATACCATGCCGTTTTTGTTACTATTGCCCAAAGGGAACTTTCTATTAAACAAGTATGTACATTTCTTACCTTCTCAACTTGTCCTTTATAGTTTTAAGTAGTTATCTAATGTGGACAGAACAAACTGAGGTGTCTACATGTGACTATAGTTTAAATAAAGTGCAACTTATTTATGAGGGAAAGTGTTCAGCCATCACAGAGTATATTGAATCCCAGAAATCATATTCTATGATGTAAATCAAAATACTGAAAGAATGATTCCTTGTGGTTTAACATTCCATTTCTCCTTTTGGCTAGAACTTTTCTGGACCATTGGATGCCATTAAGGAAAAAGAGCAACTCCATTTCAGATGGCTGCAGCCTAAGTGATCTCTTTGTAGAGACTTTAAGTTGACATTATTGGTTGCCATTGCCCTCATGTTGGTCCTTCTGCCTGGTGGGGATGCGATCACTTTACTTCAGATTGTAACTGGCAGTTGGTAGGTACCATACTGTCACCCGATCGTCTTGATGAGTTTTAGAATCCTAGTGTCAGGTTAAAAGAGTTTTCTCTTTTTGCTGATAGTGAAACAGATGCAGAGAAGGGAAGCAACTTGCTCGGTGTTCCACAGCTTATTGCTGGTGGAGTCAAGCTTAAAATGATGCTGACGGTGTCCTGGCCCTACTTCTTTCTGTGACTTTTTGACCTACAACTACATAGGTTTGACTCTGTCTGGCTTTACAATGTTGAATGGTCGATATTGATACAATTATTAATGCAATCAGATCCGGAAGATCTTGTGCAGGTTGACGATAAAAGTAAGCCCTCTCTGTAAAGAAGAAGGTCACTCTTCCATCTAATCACAACAGGTGGGACAACAAGCCCTTCAAAAAGTTCCTTCCATTGGTAAAGTGACACTCTGCCCATTTTACTGCTTTAGATTGTTCAGCTAAAACCTTGACCTATGAGCATATAATGTGTCAAGTGGCTAGAAAAACAGCAGGGGGGAAATCAGCCTTATTGCATTTTCTGTTAGGAGAATATCCTTAAATTATATCCAATTCTTACCTTGTAAAGCACCATATGGCTCTTTGGCTCTAGCAGCGGCTGCTTCAACCATGCAGGCTACTTGGAAAGTAATTAAATTGAACAGACACTGTCCTTGATTTAAAGTCAGAGGGGGAAGCAGTTAATTGAATAGAAATGACAGTTCTTTTCTTTTCTTTCTTTCTTTCTTTCTTTTTTTTTTTCTTTTAAAGGAGAGGCCAAATTTAGAGAAAATGTAAATATTAAAATGGAACTGCCCTAAAGAGCAAAGATGAATGACTTGCTTGGTGAATGCGATTTATTTTCTTTCACTCGAACCTTTCTTTCCAGGCCAGTAACAGTTGGACTTTGTGAGTCCTTGTCACCTTGGTGCCGATGCTCTCAGACCTATTCTCCCTGGATTTTTCTGGTCCGTTTTCAGGTGGAAGGGGCGTGCGTGACAGAAGCTGGGGGATGAAAGATGGGATTGTTTTCTTGTCATCCTGTACCCTTGCCACCTGGCGACGGTGTTTCTGATGAGTGGAGACACATAATGGCCATCTCAATGCAACATGCTCCTTTATTTCCTGGGGGTCAGGCACCGGGAGGACCAGGAGGGCAGAGGATCAGTTGAAATGTGACCTTATTTGGAGTAGGAGTAACAGTCCCAGAGCTTGTAGAGAGGTCCAAGGAAATGACTTCAAGGAAAGTTCACCGAATTCCGACATCCATAGTCAAAAAGCCAAAACGCATATTTTAAGGAACAAAGTATAAATTAAACGTCCTTAGCGGGGTACAGAGAGAGGTTGACCAATGGTTATGAAGAAAAGTTGTGGGGTAGGAGGAACAGCAGGGTGACTTACATAATGACAGTGTACTATATATTTCAAAGAGATAGAAGAAAGGACTTCAAATTTTTTCACCAAAATGAAATGTGTTTGAGGAGATAGGTCTGATTAACTGATATTTCACCATGTATACATGTATGAAAACATTACCTAATTCCCCATAAGTATGTACAATGTTTTATGTGTCTGTTAAAAATAAATGAAAGCTGGGTGCAGTGGCACATGCCTGTAATCCCAGCAGCTTGGGAGACTGAGGCAAGAGGATTTGTGAGTTTGAAGTCAGCCTCAGCAATGATGAGGCACTAGGCCACTCATTGAGACCCTGTCTCTAAATAAAATACAAAATAGGGCTGGGGATGTGGCTCAGTGGTCAAGTGCCCCTGAGTTCAACCCCTGGTATCCCCCCAAAAAAATTTAAAATAAAAAAATAACAAACAACTGTCACTCCCCACTTACCTCAAAAAATGAACACTCTCTGGGGTGAATAATGGGAAGCGATTTCCTTATCAAACAATAGATACAGAATAAGAATTCAAGGTGAAGAGAAAATCAATGCTAGCATCTGTGAACTGGAACTCTTAGGACTCATATTGAAAGTCGTCATAGCTTGCCCTGCTCAATTAGATTTTGCCTTTCATTGCTGGTCTTTTCATCTCCAGTCAGATTCTTAAGCTTACTCCCATCATAGAAGGGATTGCCTAGAACTCAATGGGTCTGTGCAGAGAAGACCTAGTTGGGATATTGGTGAAGAAACTGGTGTTTCTCCACCTTCTCTTTAATCTTCTAGAACTGCGATGAGTGGAAATCTTTTCACCTTTGCACTTGGATTAAAGCAACTCTGCATGAACAATTACTTGGCTTCTGCATACTCTTTGGTAAGTAGGTACTTCTGCCATGGAGTCCAGTTTTCTAGTGTGCAGGTCAGGGAACAGGTTTGCATAACCCTGGGGAAGGTGAAGGCAGAGGTGGAGGGCTGAGAAGCAGCCAGGAGAGACTTGGGTTAAGTGCTGGTAGGGCTGCTACTTGTCCTTTAGGGGATGCTAACTTCCCTCTTTGGGCCACAGTTCCCTTATTGCTATAAAATGAAGGAAACACAGTAGATGATCCTTAAATTTCTTTAACTCCCCCTCGATTGTCTGCCAAACTGCCCCCAGAACTCCCCAGTGTATTTCAATGGAAGACTCACAGGTAAGACCAGTCACTGTTCAGTTGGACGGCAGGGTCTGATATGGATCCTAATTGAACCTGGAAATACGTGTATCCAACACAGGTAAGCTATTTTTGGGTAGCTCCTATATTTTAGGAAAGGGTATGTGAAAGAAAGGAATTTTTCTCTGCAAAAGGGAAATTGACCTGCAGTTTACAAAGAAGAAGAAAATTTAATATTTTTGCTGGAGAGGGGGTGATAACTTTCCCATGCAAAACTTGTTCAGATTATTATCTTTCTAGATTTCTCCTAAGAGACAAGAGATTGAGTTGGGTTCTGAAGCCCCATTTCCCAGTGTGCACCTTGTGGAGAAGTTTCCAGAACTAAGTTCTGAAAGTGTGCCTGTTGGGGGAGGGGTGAGCAAAGGACTTTGCTGAAAAACGAGGGCAAAACAGGCGCCATAATTCCTGCACTGCTCAAAAATTTTAGTATGTTGCTAATACTTTTTAAATTTTTGTCACTATGTTCATCTAAAGTGACTGGTGTTTTGAGGACGGTCTGGGGAATCTGTGCTTCTAACATCCACTTATTCTCTAGAGGAAATCTTCCCTTTGGCAGCAAGGTAGATTCAAATTAGATGCATGGAAGAAATTTTCTTTGTGAAAGTATGCTGCCGTTGAGTGAGGAAAGCTGTGGAATGTGAGTCTTTCAAGACTTTGTTAAGGGGTGTAGCTCAGTGGTATAGTGCGTGCTTGGCATGACTGAGGCCCTAGGTTCAGTGCCTAGTGCGCACGCACACACACACAGAAGGTCATTTTTTTTAGGTCCCCTTTTGATCAGGTCTTTCATAAGAATTCTTGCCAAATACCTCGATTTGTGAATGAAAAAAAAAAAAAATCAAACTTTCAAATGAAGAGCTAACAATTAGAAAAAGTGAAATAAACCCTTATGTCAACTCACTCGTGGGTTTGTGCAACAATTGGGAGTAATATTTTGAAGCTGCGTCCTTCCCTTTTACTTGGGAGTGTGGCCAAGAACTCAATATTAGCATTTACATGCAATCTGTGGGTGGTGTTGCTTATCTCCACTGTTATGTAATCCTCATTACTCATTAGGATGCGGTGTTCTTGTTGTTAGCCTCAGACATTTCTCAGGCAACCTCATTACACGTGGGATTTGGTCCTACAGTATTCAGGTTGGCTAAAAAGTTTTCACATTCATGCAATAAAAAAAACGTGTGCCGCTTTCACTGAGCTGTGTTAAACGTTTTCTTCTGCTTTGGCAGGTTTCGTTGTAAAGAACCTCCTGGTTTGGAGAATGTAGGTTAGCATACCACTGAGGAAAGTCCCTCCCTGAAGCACAGTTGATGAGCAGGAAGCCAAAGGTGGCCAGCACAGATTGCTACTACAGCTTCTCTCTTGCCCGGCATCTGCATCTCTGTCACCTGGTGTGGAACACACAGTGGATAAAGAGTGAAAAACATGGGATGATCCATGTTCTACTTGGACTCTAGATCAGGAGAATTCTTACGAAGGCATCACTTGTCAGTCATCCTTTATTCCTGATAGTACAGTTTTGTTCTACCCTGTGATTGTAACTCTAGGCACAGAGGTGGTGCCCATTATTTTTATGTATGTATGTATTTATGTATTTATTTATTTATTCTGTGGTCCTGGAGATTAAACCCAGGGACATTTTACCACTGAACTACATCCCAAACTTTTTTTTTTTTTTTTTAAATTTGAGACAGGGTCTCCCTATATTGTATAGGCTGGCCTCAAACTTGCGATCCTCCTGCTTTGACCTCCTGAGTAGGGCATGCACCAGGGTGCTGAGCCCTGATATTTGTTTTTCAATGAATGAACGAATGGATTATTGCAAGCTTGGTATGATGGAAAGATGTGCAGTTGAAGTCTGGCTCCATCCATAACCAGCTACCCGACACCAGAGAGAACAGCCTTCCAGGTTGTAGTTTCCTGCAGATGTAGATTTGGGCTCCTTACTCTATAGCAAGCTCTGTTCCTCACAGAATATAGGAGAGACTTACAGCAGGGTTAAGAGCCAGTTTCTAGGCTATTCTTGTCCCTTCCCTTTCCCTGGTTTTGTTAGAATTTCTAGCAGCCAGAGGAATGAAACTCCTTTGGCACTTCCTTTTTATTACGAAGAACATCTATTCCAATTCTAACCTGTTCCTCTTTGGCTGCCATGTACCTCACCCCTCCTTTACTCAGCCATCAAAAGATCTCAGATAGCAAAACCATTAAAAATCACATAACAATAAAAATCATATAAACAAGTGGCAGGAATCATTTATGGAGAGCTTACCACATTCCAAGAAATTTTCTTACTCTTATTTTATTTAATCCACACAACAACCCTGTTATCATTATTATTCTCCATTCCATATATAAGCTAATGAGGCTAAAGAGGGTTGTCGTTTATGTTAAGTCACCTTTCCAGAAAGTTTCAAAGCCAGAATCGGTACCCCAGTTTCAAAATCAGAATCAGAATCTTTGTCTCCAAAACCTCTTTTGTGTCCTCACAAAAATGGTGGGAGCCTTGTGATAAGTCCCTTCTAGGGTCCTTCCGGCTCTGTGATTCTGTGTGTTGATGCTGGTATTGTTGGCTCTGTCTAGGGTCATGCTTTCAACTGAAGTGTCATGCTTCAGTTCTCCTAATTTTGAAGCCGCAAGAACAGTCTTGTGGTTCTGGTGTGGCAAATATGGAGAAGTATGCTCGTTGAGCCTGAGTGTGAGTCAAATGTTACTGTCGTGTTTTTTGTGACCTTCTCCAAGTTGGAGACCATGTTTTATTCACCTTTTTAGACCCTCGAGGACTCTAAGGTCCGTTTTGTCATTAGTTGCCATTTTACAGGTAAAGACATGGAGACAAAGAGAGGGCCACATAAGTTCCAATCTTCAATTCAAACCTTTCTTCTAGAAGCCAAGAGCAAGTTTCTTTCAATGGTGACATGTAGCAGGCATTTAGTAAATATCCATGGAACAAGTTAATGATAGCATGACATCTCAATTCCTTTCCCATGTTCTTAAACATGAGGTGTCAGTTGACTCATATGCAAACCATCTCTATGGATCTGCCATATCATGAAGCCCAGATGTTTATAAGAGAATTCAAAAGAAAAATGAAGAGAGGGAAACTCCTGAGACTTTGGCACTCATTGGCAAATGAGAATCCTCTTGACACAGTCAGTTCTGGGAGTCTGTAGCCAACACAGAGGCATCAGCCAAGGTCAAATGGTAGAAGCAGGAGAAAGAAAACTGGAACATTGCTAAAGTTTGCAAAGAAAGATCAGCACCCTTGGGATAAATTAAATTGCCACCAAAGAATACTGTGCTCATTTAGAAAGCCTACACAAAGGGATCAGACTCCTTCCTAATGATCCCTCTCTCCCTGCTGGCAACCAGCTCAGACATCTTTCATGAGTTGAGATGGGATTCTTACATCAGGAGGAAAGCAAGAGCTCAGAGCCATGAGGTGATGTTGATACAAGCAGAGTCTTGGATGCCATTTGCAAGAAGAGAAATCCTTAAGCAATGTTTGAAAGAAAAGGCCCTCACCAAAGTGTTTCATTTCACCACTTCAATATCTTTTCAGAGATTAATTGAACATGGATCTTAGATATGGTAACATTGGATGTGGCTTCGTGCATATTCTACTTCAAAATCATTTTGTCCCAGTAGCGATGTGCTTCATTTCACATGTTTTACCAACTCGAGCCTTATCTTTCTATGGTTATTTGGTTATTGACTGTTAGGAAAACACAAGAATTTAGTGATGGTTTTTCTTTTCCTATAGGTCTGTACCAATATGAGCACATTTATTTTTCTAACTTCTTTCCCCTCCCTTCTTTCCCTTCCCTTCTCTTCCCTTCCCTCTCTCTCTCTCTTTCTTCTGTGGTGCTGGGGTTAAGACCCAGGGCTTATACATTCTAGGCAAGACTTATCCCCATGAGCAACATCCCCAGCCCTATTTATTGACCTTATGTAGGGTCTCTATGGACTCATGAGAAAGCCACTGTATTCTATCTCTCAATATTCTTCCCCATAAAATGGAGAAAATAAGAGTAGCTGTCATGTGAGCAAATGTGCATACATTGAAAAGCAACCACAAATGTTTGTTCTTATTATTTCGTACGCATTCTTCTTTCATAAGAAATGCCTTAGGTAACATGATTTGCATTTTGAGCAGTTTTTGTTCAGTAAAGAGGAAAGGGGGGATTTTCTTGGTTCATCTCTAGTCATTGCCATCATCATCGTCACTAGGACTATCAGGAAATACGTACTGAGCACCTGTCACTTGTAGGGCAGGTGTAGGACCTGCTGAGGGGAGGAGGAAGCAGAAGATGCCATTTTTGTAGCAGAGAGCTTTATAATTGAGTTTGGAGGACCACATAAGCCAATGAATTAAACAACAGTGCAAAGCATCCTAAGATGAAGGCAGATTGAAAACTACAGCTAGTAAAAACTGAGAAGTCAGGGGCAGGGGCCAGAGAGCAGACGCACGTACAACAGGGCGCCTGAGTTGGCTCTGAAGGATGAGCAAGTGGCACTTGCTGGCCCAAGGTGTATCTGGGGGCCCAGTGTTAGGGGCCCACATGGGTCATGTGGGAAAGACAGAGGGTGCTGAGCCCAGGTTGGTATTTTGCCTTACTCTGTCCTCTGGCCCCCTGAACTAACCAGTAACAGCATATTATCACTCTGGGTTTTACATTTCTCTGCCTTTTTTGGATGCAGGAGACCTGGATAATGCAAAGGACTAAAGCAGTTTGTTAAAGTGTTACCTATCGCGGTATTTGCCATAATTATTGAGATTGGGCTAGATGCTGGAGATACACACATCTTTGTATCAATAGAAGTTGAAGAGAAAATTAGTTTGGGGTTTTGAAATCTTGAAAATGGCAGCCAGCAAAATAAGATTCATGTATCATCTCTAGAACTCATATCTGACTTCTGATTCACGGCGTGTGACTCGCTTGTCTCTCGACCCACCTGCCGTCTTTGGTAATGAATGACTCATACGCTTTACACTTCTGGTGGACGGCTCTGCTGCCTGTTCTTCTTCAGGTTACAAACTGATCATTTTGCACAGAGCCTCTGGAATGCCACCCTGACTCTAGGATGATTTAGCTTTGGGACTTGGTGCAAATCACTTCAGTTTGCAGGATTCCATGTCTCGATTTAAATCATGAAATCGCTGGGCTAGGCTAATCTATTTCAAACCCCTTTCAGCAGAAAAATCACTTCCTCCAGCAGAATCTTGGGTGGAATCACAACTTATATCAACGGAGTTTCCTGATGAAGACAGAGGTGATGTGGGGATTGAAGAATCCAGGGTACGACCATCGGGCCTCTTCCCAGTGATTTTGGTCACTAGAGCATCCAGGTTGGATGCCACGGAATTGAAGAACTTTTAAAGTATCTTCTAGTGTTTGTATTTGTTATTCTAATTCTGTTAAAAGAAAATAAATCTTAATGATATCATCTCAGTATACTGGCATGCCGTTGAAATGGAATGCCCTTGTAGGTTCTATTTCTTTGGAAAAATTCCATGTCACATGGAACTAGGGGACTTGGTTTAATCTGGGAGATCACTAGAAGGCTTCCTGAGGAAATATTTGAATTGTGATTAGTTGTGTATTTGTTTATTAGCTGAAGGTTGGTGGTCGTTAGGAAAGGCCTTTAGGAGGGGGACAGCATGTATCTCAGCACTTAGAGGGAACATGATATGCTTAAAAATCTGAAGGAAGGTAAATGACAGGGAGGGTAGGAATTGAAGGTGAGTGGTGCAGAAAGTAGCCACAGTGCATGTCCAGGCTGATGCTGCGGGCAGTACAGGCCGTGCTGAGGATTTGGTCCTTTACTTTCAGAGCAATGAGAAGGCCTTGGAAGGTTTTTAAGGAGGTGTACGTGGTTCAAGATCAGGGTTGTGTTTTTCAGGGTGCAACATAACTCTGGACAGGGAGGGGGCTGGATGAAGGCTGGATGTGGATGGGAAGGGAGGGAGGGAACAAAGGCCATTCCTGGGTTCCTGCCTTTAGCAGTAGGTGGATCACTTTTGCTATTCCTGAGACAGGGGACCAGACCAGGTCTTGGGAGGAAAACCTGATTTTCAGGGAGATCTTGGAAGCAGTAAGCTAAAATGTGTGATCATTTGATGTATAGTTTGATGTATGGGTTCAGAGCTCAGAGAAGAGATCTGGGCTGGAGATAGAATGTTGGGAGTCACTGACTTACTGATATTCATCTGGGTAACAAACCACTGGCTTGGTGAGATTGCTCAGGGAGAGTGTAGGTGAGTGGAATACGCCGACGGGCAAGGGAGACTGGCAAGATGGCGGCAGAGGGGAAACACAGGGAGAGGGTGGAGTCACTGCTTGGAATGTTTGGAGGGAGAAGGTGGGTACTAAACAGCATCCAGGGGATTTTCTAAGGTGGGATTCACACTGGTACTTTCTTAAGAGCCATCTCTGTGGAGGAAGGGGAAGGGAACCTGGGCAGCAATGACTCAAGGCCTGAGTGGGAGAGCAGGAAATGGAGGCAGGAGATTAAGAAAGGGAAAAGGCAATGTCTTGTGCCTGGAGGAGATGTGGAGCTGAGGCACAGCTCCTTTCAAGTATCTAAATTTGTGCGATATGTTGAGACGACAAAGAAACTCAAACATGTAAATCCGATGGAAAGACCCAGAAGAATGGGAGCCGTGGAGTCTAAAAGAGAGAGAGGTGTCAGTGCTTCCTGAGAAGGAAGGAGAGAATGAGCTCCAAGCTACAAAGGAAGATCGAGCTGATGGACCTACATCTGGACTCTTATTAAGATAATTGGCAGATCATCATGCCCTAGCATCTGGGGCACGCTCAGTTCCTGGCAAGTAAACTGGCACCATATCTAAGTTGTTCAACCAATATCCACACACGCTGATTAAACACTTAGGTAATAGTATGTGTTAACAGGGCTGCGAAGATGAATACGAAGCAAGTTCCTCCAAGTTTGTGGGAGAGGGATGGCCAGAGATGACCATGGCTGTGGGCTAAGCCTGTGCCCCGGGAGCACCACGGTTAGCAGCCTGGTGTGCTTGGTGCTTGGCTCAGTGGGGTCTGCGGATGGAGGCGCCTGGGTTCCAGACTCAGTTTCCCCAGACTCATTTCCTCACCTGAAACAAATCATTTACACGCTCTGTGCCTCGGTTTCCTCCTCTAGGAGGATAATAATAGTGACTGACCTCAGAGGGATGTAGTGAGAAAAGGCTAATAAAACGACTGGCCGGTAAATGGCAACGGGTTGATTAACAATTAGTGCTACTTGAATGCAGAATTATGAACCATGATTCCATTTTTGTCAAAGTCAGAATGGAGCTAAGCAAGGAGCTCGAGTTCAGTCAGGGCATGGTAGCTTGCCTTTGAGATCCACCTAGGGTAAAAGCTTATCCCTTTAATAATCAGTGTTTAAAAGATGCACACAGTAGAAATTCAAAAAGCAGACATCACCTGAGCTTTTTGATCCTGTTATGCTTAATTATTCCACATGGATAAGAACTTTTTTTTTTTTTTTAGAGTTATTGAGGTAAGGGGTGGGGGTGGAGACTCTCCAACTTTCCTTATAATATGTATTCACTCATTAATTCAGCAAATGTTACTCATTGAATCTGATGGTGCTCAACAAATCTCAGATATTTCTTAGGAGCCTATGGCCAAGGACTCTTCGACTTGCAGTTTTTATAAGTGAGAAATGACTCTTTTTTAAACAATTTTTAGAAAGAGCATTATTTGTATAACTCAGAAAGAGAGTAATGGGACGTAAAGTACATTTTCATATTCAACCAACCAAAGATCAGAAATGATAAAAACTGTCTGCAAGGAACATGTACAGACTATTTTTTGGTCGTTATTCCCTAATAATACAGTGTAACAACTATGTACATAGCTTTTACACTGTATTAGGTTTTGTAGGTGATCTGAGGACAATTTAAAGTATACAGAAGGATGTGTACAAGTTATATGCAAATACTGTGTCCTGACATTTTGTATAAAGGACTTGACCATCTGCAGATTTTGGTATCCTTGGGTGAGGGAGGGGATACTGGAATCAGTCTCCCTGCAGATATGAGCGGTGACTACCTATCTAATCTTATTTAACTCTCCCATTAACTCTGTAAGATAGGCATCAGTATCTCCATTGTACAGACAACCAAAACTGAGGTTTTGAGAGATGAAGAAATGTGCTTCTGTTTACACATTCAATAAGGAGTGGGTCTGAGTTATTCACACAACACTGTCTGCTTCCAGAATTCTCTTCTATTCTCTATTGCCTCTCCAAAAGTAAGAACCTGTGTCTCCTTCCCCACCCTGCATGCAAACAAAACATTTGGTATGTTTGTATGAATACTCAGTACTTGCTGACCTTAAAAATCAATGAGAGGGTTTATCAAATTGTAGCAGTGTGCTATAGTTCTAAGGCCAAGAATAATTTATGTAAATATAAGAAATCTATTTGTATTAAGGAATTATTGTTAATTTTTTATGCTGTTGTGGTTGTCTTTTGGAAATAACACTCGAAAATGCTCACAGATGAAACAACAGAATGTCTGATTATCCACTTAGAGAATGACGAGGTACAAATGGACAGATTGGTCAGAGTTGGACAAAGTGATGGTGCTTGATGTGTGTACAAGGGCTTGTGTTATTCTTTTCTCTCGTTTTTTTATACATACAGTTAAGATTATTTTTATAGAAAAAAACAGACTTTGGTATGACTAAGTAAATAAATAAGTAGGAATGTCAGTGCGCAAGGATATCAACTATAGTTTTTTAGTTTTTGTTTCGGTACCAGGAATTAAACCCTGAGCCACTTTACCACTAAACTATATCTCCAGTACTTTTTAGTTTTCATTTTGAGACAGGGTCTCCTTAAGTTGCTGAGGGTCTCACTAAGCTGCTGAGGCTGGTCTTGAACTTGCGATCCCCCTGCCTTGGCCTCCTGAGTTGCTGAGATCACAGGCATGCACCACCCTGCCCAGCTTAGTTGTTGTTTTTAGTGATGATTTTCTTGCATTCACCAAACTGATTCCAAAACAGTTCTCTAAATGGAGTGACTTTGGGGGAGAGTATTTTGAAATAGCCTTTGTTTCTTAAAAGCTCACCTTCTTCATAGAGACCTAAAGGTTGATTTCCCTCATTTATCATGTGAACTTGAGTCAGTGGTTGACTTTGTACCTGGGGGTTTCTCATCTGGAGATGAGAGCATCAGTCTAGACAATATCCAGAATCTTCCCATTTCTAAAATTCTGTAACTGTGCCTAGCTTACAGTAGTGAGTGTCACCCCTCTGCTAGGTAGTCATTGGCACTCATATTCTTGGACAAACACAGCGTGAAGATTCCCGACACACCCTGAACATTTATCAGGGGCTAAGACCACCTAAGTCAAACACTACCTTCAGGGCAAAGCACATGCCTGGGTAGTTCTCCAGAGTAGTCCGCCTAGTTTACATGTAGGGCTTTCCATCCTGGGCTGTAGGTAGGTTTAATACACAATTGGTTATCTTGAAGACAACTCCTATGTCCTGGGAGAGAGAATTAAACTGCAATACCACAGAAGTTGACAGTCTTCCTTTCAGAACAGTATCCTTCAGATGGCAATCTTATGAGGTTTCCTTCAGTGCTTAAATCTCAGCCAGAATTACTTACTGGGAAGGGCTGTTTAGTAACTCCAACTCCATGATGAGTGGATACACCTTTTATTTAGATGCAATCCAATGAAAGCCAAATCTGGTTTAAGGAAGATGCGGGGTTAGGGTTGAGTAACAATGTTCCTGTGAATTCATCAGCTAACAGACCCACCTATTAGTGATGTGATTTGACAAGCCGTGTCCTCAAGTGTACTTCATTTGAGCATGTATCAACGGTGTCTCCACCCACATGGGAGCACCAAGGGCCCCAAAGGACTCACGTAAGACAATTTTAATGGATTAAAAACATGCTTTGATACCGTCAGGTAGCACAGAAGAAACCTGTATCAGGAGCTTGCTTTAGTCAAATCAGGACTTCAGATTTTCCTAGATTTCACATCTATTTGGGGGAGTGCGTCTTTTAAGATTTACCATATATTTTGTATTGAAAATAATGTGACGGGTTATTACTTCTACAGCTTCCCGGTCCATTGCCCTACCATACAGGGGAACTAGACTACTTCAGTTGAATTCATTGCTCACTTTTTAGTGGCCCTATTTAAAAACTGCCAAATTGAGAAAGTTTGCATGGATATATGGTCAGCCTCTGTTTCTTATACTTGAAAGCCAAGGATGACAGTAAATGAATTAGTAAATACTTATTAAAATGGTCACAGGAGACCCTCTTCAACCCAGAGAAAATAAAGAGCTTTTCAGGATTACTTTTGACTGAACTTGAGAAGAACCAAAGTTCTCATTTAACAATGAGGGTAAGAGAAGCGAGTATGCAAATTTCATGAAATGGAGTGAAAATTACAGATTCTTTATTTTAGCCATATGTAAAACGTAATCCACCTGGAGAAGAACGAACAAACTGTAATAATGGAAATTAAAATTTCACTGTAATGACACCGGTTTATAAGCAATACTATTACCTTTGCTGTTGACTATTAAATTCTTATACCAACAGTGTTCTTGCTCTGATATTAGCATACTCTAAGTGTATTTGTGAGACCAGCAGAAAAAGTAACTTTAAAACAGCACAGCCCTAATAGCTGGGGATATAGCTCAGTTGGTAGAGTGCTTGCCTGTCAAGCACAAGGCCCTGGGTTCAATCCCTAGCACCACCCAAAAAAGAAACAACAACAACAAAACAGCACAGCCCTAATAAAATGGCCTGAAATAGGACTTTCGAGTATCTTAAGGATGAATTTGAACTTGTAAGAAGATAACAAAATATAACCTGATGCCTGCTCCCTTTTTAAGGAATTTGCATTTGATGGATACAGAGCTCTCTCTCTGTACATATATATTCATATTCACATATATATCTGAAATATAAATTTAACTATTTATGATCCATAGTAATAAGATATAAATTATTTTCTGGTCTTAATGGTATACATTGTTTCCATGCTTCTTTTTGAAAAATAAAATTGCAATTTTCCCACAGGATTTCTCCATTGCTTACTAGTCTTCTTTGGAGGTTTATTAACTTTGGAATACCTTCAATAATTTAGTTATGTCACTTTCAGTAGTAATTGAATGAATGCAAACCAAAACAAAAATTTGAAAGCTACAAAATTGGCAAACCTTAAAGCAATGATGTTATATTAGCAACTATGGGAGAAATCAAGAACTTCATTGCTGGTGGGAGTAGAAATCGATACAACTTTTTGGTACAGTAGGTTAGCACTGAGATTCAAAGGTCTTAAAAAAGTTCATTATACAAATCTAGCGATTCTACTTCTAAAAATGTATCCTCAAGAGGCAGAGATGGCAGAAGGATAAATATACAGAATATGCAATTATAATTGTCAAGTCCTAGAAACAATCTCAATGACTAATGAAAATGCCAATAAATCCATATAGAAGGCTTCTATGCAGCTAGCAAAAATAATTTTGTGGGAGAGTATTTCTGAATGGAAATGCTATGCTACTTAGTAAATATAGCAAATTATAATACCCTGTTTACTGTATAATTATAATTTTATGCCAGAAATGTAGAGACAAATGGAAAATACTAATTGCTTATTTCTGGTTAGGCTATCACTAGTGGTTTTTCTTCCTATTTTAGCATTTTTATATTTTCCATGATTCCTCCAATAAGGATGTATTATTTTGGAGGAAAGTACACTTTATGAAAATTAAAGTTTGTCAGAAATTAGAATTTATTAATTTTTAAATAGGCTGTTCATTATATTGATTTTGGGGAATGCAATGAACACTCCTCATAATAATAATAAGAAGGAGGAGGAGGAAGAAGAAGCAAGCCTTATTATAATATAAACAGTTATTAATATTATGTATAAATATTATATAACTATACTTAATATCTATTTGTAATCCATTTATTTATCTATTGGTTAGATATGATGCTTTAATGCTGAACAGTTTGTAAAGGGCCTTTCTAGGGATGATTTTATTGAGATAAGCAGGTGTAAAAGGTATTTTTCCATTTTATGGAAGAAAAAAGAGAGACTAGAAAACTTAAAAAACTGGTTCAAAGTTTCCAAACTTATCAGGCCCCTGACATCTGTACCTCGGTGGCTGTTTCTAAGTTGCCCAGTCTGGTTTGCTTTATGAAGCTCTGTTCATGAACATGAGGAAGCCAGGCAAGATATCTGAGTCTGCCACATGTATGCTAGAACTTCAGAACACATCATTTTTTTTTTAAAAAAAATTATTTTTACAGACAGCATTTTGATCTATTGTACACAAATGGGGTACAACTTTTCATTTCTATGGTTGTGCACAATGTAGACTCACACCACTCGTGTAATCATACATGTACACAGGGTAATACTGTCTGTCTCAGTCTACTATCTTTCCTTCCCCCACCTTCTCCTGCCCCATTTTCCTCTACACCATCCAAAGTTCCTCCATTCTTCTCTTACCCACCCCCCACCACCCCCACCACGTTATTTATCATCGTCCATCAATATTTGGCCTTTGGTTTTTTGGGCTTGGTTTATTTCACTTAGCATGATATCCTCCAACTCCATCCATTTACCAGCAAAGGCCATAATTTTATTCTTCTTTATGGCTGAGTAGTATTCCATTATGTAAATACCACAGTTTCTTTATCCATTCATCAATTGAAGGGCATCTAAGTTGGTTCCACAATCTAGCTATTGTGAATTGAGCAGCTATGAACTCTGATGTGGCTGTATCACTGTTGTATGCTGATTTTAAGTCCTTTGGGTATAAGCCAAGGAGTGGAATAGCTGGGTCAAATGGTGGGTCCATTCCAAGTTTTCTCAGGAATCTCCATACTGCTTTCTAGAGTGGCTGCACCAATTTGCAACTCCACCAGCAATGAATGAGTGTGACTTTCTGCCCACAACCACCAACATTTATTGCTTGTGTTCTTGATAATAGCCATTCTAACTGGAGTTAGATGAAATCTTAGGGTGGTTTTAATTTGCATTTCTCTAATTACTAGAGATGATGAGCACTTTTTCATATATTTGTTGATCACCTGTATATCTTAGAACTGGCTTTTTTGAGGTAGAATGTGGAGTAGGACAGTGGTTCTCTTTGGTTGCAGTTAACTAAAGCCAGGTGTGGTGGGGCACGCCTGCAATCTCCGAGGCTTGGGAGGTTGAGGCAGGAGAATTGCAAATTCAAAGCCAGCCTCAGCAACTTAGTGAGGCCCTGGAGCAACTTAGCAAGACCCTGTCTCAAAAGAAAACATAAAAAAGGACTGGGGATGTTGCTCCGTGTGGTTAAGTGTCCCTGGGTTCAATCCCTGGTACACCTTTCCCCCCTAAAAAATATTAGCTAAAGGGTAACCTGCTGGTCTGCGAACTTCACTTCTGCAGTTTGTATCCTCGACTTTCACTTTTAAACCTTTGCTCTCCTTTGAATTGGGAGAAGTCTCTGGACATCGCAACTTGGGTCGTTAATTAATGCACATGAAGAAATACAGTCTTCCTTTGCTTTGGGTCAGAGTGCTCAAGGAAGAGTAGTCAGATAGCAGCAGCAGGGTCAGACTGATGGAATTCCAAGGGCAAGTTTAAAGTCAGGGCCAGTGGGCTTAGGGTCCTCTCATCAGTGGTATTTCCCCACCAGGGGATTTTCTTTTTAGAGATAAAGTCCAAATTTTGGCATGCATTAGCATTCCTGGAGGGCTCCTCTGTACTCCACCCATGCTCCACCCCAGCAGAGTTTCTGTGAGTCAAGTAGGTCCAGGGTGGAGCCTGAAAATGTCCCTTTCTGACAAGTTTGCAGGTGACATAGGTAGATCAGGTGATGCTGTTTGTCCTGGGACCACAGGTGGAGGGCCATAGTTTCAGGGGGTCTTTCTCTTACAGAGGAACAGTGTTAGGCAGGTAAGGATGAATAGGCGGTTGTAATCACAGAACAATGCAGCAAGCAGTGTTGAAACGTGTAGTTGGAGGAGCTTGTGAATCTTGGAGGGATCCACGAACACTTTACTGAAGTAATATTCGGAGGGAGAGAGGAGGCTCCAAGCAGAGCAACCAGGACGAGCCAATACAAAGAACTTGTAAATGCGGTACGCTCAGCATTAGGTTCTAAGCAGCTATCTATGCATTGCTTAATATTACCTGTGTGTTTGCTGAATATTTTTAGCAATATATCTTTCTCCCAGAACAGTTGATCTGCTTCTCTTTACACAACAGCACCATCTCTTTTCACTCTGTTTTCTTCTGAATTTGCCTTTTCTGGAAGGCAGAAGAAAAATTATGAGCATACATGGCCTTGATCTCAACATGGAATGATTAATTACAATCTTTAATATGCATTACACATCCTGTGAAATGAACATATGTCTACATGCTACCCAAATACCTAATTGAAAAGTTGAGCAAATTCACTCATTTACACCATGTAATTGAAAAAAAAAAGTCTTTAATTTTCAAAATTCTTTCCTTTTTTAATGCTGAGTTTAGTCAAATTGAGACAAAACATTGCCATTTAAAAAAATTTTTTTTTTTAATTCCAAGGCACTGATGGTTTTAGGATGAAAATTGCCAATAGGTAAAATATATTATTGTGATGTGCATTCTGAGGCAATTTCAGAAAAAATTTCCTTATACAGCCAATTTATGTTGCTCCCCATGGCTATGATATTCATACTTTTTAGTAATTAAATATGCAATAACCTATCTCTTAAATGTTCCAACTTATGTACCTGATTGAAAAAACTGATTTTGGTTGGTTTCTTGTTTAGTCAACTGATTGAAAGATAGGATGGCTTTCTTAGGAACAACACCAGGTGGAAGTTAGAGATTTTGGCACTGCTGGGAAGAGGGTGAATTTCCTGCCAATAAAACCCAATATGAGTAATTCAATCTGTTCTACCTGGCTAATGAGTTTATGTGCACATTTTAAAAAATATGGGATTCAGGGACTGTATACTTTATTCTGAATACTCTGAGGACCTCACTTGTGAAGTATTTCCATAGCTTAGTTAGAATCGATTTTATAATTGCGAAATGGGGTTTGTAAAAGGTAGGGTATTGTCATCTGTGAAAATCACGAGGTAATTACTTTTTTAAACAAAGAGTGTATGTGATATGACATTTAATGTCCATTTCAACACTAAGATTTTTTTTTTTTACAATATGATTAATAAAGCATTTTAAATGTAAAGATTTGTTTTAAAAAACCTAGTGATGTCAGGGTTGGTGGCACCCATCTATAATCCCAGTGACAGTGGAGGCTGAGGCAGGAGGATCGAGAATTCAAAACCAGCCTCAGCAACTTAGCAAAGCCCTAAGCAACTTAGTAGATCCTGTCTCTAAATAAAAATTTTAAAAGGACTGGGGATGTGGCTCAGTGGTTAGGCACCTCTGGGTTCAATCCCCAGTATTGTAGTTACCATATAATACAGTATTGTACTGCAAAATTGTAATGCAGTATTCTATCTACCCTATTGTTTAATACCATAAATGACACATGGTAGGTGTCTCATATGTTGGCGATTGATACAGGACTTGATTTTTCTTCATACCTGCTTATGATGCTGATATTGCTGATGAAAATGAAAATTTCATTGATGTTCCTTAGGAACAAAGAACTGAATCCCTCATTCAAACAATTTGGAAAGTAAACTACTTGGTCACATTGTATTCAGATATTTCAGGCCCCGAAGTGATTTTCTTTCTGAACTCTTTCTACAATTGTTTCAGTTCTTTTTGTGAAAAAGTTTCAGCCAAATAAGCCTTTTCTGTCCTTTCCAGAAGTTTCCCTTTGGAAGTGAGTGGCTTGACTTAGCAGGCCTGTGTGAATGTAATGAGTGAGGAGAAGGCAGGCACATCAAACCATTGGCTTTTCTTTCCTTTAATATTTTTTTTAGTTGTAGTTTTATTTATTTATTTTTATGTGGTGCTGAGGATCGAACCCAGCACCTCACACACACTAGGTGAATGCTCTACCATTGAGCCAAAACCCCAGCTCCGCTCGTTGACTTTTGACATGATTCCTCTCTTCAGATTGAATTCCATGTTTTCACTTGTCTCCAAAGAGATGAAGACATCTGCTGATTCTCGCCTACAAAATTGTGTCATTGAGCCAGGCACCGTGCTGCACAGCTGTGATCCCAGCAACTCAGGAGGGGAGGCT
This sequence comes from Sciurus carolinensis, assembly GCF_902686445.1. Taxonomy (NCBI): domain Eukaryota; kingdom Metazoa; phylum Chordata; class Mammalia; order Rodentia; family Sciuridae; genus Sciurus; species Sciurus carolinensis. The sequence continues at coordinate 14,891,344 of NC_062224.1, forward strand.
TAGGCTGGAAGATCCCAAGTTTGAGGCCAGACTGGGCGACTTAGTAAGATCCTGCCTCAAAATAAAAATGAAAGGGGCTGGAATTGGCAGTGTTCTCCGTGGCCGAGCACCTCTGGGTTCAGTCTCTAGTATCACAAGGTCTGTATGTGTATGGGAGAAATCCCAGCATTCTGAGATTTGAAGGAAATCTCTCGAACAATAGAAAATCTGTGGTGTCCAGACTGACTCAGCTAGGTATCATCCTGCCGTTTGTGGGGAGTGTTCCAGAACCGGAAATCATCTCACCAAAGGCCTTCGATAGCATCACTCATCAAAGACGTGAGAGATCTATGATGGTTACATAGTTTCAAAGGGTCGTGAGGAATGTCATTTGACACCATAAGTGATTCCTGTTAAGGGGTCAGTCTTTGGCTGAGATTTTACTCTACTCAAACTCCCAAGTTTATCTTCTCACTGTAAATTTGGCACAGGGGCAACTTCCAACCATATACACACATGAAATAACTTCTGGATTTTACAACGAGACCACGGACTTTCCGTGTTTTTTATTGGTGTATTATAATCATGCGTACTAGTGGGATTTGTTGTCATCTATTCGTACAACTCATAGTGTTACTTACTGATGACCCTGAGAGAAGAGAAAGGAGACAGAAAAGGAGGAGGAGGAGGAAAGAAAGAGAGAGCAAGGGAAAGAGGAAGGGTAAGAAGGGCATCCAATGGAATGTCATCTTATATTTCAGATCCATCATTATTTCTATGGAAAACCACTTAAAATAACAAGTCGTCTTGTCCGGAAGATATGAATGAGGTTTACCATCTGTCTGTCATTTCCTTTCATCTTAACAGTTGTGGCATTCAAAATCAGTTAACAAAGTAGTTACCCATATATATTTACCATCAAGCCAAATATTGCACCCAATTTGTTGAAAGTGTTTATCACCTAATGAATTTATTAAAGTTATATTTAATAAAAATTTTGCTAAATATTTTTTAATTTTTAATTAAAATTTTTTATTAAATATTTGTTTTTGATTGGTACTTTTTACATATGCGTAAAGGTAAAATTCCCTTAGGGACACTTATATAGGAATATGACAAGATTTTGCTAAATTCTTTCCATATTTCTTCCCCTTTCCCTTCCTTCCTCCCTCCCTCACTTTCTCCTTCTTCAACTCCACTGATCTTCTCTATACCCTTATGGTATCCTATCCCCTCACCCACTGCTTTCTTTCTCTTACTTTTCTCTAAGCTTCTACATGTGAAAGGGAACATTGGATCTTTGATTTTCTCTGAGTCTGGCTTATTTCACTCAGCACGATGTACTCCATTTCTGTCCAGTTACTGTCAGATGCCATTATTTCATTCATTACTGCTGTTGTGTATATATACATATTTTCTTGATCCACTTACCTATTGATTGGCATCTGGGTTGATTTCATAATTTGGCTATTGCAAACTGTACTGCCATAAACATGCTGATTTTAGATGAATCCTGGAGAGTGGGATAGCTGGGTCATATGGTGGTTCCATCCCTATGTTTTTGAGGAATCTCCATACTGCTTTCCAGAGTGGTTGTACTAGTCTGCAGTCCCACCAACTGTATACAAATGTATCTTTTCCTTCACAACCTTGCCAGCATGTTATTGCTTGTATTCCTGATGATTGCCATTCTTACTGGAGTGAGATGAAATCTTAGTGTAGTTTTGATTTGCATTTCCCTGACTGCTTGAGATGTTCAACAATTTTTCATGTATTTGTTGGCTATTTGTGTTTCTTCTTTTGAGCAATTTCTGTTTAGCTCTTTTGCCCATTTATTGATTGGGTTATTTGTTTTCTTGGCATTGATTTGTGTTCTTTATATATTCTGGATATGAATCCCTTGTCAGAGATGTAGCTGGCAAAGATTTTTTTTTTACCTCATTCTGTAGGTTCTCTCTTCACACTAATTGTTTCCTTTGCAGAAGCTTTTTAATTCCATGGCAGCCCACTTATTGATTCTTGATTTTATTTCTTGAGCTTTAGGGGTCTCATTGGAGAGATTGCTTATACCAGTCTGACAGAGTGTTGACCTATGTTTTCTTTTAGCAGTTATAAGGTTTCTCCTCTAATTCTCAGGTCTTTGATTCATTTCGATTTGACATTTGTGCAGGATGAGAGATAGGGATCTAGTTTCATTCTCCTACTTATGGATATAGTTTTCCCAGCATCATTTATTAAAAGGGCCAATAGATTGTTTCCTTAATAAGACGAAACACTCAAATATATAGCAAATCACAAGCAGGACTTATTGATCTAATAATGTAAAACAAAACTGTAGCTATAACCACTTAGAATTTGCTAATTGTCCACAGTCTATAAAATGATCAGCCATCTCTTTTTTTTTAATGGAAGATAGACACAATGCCTTTATTTTGCTGATTTATTTTTAATGTGGTGCTGAGAATCGAACCCAGTGCCCCACACAGGCTAGGCAAGCTCTCCACCACTGAGTCACAACCCCAACCCCAATCAACATCTCTTGACATTTAAAGAGATTCATAGGGTTTATTTGCGTGGTGCTGTGGTACAAAGGTTTTCTGAATAGGTAGTCATCTTCATGCAATATTTTTTTCTGTCTTAGAAATGAATTGGCAAAAGCAGACTGTTTTGGTGAATCACGTGGAATTCTCCAAACTTCACTGGAGTGGGAAACTTGTTCCCAGAGTGCTGTTCCTTACATTTCCTATTTGCTTCACACTTAGCTGTTTTCTTGTCTTCCTAATACTCTTGAAGTAAGACAACTGGCTACTCCTATCTTGGTGGACAATGTGAAATTAGAGGTTATGTCACAAGCCATTTGCAGTGGCCAGGTCTGTGTAAAGTGTGTTAATATTATTTGAAATTAGAAACCAGTGTTTTAATTTGTTCTTTTGGGATTAAAAAGAGCATTGGTTTCCATGGTCAAGAACAAATAGCCATACAATTCACAAAGCCCTCAAAAGAAACATTTTAAATGAAAAAGTCAATTGTCCTAGGAACGTTTGGCATTTCTCTTGAATGTACTGAAGAGACATATCCCTCCACCTTTATAATCTAAATCCATGAAAATATTGCATGTATTACATATTATAAATCTACTACGACCCAAATATCTCCAGGGAAGGACTTGGCAGAGAGGACATTTGTCTTGGTCTTTCCGTACTTACATGACACTTTGAGTATATTCTGTTCTCAATCCTTGTTGTGACCTAATCTGCTGAAATAGTGAGATTCCTGTATCAATGTGAACTGATAAAACATAAAACCAAGATGAAAGAAAATAGGTTTAAGAAACAAAAATTTAATAGAGTGGATGTATCAGTAGTTCTCAGACTTTTGGATGTCAGGACCCTTGGCCTTCTTAAAAATTATGAAGGCCCTCAAAGTACTTTGGTTTGTGTGTGTTTAATCTATGATATTTATTCCATTAGAAATCAAAAATGGGAAACTTTAAAAATGTTTATTTTATTTATTTATGTTTTTGGCACTGGGCATTGAACCCAGGGGTGATTGACCACTGAGTCTCATCCCAGTCTTTTTTATTTTTTATTTTGTTACAGAGTCTTGCTACGTTGATTAAGCTAAGAACACTAAGTTTTTGAGACTGGCCTCAAACTTGTGATCCTTCTGCCTCAGCCTCCCCAGTCCCTAGGATTACAGGTGTGCACCACCACACCCTGAAGAAAATGCTTATTTTAAAATTTATTTAAATGTCACCACAATAAATCCATTACATGTTAACAGAACTAACATTTTAAAGGGAAAATTGATAGTATTTCCCCAAGTGAAACAAGTAAGTGAGAAGAAGTGGTCTCTGTTTACGACTTCAACACATCTCTTTACGGTCTGGATTAAGAGAGAATGGCAGGATTCTCATGCATGAGTTCCATCTGCTCACACTTAACATGTATTTGGAAAAAAGAAGACCTCTGACCCGCCCCCGCTCCCCCCAAAAGATTTCAGGTATTCTCCCAGGGCTCGTCAGACCACTCTTCTAGAATGATTGACCTATTTAATAGCAGAATTCAGCTATGGACTCTGTTAAGGAAACCCTCAAAACTTGATCTACTTGTCCACAGTTTTGTATGACCTCCACAGGAAAATAGAATTTTGTACATTTATAGGATTCTCCTGGACAGCCTCTGGGAGGTTTTATTTTGTTTTTCATTGCATTCATTTCACAGGTTAATTTTGCTAACCGTGTGTTATCCAGTTAAAGGGACAGTACGATCCTTCAAAGCTGTTACCAACTGCACTTTTTAAAAAAATTGTGTTGGCACTCTGCAATCTCCAGAAATATTTGTTAGTCTGCCATTTAAAGAAATGGCAAAACTATGTTGGCTCCCCAGGGTTTTCCTCCCCTGTAAGACTGACTCCTCTGCCATGATGAAACAGTCCTGATCTGGTCCACTCTAGTGTCACCGAGATAGAGGGACAGATAACAACGAGTGGGTTGGTAAGTAGATGAATCTGGTTACGTGATCAGCATAGTGGATTCCTGGAGGTAACTATTCTGGTTAAATAGAGAGTTTTATCAAGATACTTTTCAGAATTCTCTTATCGCCTCCAACCCTTTTTATATTTTATTTAGAGATAGGGTCTCATTAAGTTGCCCGGGTTGACCTTGAACTTTCCATCCTCCTGCCTCAGCCTCCTGAGCTGCTGGAATTACAGGCACACACCCCTCCGCCCAGTCAGGCTGGAGATCTTACAGTGATTTCTTTCAACATTCACCAATACAAATTGCCTCCAATTTTAATTTGCCTATTTCTAGACTTCTTTAAAAAAGTTTTTTTTTTAATTGAAGGTGGACACAGAACCTTTATTTTATTTTTATTTTATTTTAGGTACTGTGGATTGAACCCAGGGCCCCATGCATGCTAGGCGAGCGCTCTACCACTGAGCCACAACCCCAGCTCCAATTTCTAGACTTCTGATAGAAAAATCTTAGAGAATGTATTCACACTTTTCAGTGTTGGAAATGCTAAACAATTCAGAAAATGTAAAAGCATAAAAGAAAATACAAATATTGGTCTGCATATGTCACATTTTCTATATCCATTTTCCTTTACCTCTGCTATTATGAACTAAGTTCAATTTTGGATGGTTGACATAAACAGTGCCAATCTAGCTTTTGAATTCATAGAGTTGAATCTTGGGTACTCAATCTATATTTGTTGAACAAATGAATGTGCTAATGAATTAATCAGATGTAAATTGAGGTTTTCTTTTTTATTGTTTATTTTTTTAATTTTTACAGACTACATTTTGATTCATTATACACAAATGGGGTACATCATTTCGTTTCTATTGTTGTAGATAATATAGATTCATACGATTGTGTAATCATACATGTACCTAGGGTAATGATGTCTGTCTCATTTCATGATTTTTAATAACCCCCTCCCTCTCATTTCCTTCATTTCCTTCTACATAATATAAAGTTCCTCCTAAATTGAGGTTTTCTTATCCTACAGAGCCTGGGATGGTGGAAATACAATGGATCCATAACTGTTATGGGGGATGTTTGTGTTCGACTTATCCTTTTAAATCAGAAAATATCACTTAGTGCAGATTCTATGGACAGCTATTTCTTTTTCTGAATGTTTCATATTGGCGATTTCTCTGTCTTTCAACTGACAAAAGTTATCGCGTGGATTTCCACTGACTATGTATCAAGTGCCAGGCTTTGTTTTAGAGCTCTCAGCGTCAACAGGAGGCCGAATCCAGTCCCTGATGATACTTGGGGTCTAAACATGGAGATGGACTATAAAGAAGATGGGCATAAGGCACTCTGGGAAAAGAGAAGAGCCCATGCTTGTCTTTCCCTGGAAGGTCAAGGAAGGCTTTCTTGAGGGGGAAATATGGGAACTGAGTCTTGACTGGGTGGAGTTCGGGTGGCAGTATGGATAGATCTGCAGGTAACCCAGACTCAGAGTGAGCAATGCATGTGGACCATCAATCAGAAGAACTTCATGGTAAATGACAGAAACCCAGCATGATCTGGTTTAAAGCAAAAGGTGACACAAACTTGGGAAGTTTGGTTTCAAGAAGAATCTTTTTTTTTTGGCAGTGGTGGAGATTGAACCCAGGGCCTTGTGTTCATGAGTCAACCACGCTACCAACTGAGCTATCTCACCAGCCCAGGAACAACTTTATTTTGGATCTCCTATATAGTCATCAGCTGCTTCTTCCTCTTTTTGGCTCTGCTTGTACTGAGAGCTGCCTCATTCCTACTGAAGATAGGTTTGGGGTTTATAATAGGGAAGAAAGCCATCAATAGTCCCCTGTTCATCTCTCTCCACCTCTGAACCCTGGAGACTTCAGTTTAAACAATCTCAGGAAGAGACTCCTGCTGTCATGGTCCATTTCTGTGGAGGGGGCATGGAGTATCTGGGAAGTCACTTGACCAAAGTTAAATTGGAGTGGAGAAGGAGGAGTTCCCTAGGAAATAACCAGATAGTGGGTTGTTAAGAACACAAAAAGAATAGTTGTCCTCAAGAGTAGGTGAATTGGAATCAATTGCCATGAATTTGACCAAAATCAGGACTGATTTTCTCTCCAAAGTTCATTTAGGTATTTACCCTAAGAAGTTTTATACCTTTCCCAGTTTTTTTTTTTTTTTAATGGAATTTTGTCTTATTTCAGGAAATACAACCCTTTCAAAGAAGGCAACAGCTAAAGGCTTTCTTTAGAACTTGTACTCCCCATCTGTTTTTGGGACAAGGTGTCACCATGTTCCTAGGCTGGCCTTGAACTCCTAGGCTCAAGCGATACTTCTGTCTCAGCCTCCCAAGTAGCTGAGACGACAGGTGTGTGCTACGGTATCTGGCTAGACCCTTTTTATATCCTGAACTTTTTTTTTTTTTTTTCGGCAAAGGTTTGGTCAAGAAAAGATCATAAAGAAATGACAGGAGGGCAGAAGAGGTGAAAGGAGAGCGTGGCATACATTAGTTCCTTGGTGGTGGTGACAAGAAGGGTACTGTGAACCTTTGATGACTGGGGACTTGTTTCACAAAAAAGCCTAAAATGTGTGTCATTAATTACCCAAGTAGTGAGGATGGAGGGAGAGAGAGAGAGAGAGAGAGAGGAGAGAGAGAGAGAGAGAGAGAGAGAGAGAGAGAGAGGGAGAAGCAGGCTAGGCTGGATTCAGCTAAAAGAAGAAGTTAACAATCACTGGGAATTTGAAAAGATGGAGATGACTATTTTACAGATGGCATCTCAGAATGTGGTACTGGTTAGAAGATGGTTGAGGCAAGGGCCAGTCTTAGCTGGTGGCTAAACTTCCTTCCAAGTGGTGGTTCTGGTGAATCCCTGTGCCTTTGCACTTGCTGAGTGGCATGTGAGTTTAGAGGCTGAAGATTCCACACTCCTCAGCTTCTCATCTAGATGAACACTGAACAAAAGTTGACAGAATATGGTTTAGGTCAGCAGATGATTGACCTTTCTGGGGTACTCACATGGCTTATGCAAACATGTGCACTTCTTGTCCAGGGGCAGTTCCTCTTTGGCCGCCATTACTCAACTAATCAGAACCAAGGCAATGGCTGTGAATCCCTTATTTACTGGGCAACCATTCCTTTGGTAAATTCTGGGAAACAAATTGGGTCTACCCTATCAGGCATTTTCATTAAAAGTTACTGAAAGTATTCTTTGACTTGTGACTTTGGAAAACAACAGAAGTAATTACTTGCAAAGAATAAAAACAACGCAAAGCAGTAACTGTTAATTTAGGTGTATAAACACAACTAATTACATGTGACTTTTGCAAGCGTGGTCTTGTTTAACTGCTGATCCTTTCTCCCTAGGTGGCACCGCTCATAGATGCCTGGTCAGAATTGTAGTCTTCCTGCTTCCTGAAATCCTTGCAGATTGGTGGCTTTCCCTTCTTGGGTGCCCCCTGGTCCTTGTGCCTCATGTTCTCAAGTGTCATACCTTCTCTAACTCACCCTGAATTTAGGCCATCTTCTTCCCAGGTTCTCACCCATTATTGCTACTCCTGCTGCTTGCTGTGCATTCCAAGGCGTGGAGTTTGTGTTACCCTATATTTGACTTCAATTTTCTTTGGCTCATTTCTTGTTTTGAATTATTGTGCTGTTTTCCAGGTTGCATTTTCTTTTGGGTGACCTATGATAATGACTGTTCTTAGACTCTTTAGAAACTACTAAGGCCGTGGCTTGTCAACCTTTCTTGACCACAACCCACAGAAAGAAATTCATTTTATGTTGTGCCCAGCATACTCACACACATATATGGGACACAGAAGTTTCTTGGAATAATAACATGCTTATTGCAAAACAGATTTGAACTTTCTACTCTATTCTATTCTAATTTTTCCATTCCATTCCATTGTGTTCCATTCTAGTCCTATAATCAAATTGATTTCTCAATTCACTTATAAGTAGAGATCCACAGTTTGAAAAATACTACTATAAGGTTAGTCCCTTTGCAAGGTGCTTAAAGGATAGAATTATCTCTAGTCTTCTAAAAACACATCTGGTCTTCTAAAAACACATCTCATCCAGCCCAAGGATGAATGACAAGGCTAGGTGACATCATTTCCTCTTGGTAGGCTCACAATACCTGTGATCTCAGTGAGTCAACTGACTATTCTAATCACCAGACTGGATGGAACTATTTATATATTCATTTGGAGAAAATTATTAAATTTATCAGAGAAACTATTGGGAAGACAGTATTCACAGAAAACTAGGACTCAACAGGTTATTTCCCTTACAATTTTTCTCCTGGCCATTAAACCCCTGGGTTCCCTTTTATAGTCAAATGCAATTTTTTCAATGTTATTCTGATAATATACATCTCATTATCATTAAAATTTAGTGTGTCTGATGTTTACAAAATTATTATTAAAATTGACAAAAGTGGGTCATCAGCAAATAATTCCCTGTCTTCTTTGCCTCTGCCCAGATTTTTAAATCTGAGAAACTCTTGGAAGTTTGTGTGCTTTTCTTCTTTGGCTTTTTCATACTTGTCAAAGGTCAATGTTATCAGCTGTTGAGCTTCATTTTATCTGAGGCGATTAGAGACACATTCCAGACCTCTCTTGACAGAAACTGCCATTGCCCACCCAAAGTGCATTCCCCCTTTTCCGTAGTAAAGGAATCTGATTTTGTTCAGAGTAGCAAGGGAATAGCAGGGAGCCGGCTCCCTTGCCTCAGGATTGGTGACGTAGTTCTAGCCAATGAGAACTGAGCTGAGGGTTTCTGGCTTGGCCTTTACTTTTTGGAAACAGGAGCAGCTGCTACTTGGATATTCAGCAACCGTCTTACAACCACCAGGTAGCAAATGTGGGGATGAGGATCTACTAGCTTAAGGTCACTGAGCAGACTTATAGAAAGTGTCTGGACCCCACTTGGCAAAACAGAGCAGCAATATCAGGGATGGCTAGTCCACTGGAGATTTCTGGTTATATGAGGAAAACATTAAGCCCCTAACTCTTGATGTTAAAATTTTCCTTGACCTGAAATCAAACAAATACACAACTGATTCCCCTTCCAATTTTTGAATTCCCGTATCTGTCTTATTCTTTGATGGAACTTTGATAACTACAAATTACCATGATGATCACTCCAAGTGTCACTAATTAGAGTCAAAGCTATTTTAGAGTAATTACAAATGAAAGTGCATTGATGTTATTCCATACGACATCCAAGTGTGAGAAGCTCCTTCCCCAAACTCTCCCAACAAGTGTTTTGAAGAATTACCCTCCTGTCATTTTTCCCACATGGTCCCAGGATTTCATGTCCATGACTGTGTAGACAGTAGTGCTGATACAGAGGATGCCCTGGCCCGGGAATGACAGTTTAGCTCTTTAACAGCTCATTATAGATTGACGCCTTACCTTAGAGTCTAGATCAGTATTGCAATGTCCTGAATCTGAGAAGACAAGCTAGAACTTTTCTAGAATCCAGGTTGTCTTGATTTGGAGGTTCCTTCTGATTGTTTTCAGGATAAGGAGAACCATTTTGACAACAGCTTTCCTTAGAACATGTAAGAAGCTGTTTCTGTTTGGGAGGAACAAAAACCATTTCAATGAGTGCAAATGTAAGGGTTCCATAGTCAAAACTTTATTTCTTCTATTTGTACTTTGGGATCTCTCAGTCAAAAGAGAATTTTCTAAAAAAATATGCCTCTCTCTCTTTTTTTTTTTAACCCCTCAAATGTATTTGTTTTTTGTGCATAAGAATAACACAAGTTAGATAGTCTAACAGTGCTAACCTATAGAAAAATCATGAGACTCATGTGTAATTTAAATTTTCTAATAATCACATTAAAAATGTGAAGTGAAGCAGGTGAAATTAATTTTAATAATACATTTTATTTAAAACAACATAGTCCACATAATTTTAACACACAATGTAAAAACTATTAATTTTTTTTTGATACAAAATCTGGCGTACATTTTATACTTACAGCATACCTTACTTTGATTAACCACATTTCAAATGTTCAAAATAGCCACAGATGGCCAGTGGCTGCCATGCTGGGGTGGTGCTTAACTTTCCTTCCCTACGTCTTCTCCATGGGTTGTCACCGTTCCACTCTCGTCCTGGTTGTTTCTGCTCTCCTCACCCACTCTTGCCCCGGGTTACACTCAAAGGACTGAATCCTCTTTATCTAGAACTGGTTCCACTCACTCCTGCCCTGGGCTACACTCAAAGGATTGAGTCCTCTTTATCTAGAACTGTTCTCCCCGCAACAGCAAGACATTCTGAAAGTCTACATAGATGACCCTTCTCCTGTATTACCTCCATTTTTCTGTTTATTATCTATGCCAGAGAGAGATTACAACTATGGAACCAACCTAGGTGCCCTTTAAATGGATATAGAATGTGATAAAGAAAATATGATATATATATATATATATTCCATCATATATATATAATATATATTCCATCATATATATATATGATGGAATACTATTCAGCTTTAAAGAAGAATGATATTATGGCATTTGCTGGTAAATGGATGAGTTGGAGAATATCATGCTAAGCGAAATAAGCCAAACCCAAATAACCAAAGGCTGAATGTTTTCTCTGATATGTGGAAGCTAATTCACATTAAGAAGTGGGGGATAGGGTAGGAAGGATAGTAGAGAGAAAGAGACATTATTACCTCAGGTACCTATATGACTGCATGACTGATGTGATCCTACAGTATGTACAATCAGAAAAATGAGAAATGACACTCCATTTATGTATGATTTATCAAAGTGCATAAATGCATTCTAATGTCATGTACGACTAACTAGAACAAATGAAAAATTAATTAAAATAAAAAAGAATGAGAGGTGCTATGAACCAGAGGCAGAAAAAATCCCATTGGCCAAAATCAGGAAGGGACACAAAGGGGTTATGAGTATATGCCACACTTATAAGTGCAAGAGAAGATGAAGGAAATCAAGATGCCTATAAAGTGACAGTTACACAGTTGATGAGCATGTTATTTCCCCCCAAAGAAATTCTAGCTAAAGTGAAAGCAGAGACCGAGCGTGTTGGAGAGTTCCTGACTTGTGAAGACAATCGACGCACCCTTGGAATCCCTGTGGCTTGGTATTCTTCTATGACGAATTGTCATATAAAATGAACAGGAAAGGAACCTGTTCTTATAACACTATCTTCATTTTCCTTGCAGTATAGTTAATTAAGATCGTGCCTATTAGTGTTTCTGAAATTAGTGAGATGTGTCTTCACCCCTTGGCTTATGGAAAAGCAAACCACTTTACCCTTTAAAAACAAGTGAAATAATTTTGGAGCACATCCCAATGACTATCATATTTATTTATTTTTTAATTTTTATTTTTACAGACTGCATTTTGATTCATTGTAATTTTTTGAGAATGAATATTTGAAGTCACAGGAAAGAGGAGATGTTTGAAAGTCAGGTAAAATCCATCGCCTATTAAATGCTACATATACAAGGCAGAAACAGTTACCTTTTTAAAACATTTTCCTCCAGTTTGCATCATATGAAAACTTGAAGAAACTCAAAGCACTTTACATGTAAGTTATAGCTTATACTGCAGTGGGCCCGGGAGCCACTTGGGGCATAAATGTGACAAATGTCTCTTGCAGAAGAAATGCAGGGCTGTCAAATCCTTATGAAGTCGCCAATGCATTTCAAGGGCTGAGGACTGGAGGAGGGACTCCATTGGGGGAGTGGGGGAGACTCCTCCTTCCAGAAGCAGAGGCTTACAGAACAGGATGAGCAGAGATTGGAGAAGAAGGACTGCAATTTTAACTGTAGCTCCCGCTTTCTCTAGCTGTATGGCTAGGGGCAAGTCCTTCAACCCCCGTCTCTTAAAACGGAAAGATGAGTAACTTTCTACTCACCCAAAGGCCGAGGGTGGAACTTCAGGGGATAGAGACCACCTTTTCTTTATATTTCCAGTGTCCCTCACATGTACTTGAATAGCAAGGGCCTGGCAGGTACTAACTGAATGAGTATATCTACCAAAATGATGTATGTGGAATTACTTATAAACTGAGTAACATTATACTGTTGCAAAACATTGTTCCTATTTTTAGTTTTTATTTTTTTTAAAGTTGCTCTTTTTAGTTATACCTGGCAGTAGAGTACATGGTAGCATATTATACACACGTGGAGTATAACTTATTCTAATTAGGATCCCATTCTCGTGGTTGTACGTGATGTGGAGTTACACTGGTCGCGTATTCATATATGAACATAGGAAAGTTATGCCTGATTCAGTCTACTGTTTTGCAAGACTTTTTTTTTTTTATGCTGTGTATCACTAAGGTTATTCCTCTGCCAAAAGTTTACAACTCCAGTTTTTTTTTTTTTAATATTTTTTTCTCTTAAGAACACATCTTGAAGGGAGGAATAGGGAGAAAAAATGGTTTTGAAGTTGGGGTTATTTTATTACCTAAGCCTCTGATAGCAACAGTATGGAGAGTGATCTGGGGGTAAAGAATATGGTTTGTGGTCATATTTCATTGAGTGAGGAGAAAGGGTTTTCATTTCAGTGTATGCGTGCTTTTATTTAAAAACTACACGAGAAAGAGACTTATTGGAAGAAATGCCTTTTTATTACATTTACGTAACAACCAATCTAGTAACCCAACTTAAGCTGGCAATATGGCCTATTAGAAGTCCTTGGGGGACCCACATTAATGAGCAGATAAGAGTGATTTGTTGTTAGCACATTCATTGTTTCCATTCTACACTGGACATCAGTCATTTGGTCCATTTTTCAAAGACCCATTTGAATTGTCTGAACCTATGAACTTCCTGAAAGTCTAGCCACCAAACTCCATTAGGAAAGTCAATGACTGCTCAAGTAAAGGGCATTTATTTTATTCCCTGCATCAGTGCAAGAGTCTCCCCAAACCAAGGCTGGCAGTTGGTTGTATTTCCTTCCCAGAAGCCATAAACAAGAAAATTCATCCCATCCTGAGATAATGTTTCTAATTGGTTAAAAATCACTTTGGAATTTGTTTGTCTTATTAGTACAGAGACCAGAGTAGGGCTTTATTAAGAAAAATGTGTTTAAAATAAAAAAAGGTAACTATGTGAGGAGATGACTATGTCCATTTGCTTGACAACCATGATCATCATTTCACCATGTATATGTGTATCAAAACATCACATTGTATGCATGGAATATATACAATTCAATTGTCAAATCATACCTTATAGAGCTGGGGTAAAAAAGAATAAGAAAAAAAAGGAAGAAAAAATGTGTTAGAATTCAGATAGGAACCTGGGTGAAATGTGCCTTTGCCTAGCAAATCCTGCATGGATCAGCAAATCTACAATGTGAACGTGAAGACAGGCTTGTTTCCCGTTCTAAAAGCACCATGAACGTGGACCCAGAGAGTGAGGAACAATGGGCAGACTAACTGTGAATCTCTCCATTTGTTGGTTGAAACAGGCTTCCCCTAAGGACTGGTAGCGGACATCATCCCAGCTTAGTCTGATTGCCTTAATGAACTTGAAATAAAACAAGAATGCACTTCAAAAAATTACTCATAGAAGATATCCATGATTTATGATTATTTCTTGATATACTACAGAATTTGTCCAAACGAAAGCTTTATTGCTATGTTTTAAATGCAAGATGCTGGAGAGAGAGGTCAGAGATAAAGACTCTCTTTCTCCCTTCCTCTATCCCTCTTTTTTTTTTTTTTTCTCCTTAGAAGAGGCAGGGTCTCACTATGTTTCCAAGCCTGACCCTGAACTTCTGGACTCCAGCCATCACCCCATCTCATCCTCCTGGGTATTTGGGTCTTCAAATGCACACCGCTATGGGTGCATACCACTGTACCTAGCAAGAAGACCAGCCTAAGGTATCGGTGTATGTAGATCTACTCTACACAGGTTGCCAACATGGGCTTCTCATTGTCTAGGCAGAATAGCAACAGTTGTGAGTTCATGGCTATCTTCTGTCTGCTGGTGATTTATTTGCGCAATGGGTGATGGTTACCATCTATTGAGTGTACAGCAGGTATCACTCTCTCCCTAAATATGGCATTAACCATTTAAGGCAGCAGTAATCATTACCATTTTGCAGATGAAGGGAGACTTGGAAGGTCATTCACTGTCCAAAATCAGCATCTGGCAAATGATGGAATTCATGAATGTTAATTTCAAGACTTCAGTGATATTCTGCAGAGACATCACACGGGTAGGGTTCATTCTTTCCTTGAACTCAGGCTTGGTAGATATAATTCAGATGTAACCCACAGTTCTTCATCTCCTCACCCTCATTTTGAAATGACCTTCAGTTCAACTTGAAACCAATTCTGTGTTTACTGCAGTATTCAGAGCATGAAACAATACCTGGCCCATGTTGCACAAAAAATCCTTGGAAGTGAGTATTTTGCACTCCCCTCTCTTTTTCTGGTAGTGGTTGAGGCTTGCTGGAAAGAATGTGGGTTGGAGACTGCCAGGAACGTGTATCAAAATTTAAAGTAAACTTTTTCCATTATTTTAAATAATCCATGGCATTTCCTGAGGAAGGCCTGCTTAAGAAAAGGGCAAATTGAAAATATCATTAGGAAAGTGTTGATAGTAAGCAAAAGAATATATTCATGAAATGAGCAAGGCTGTGTGTTTTCCCATTTGGCGATAGACAAAAATCAGTATTTAGGCTTCTCATTTAGAATTCAGTGAAATGAAAACATAATCCAAGTTAATTACTGTTCCCTAAGGTATCTGGTTGCACAATGTTTTATAAAATTAAAACCTATTAAGCGCCCATGGGGGGAAAAAAAAAAAAACTTACTTTAGATGCAAAACACTTAAAAAAAAAGAAAAAAATGAAGAAAGGAAAAGAAAATAATTGAAATCTAGTTAGCACCTTGAATTCTTGTCATTGTACCAGAATAACTGGGGTCAATTGATCTGATGAGAGTTGGGGGCTATTAGAAAATTTCTTGGGAATAATTTCCACCAAGTGTCTGAAGAGAGTATGAGGACCCAAAGGACAAGGCTCTGGGGGTGATCTGTCAACGCACTCGGGAAGTGCCACCCAATGGAGACACGGTTGTAGCTTCAATCTGATCAGACAAGGCTTCTTCCAAGTCTTCTTATTTCAGAGTTATTCCTCTGAGGAAGGAAACTATGGATTATAGGTATATTAGTTAGCATCAGGTTAACCATCCTAACAAGAATGACCTTATAAACCCTGGGGAAGTCAAACATTAATTTGGCTTTTCTGAACAATGTGTGTGTCTGCACCAATCTTTCTCCTTTTAGTTCTAAGTCAAGATGTACTCACAGAAGTTGGAACTGGGATTTGGATGAGTATGTCCCATCTAGGCTTTGTCTGAATATTCGGAAGTTGCCTACTTAACCTAGTCAAGCACCAACTCAACTCAGTGCCAGAAAGATCAGTGCCAAGGAACAGGGCTGAATTTTTCCTACATCCAATTGAATGTGCTGGCATTTCGGAGATGTGGTTTTAGGTAGCAGATAGTTCAAAAGCCTGATTTGAGCTTTAGTTTTGCACATGGCTTTCTGGCTTTGTGATGATGGCTAAGTCAGTCTCTCTAATTCCAGTCTCCTCTTTGTAGATGCTTGGGACCAAACAAGCTCTAGGGTCATTTCCAAACTCTAACATGTGATGGCTGTAGATTGCAGAAAAAATTGGGAAGGTTGCTAAGATACATGGTGGCCCATGAAACAAAGTGAAAAATAAAGACATGAAAGCTACAAAATTCTCTTAATGACCTCCTTTGGGACTAATATTATTTGTATATTTTTACTTGTAGGAGCGTGACAAGAGGAGGAACCATTTGTTGACTGAAGAAACAAAGACTTGGGTATATGTTTTTGCCCAGAATTCTTAATGATCAGGAATTTTTACTTATATGAACTTTATATATGTGTGAACTTAATAAGATCCAAACACTGAATCCCTGCAACTGTTCTACAGCTCTAACACATTCTGTGGTAATGAAGCAGAGGTGTCTCTGTGGTCATCATTATGGCATTTGAAGACTACTTCTGTCCCTCTTTCCAAGACACAGAGAGGGGAGGTCCAAAGCTGTATAACCAGAATGGAACTTTGACTTTTGTTTCCACCTATTGCTAACTTAGTCTTCCCATCGACCCCTGCGCCACATCTTAAATGTGTATACTGATGTTCAACAATTTGGTTGTGGGATTAAATGAAACAATGACCATAAAGAAACATAAAAAAACAAAAATCACATGGAAGATGGCCATCATACTTTAGTTCTTACCTCCACCTCTTCCCTTGGAATTCTTTCTCTCACAACTTCCGAGTTTTCACCAACTTTCAGGGAGATACTGTGTTCTGGTTAACAATTTGGTTTTGTGATCTCTGGATACTGCATACTATGCACACTTCCCTTCAAAAAATGCTTTTCAGGGCTAGGGTTGTGGCTCAGTGGTAGAATGCTTGCCTAGCATGTGTGAGGCACTGGGTTCGATTCTCAGCACCACATACAAATAAATAAATAAAATAAAGATCCATCAACACCTAAAAAAATACTTAAAAAAAATGCTTTTCACATTCTTCTCTGTGACTCTCAGAGGGTATATGTGGTTGAAACCGTTCTAGAAAGACTTCTCTGGTTTGCATCCTCCGTGATGCACTTGATCCAGTATTTGTAGATTTTGCCACTTTGATTTGATTAAACATCACTTTGCAATGTTTCCCAAGAACTATTTTTTAACTCTGTGTGTTCTGTATTCCTGACTACTTTGCAAGAAAAAGCTCTGCTTTGTTGTAGGCAGGTTAAATAGGGAATGTTGAATTAGTTCAGGGCACTTTAACTGATAGGAATATATACATTAGAGTGCACACAAGGGGACCAGTTAGGATCGTGAGGGGATGAGGAATGATTTTCCATATAAGAAACAATTGAAGGGGGGTCGTTTTATCTTGGAGAAGAATAAAATTGGCATGAGTATAATAAACTTTATCTACAAACAGTTGAAGAGCTACCGTGTGGAAGAGGTATTGAAATTTTTCCAACTTAAGGTCAACAACTTGAAACAATAAAAGGAACTCTCTAATAGACACAATTGTCCAAATATGAATTCTCTGGCTTTGAAAGTTCTTGGACATGGGCTGAAAAGTCATTTATTTGGAAAATGGCGTTAAACACTGAAGCATCAGATGGGTGACGTGATTGGAGGGGTGCCAGGGTTCCTCTCAGCTATGATACTGGTTTTATGTTCCAGACAAAACAGTGCTTCTCAACTATGTTGTTACTTCTTGCATGGGTGAATGGGTGTTCTTCACGCAGCAAGCCCTTGGTTGGTGTTAGCCAACTAGCATGTTCTAGAAACCTTTGATAAGTACTCAGTGCTGTTGAATGTATTTTTAAAAATGAAAATTATTTTCAAAGACATGTAATAAGCCACAGTTTGTTGCCTTGCAAACATGGTCCTCAGTAGATACTTACAGATATACCCAGTTGACACTATTTGTCTTCCTGAGCATATATGAAATAAAAATTAAACAAAACTTGGCTTTGACATTCTTGGCAGAGTAAAAACAAAGACTAGATTACATAGGGAAATGAAGCATAAAAAAAGAGCTGGTTGTGCTCAAATCCTTGTTTCCTCATGAGATCTGCATGACTCTCCAGAAGCTATTTAGCCAGGTGTAGTGGCCCACACCTATAAACCCAGAGGCTCAGGAGGTTGAGGCAGGAGGATCATGAGTTCAAAGCCAGCCTCAGCAACTTAGCAAGGCCCTAAGTAACTCAGTGAGACCCTGTCTCTAAATAAAATACAAAAAAAAGACTGGGAATATGGTCAGTGGTCAAGCGCCCCTGGATTCACTCATCAGTACCAAAAAAAAAAAAAAAAAAAAAGTTATTTATTTCAGGAACTCTAGTTTCTTCACAGTTTCTTCATTTGGAAAAACTGAGATAATAACAACAGTACTCACAATGGATCATTCAAAGCAAAGATCAGTCTGACCAACTATACTGGACATCAGTCTGTTTTTTGAACCACAGAGGGCCAGCTGAATGTCAGCTCTGATTGTAAGGATTAAACACTAGTAGAAATGCCTTGCACGGTGTCTAGCACATAGAAAATTCTGGATAAATGTTCATCCTCTCCCATCATTGAGAAGCTGAGGTTGCTGTGCTATGTCATGGGAATCACCCACAACTTCCCATGGGACTCAGAATCAGTTTGAATAGCTATGACAATATCATTCCTAGTCCTATTAGTTTAGGTTCATTAGTTGTTATTTTGAAACATATTAATTTCCTGTGGTGCTCGTTTGGCTGGACATATAGGCCACAAAAGAATGCACAAGTCTGAGACTATCCTTCTGATAAGGGGCAAATGTTTCTCTTTATATTCTTGATTCTCCAGATTAACCTGCTGAGATAATGAAGGTAAAAGAGGTTGACTTGGGGTGGGAACTGAGCCACCTTCATAAAGAAGGACACCAAGAAGAGGTTGCTTTGTTACCACTGTTTTCTGGATTCCGTTTGTCTGTTTCGTTGTTGAGCGTGGCCCCTTCAACTCTGCGTGGATCAGGACTGGGGGCATCCCTACCTTCCACAGGATACCTGACGAGAATCAGGGCCTATCTTAGAACTAGTCCGGGGTGTTAGTCTTCCCAAGGTGCAGTTACATTTTATTTGGTGATCTAAGTAGCTTCTTTTCTTTAATCAAAGAAAACTAACCAATGTGAAGTCAAAACATGTTCAAGGTTCTGGAGGGCTGCTATCAGTCAGGTAATCATTTGTTTCAGGAACCAAGTCCATGATTTGCTTTCCTGGGATGGACAGTGAGTAGGGGAAACCTCAGGACATGCAAAGGGGCTTGCCGGGCAGTCATCTCTCTCTTTCTCACCCAAGGATTCATTTTCTGCCTTTGAACAGCCCCAGTGAAATCCTGGCATTCTCAAATGTTCCTTTCCTCTCCTCCCCTCCCCTCCCCTCCCCTCCCCTCCCCTCTCCTCTCCTCCCCTCTCCTCTCCTCCCCTCTTCTCTCCTCTCCTCTCCTCTCCTCTCCTCTCTTCTCTTCTCCTCCTTCCTTCCCTCTCTCCCTCCCTCTCCTCCCTCCCTCTCCTCCTTCCTTCCTTCCTTCCTTCCTTCCCTTCCTTCCTTCCTTCCTTCCTTCCTTCCTTCCTTCCTCTCTTTCTCTCTCTCCCTTTCTTTCTTTCTTTCTTTCTTTCTTTCTTTCTTTCTTTCTTTCTTTCTTTCTTTCTCTTTCTTTCTTTCTTTCTTTCTTTCTTTCTTTCTTTCTTTCTTTCTTTTTTTCTTTCTTTCCTTCCTTCCTTCCTTCTTTTCTCACAGTACTGGGGATCAAACCCAGAGCCTTGTACATGCTAGGCAAGGGCTCTCTACCTGAGCTATATTCCCAGCCCTCAGACTTACCCTCCAAGTTGTATCTATCTTGGAAAAACAACAACAACAACAACTTAAACTTGGGTAATTTGTAAGAATTTGTGAGAAATTGAGGTCTTTTCTCAACAAATGCAATAATATTTAAGTTAGAGTAAGTATGGACAAAAACCAGAAAGTAGCTGTCTTCATAAGTAGATAAAGTACAGTCCCCGCTCGCTTTGTTGTGGCCTACCTGAAAACATTACCCAGCTGGCACAATTAAGGACATGATTATTATTATTATTTTTTGCACACCTTTCTCCTTTAAAAGAACAGGGGGAAAATGGTTCCCAATGATGTTTTAATCCCTAGTGATACACCAGCTTAGAGATGTCCTCAGTCATGTTAGGCCACCTTTCAGTGGCCTGGGAGCCAGGACTCCAGAGCTCTTTTGGGGACCTATAATGCTTTGCAGAATTCATCTTTGAGGACTTGCACAAGCTGTCTTTTAAATGTTTTAAAAAACTTTAATGGAACTGCTGAGAGATATAATCAGTTACCTTTCTCTCATGACCCTGAAATCCATGTGATTGGTTCCTCTGATTTTTGTAGGCCCATTGCCCAACTCCTTCTGTGTATGAAATCAGGGATCCTGGCAGAAGAACCACTGGGAAAGTTACATCTGTTCCAGAGCTGTTAGTGATAAATTTGCCTGCAGGAAAGAGTATTAACAGGTTGGTGCTAACACTTTCACTAACATCACACACACACACACACACACACACACACACACACACACCCTCCTCTCTTTCTCGCCTTCCAAATATTGCATGGAGAGAACATTTAATAAAACAATGTATTAGGATCAAATTCCTCAAAGACTTTTGTAAGCGCTTTGACCCTGCTGTTGGGATGGTGTGTGAACAGCCTGGATAGAATCAATGATACCTTGCAAATCATGCCATGCCACAAGGGTTTGATGGCTTAAGACAAAGGAATTGGCTTTTCTGTCATTTGTGCTCATTGGCCTTCTCATACAAAACTGGGAAAGGTGATAAGCAAGTGAGCAGACACTCTGTCTACTGGTCCTGGAGGGATTTCTCTGTGCAGTGGGGTTAAGCCATGATAGGAGGGCACAGGCTTTCCCTGGAACAGGTAGAATTTAGACAAGATCTGCAGCGCTTTCTCAGTTTGTTAGATGCTGGGGTGAGGAAGGAACAGGCCTCAGGAGCCCCTCCCCCTGTATGGAGGACACACCTGTTGGGGCCAACTCTAAGGCAGTGTCAAATGCAGGTGGGACTCTGGGGTCCTTGCTAGTCCTTGGGTTTGGTGGTCCACTCTCTCTTGCTCTGGTGGTGGAGCAGCTGATGACTGCAGGGAGGGCAGGGGATCACTAGAGATCAGAGCTGTGGCTCTTCCTGTGAATTCCTCTGGGAAGACAAGACAAGTCTGGCCTGGGCTTCATAAAGTGGAGGACGTTGACCTCGCAGGATCCTCTCCAAGCCAGTTCCCTCGGGTTCCTGCTTTTCTGAGTCAGTTGTGGACCTGCTGTTCTAACTCCCAAGTGTCTGAAGGTCTTTTGGGTCCCCTCTGGAGTGGCCCACGGTGCTGTTGATGAGTCATCCGGGCCCGACACGGTGCTGACTCCCTTCTAAGAGTTTTCTCTTATGAAATGTCTGCGATGACAAACTGTTTACTGTATCCTATTTTCCATCACCTTGAGTTCCTGCAAGATCATTTGCCTATTAATATGATGTATCTGTCTATTTATCACTTATCCATCCGGCTATCTATCTGTTTCCAAAGGGCCCATCAGATAGGACCTGAGCACTCTGAACTTGTGCCCAACAGGCATGCCAGAACTTGTACTGGGCTGAGAGTCCCAGTTCTTGATCTGGTTTTATTGAGAGCAATTAGCATAAAGGGAACAGGTTTATAGGCAGCACTCATACTTTAAAATGTTTCATATGTATCGTAATCAAGCTCTTAAAAAAACAGCTCTGGAAGAAGCTGATTAATCGTCCCTTCCTCTCTTTCTCGGCCTACCTATGTTTGCAGTAGAGGAGACTCTTTCTCTGGGAACCTAAGCTCGCTGTCTAACGGGAGATGGACCCCTGCTCATTTAACCATTCTTTTTTTTTTTTTTTTTTCCCCAGGAAAAATGGACCAGAGCAACAATGCATTGCAGCAGGCACGTTCCTAGGGCCAGTCCAATCCCACACGTTGCTTCCTTCTTGTTTGCTGAAGCCAGTGGGCAGCAGAAGAGAGAGCAGGATGAAGGGGAGTCTGGGAAGGAACATGCACCATGGAGAGGGACTACATTTCCTAGCAAGACGGAGCACGCTTGCTGATGAAAGCACAGAAATTAATCCCACTCATTGTCACCTCTGCTTGGCCCTGTGGAAGATGTCTCATCACTGAATGGGGCAATGCCATCGAGAATGGCCTACTGGCACTTGAGACGGTGGTTCTGTAATATCTGAAGTTTGTCTGCAGCTTAAATACAATCAGACCGGAAGCAGAACAATGCCACTGGTTTGCCTTGCTTGATTTCAAGGAAAGAGGAGCATCATGTGCCTCTTCCTCTTTCAGGAGGCCCCTGTCCCTGTATCTGGATCACTTACCCACTTACAGGGTGTATTAATCCAGTTTCTGGCACTATAACAAATACCTAAAATAATCAACGCACAAAGAGAAAAGGTCACAGTTTTAGAGACTGCAGTCCATGATCTGGTGATCCATTGCTTTTAGGTCTCCAGCTGGGGGTGCTGGGTGGCCATGGTGGGGAGCAAAACAGGTCACCTCATGGACAGAGAATGGAAAAGAACACGCCCCCAGCAACCTAAAGACCTCCCATTAGACCCCGCCTCTTCAAGTTTCTTCCACCAATAGCACCAAGCTGGGGACACATGAGCCACTGAAGGTCATTGAAGATCCAAACTACAGAAAAGGGCATTATGGGTCCCTGCCTCCTTTACTCCTCTCAGTTTCATTCTTCATTGGTGGTCCCAATAAGAACCTGCACCTACCAAGACTTTGTCCCAGAGATCTCCACCTTCCTCTGAATTTCCCTGACCTTAGCATAGACCTGTTCAGTCATTTCCCCTTCTTTTATTCCTTCATCTACACATAACTTTCTTATATATGACTTTCAGATCAGTCTTAAGTTGCCTCATGAAATTTTTGATCTAGTCTCTCAAACACCTGATACCTCATTGCAAGCAGAAGCCCACATGTTCTAGTTCTTGGCTTTAGCACAGTGTTTTACTCTCATAGAAGCTTAAGAACTATGTTTGATTTTAATTTTACCTTCATTTTCTAAAGACTGATGGCAATGGCAATTCATTTTGTGGCTCTTGTCTTCTGCCTGAACGTGACGCCTGAGTGTCCATTAATTACTAAATAAGGATGAGCCCCAGGTTTGCTGGGAAAGAGAAAAAGTTCATCAAGGGATGTAGAAAACAGCATTTTATTTTCTGCTTTGTGTGCTAGTGTTGAAGGTTAAAAGAAATACATATGTATAGATCTTTTTTTTTCTTCTTCCATGTTAGATTTTCTCATTCTAAGCAAGACCTTAAAATCATTTTAAATCTCTTTCCCAGTTTTGGAATCTTTAGGTTATTCTTCCAAGACATAAATAAAAAGAGTGGTCACATTCCAGTGTTCAAACCCTTGAACATGAAATTGACACACAACCTTGCCTTACTATAGCATTTGGGTAATAGGCCCTTCTGTTACATTAATGGAATTATAATAACTAAGGGAAATTGAGGCAGGCATGAGAGGTGCTGCTTTATAAGGCCATAAATCACAGGTTAGGCCTGGTCATATTGGTTAAACTTCTGCCACTGAAATAAAATTATTACTTTAGTTCAGGAAATTGCTGCTGTAGTTCTGGCAGAGGGATGAACAAGACAGCACAGGTGAGCAGTAATTTTTTGACACATAGGTTAATTTTATTATGTGCTTTATGTATTTTCAATAAAATATATAGGTAATTAAAAATTGAACTGTGGTGTTTTTTTGGATTTATAATAATTAGCACATGCATTGCACTTTATATTTTCAAAAGCTTTATACATTGTTAATTAACCGTAGTGAGGCAGTGGGTATGATTATACCCATTTTACAGATGAACGAGCTGAACCATGGCGTGCTTAAATAAATTGCCCCGGGGAACCCAGCAAACTAGGGCAGAAGACAGGTTGAACTGCAGAGGCTGTGGCTCCAGCTCTGCTTTACCTCTCCAACCAGTAATCATCCTGCTGTACTTTTACTCAGGAGTAGACCTAGGCAAATGGAGCAGCAAACACTGATCTTTTTTTTTTCTTTCTTTCTTTCTTTCTTTTTTTTTTTTTTTTTGCAGTGCTGGGGATTGAACCGAGGGCCTTGTGCTTGATAGGCAAGCACTCTACCAATGGAGCTAGATCCAAAGCCCTTTTTTCTTTCTTATTTGGGGGAGTGGGGTTCAGTAATACTCAATTTTAATACAAGGACCACAAAATTCTTACTCCATTATATTGGATAGCCATATCCCTTAGAGGAGAGTAAATGTGTCTTATTCTCTATTCTTCACAGGTGGGTAAATGGAGACACAATGGCAGCCCAAGATACCAGTGAATCAGTGGCAGATCCTAAAAGATGATACCAAAGGTGCTGCATGCTACACCTGGCCTCTGCCTCCCTCCTTCCCCTCTCAGATCTCTGTGGGTTTGGGAGAGATTGAAATTGCCTATAATGACCCAGTCAGCATTTACTTTTTTGACTACCCTGCAAGCTGCCATTGTGAAACCTTCCAAAGTACAAAAGCCATCCCAATTCTATTCATTATTCTTATTTTGCCAAGAAGAATGAAGAAATATTCTTTTCTCTCTAATAATAAAGTTCAGTCATTACCTCCTGTTCCATCCCCAAATATAGCAGTCACTGAATGTACTAGTTTTATTCTCTTTTTCAATGTAACATCTCTAGAAAGGGTTACTCTTCTCCTTTGCTTCTAGTGCTCAACAAAGATCAAGGATTATATTTTCTATAAAACAGAAATCTCATTTTCCTATGCTTACTGCTCTACATATAAGTACCAAATAGGAGAATTAAATGCTGGATAACTAACCGTTCCATAAGCCAATAGTCTCAACTTCCCTTCTTCTGGAAAATGGATTTGGTTGTTTGCAGGCAGAATTCTAGATAGAGTCAAGTTTCCAGAATGAAGATGCATATCTTACTTGGGGCGGCCAGTCTTCTGTTCCCTGGAACATGGGGTCACCCACATCTTAGAAGAATCAGGGATTACAGCCCAAGGCTGATATTTGCATTGACAGTAGGCTTAGGGCCCCCGTTGCATTTTAATTTTTAAACATAGCTCCTTATATGCTGGTTTCTTATTGCAGAGACAGTCATCTGTTGGATTTTAAGGTGAAATTGGAATGGGAATAGAGCAAGGCCTTTTTGGCTCAAAGGTAGCTGTGTGGGAACATTCCAGAAGGTCACAATGGACAAGAGATTGCAATATGAATAATCACGTTACGAGGACAGGAAGATTTCTTGCCCCCATGCTCTGTGAGAAAGCTATTGGGATAGAAATTCATGTATTAGCAGAGTTTGGGGCAGTTTGAGCTAAAGACTGAATGATAGCACAGAGCACTGTGGGATGCAGAGAGTTGAAGCAGCAGCTTCAACGAGCTGAACTTGAACTTGCAAGTTCCTAGTCTTTCCTTTTGCTTTCCAGCCTGCTGTACTGGAAAGTATAGGGGGCAAAAGGGTGGCTGTCACCAACTTGGAAAGCTTCTCAGATGAAGAATTAAATAGTAGGGACCACATTGAAGTGATGAAGGAGGAGGAGGAGGCCTCTGGAACCAGGCTGAGGACTGAGCTCTACTCTGACCATCGATGACAAGCATACTTGTATTTTCAATTTTCATGTGTGATATTATGTGTGATATTTTTGATATCATGTCATATTATGTTAATTTATTTTTGAAGCACACATCAGTAAGAGTAAAATTACTTAAAGTAAAATAAAAGCAAATGATACTTATAATCTGCCAAGGCTCTATATACATCAGTTTATTCAATCCTTATGAGAACTCCATGCACCAGAATTGTCTCATTTTTCAGATGAGGAAACTGAGCCTTAGAGATGTTAGCTGCTCAACAGCTCACAGCTCCTCAGGGAAGGTCTTCAACTGGAACCCAGTCCATTTGATTCTGGTTCTTATTACTTCACTTATGAAGCTTTGGGGAAAGGATAGAATCAGGCAGGCTGGATTAACACCACAGTGTCTGGAATTTAGTGAATTCTCAATCACAGTTATAACTTGTAGTAATTGTTAACTAGTGTCCAATAACAACCAGCTCCTATTGATCTTGCTGCATTGATTAAATCCAATAACATAGGATCAAACCGTCCCAGATTTCCTAGTTTGGATGAGTTGCTCTGGGTATTTCCTGTTCATGGGTGCTGATTTACCCTTCACTAATGATTTCTGTCACATACAGAGGTGATGATTTCCATACACTGACAGTTTTGTTTAACACTCCGTCCCTGCCATGCCTACCGTCTATCTGGGATCAGCAAGGTGGGAAGGAAGGAAGTAGGCCATCCTGTCTTATCTTCTCCACTAAAATTTCAGTTGGCTTCCCTTGGATGGTTTGGTTGGTGCAGGTGACACGTGCGATATTTGCCACTTAAGATGCCTGTGTTCTTTGTGCCCAAAGGCAGACTGTAGCAAATGATATAAACAATGTAATCTTAAATTACTCATTTTGGAAATGCATATGCAAACAAACACAGATTTTAGCCTCATCTGGGAGACAAGAACATTGAGATTCATGTTCCTTTGATTTTATCAGTAATTTATCAGATTGAGGAAATTAGTGGGACTTATTTAGCAATGGAAAGCTGCAGCTCTCATTTTATTCTGGCCTCTGCTGAATAAATCATTTCACATCTTTCCACCTAATTCTTTATATCTGTAATGCTAGCCTGCCTCAGGATATAATTCACAGACTTAGTTTTTGGTACTTTGCAGGTACAATACAGGAGGATTATGAGAACCCTGGCTTAGGAATAAGGAAAAATTACTGTCAAACTTTTGGGTTAGTCTTGCTCAAGTTCCTCAGTCAGTGGATAAGGCTGTCTCCACTGCTGTTGAACCAGTAGTTAGGAAGCTATAGGAAAAAAAATAGTTCTGTTCATCCTATAGTATTTTTATGCCCACAGTATATTACCTATCAATATTGACTCCCCAAACACACATTAGGGAAGCAGCATAGGAAAGAGTGACTAACTGAATGGTCTGTATGTAGCTCTTGGAATTTTTATTATCCCCCAAAACATATCCTGATGTTCTAGCCAGTTCCCTTGCATCAATCCTGCATCTGGAGGTGGTCTCAGTGGACTGGGAATTACCTAGGGAAGCATTTTCAGATGTGGTTGCAAGAAGACTTCTTCAAAATCGAAGGGACTTCTGAAGCCATGTCATCTCTGCTGGAAGGTGGAGGCCTCATTTGCATCCTGGGGGTGACTATGTTTCAATGACAGAAAGGCATTTATTTAAGTAAAGGATTTTATAAATGTGAAGTAATGCTCATTCTACTGCAGTGCAGGTTCTATTTTTTGATGTGCAAACCTATAAGGTAAGATTAAATTCCTTTGCATAGCCCCCAAATCCAGATCTCAAGTTACTATTTGGAAACTGGCTGATCATTATCTGGAACCCTAGCTCCTATGATACAAATTGAGAAGAACACAAAGGAAAAAAGGAAAGAGGGCTAAGAAGAAAATAGGGGTGGGGTGACAACATGAGGTACCTTTCCATGTATAGTGCAGGTGGGTTGCTTCTTTGTGTTAGAAAGTCGCAATTTGTGCTGTGCTTTTGAGCAAATAAGTCATCCACCCTATGGAGATGAGTTGGTTGTGGACGTTGGTCTGTTTGGTGGTGGAATCATGTCACCAGCAGAGGCAAAGACACTTCATCCATGTAAGAAATGAACCCTCACTTCAGATTCTCATCATTTACCTTGACCTGTGACTAAACCAAACTCTTAGGGGCTTAATAACCACTGGAAGAAAGTGATGGCAGCCTAAGAAGAATGAAAAGACAACCGCACAGTCTCAGAACGGAGAAATACAGGCCCCGTGTTTCTGACTGAGCTTCTGAACTCTCTCTCTTTTGAGTCAAACGTTGCAACACTTAGCGTAGCTTTGCTTTTTTGCTGTATTTGAGAGCGGCTGGGAGGCCGTTGAAGATTGTAGACGGAAACGCCTCTCTGCAGCTCCGGTTGGAGGAGACCATAAAAGAAGTGAGAAGCTAATTGTACTCATTGCAAAGATTGTGCCGTGTCAGCACCAGCATTGTCTGTTTTAATGCAGGCCTTGGCCAGGGTCCTGTGAACCATTAATTAATATCCTGGGTTAGCTGTCAGCAGATAGACAGGTGTGCTGATCTTCACCCTTCCTCGGTGACGTTCAGCTGTGGATTTAGAATCATTTTCCTAATGAAGAGCAGGACCGAGGTTCTTTCCTTTGGGGACACACAGCCCTGTGGATTACACTGATGTCTAGACTGTTTTCCTGACCTTCATAATCACTCTAAGTCCCTATTGAAACGTGTCCTGGGTTTTACTCTCTCCTGAAACTGTTAACCTGCTGGGTATTTGACTGAGCTTCTGCAAGGCGCCTGTCCTTCAGTTTCTGGTGTCCGATGTTAAACTATCTTCTGCTTTAAGGCCTGTTTGGATCATCTGTGCCAAGCTTATTGGGAAATCGGTTTCATTTCATAAAGTCCATATGAGATGCTTCAAATCATCCAGCACTGGAGAGTGTAAAAAGACTTCATGATTTACTTCCCCCTAGGGAATTTCAAAGTCAATGCACTGAAATGACTCTGAATTCTGAATCTACCTCCTAAATTCCCTCAGAGATCCTTTTAACTGCCTGGTGCAGAAAATGGAGGTAATTTTAGATTTTTGGGACAAGAAGGGTCTACCTCATTAAATTTTACCACTGAAATCTCTATTGTTTCTTCCAACTCTTGGGTTTATGGGGCTGACATCACCCAGAGATGAGAGAGAAGTTTTCGTGGCAGTGATTCAAAAGCCAAACACCTCTCAGTTAGTCACTAAGTTAATAACAACACAAGAACTGTTAAAGATGTACCAAGCTCGCTAGAACTGGAATTACAACAACAACTTCTTGCTGTGCCCAGGGGGAAAAGCTGAGAAAACAGGCACTTCCAGCCAGATCAGAAGCAGGCAGGACCGACACCCGAGAGCCAAGATGGCTTGGTGGAGACCCGCACCTGAGATGGCCAGGGTGGGATGGCACAGGTTGGGTTCTCTTTACTGCCTAGCAAATTGCTTCTCTACCCATTGCTGGCTCCATTCAATGTCAGTGTGGCCCGGGACATTCTTCTTATACCTGGCTTTGGACTGGTCACAGCTTCTTTTCAATTTCCTCCCTCACTTGCAAATGGCAAAGCTTTTGCCTGGAGTCAAGCTGGATACTAAGCAATAAACATTTCAACTGATTTCCAACCCACCCCGTCTCCACCCCGTCCCGGATCACCAACTCCTCCTGTTCCCCGCCTATGTAACTTCATAATATTCACACCTAGTAGGTGTCAATGTTGCAAAAGAAGGAAAAGACATCAAACAAAACGATAAAGACCATCTTAGTTTTACTGTTCACCTTTCATACAGTTCTTCTATTTTGAATCTGTCTACCAGGTTTTTTTTTTTTTTTCCAAAGGAGTTGCTCTAAAAATCTGAGAGATATTTTATGTTTTTGCAGCTGTAATGGCTTTAAGACAAGAGCAGAATCATTTATTGGCATTTCTGACTGAACTTTCTGTTTTTATAGGTGTCTAAATGTGTTATCGAAGATATTTTGGCATTTACCAAAGACTCAAGTTTGTAGGCTTTAGTTAAGGACATGGACTACTTTTTTCTTTTCTTCTGTCTTCTTGAAAAAGAAGAAGTGGTTCAGTTGACAGGTGCTCTGGATTTTTGCACCAGGTCTTTAACAAAATTTATTTTGCTTGAGGTTGTTTGCACTAAAAAGCTAAAATTCCAGCACTCATGACAAGATTTTTTTGTTCCTTTCCCCTCCCCTCTGGCCAAGGCATGTCTCGTGTTTTATGTGAATGTCACTATTTCTTTTCCATTTCTCCTGAAGCATCATTTTCACATTGGTTCAAATTTCTCTGACCCAACATAAGCAATGATCTCCAAACTTGGTTATGTATCAGAGTTATGTGAGGGAGGATTTTTTCAGATCTCTGACAGGGGCTTAGGTACCTGTGCTTTCAAATCTCACCAGCTGGTCCTGGTTCTGAGCTGCTTGGGGAAGCACAGATGTTGAGAAGGTCAGTGTGAAAGAAGGTAGATGGGTAGGCAGAGCCCGACTTGGTGTGCGCGCCTCGCTAAAAAGCAAGGCTGATCTGTGGTTCACCGGTGCGCAGGTTAAACAAACACTGATTGAATACCCACTGTGTGCTGGCTCCATGCCAAAATGAATGCTGTCCAGTTCTGCCCTTGACGTTCTCATAGTCTAGAGAGACAGACGTGTAGACAGACGCTTCCATTTCCTGGGGTCCTGCGGTGCTGAGCTAAGTGCTGCGCACACGGCTTCAGAGGAGACTTCCCCATGATGAAGATAGTTTCCGTGAACCTGAGAAACAGCAGGAGTTTGTGAGCGGGAGAGTCTGAGGGACAGCTTGAGCCAGCAGGCCGCATGCAGGCCAGGTGGGAACGACGGGTGGCCAGGCTGGCGGGCACGGCTCACCAGGGGCATTTACACTTGAAGTTCATGACGTGCACCATCAGGGCAGACCTGGCTACAGTCTGTTGGGGATGGCCACCTCCCTGCCTCCCACGTTCCCAGAGCATTACGCATGTCAATGTAGGACAAGAAGCCCAAGAAGTTGGATGCTGTACGCAGAGGGGCTTTTTGGTTTTTGTCCCAAAGCATGAGTCTCCCCTTGTAATTTTTTGTACCAGGGATTAAACCCAGGGGTATTTAACCACTGAGCCACCCAGCCTCTTTAGTTTTTTATTTCGAGACAGGTTCTTGCTAAGTTGCTTAGGGCCTTGCTAAGTTGCTGAGGCTGGCCTTGAACTTTCAATCCTCCTGCCTCAGCCTCCTGAGTTGCTGGGATACAGGTGTGCACCACTACACCTGGCTTCTCTTGGATCCTGGGCAAGACGGGGGTTCTATAAGGACAGATGGATAAGCCTGGCATGAGGTGATCAGCCCCAATCTTGGAGCTCAGCCCCTGGGTCTCTTCTCTAGCTGTTGAAGGGATTTTGTAGACACCCGGTTTCCTGCATTTCCGCTCGTTCTGCTTCACACGGTCTACTTTTTCCGCTTGTTGCAGTGACTCCCTACCAGCAAAAGGCCTTCATATACATATTTCATCTCATCTGCTTAACAGTGTTGGAAAACTTAGTATGTAGAGGTCTCTGTGCTGGACCCAAAGATAGGAAGAGGAATAGGTAGGGAGCTCAGAATCTGGTTGGAGAGGGTCAAGCAAAGAGAGAGCAGCCGTCAGTGCCTGTAGGGTCTTACGGTGCCATAGGAATGCCAACCCTGATGGTGGGCAGGGTGCGGATGGGGACACTGACAGGGTAGAACATAACAGAGATATAAATTATAGCAGCGATACCCCAATTGTATAAAAAAGGATCACTTAGCAATAACCGAGTTCCAAGGCTAATACCTTCATAACCACACTGATTGAGACAGAAATCCCAGTCACCCCAGAAGCTTCCCACACCACACAAGCAACCGTTATTCTAGCTTATATTTATCTCCATGCTTTTCTTTAAAGTTTTATCCCCCAAGTATGCTTCTCTAATTGCCAAACTGACGTCTTACTTTGCCTTTTTAAAACAATTTTTAAGTGTCTTTTAAAGTTGGGTGGGGTTTTCAGAGTCCACTGAGATGACTTGATGAACCCACAGGGACAGTGACACTGGTGGAAAGACCCAAGAGCGGCATCAGTGTGTGAGGAAAGCCTAGGCTGGGCTGGGGTCTCCTGACAGGTGGGAGCGGCCCCCTCTCCCTCCGCCCATCCTTAGTGGTTAATTGAAAGAAGAGGAGACATCCTGGCCATGCTTACTGCAGGGACGGCCCCTGGAAGCCCCATAAGATATTTGCCGCTGGCTCAGAAGGCCCTGTGGACTTCTGTGACATGCTGACGTGCCACTTTGGTCTTTCAGTCTGTCTCATCCCTGTAAATACCAACCACAGAACCTTTAGGGTGAGGGTGGGGGGCACTTGGGTCAGCCCTCACCTTTCCTGTGGAAGATCTGAAAACAGAAGAGAGGAGGAGAGAAAACGCAGCAAAATACAAGAAAAACCAAAGCCAAAGCCAAAGCAGCCCCCGCCCCCAAACCCAAGTGAATTTTCTGGTGGGGTTGGTGTCTCTCCACAAAGCTCAGGGCAAGGGAAGTGAGGCCCGACTTGTAGAAGGCCACGGAGACCAAGCTCTGCTCTTCTGTCTCAGCCTGCAACGTTTCAATGCTCATTTTCTTTCTTTTTTCTTTTTTTTTTTTTTAAAGTTTCTGGCGATGACTGAGCTCCATGGCTCTGAAAGGGAGCGAGTTCCAGCCCGAGAGGGAAAAAGAACAGCACCCCTCCAAGAAGTAGGCTTGTGTTCTCTCTGTGTGGGCAGAAGCTTTTATTATTATTATTTTTTATTTCATACATCATTAAAATGCTTTGGCATCTTCCCTCAAGTCAGAGCGCTTTAAAAAAAAAATTAATGAGGAAGGAAAACCCTAAAAAATAAAATATGATTCTGATTATTTGCAGGGAGGTGCTATGAGAGGCGGGAGGCAGGGACGTGCTCCGTCACTGCTGTTTTTGGGGGTGTCTCCTGCAAGAGGACTTCACTCCCCCACCCCAGGAGTGAGAGCTTTGGAGAGCGTCCGTGGAAGTCAGAGAGCCTTCGTGATTCTGAGAACACATCCTTTCTGTGGCCTTGGGCAAGGCGCTTCACCTCTGGGTGCCTCAGTTTCCCCCTCTGCAAAATGGGGATAATGATACTTAATGACTTCACCGTGCTGAGGTAAGGATTAATTAGTTGATGTTTGTAAATGGCTTTGAAGCCCGAAAATGCTACAACAGAGCGAAGCATTATTATTAATAATACATTTCAACTGAGTTAATAATTGCATGTGCTGTCTCAAATTTCCCTAGCAGTTTCAGCGGGTGAATGTATTTTTCAGCTTCCCTCATTAAAAAGAAATAAAAGTAGCCCTGCTGGCAGAGAAGAGCTCTGGTCTGCACTGTGGGCACGGCTCTGTCTCTGCCCCAGGTGGAAGGATCTCTGCTCCGTGGACATTCCGTAGGAGCTTCTGTCACATGTCAAATGTCACAGACGGTGCCGTTCCTGCTCAGTAACCCTAAAAATGAAGAAAATGCTGGTCACAAAACACAATGAGAACCGAGCAGATCTGGGAGGTAACCACTTTCCAGAGTTGATTCGATTCCTAGGGTCTGGACCTAACCACAGAGTAGTTTATCTGTTGTCTGCCTGGGTTGTTTTTTTCTCTTAGGTCCCTTTTTTGGGCCTCCACCCTTTCCTGTGCTAGGTCACTTCAGGGTGTGTTGGCATATGTGTGTGTGTGTATGTGTGGTGTGTGTGTGTGTGTTTAAAATCTCTTGTGAGATCCATGTTCATCTCTTCCTTTCCTTTAGTTCAGCTCATTTTGGCATCATTTAACATTGGCCCATCAAAATGAGAAGAAAATTTCAGTGTGATATCACGATAAAGCCCCTGGCACATGGCAGAAGTTCAAGATGTCTTTATCTATTTGAGCTGGGTCTTGGGAGACTTCCTGAGTTCCTGATGTTGAACACCTAGAAAAATGATGTAATAACTAACACGTTTGTGATCTGCAGCTTCACTGAAAGCTGACGCTCCTGGCGGCCTTTGGTTGGGTGTGCGTGCTGCGTGATTGTATTAGTCCGTTGTCCGTTACTGTGTCAAAACGCCTGAGGCTGGGTGTTTTTTTTTTTTTTTTTCCCCCTAAGGAAAAAGGGTTTATTTAGCTCAGAGTTCTGCAAGTTCAAGGATATTCGGCTCTGGGGAAGTTCTCATGATGGATGGCATTCCAATGGCAGAAATGCTATATTGAGAGATAGGAGGCCAGAGCAAGGCAAGGGGATAAGCGTCCCTCTCTTTATAACAACCCCTTTGCAAGAACTAAAATGGGGTCCTGTGAGAACTACTTTAATCCCTTCTGAGAACAGTACCCTCAGTGACCCCGTGACCTCCTACTAAGCCCCGCCTCTTAAAGGTCTGACCATCTCTTAACATCACACAGAAGACAAATCTCCCAACATGTGAACCTTTGGGAAGACACACTCAGACTCCACCTAAACTACAGTCATAATTTTCCCTAAAGGGGTGTTGGATTTTCTAATTATCTAACCATCCTCGAATTCAGAGATTCTCAAAGTGAAGCCCCCAGACCAATACCACTGACACCCCCCAGGAACTGGTTAGAAATGCAGAATCTCAGGCCTCAGATTTCAGAACCATGGTTCCAGTTGAGTGACACATTCTGTAGTCAACAGTCATGCATTGGGAACAACAGAACCCAAGCCAGAACCCAGAGTCCTTATCTTGTGGTAAAATAGTGCCTGGGAAATCTGAAGGGTCTTACGGCTGGTCGGGAGTTGAGAAGGAAGGCATGCGGGGTCTTCTCCAGCTTTCCTGGAACTTCTACCTATGTTTCTTGTCCATCCCCTTTCAAGTCCTTCCTCTTTGTCAACCATGCCACTTAGGTCAGCACTTACACATGCCCAGCATCGTGAGGTGGCTGCCGTTTGACTTCTCAAGTCAGTTGGATGGCCCCTGAGGACAGACACCAGGTCTTCCTATTGCTGGCTTCTCACTGCAGCTCTCCTGGTAGAGTGTGCTCAGGGGATCTTTGCAGGTTGATCCCCTGTGAGCCCCAGCGTGTGAGCCACAGGCCTGTGAGCCACAGCTTGCCATCATTTCCGAACAGAAGGGTCAGGACGTGGTGATGAGGGTGGAGATATTTGTGGAGGCTCATCTTTACTATAGACAAGTGTGTTTGGATGTCGAATCTAAGATCATCACCTGCTCAGTCAGAACTATCATTTTTTGGGGGGATACTGGGGATTGAACTCAGGGGCACTCGACCACTGAGCCACCTCCCCAGCTCTATTTTGTATTTTATTTAGAGACAGGATCTAACTGAGTTGCTTAGTGCCTTGCTTTTGCTGAGGCTGGCTTTGAGTTTGCAATCCTCCTGCCTCAGTCTCCCAAGCCACTGGGATTATAGGCGTGCGCCACTATGCCTGGCTGGAACTGTGAATTTTTTTTTTAATGGTCAATGATTGCTAAGTGGAAGGTACTGAAAAAGTTTTTTTTTTTTTTTTTGGGGGGGGGGTGGAGAGGAGGACAGGGGGTTGAACTTAGGGGCACTTAACCACTGAGCCACATTCCCTGCCCTTTTTATTTTTTTATTTTGAGACAGGGTCTTGATAAATTACTGAGGGCCTTGCTAAGTTTCTGAGGCTGACCTTGAACTCTCAATCTTCCTGCCTCAGCCTCCTGAATTGCTGGGATTTCTGGCATATGCCACTGTGCCTGGCAAAAATTTCTTGATGTACTGCATTCTCCTGACAACCTGAAATTGAGGTATCCCCAGTTTTATTTAAATTTTACCTGAATTATGCATAAAGCAGTCATCAGCACTGGTTTGTCGAATGCTGGCTACCTGCTAAGATGTTCTGAATCTTACTCGCTGGCCGCTACAAGCTCTCAGCAGAAGGTGTATGTATGTCCCTGACTTTGGGAAAGGCTGGGGTTTAATTGTGAGAAACTTTGGTTTCCTTCAGCAGATTCTAGACTCGATTTGAGTAATTCAAGCCTAAGGGCTTGATACTGCCCTTGGAGAATGATAAATAGCAACCACCACGACAGGACTGGCCCCTTGAACTCAGTATCTCATCGTCTGCAGGACTCTTGGGTGCCCTGCAATCTTGAACTGATATCCTGGGGATAACAGTAATTAGACTCTTCAAAGTGCTTGGCAAACATTCATTAGCAGCGCTCAGGGAGAAAGAGAGAGAAAAGAGGAAGAAATGACAGGGGAATGTTCCCATTTTGCAGACATGGAAAATCAAGGCAAAAAAATTAGACGCCTCGCCTAAAACGGCATTCTAAAAACTGAATTTAAAATGGAGGTGGCTTATTTTCCCCTAAAATTGGAAAGTCCCTAGAAAGATCCGTAACTTCCCATTGTGCATTAGGGTTTCTCAACCTTTGTACCTTTGATACTTTGGGACAGAATATTCTTTGTTGAACGTGTGTGTGTGTGTGTGTGTAAAATGTGTTGGGGGACCACCCTGTGCACTATAGCAGCATCTCTGGTCTTGATCCAGTAGATACCAGAAGTGTCCTCTACCCTAGTTGTGACAAGCAAAAAATGTTCCAGACATTGCCAAATATTTCCCTGTGGTGATAGGACACAGGGGCTCAGACTGTGAACCACCCTTTTATACTCAATATGTGAAATTAACCTTTGGTATAGTAAGCTGCCTATGGTCCCTATAATTTCCTGAGCTTCGGCATTGACTGAGCAAGTATCAGAATTACTTTTCTGGAGGGCTTACTTCCTCAGTGAGATGCTCAAGCACATTCAAGACAGATCAGAGAAATTACCAAAGAGCCAAATCTATAGTCTCCCATGGTTGTGCTTGAATTTAGGACTGAGAATCAGACCTCTCCTGCCCCACTAAAAGATAGATCCATGATTTTAGAGGACTCAAGACATAGGAAAAGTGTCATGACTTCTTCGTCCTTTGGCATGAATCCACATTGTCCACATTTGGGCTTGATTTGGAAACTTGAGTTGCAAGAAAGTCTAACGTCCTAAATGGCAAACTGGCTTCCTTCATCTGGAATAAACCTGATTCAAAATGTCTCATTGCCTTCTGATAGCTGAGGTTCATCTGGGGCTACCCTGGGTTGGGAGTGGTAGAATGTCAAGAGGTGAAAGGAGGTTATCGTGGTAACCCCGAGGGGCCAGAAGGGTCATCTGGCTTTGAGATGCAATAGTTAATGTTAATGCAGATGCTTGTGAGAAGGCATGGGGCTTTTTGTTGCTGGCAAACCCCAAGGTTAAGTGCATAAGTCAAATGCCTGTAGCTAACCTGCTGCTTGGCACAGACTGGCATTTTCCTGGGGAACCCTTCTTGAGTAAGAGATAGCTTGGTGAGCAGGGGGCTTTCCTATGAGGTTACAAGGACAAATATCCTCAGGATGGGCCCTCGGTGGGGGGGCACATCTGTCCAGGTGTCCCTCCCTCCTCTCACTAGATTGGCTCCTCCTCTGCAGTCTAGGCTAAACCCACTCAGAAAGTCTATTACTCAGTTTGGGTAAATTCCTGCTGAAGACTGGTTTCTGTGGTGTGCATGGGGTTTGTGAGCAGTTTTGCATCTTGATGTCATCCATTGGGTTTGTCCCTTTCTTTGTCCTTGCGGGAAGGAAAGAAACATTTGCCTGGAGAGAAGTTGTCATAGGAGGCTGAACCTTAGAAGCTAAAAATATAGGTGATCCATTCTCCTGCTGTTCAACTGGACTTGGGGATGGGATAAAGAACACAGAGTGAGAGAGACCAGATTTCCCAGCATAAAACAAGTCAGAATTCTAGAAAGGACATGGAACCTGACTTTCCAGTGAATGTATCGCTATGGCTAGTTTGCAGATTTTGTCTCTCCAATTCAAGGAGGGAAACACTCACACCTTTAATAAGAGTTATAACTGACATGCAATAAATTGTACATGTTTAGATGTGCAATTTGAAGTTTTGACAAATCTGGTCACTTGTGAAACCATCGCTGCCATCAAGAAGGTGAACTTCCCCATCCCAAAGTTTTCTCATACCTTTGTAATCACCCTTCCTTCTGCCCCTCCCTTCTCCTCCCACCCATACCCAGGTAACCAGGGATCTGTTTTCTGTCACTATAGATTAGTTTCTAGAGTTTTATGAACAGCTTTGTATTCTTTGGTTTTGCTCACTCAGTGGGATTTTTCTGAGATATATCAGTGTAATAATTCATTTGTTCAATAATTCAATAATTCATTCCTCTATATTGCTGAGTGATGCTTCATTAAAAGGGATATATCATGATTTTTAATTCATTCACCTGTTGATAGACATTTGAGTTGTTTCTGGGTTTTGGCTGTTATAAACAAAGTTGTTACAAACATCCACATACAAGTCTTTATGCATTCATGTGCTTTCATTTGGGAAAATATTTTTATTTGGGTGAATACATGGAAGTGGAATAGATGGTTCAGAAGGTGGGTGTATATTTAACCTCTGGCAAGAAACTGCCAAACCATTTCCAAAGTATCTCTATTGTTTTATATACAGGGATGACTTTTTAATCTTTTTGTTTTGTTTTTTGGGAAAGGAAAGCACAAGAGAATCTAAGACTGTTGCCTCTCCACCAGATAATCAAAAGCACTGGTTGAACTGGAGTATAGATGTACTACCAATGACCATTGGGAGTTCCGCCATGATGTCTATTGGCAGTATATAGGTCACTAGCCAAGTTTCCTGTTTGTTTCTCATTTAGGGGTCAGTGCATCTTATGGTATCAATTTTTGTCAGAAGAAGTGGTCACCATAATCAGCAAATACCCCTAAAGCTTCACTAGACTGAACCATCCCCCTAGGGAGGTGAAGTTCTTTGAGTGGGGGATAGAGACACTCACTTCCTTATTTGACACATAGAAGTTGACCTGATTGAACCATTCAAACCCAGGTTAGTATGTTGGTTATCACCCCCAATTTCATACAGAACATTAAAACTCTGATACCAGAGAGTCATGGAAAAAATATATTTTCCTAAGTGACAGTATGACTCTCTTCACATTCCCAAGTGAGCCAATAATTGCAAGCCCTTGCTTTGCCTTTGTATTGTGGCCATCAGGGCTCAGGGAAATGAGACCATGCTGTTGGGTGTGTTCACTGAAGTCTAGCCAAGTCTGACCAAAGCTCAGTGTCCTTGAATGTTGAGGAAGGGCATCAGGGTTGGGTCTGGACACACAACATGATCTTACCCCTCCTAGGTCAGAGTTGGTGGTAGAGATTCCAGGAGATACACAGGCCGAGCAAGGTCAGCCAGGGAAGTCAGCTTGGAATGAGGCAAGGGTTTTCCAGGCAGTAATGGAAGGCTGACTGCTTGTCTGCTGGGTATTCTTTTCTCTGGTTTTTCTCACTCAGTGGGATTTTTCTGAGATATATCGGTGCAATAATTAATTTGTTCAATAACTTAACTGCAGGGCTGCATTTTTCCAGGAAAAGAAGAAAGAAATCGAAGGATTCTGCCAGTCCTGAACCAATATTTTGGCTTAGCTTTGGTTCTGAGTGGTGTAGGAACTGGATTTTAGATAAAGAAGAGAAGTTTCTGCTACCTTGCAAGGCAGGAAATGGTTTTTGGTCCAGGGATTCCTCTTCTGAGTGTGTAGGTGTCATGACTTCCTGTTTCTTTGTTTCTTTCTTTTTTCTTTGAGCTTTTTACACTTAGAAAAGTGTAAAATTATTTTGGTAAATTCCAATATATAAATTAAAATCAGACTTCATTCTCTGGGTCTTGGAGTGATCTCTCAAATCTGCTTTTTGTTTGGCACGCCGTGTGAACAATACAAAGTGCCTTTTCCTTGGAGGAGATTAGCATTGTCAGGCTGTTTAATTTAGAGGACGGTTCTAACTGGCTGCTAAAGTAAACATGGGGCTTGACAGCTCTGGTTTACTTTTTACTAATTCCACAAAGAGAAATAAGTGATAGAGATCAAACCATTATATTATTATTATCATTATTATTTAATATCTATTTTCTATTTTTTATTCTCTAGGAATCACCAAATTATACCCTTTAAAATGTCTTTCTTTTTTTTCTGTAAACACTACTTTGATTTGACTCTTTTTAATTTTTTAAAGAGTAAAATTATTCTTACCTAATTTCTGTGTAATAAATGAATGTAATGCAATAGCAAGATTCCCATCAGTGTACAGAGGGCTTATTAAAACTCACATCTTGGGCTGGGGATGTGGTTCAGTGATAGATACTTGCCTAATCTGTGTAAGCCCCTAGGTTCCATCCTCAGCACTGAAGAAAACCCTCCAAAACAGAAAACGAAACACAACAAAAAAAAATCCTACGTCAGATCTCTGATCTCACTCAATAATTTCTGATTCAGTGGATCTGGAGTGGGAGCTGATGATTTGCATTTTTTCTACATTTCTTACGGGTATATTCTACTTGTACATAATGGTGGGATTTGCTGTTACATATTTATACATGCACCCAATGTCATATAATTTGGCCAAAATAGTGATATCGATGATTATCAAACTGATAATATCTAACAAGTTCCCAGTGATGTTGATGCTGCTGGTTCAAGGCTCAGCCTTGGAGAAACACTGATCCAACCCAGAGACAACCAGACTGGATGTCAGGGGTTTGAGGTTCTAGACTCCCAGCATTGTAAAAAATTTAAAAAAAAAAAATTTATAATTTATTGACTTATTATAACTAAATATATTAGTGTGATTCATTATAGCATATTCAAACATGCAGGATTGTGCACATTTAAAACCTGATGGTTCCTTGGAGATTACTGAGTCCTGGGGTTGGCAGGCAAACTCCCGTCAGGAGCCAGATAGTAAATATTATAAGATTTTCTGACCACTCAGTTTCTGTTGCAACTACTCACCTCCTATTCCACTCTGCAATTGTAGTTTGAAAGCAGTCAGAGATATATGCAGAGTCCTGGCAGTATTCCAATAAAATGTTATCTGTAGAGACTGGCAGCCGTCAGACAAGGTCTCTCTTGCTTGCCACCCCTCGTCCCATATAAGCTTTCATTTTACAGGTGAGGAGAGTGAGTTCCAGAAAGGGTAATTGACCATGACGATCATGTAGGTAGTTAAATGCATGCTGTTTGACTACCCACTGGCTAGTTGTCTTGAGGTGAGATGCTTTACCACACCATCCATAAAGTAAGAAGGTTTGTAGTTGTTGGCATTAGTTGGCTAGGGCTGCTGAAACAGGATTCCATAAGCTGGGTACTTCAATAGAAATTTATTCTCTCACAGTGAGGTGTGATATTGGCCGAATTATGTTGTGTGCATGTAACAACAATTCTGGAGGCTGGAAGTCCAGCTCGCAGATGGCTGCCTTCTTGTGTCTTCTCGTGACATTTTCCTCTATGTACACACATCCTGGGGTCTCTGCCTCTTATAAGGACACCAGTCAGATAAGAGTAGAGCTCTTTCTAATGGCTTCATTTTATCCAAACTGCCCCTTTAAAGGCTTTATCTCCAAATACAGTTACATCGTGAAGCGTACCGGGGGTTAGGCATGCACCTTAGGAATCTTGGGTGAGAAGAGGGCATAATTCAGTCCATAATATGCCTATCGTTATATAACAAATTATTCCAAAACTTAATGGCTTAAAATAATAAAAACCCTCATTAACTCACAGCTCGTTTCTGTGGTCCTAAATCCAGGAGAAGCTGATGACTCTGACCCACGTCCTCTCGTGTGTCTGCAGTAAAGCTGTCAATCAAGGCTGCAGTGTCATCTAACAGTTCAACAGGGCAAGGGTCTGAGTTTATTCGTGGGGTTCTTGGGAGAATTCTGTTCTTTGCGGGGGACCTCTTCCTAGGGCAGTTCTGTGTGGCCACTGTCCTTCAGGCAGAGGAAGAGAGAGAGGGGTCGGGGAGCAAGCACGTTAGTAACCTAAGCTTGGGAGTGACATTCCGTCAGTTTTGTTTGTTGGAAGGAAGCCACACATCCAGGCTTCTGTCCATGGAAGGCATGACACAAGGGTGTGTACAGTTTGGATCTGGAATGTTCCCCAAAGGCCAGTGTTAAAGGTTTGGTCTCACCTCAAGGTGCTTTTGGTCTTTAGGAGGTAGGGCCTAGTGGAAGGTGGTCATGGGGGTTGTGCCCTCGAAGAGTGCTCTGTGACCTGGTCCGTTCCTCTCTATCACATTCTGGACTCGAGGTGAACCTCTTGCTCCTCCTTCCGCCATGACATGCTGTCTCACCACAGGCTCCAGAGCAACAGAGTCAACTGGCCATGGACTGAAGCATCCAGAACTGTGAACCAAAATAATCCTTTTCATTTTATAAGTTGATTCTCTCAGGTAATTTGTGACCAGTTGTGGATATTGACTAACACAGGTGTGAATATCAAATGATCAGAGGAAGCCAGCCTCGTGATCTAATGCCTCCTGGTCTGAAAATAGAAAAGGTTTTCTGGTGTGGTGTGGCATGTCTGTGATCCCAGCCAGGCAGGAGGCCGAGGCAGGAGGATTACAAGGTGACGGCCAGCCTAGTAGAGCACTTGCCTAGTATTCATTAAGCTCTGATTTCTAGGGCTGGGGAGATAGCTCAGTTGGTAGAGTGCTTGTCTTGCAAGCACAAGGCCCTGGGTTTGATCCCTAGCACCGCCAAAAAAAAAAAAAAAAAAAAAAAAAGCCCTGAGTTCAATCTCCCGTATTGAAAAACAAATCAACAAACAAAAAACAAAAGCAAAACCAAGAAACGCATCCTTCCTCAGTTTCTTTCAAGCCCTGTGACGTTTTGCTTTTCCATTTATTGGTCTTTTTGGTTATTTTGTTTAAGTTTGGAGAACTTCATTATCTTTGCAGTTACCTAATGAGTCTGTGGAACATAGAGAATATCTGTAGTAGATTTGACAGTTAGGGATTTGTGGCTTTCAATAATTTAGATATGAATTTGAAGGAACTTAACATCTCTCAGTACGACAGAGAGTATTCCAGAGATGGACAACACCAATATATAAACTTTAAACTTAAACTTTTTTAACTTTTAAACTCATTAAACTTTTTTTTTTTTTTTTAAACAAAGTAACATTGATACTCTTCCATTGAGAAATTTGTGCTTCTTCCCCTTGAATCTTGGTGGGCCGGGGGCTGCGCTGTGAGTGTTCCAGTGTGACTTAGGGGGTTAGGTAGTGCATGCCTGGTACTCCCAGTGACGAGGGAG
The DNA here is from genome assembly GCF_902686445.1 of Sciurus carolinensis. Classification (NCBI taxonomy): domain Eukaryota; kingdom Metazoa; phylum Chordata; class Mammalia; order Rodentia; family Sciuridae; genus Sciurus; species Sciurus carolinensis. Next base: position 14,934,246 of record NC_062224.1, read on the forward strand.
GCCGAAGGAGAATCACAAGTTCAAAGCCAGCCTCAGCATCTTCGCGAGGCCATCTTTAAAACAAAACGGAAGTTCAGAGAATGCTCGTCAGCTGCTTCTTGGCTTTCTATCTCTTCGGATGTTTACCCTTCAATACAGACTGTGCTGAGAGGAAGACCAAATTAACCTGGAAAGGAAGACTGTGTGGAAAGAGCCACACGGAAGGGAATGGAGACTCCCAGTCCAAAGACAGCCTCAACTGTCAGATCAGTGTTTGAGTAGGCCTTCGGACAATTCCAGGTCCCACCTTGGAGCGGTCCCCGTTGACGTCAAGTGAATGCCCTTCCCCTGAAGTCTTGTCCAAATTTTGGATTCATTGGCAAAATAAATGTGCCTTTGTGTGGGGTCTTGCCGGTTTGGAGAAGTTTGCTGTGCCGTATTAGATAACTGGAACTCAGAACTCACACACTCTTAAGTTTTTATACAATTGCATCGGGAAGGTTTTTTCATGATGTTACATGTCTTTCAAATCTTGATTTTTAATCATAATGTCACGTTCTCCCCTGTTTGCTTCAGTTAGTGTTGTGAACCTATAATAGGTACTTAAAAGGCAACATCAGGGACAATCCAGGATCATAGTGCAATCGATGACAGCAGCATGTATTACCCTTATCTGCTTCAAGGACTCCCTTGGACGGTTGGGTCTATTTTACAGTGGGCGGCTGTGCTTCCCAAACCTGCTGACATCGAGTTTGGTGTTAAATTTGGTCAAACTCACAAAGTTCTCTGAGCAGTGGTGCTTAATTCCTGAAAGTATAAATGAGCACCAACATTTATGTGCCATCGATCACTTTGACGTTCTCGCTGGTCATTTCAGAAAAGATGAATGCTGAGCTCGAAGTAGAAACCACGCACTCATGGAACTGAGTTATGTCAGTGGTGGGCAGATGTGAATTTTAAAGCAGATCCAAAAGAGAGAGAGAGAGAGAGAGAGAAATTTCTTTGCCCTGCCTGAGACATTCTATTTCTTTCCCAAGAAGGCCACAGATTCCGAATCAGTGAGGTGTGGTGAAGTGTATTCCAGGCACAGAGCCGGCAGCGTCTCTTCATTTCATTTCTTCTTCTAGAAGGTTCTGTGCTCAGTGTGACACATTCATGTGATTATTACTCTCGTTCAGTGTTGTTTTGAGACTTGTCTACGTACAGCCACTCATTCAGCACACAAAGCTTTCTTGAGCGTCTATTGTCAGGCCTTCTAAGCACTGTGGATAAAAATTAATCACACATAATTCCTGTTCGTCTTCAAGGAGTTCAGGCTTTTTAGGGGATTATGTTTCTCTCAGGGATCTTACATATTTCTCACTGTGTGACCATTCCTGATCACCACAGATCAGCTCCAATATTCCCAATTTCTTTCAGGAGACTTTTTTTTTTCCATGTGAAATGTTATCTGTTGATATAAGAACAATCCAGTTGTAAATTGGCTGTGGGTGTTAGATCGGGGTGTTTGTTAATGGCTCTCCTCAGGAGGTTAGCCTCTTGAATGTCCACTTAGAGGTCTGATAGACTTGAAAGAATAAGGAAATGGAGAATTCAGTCTGGCTTCACCATGTCCTAACTCTGACACTTTGGGCAAGTTACGGTGGCATCTGATTCCTCATGGGTATAATTGACCTGTTTGAGAGAACATTTCCACATCAAGGTTTTATGTTTCTTGATTTGATATCTGCGCCTCAGATCCACGGCTCTAGAAGTATGTGGATAGGCGAGCAAGCACTGTCCCCTGTCACACGCAGCAGCTCACTACCGAGGGTGGTCCCTGCTGGCTTAGGAGGTCCCCTTGGGGATGTCATGTGGTACGCCAGAGGAGAACAGTTTTCAGCTGGGCCTCAAATCACTTTAAAAGTGAAGATCTGCCTCTCATTAGAGCTGACCCCAGATGCGGCTGGCAAGGTCCTTGTGGGTTGCAGACTGTGAAGTGGTCCATGGGGAGAGAAGTCGCGCAGGTCTTCAGTAGGTCGCAGTGCTCAGCGAGGGAGGGTGCGATCGCCAGCTCTGATACCATATCGTTCTTAGTTCAAGGTCGTTGAGGTTAAAAACATAGTTTATTGGTATTCGACTTGAGATGCCACCCACGGACATACTTCACTGTGTGTGGTACTTCATTATCGGTACTACAATCACTACCCTTTCCAGCTTGCTCGCGCATGCTCGTCAGCTGATCACGGTAATGGCTGGAGTACCACCGCTGGATACCCTTCGTGACAGTATGTGACGCGTGATCTCTGGGATGATGATGGGAGTAAGACCACTTAGGAAAAGGCAATCCTCTTTGCTTTGGTACCTCTGAGTCGACTACCCTAGTCTTCCCCGGGTGGCATCGCTCACATTGATATTTTAAATTTTTTTAGATTTTTTTACAGACTGCATTTCGATCCATTGTACACAGATGGGGTATATCATTTTGTTTCTACGGTTGTGCACAATGTAGATTCATACCATTCCTGTAATCATACATGTACATAGGGTAAGGATGTCTGTCTCATTCCACCATTTTTCATACCCCACTCCCTCTCATTCCCCTCTACGTCATCGAAAGTTCCTCCATTCTTCTCTCACCCCCAACCCCCACTCCCATTATATACCATCATCCACTTACCACGGAAAACATTTGACCTTTGGTTTTTTGAGATTGGCTTATCTCACTTAGCATGATATTCTCCAATTCCATCCATTTATCTGAAAATGCCATAATAGTATTCTTCTTTATGACTGAATAATATTCCATTGTGTACATATATGTACACACAGTTTCTTTGTCCATTCATCTGTTGAAGGGCATCTAGGTTGGTTCCACAACCTAGCTATTATGAATTGAGCTGCTATAAACATCGATGTGGCTGCATCACTGTAATATGCTGATTTTAAGTCCTTTGGGTATAAACTGAGGAGTGGGATAACTGGGTCAAAAGGTGGGTCCATTCCAAGTTTTCTGAGGATTCTCCACACTGCTTTCCAGAGGGGCTGCACCAATTTTCCACTCCACCAGCAATGTAAAAGTGTGCCTTAATTTGGTGTTGGTCTGTCTTTTTATCATGTACTGGACTCTGTATTTCTTTGTCTAGGGTTGCATTCCTATTGGAGTTTGGTACATAATAAGTGCTCAGCCATATATGCATGTATATATGTATATACGTATGTGTATATATATGTACACATATATGTGTTTTGAGTGATTATTGAAAGAACTTCTTATTTTTTAAATAACGTAGTACAGAGGGTTACTTTAGTGACTACCCACCATATTGAGAAGACTACTGAAAGTCCATAATCTGCAGTAAATGATGATGCTGTATAATTTCATCTGAAGTCAATGTCACAACATCATTAACCGTTGGACAGTAAAAGATCATAAATACTTATTCCCCTGTATTAAAAGAGTCAAATGAACTTGCAGCTTACATGGGTGTGGTGGAGCTTTCTGGTGGCACTGTGCTATTTTGTCCCAAAGCCAGGTCGCTTTCCTGACAGCCTGGAGCACCCATGATTTACGCTCTGCTTTCTTCCTGGGTCTCCAGGGAGCCCTGAGTGATGAACCGGCTGGCACATTTTGAGTCATTGACATTTTCTTGATTTCAGTATAAGAAATCGGGTGGGACGTGGGGGAAGGTGTTGCTTTTCAGGTACCAGGAGTTTAGTTGGTTATTTATTTTTTTCATTGTAGCACTGAAGAAGTGTTATCGATTTGGGGAACAGTTTTGGCCTTAGTGTCTTTGGCATTTAAAAAAATACACTTAAATGATATGACAGTATTTCCAAGATGGCAGCAGGTAGAATAAGGCTCCTAGGGGTAACTTAAGTCATGTCTATTTTATTTTCTCCAAAATTTTATGAAATAGAGATGAAGAAAGATAATTATAAACATACTTATAGGGAAAAGTGGTACAAGGAATTAAAAAATATATTGTTAGTGTAGGTTCTTTTATCTGTGATGGTCAATTTTATGCATCAACTAGGTTGACGAGGTGTCCAGATATTTTGGTCAAACGTTTTTCTGGGTATTTCTGTGAGAGTGTTTTTGGATGAGATTGACCTTTAAATTGGTCAATTTGAGTGAAACGGATTGACCCCCTTTATGTGGGTGAGCCTCCTCCAATCAGCAGGTACTCTCATTAGAACAAAAACACCGGTTTTCTCCCCAAGTAAGAGAGGATTCTTGCTGAGCCTGGTGACACGCACCTGTAATCCCAGCAACTTGGAGGCTGAGACAAGAGGATCGCCAGTTTGAGGCCAGCCTCAGCAATTTAGTGAGGCCCTAAAAAATCTTAGTGAGACTCTGTCTCAAAATTAAAAAAAAATAAAACGGACTGGGGTTGAGGCTCAGTCGTAAGTCCCCCTGGTTAAATTCCCAGTATCAAAAACACAAAACAAAACGAGAAAGAGAGAGAAAGAGTGGATTTTCTAGCTGACTGCCTTTGGTCTGCATCTGGTCTTCCTGGGTCTAGCCTTGAACTGGAACCTCGGCTCCCTTGGGTCTCCAGCCTGCCAGCCTTTGGACTGAAACTGCACACTCACTTTCCTGGCTCAGACTGTCGGCTCACCCCGCAGACTTTAGACTTGGCAACCTCTAGTCCTGGCAAAGAACCTCTTCATATACCTATAGTATTTTCTACACAAACTATCGGGATTTGTTTTTGCAGAGACTTTTACATCACCTGATCTTGTCTGAATTCTACACTCAAGGGATCAAGTCCACGAGTTCCAACACGTGTTACGTGGAAAGGAGATGTCAATGGGCAGAGCAGGAGACCAAGGAGATTCTGTGTTGGAGATTAGGGGTAGGTAACGGGTCCCGAAGATCCAGCACAGGAAGAACGACGAAGATCAGACAGCATGGGAACTTCATTTCATTGAACCCTTTTCCTCTTATACCCCTTGGTTGAGTTTATAAATTTCCAACCAAGAATATCTCCATCATACAAGATTCAAGACGTTCTGTTCCTATCCCTCCTACCGTGCAAATAATTGGTCCATCTTCCCCACTTCCCTGTTCATTTTCTCACATCCCCCAAGATGGACAGGGGAGGTACTGGGTGGGGATTGAACCCAGGGGCGCTTAACTGCTGAGCTATGTCCTCAACCCTTTTTATTTTCTATTTTGAGACAGGGTCTTGCTAAGTTGCTGAGGCTGGCCTCCAACTTTCGATCCTCCTGCCTCAGCCTCCCGAGCTGCTGGAATTATAGGCTTGGGCTACTACACGTGGCTCCCCGCCAGGGTTCTTGAAATGTGGGTCAAACACCATGCTTGTCACTTAGAGAGAACTCAAGAAATTTGTACTAAATAAATAAATCAATAGATGAATGAAGGTTTTGGCCTTAGCAAACTATCTTTCAGCTTGAGGATATTAAGAAGGACATTCTGTAAACTATTTCTTAACGATCACATCGGAAGACCTTTATGGTAGTGCTGTCTTTTTACCCAGGATGAATGACATTTGGAGAGCTTAAAACAAATGACTGGTCGCGTTTAGTGACTCTTTGCAAACTAACTGTGGGAAAGACAATGGTAATGAGTAAAGGTTTTGAGTCATTATTTTAAGAACTTAACTGTGCTATTTCCCTGATCTCAGAAGAATCATTACATCTGTTTGGTTCCACTGAGTTCCAGGATCTTTCTGGCCCTGGGTAGACAACAGGGGAAAGAGAAGCCTGGCTGGTGGGGAGGAGAAGCTAAGACCCTCAGGAGGAGCTGGTGGGAAGTAGTTCTTTGCCTAGGTGGCTTCTCCTTCCTGAAGATTTTAGTTACAGTACACTTTTTATTATTTTGTTCTCAATTTTAACTGTTGAGGATATTACCTTCATTTGCTCACACAAGGTTTACACACACACACACACACACGGAGGGAGACACAGGGAGACCAAGTGACCACGTGGGTGGACCAGCATAGGTCACAGAAGAAACTTGCTCTTCCTAACTTAATATTTCTCCCGTCCCAGAGGAGGAGTCAGCCAAATATTCTGACATGGAGTCACACCTCATGGTAATAATTTCCACCTGCCGTCGTGTAGGCTTGGATTATGCATACAGGTGGTGGTTTTATTTTTTTCCATCCAAGAATCTTAAGGTACCTCAGAAACATTAATTAGGTCCTGGGCCTCTTTGAAGTTGATCCTATCCCCATATACACATGATGAAATGCAGAAGGGAAGAGGTTAATTGAGTAAGACCAGGACCACACAGAAATTCCATGAGAGAGCCAGGGAGAGATGGCTTCCCAGTCTGGGGCCAGAACAAGGAAACACTGAGAGGAGATGACTGCTGGCCAGGTGCTTGAAGCTCACCTGGAATTTCCATCCCCGATTTCCTTTACAAGTCAGCTCCCCTCTCCCCTCCAACACCCTGCACAAAGAAACCCTAAATAACTCCGGGGTAATTATCATCACTCTCAGGGTGTGTTACCTGTAACCTACAGAACTGCACAGTGCCCTGGGAACAGGAGCCAGAGAAACACCAGCCCTTCAGTCCTCAGTGAGAGTACATGTTCTTGTTTAGGACTGTGTGCACGCACACACACACACACACACACACACACACACAGAGTTTTTTTTTTTTCTTAAATTGAGATCTTCCAGTTACCTTCCCACAATTAAATCTATGTAGTGGAATATAAAGTTCCCCAAAAGGATCCAAGGCAAGGGTTGCTCCTTCCTCCCACTTAAATTGTGCAGAGATTAGTCACTGAGTCTCTGAGAAGGCAAAAGCAGCAGGTACCCAGGTGAAGAAAGAAAGGAATAGAAGATCGAAGAGTCAGAAACTTCATTGAGCATGACGAAAGAGGATCTCAATGAAAATGCTACCTTTTATGTTCTTGTATCTCTTCCTTCCTTCCTTTTTTTTTTTTTTGAATGTTTTGCATTTCTGTTAAACTTCTCAGTTGTCTCTCTTTTCTCCAAACCATTCTGATAGGCCCTTGAAGGAGGAGCTTGGGCAGGAAGTCTCATCAGCTTGGCTACCTCATGGCCAGCCACCTTCTGGTGGTGGTGGTGGTGTGTGTGTGTGTGAGTGTGTGTGTGTGTGTGTGTGTGTGAGTGTGTGTGTGTGTGTGTGGGGGGCTTTCTTATTTCAAAATCTCTTAACCAGAGCTGCTCAAGGCAGGTTCTTGTGGGTGAGCAAAAAGGAACACTGATTTCTCAGAGGGACAAGACTCTCCACAGATGGTAGGAAACGCAGTAAGCCCTAGTTAGGGCTCTTTAGTCAAAGGCATGCTCTCCTGGATGTCTGCAAGGAAGCAGGATGCTCTTGTGGGCAAGAGAGGACCAGGGGTCTCAGACAAGCAGCTCAGGGATGTTACTGGAGTGGGGCAACTGAGAAAAATTTACGGCGCAAAATGTAAAACCCAGGTCTCAACGAATTGTTTTGAGAGTGTGATCACACAGATCAAGAACAGGAAGGGAAAATGGAAGAAAGGAGGCCAGAGGGAGAACAGAGACACAAATGGTAATTTTAAAAAAAAATGGAATAGGAGAAAAAGGTACCACAAGTAGAGGACAACCTTTCCTTCTTAAAGAACAGCACTCAAGAAATAGAGGTTCCAGAATCCCTGGCAAGGGCCCGGCTAATATTATGTTTATTTGTAGACTGATTTTGATAAGAGGAACCAGCCAAGGCCCTAAAATATGGCAGACTTAGAAGTGGGAGATTGCTCCTTTTGCTCTGAGCCGAAATTGCCCTTCCTCCTGTGCCACCACCCACAGCCTGTCCTGTGTCCATACCCCCAGCCCTTCTTTGCTCAGAGAAAGGCAGGTGCTACTGCCCAACAGCCACACAAGCACACTGCAACTTCAGGGAGGGACGGAATACCATTTTGGCATTTGGAGCTGGACAAACTCTCTGCCAATTTCCTCTAAGTTCGCCCTCTCTTTCAAAATTCCGAATAACAGCACACAAACATCTCAGCTCCTCCTGGCTGCCTTCCCCTCCTGGAGCAATTAGCCGAAATGCACATTATGTTCTCACCTCATCCTGAGTTTCCATGGAGTTACCGCTGCCTCCCTTAACCAGAACCAGAACAAGGGCCCGGGCTCCTCCTTCCCGGAGGGAGGTGTTCGGCTTCTCCGGAAGCATATGGAATTGGAATGGCCCTTTGTTTCCAGTTTGGATCTGCCAAAGGTTTTGACCTGGCCAACTGGCTCTGGGTATTCTCAGTCTTCCTGGTTATAAAATAAGGAAAACTTTGATTTCTCTGATGCTTTTCAGAGGGATAGTCAGAGGGGCGATGGTGCGTGGTGAAGAGGCAAAAGGGAAGGCAAACATGGAGAGCCTGGGAGTTCTACAGAGGCTTCTGGACTCACTTTAATCAACAATGGGGGCAATCATGGTTTTGAAGCAGAAATATGACATAATGACAGCAAAATTCATTTGTTCAGATGGTGGCTGGGGGTGTCAGGGCTCAGGATTGGAGGCCAGGTAGCCAGCTAAGGAGCCGCCATGATATTCCAGGTCTGTGGTCCTGTGGGTGGACTTTGGTTGTGGATCTGGAAATGGAAGAAAGAGATTGGTCCGATGACATTCTCAAAGTGTCCCCTAACCCCACGAACCTCCTGGCTTAGACGCTCTCGGGTAGGGCCCAGCCATCAGGGTCTTAATAAGCCCTCCTGGTGATTCTGATAGAAGCTGGTTTGAGAACCACTGCTGTGTTCTAGTGGGCGGATGGTGCACATCGGGTCAGGACCCGAGGGTTCTACTTCAGATTTCAGATAGATAGTTGGATGGGATTAGATGCATCCCTTAACCTTTAGGGGCTCTCAGTTTCTCATCTCTAAAATGTGGTGCAACAATTAGGAATGGTGTTTTTGTTCATATACAAGAAAAATCCAAATAACAGTGGCACAAAAACCGAAGGCTTTATCTTTTCACATAAAAGATGTCTAGGGGGAAGTCATCCAGGACTGGTGGGGCAGATCCACAGTCATCAGGGACCTGGGCTCCCTTCATCTTTTAGCTTTGCTATCTTCAGCAAAATACCTCGCTGGTGTATTGGTTTTGTGTTGTCGCTATAACAAGTGGCCACAAACTCAGAATAGCATGCATTTATTATCCTACAGTGTGAGGTCAAGGGTCCAAAATGGGTTATAATCAAGGGGTGAGTAGTTTTGCTTTCCTGCTGGGGTCCCTAAGAGGGCATCTGTTCCTTTGCCTTTTGTAGCTTCTAGAGGCCGCCAATGTTGCTTGACCTGTGGCCCCTCACCCATCTTCACAGCTAGCCCCGTTGGCTCATCTCACAGTCTGCCATCTCTCTGGTTTTCTTCTGTCTCCTTCTTCCACTTTTAAGAACTCTTGTGATTAATTGAACCCAACTGGGTAATCCAGATGGTGATGGTAATCTCCCCATTTTATAGTCAGTTCATGAGTAATGTTTAGTTCAAACGGGGCACAGTGGCACAGACCTGTAATACTAGTGACTCAGGAGGCTGAGGAAGGAGGATCGTAAATTTGAGGCCAGCCTCAGCAAGTTAGCATAACCTGTCTCAAAAGGAAAAAGGACTGGGGATGCAACTCATTGGTAAAACCCTTCTGGGTTCAATCTGCAAAGGAAAGTTTAGTTCATCCATGACCTTCATTTCCCTTTGTCAGATAATGTGGCTTACCATGGGTTGCAGAGCGGACGTCTTTGCAGGAGGTGGGGTGGCATGATTCTGCCTTCCGTCCTGCAGGCTGACTCAGGGTCCTTAGTAGCTACAATTCCGGCTCTCGTGTCAGATTGCCAGGCAGCAAGAAAGCGGAAGTGGGAAGGACGAAGGTGATACCTACCAGCTAAGTTGGAGCCAACACATTTCTGCCAACCTCTCCTGGGCCAGAACTTAGTCACCTGGCCACACCCGGCTGCAAAGGAGGCTGGGAAGTGTGCTCTTTTCTTCCTGATGGGAAAGCGCTCAGCTGAAGTTAAGATTCTGTCACTATGTGGGAAGGGGGAGTGGCCGTGGGAGACCGGTCTTGATTTCTCCTGGTTTTTCTATCCTCTGAAGATTTCCCCACCCTCTGGATCTAAGTGTAGAAGGTGATGGCGGTTTTAAGCTGAGAAAAGAGATAGAAATGAGATGTTGGAACAGAGGGGAAAAGAACATCCTGGTTTTCCACTTTTTTCTTCTTTTCTTCCAGGGTGATTGGGTTCATTTTTGTAGGTCCGAGCATCTTACGGAACCAGACATGTTACGTTTATCGTCACCCACAACATGCAAAAGGGGCCTTTTTGGTGGCGTAATCCTCTTTGAGCCCTATTAAAAGTGTTTTATTATTGAACAAATAAGTCGTCATTTCTACTTGCAATTAAAAATTGGGGAGACACTTATCCCTACCTCCCGAGCTGCAGCTGCCCTTGTAACTGTGTTCAGACGGAGGTGCTTCAAACGCGCCTTCCAAGAACCATCTTCTCTATGAACAGGGACCCTGTCTTGTCCTGTCTTGTTCAACAAACATTGCTTGGTATAGGCCTAAGGACAGAGGAGATCAAGTTTGCAACTTTACTTTGATGCACCTTTGATTTGAAATGATTCAAAGCTCAACAATGTCTTTTTTTTTTTTCTTTTACTTTTCTTATTTTATTATTATTTTTATTGACTTATTTATTTTTATTTTTCACAGACTGCATTTTGATTCATCGTACACAAATGGGGAACATCATTGTGTTTCTATGGTTGTGCACGATGTAGATGCACACCATTTGTGTGACCATACAGGTACATGGGTCATGATGTCTGTCTCATTCCACCCTCTTTCATACCCCCTCCCTCTCATTTCCTTCTAGATAATCTAAAGTTCCTCCATTCTTCTCTCACCCCCACCCCCATTATACGTCTTGTTTAAAAATCAGCTTCCCACTTCTGGGCATTGTGTCTATGATTTTGTCTGCAGACACCAAATTCAGGAAGACACTTAAAAACACCGTCAACATGTTTTCCAGTGGACATTCTCCTTATGTCCTTGAGGTGCAGCTGAGAGAACAGAGAGCCTCATGGCTGAGAGGAACCTGGGCTGCTGGGGACAGCGGTCCTGTCTGCTCACTCTGCCATTTTCTTTCTTAAAGTGGGGAACCCCTGCCTGATGCGAGGGCTCCAAGCCAGGAGTCTGTTCGTTGGAGAGGTGGCCGTACTCCCTGAGGGGAACATGGAGGACGAGCGGCAAAGGACCCCCTTCCACAGGATTGGTCTAATATCAACGATAATAACCGTAATAATAATCCAGGCCTTCATGGGCGCTTTCACGGAGGAACCAAAAACACATTACCAGCATTAACTCATTAATCTTCACAACGCCCCTGTGAGGGAGAATTAAGTATAAGTAATCATAATTATTACTGTCATTATCCTTCAAACAATTCCCAGATGTTCTGTGGCTGAACTGGCATACTTTGGGGATATTTTTTTTTTTATAGAGACCCTATACTTTTGGCAGGAGTTCATATTTTTTTTCCTTGCTCACTCTTGGCTTATTGGACAAATATGGAATTTTTTGATGTGTGGGGTCCCTGGAAGGAATGGGGAATCATTTCTAGGATATGGCGGCCTCCTGGTCCTCTCTCTTGGCTGTTGGAAGCTTGGGTGTCTAGAGAGGATCCAGACTTAGGTTCCTGGAACTGTTTACAGATACCATTTTCAAACTATGTATGAGGCCTATGATTTCAGCCTTATCTCTTCAGGTAAGGACTTGAGAAGTTTCATCCTACATGCAGCATCCTGTTTACTCTGATACCATTTAAATGAGAACGATGTCCTGAGCAGAAAGCCTCAGAGGCTTCCACACAACTGGCAGTATCCTCTGCATGTGGCTACAAGTCCCCTGGGAGACACAGATGTGTCTTAGCCATGGGTGCAATCCTCCTGTCTCACCTCATGCCCTGTTCTTGGGAAAACAGGTCATCTCAGAGTTTCAGGAAAACCCCAAGGAAAAGAGAAGCCCTCAGAGAAAGCACACCAGAATATTCCACAGGGGCAATGGACAGGTCAGCGTCTGAGAAATGCCAAACGGGTGCAAGGTTGCCAGGATGGTTTATCACTTCTGAATCTTCTGAATTTTATTTTAGTATCATACGAGTAGTGTCATTGATAGAGAATTTGGAAAGTGTTTGGAAAGGATAAAGAAAAAAAAATGAGTCACCTATAAATCCGGTACTGAGTTAAGATTCTGATGAATTTCCTCCGACACCCTTAGCGTTGATGTTCAAGTTGATATTACAAGATGTAGACATTCTATGAATTTTTATGTTGTTTGAAAATAGATTAGGACATACACATCTGGAAAAGACAATAAAAACAGACTGTGAAGCAAGTAGGGAAGGAGTCAAAGGAAGAATCATTCAGAAGTTCTGTGTCCTAGGGCACAGGGTCAGAAGGACCAGGAGGAGTCCAGTCCAGTGCCTGGCAGAGAGGTGAGGCTCCAGAAAGATTCGCTTCAGACATGGTGAGAGAAGCCAGTTCCTCGGCACAGGTGGAAAGAAGAGCTTCTGCAGCAACAGCAATAGCTCCTGTGGATTCAGCCAGGTACTTTCCATGAATGATTTCTAATCTTCATGACAACCTTACCAGGTGACGCAGCCATGAAGGATGAGAAGTCAGGAAGGGCTGGAGGACTTTTCATGAGGTGGTTACTGGGGGGGACACGTCAGCTCCAGCGAGGGCGGCTGCAGAGGGACGTGGGGTTTCTCAAAGGGCAGGAAATGGAGAGTGTTCCAACAGGATGGTTATCCAAAGACGGTGCGTGTCGCAGAGTCCTGGGCTGACGACTGTTGGAGGAGAAGATGGCTTCGATGGTAGAAAGAAAGTTGTGCACAGTAATAAGCTTACCATTTCCATGGATTGAGAAGCCAGCAGGGAAGGAGAGTGAGAGAGATGAGGTGTGTTCTCATGGAATTAGTGCCGGAGGAAAAGTGACAAGAAACATGGGAAGGAGCTGGGATAAGATACTCATTCATTCAGCAAATGGGTGTTGTCCTTACCTTCTGAAAAACATCAAGTCCTCTGAAATTAGACTGAAGGAGAAGATGCAGGTTAATCAGAGGATTTTTTTTGGTTGTGGGTACTGGGGATTGAACTCAGGGGCACTCAACCACTGAGCCACATCCCCAGCCCTGTTTTGTATTTTATTTTGAGACAGGGTTTCACTGGGTTGTTTAGGGCCTTGGTTAAGTTGCTGAGGCTGGTGTTGAACTCGAGATCCTCCTGCCTCAGCCTACTGAGCCGCTGGGATTACAGGCATGCACCACTGTGCCCGACTTAATTGCGATTATTTTGAGGTGAAAATGTCAAGGTTGTGTTATAGTCACATTCTTCAAAATATGGTGGGGGTGAGATGGGAAATGGAATAAGGGAGAATAGAAAACCTAGGAACATTCTCTTTGGAACAGAACAGGGAGTCTACAAACTGGTACCCTCATTGTGGAAGAGTTGGGGTCTCGTCATGATGAGGATTTTTGGTTCAGGCTCAGCAAGTTTCATCTCTTGGCTTCTGCTGCAGTTTTGCAGCCGGGTGTCCACATGTGACTGAAGAATTAGGGAGCTGGGATAAGTACCAGTGGCTTTGGCTCAGGAGTCTGGTTGAGTCAAGGGCGCTGGGAATAGTCGTCGGCAATTCTTCCATGGTTGACAGTAGGATTCTGGCCAGACAGGGGTACAAGTGCAACCAGAGGCTGCTGAGGGCTGACAGGAAAGCAAGACAAGGAGCCAGGATCAGTTCACGGGAGCGAAGACCTGATGTGGTCAAGGAGCTGGGAGAAGGGCTGGGAAAGGAGGAAGTTTGGGCTCCCGGCAGGGCTGAAATCAGATGGTAAAGGGACCCAAGCAGGGACAATATTGGGGGCAGGGGGAACGGAAATGAAAAGGTCTTTGAGGCTGAGAAGACCGAGATGCCAGCTTCTCATTGCTTTTCACCTGTGACATTCAAGCAGATAATGGTGAGCCAGAGGGACATTGATGTTTTGCAATTGTGGTTGGCCAATGTCAGCAAAAAGGCCTTCTTCTTTGATTTCTGGAATGGATGAACCATGAATGTGTTTGGAAACACTCAGCCTTGAAACCTGGGTGACACCATGGGAGAACTGAGCTCAATAGACTCGCTTCACCTTCAGTGCTTCCTGTCCCCCTGTGGGGCCTCCTATGCTCCTTAAATACTCTAAACTTGTTCCTGCCACAAGAATTTGGAATTTTCCATTCTCATCTTCTGGAAGACTCTTCATTTGGGTCTTCTCAGGGCTTTCTGTTCATATGAGTAACTTCTTCCCATTATTCAGGACTGGGCTTAAATTGTCACTTCCTCAGATAAGTCACCACAGTACACTCTATCTGAAGCAGGTATCGTTCTCTCTGGTCAATGTCCATGACTTTGCCCAGTTTGATTTTCTTCTCAGAATATGTAATACTCTTTATGTATTTTGCTAGTCAGTTCTCTGTCTCTGTAACAAATGCCTGAGGTAATAAACTTATAAGGAGAAAGGATTTATTTGGGTTTACAGATTTCAGAGGTTTCAACTCATGGTTGTTTGGCACCACAGCTTTTGGGTGTGTGACAAGGCAGAACGTAATGGTGTTAAGTGTGCAGAGAAGCAAAGCTACTAGCCGTGTGCTGACCCGGAAGCAAAGAGTGAGAGGAAGGGTCCAGGCTTCCAATATCCTCTTCATGGACACATGCCCAATGACCTCACTTCCTTCCATTATGCCCCTCCTCCTAAAGGTTCTGCCATCTCCCAATAGTGCCATCAGCTGGGGACTAAGGCTTTCACCATGAGCCTCTGATGTACATTTACGATTCAAAGCATAACATTTATTATTATTACTGTTTTACTCACATATTTCATCTTGACTGTCCCTCCTCATTTCCAAGCTTCATGAGGGTAGTGACCTTCATTCTAATTTCCTGCTAATCTTCAAATCTATAACAGTGCCTGACACAAAGTAGATGTTCAATAGAAATTGTTGTATTTGAATAAAAAGAAGACACAGAAAGATGAAGGCCTGGGAGAGATGTCAAAAGAGATCAACGCAACTTTGTAATAAGAAGATTGACACTGCAGGGCAGGAAAATAAAAAAGAAGTATAAATCAAGAACCCGATTACCAAATAGTCATTTTGGCATTGGGAGGTAGGAGTCACATTTAATTTTAAGAAAGAAAAAGGAAAGAAGTGAAGGTACAATATATTTTAGGAGCTCATCTGTACATCTCAAAGAATGAGATGAACCATTAGCAATAAGAATCGGAGATAGGGAAGTTTAATTTAGGGTTATATTAAAAAATCCATTTCTGAAAGTTAGGAAGAGAAGCATTATACACATAGAGCAAAAGACAGATGAGCAAAGGAAAATAACTGAATGGTCATTACTGAAGCAGGCCTCGATGGAGATAAAATTATACATTAAGTCCTGCAGGTGTTTGGAACATTGAGGGAGATGCAGAGTTTGGACAGAGTGATGTTGGTAAGGGGGAGAAAAGGGAGGGGTGAGAATTCTCTCCATAAAGCGACAATTTTCTCTTTGAAGATATTGACAAGATCTTGGGTAAAGATGCAGAAGAAGAAAGGTGGATAAGGAAGACTTTAAAGTTCTAAAGCAGAAAGAGTCACGTTGGGTTGTAGGCGTAGGATTCAATCAGACGGGCTAGTTAGTGAGGAGAATAGCAGAATTAAAGAGAGAAATTCATTGAGGTTTAGTAATTATAGTGCACGCAGGAGAAGATAAATATCTTCTCTATATATTACATCATTGTTAAATCTCAATAATTTTAAATATAATTAACCTTTAATGATGCTTTAAATTTAATAATACAGTTATTGCATGGGAATTGTCTACAAGCCATTATAAATCTATTTGTTTAGGTTTACCAACCAGGTAATAAAGTGGATGTGAAGCTCAGGGGGTGAGTTTCAGAGTCTAGGGTTGCTTATTAAATGTCTCACTCAAGGTAATTGATTGTAAAATCCACCTCAAATCATACCAAATAAAGGGTGTTTTACAATAAATCAATTAAAATAAAAATTTCTCTTTTGGCTATTATTTCCTATTTTTTCTCTCTTCTCTCTAAATATCTACCCTGGGGGACCATTTCCCCCCTAACTTTTACTACATCAGGAATTATAAAATCTGATCTGTTTTAGCAATCCTCCTTCTCCTTCTTCTTCTTTTGAAGGGGAAAGGGAAAAGGCTCCTTAAAAGATTTCTCTTCTTAAATATATTTTTGACCCAAATACCTGCAGACTCAATACAAGTAGTCCTAAATTATTATTCTCTGTTTCCAATTATCATATCTAAACAAAACAAAACACCTTTCCCCCTTTATAATTGATCAAAATATTTCTACATTCATAGCACAAATAAAATGCCCAAGCATGGAAAGATTTCTTTAAGTGACAGCAGGCTAATTTCTCATTAGAAAGTTTTGATATGTTATTATAAGCATTAAATTTAAAGACTGAAAAACAAAATCTACTATCCATGACTTAGAAGGAATTAATTCTTGGTTCAATGTCACATAACAGGTCTTAGTTCTGCAAAGGACAAAAAACAAAGTTCACGTCAATGTCCGGTTTTCTGCTTTTTTTTTTTTTTTTATTTTGCATTTGACCAAATTTCAGTAATGACTTAGGGAATGGCTTCTCTAGACACAGTATTCTAAATGTACACATTGGTGGTCCCCTTGGATTTTTGCATTATTATCAGATATTTAGTAAATTGCTAATGTTGCATTACTTTAGTTCTGAAAATGTGAGACAGGTAGCCAGCACGGTGCTTTGGTGGTCCTTACTAAGTTTTTTATATATTGGAGAAATTTTGCAGCAACTTAGTCCTTAGCATATGTAGTGTGAATATGAGCTCAAATGAGCGGGAGCTGTGGCCTATTCATTCCACAGTCCCATGGTCTAGCACAATGCTTGGTATATGGTGGGTGTTCTATGAATCTTTAATGAATGAATAACAATAGTCTCATGATTTGCTTTGTGACTCATAGAAACAAAGTTTAACAATCTAGTTGAGACATTCTCATCAGCCCCAAATAGGAGCTGAAGAGTAAATAGTTTGTTTTCTCTTGTTCTCTCTCTTAATCACACACAATAAAACTTCAAAGTAAACCTACAACAGCAATAACAAATCAAACTAACAAATCCAGCAAAAACAAAAATAATTCTCAATGCTTACAATAGTCCTTGGTCCACTCACTCTCCTGCTTGACACGTGGATGGAAGTTAAGGACTCCATCAAACATGAGTCAAGTCTGCCCTGATGCCTGTATAAAATCACAGCTCTCCATTCTCCATGTGCCAGCTGGATAGCACATGTCTTCTACAACACTTTACACTAATTTACTCACTATCTTGGTCATTTTTGTACTTGAATGTATACTCCCTGAGTTCAAATATTTAAGTTTTTAGTCCAGTGGACATCTACTAAGTACTCAAATATACACATATGTGAGGTAGTGGGATTTGAACCCAGGGGTACTCCACTGCTCAGCTACATCCCCAGCCCTTTTAATTTTATTTTGAGACAGGTTCTCACTAAGTTGCCCAGGCTGACCTGCAACTTGTGATCCTCCTGCCTCAGCCTCCTGAGCAGCTGGGATTATAGGGGTGTGCCACTATGCCCAGTGGTAAAATTGTTTTTAAAGGACAGTTTGAAAGTGGGAAATGGGTGCTGATGATATAGCCCATCTCTGAGGGTGCTTGCCTAGCATGTGGAAGGACCGGGGTTTGAATTCCCAGCACTCAGGATGTGGGGGAGAAAAAAAAAAAAGAAAGTGGGAAATGCCTGCTTTTATTAAAAGAAAATTTGACATGGATTTGCAAATATTAAACCTACTTTATATCTAATCTTAGTATTTAATTTTAATATTTAATGCCAAACATGATCTACTTTAAGATTCTTGTAATTGTATTACTTTGTGTCTTTATTAACTTGCAGATTTATTTTACCTATGTGTACATTGTGTGTGAATGTATCATGCTGTTCCAAAAAAGATTGTATGTGCTGCACTACTCTTAAATGTTTTCTTTTAGGGCACTGGGATCCACAGTACAGTCACTGAGTTTATCCAGTATTTCTTACTGTGATTTCAGACAGTAAGAAGCACCTTCACTATGTTCTCCATTGTTACTTGTTCCCCGGGATAGTAAATAGAGATTTGGAGGCTGAAATATTGCTGATTTTGTGCATTAGTCGTCTTTTCCCTGTTGACTTGCCCAAGATGGCTTAATGCCCGAATCAGTTAACTTCCTTATTTATTCAGGCACAACTACTGGCTCTCAAACCTGTGAAAATTTAATTGAATGTATTCTTCAAAGTTACCTACAAGTTTTTACTTACTAGTGAATTTACGCAAAACAATCAAATATGGTTTTTTTGAACCAATATCAATAGAAAGAGTAACAAAAATGGTCATTATAAGCATTCGTCTTTTTTGTTGAATGGTTTCAAGAAAAGTAGAGTGGAACTTTAAGAAAACCATGCTTATGACATGATCCTTTCTAGGCAAAAAAGTTCAACTCATTGCATTAATGTGCTTGATTCTGGATTATTATCATCACAGATTTGCCCTGTGAAAACCTATTTTAAAAGTCTGAATATTATCACCTCCTATGAATCACTTACCACCATCTCCATTTGTTCTTTTC
This sequence comes from Sciurus carolinensis, assembly GCF_902686445.1. Classification (NCBI taxonomy): domain Eukaryota; kingdom Metazoa; phylum Chordata; class Mammalia; order Rodentia; family Sciuridae; genus Sciurus; species Sciurus carolinensis. The sequence continues at coordinate 14,952,876 of NC_062224.1, forward strand.
CTGCATGCAACTTCTAATGCCAGCAGGAACTGCAAAAGGAAAGTATTGGGAATCAAAGTATATTATCACCGCCCTGGTCCTTAAGGAAGAAAGCCCAAAGATGCATAACAGCAGATTTTTCTATTGAGTAAAAACTCAAATTAAACCACACAGCACAATGAGAACCCCCTGGGTTTAGAATTAGGCATCTTCCCTCCAAACAGCTCTGAGATACTGGGCAAGGTGCCTTCTCTCTCTGGGCCTGAACCAGATGGTTCCTTAAAGTCCTGGCACCTGTATGGCTTTTCCATACCTGACCCTCCAGCGTCACCTTCTCCGAACCACAGGCGGCTCCCTCTCAGCCCCTCTGCCTGGCGCCATCTTGGAGAGTGGCCTCTGATGACATCACTATGTTTTCTTCTCACTATCCTCATTTTGCCTCATCTCCTATTCTTCTGTTCCTCTTCCTGGAAGGACAGGGAGTTTGATGTTTGTTTTGGGTGAATTCCCAGCTTCCTTAAGCTATTCCCTTCCTTATTCTGAGATAGAGGAGAACTGACTCTCTGTGAAGAAATTCCATTGCAGTTGGTTGTCTTCAGAGTCCATGGTAGAAGTTACAAAATCAAAACAGGACATGAGCATGTCAGTCAGTGCACTCAGCGGCTCTCCACATCACCTCCCCAAATGCCATCGCTTACTCTCCCTGTCACCATCATCTGTAATGCGCTGGGCCTTTTCTTCATCTGCCTCACTCTTCCTCACTGTCCAAGTCTCAGTCCAGGGCGTCCTCAACACCCACACCCACCCTTCAAGTTGGACTGGAAACCCTCTTTACGGCCCCTAATGCCACCTCCAAATCCCTATTAACTCAGCTCACCTTACCACGTTATTAGTGTCTACTCCTATATATCTAGTTCATCTATTACCACTGCTTGGCAAAGAACTTAGCTCTTGATTCATTGTGGTCAAGTAAATATTATTTCATGCAATTTAACATTTGGTCAGTTCTCTGACATGAGCTCTTTTTTCCCAAGGAGGTTCCTTCCGCTCCAAGTTATCAAATCAACTGTTGGACTGAGATACCCCTTTCCACTTAGAGTTACACAGAACAAATATGGTCCCTTCTTCATATGACAGTCTGAAAGACATTTTAAAGCATTGTCAGGTCAAATATCATTTCCCTTTAACTGGACTCCTTTTAAACTTTAGGGTTTAAAGTCTTTTTACCTTTTAGTAACTTTCAGAAAATTAGTGTGTGGTCCCAGTGCTATGAGGACAGGGATGGAGGGACATTTGATGAATTGCTGGATGTGAATGAATTACTGTAGTCCAACTAACTCATCAGTCCTCTAAGATGCTAGTTTTGTTGTAAGGGTTAAATGATATTATGCGTATACCCAGCTCAAAGTGAATGGTCCATAAATGTTCATTATGATCATATTATCGTTCCTCTTCTTGGTCTGTATTTTATCATGACAATTGACAGCAGACATTGACTTCCAGTGAATGAGTAATCACAAAGTCTTCTTATTTGCTATCTTTCCAGTTTTTGAATCAATGGGGCTTTAGATAACACGTGGTAATTGGAGATGCCATCTGCTAAAGTGATTTATTCTCTGGAATAAACTTCCTGGGTTAACTTTCACTTATGAAAGTGTCCTGAGGGGGCTTTTTCCTCCTTTAGTGGTGATGGTTCAAAGACCTTTGGTGATCTTTTGATTCATCCTCCACTCGTAAAATTATGAACTGCATTTGTGGGTACAGAACAAAACCATTTCTGTTTAAAAAGATAAACACTCTCAGATTTCGACCTTCTTGACTCTGTGCTATCATAAGTGAAGTCACTGGCCTAGTCTGAAGCTCTTTTGGGTATGGATTAACTTTTACCCCATAGAAATTTGGTTCTGCATTCAATTGAAAATACTACGTATTGTTACAACCTAACAAATGCTATAAGAAAACCTTAGAAGGGAAATGAGTTCAAAAGAGACCCTGGTACAAAAAGTTGATACATCTGAGACGATGCATTGGAACCAATGCTTTTGAGCTTGAACTTGTTATCTATGAAGCGATTAAGAGCATCACAGCAAAGGGAATTTCTTGAGAAAAGAATAACAACATCTTTTAGAAACCGTGAATGCCTAGTGGTACGGTACATATACACAATGGAATATTACTCAGTCATAAAGAAAAATGAAATTATGGCATTTGTCAGTAAATGAATGGAACTGGACACTATCTTGCTAAGTGAAATGAGTCAAAAGCTGAAAGTTCTCTCTGATATGTGGCTGCTGGCTCATAGTGGTGGGGGGAAGAGGGATGGAGTGGAGGTTCACTGAATTGTACAGGAGGGAGTTGGGGGAAGGAAGGGGGATAGGAATAGGAAAGACGGTAGAATGAATCGGACATCACTTTCCTATGTTCACGTATGAATACATGACCAGTGTAACTCCACATCATGTACAACCACAAGAATGGGAAGTTATACTCCATGTATGTATAATATGTCAAAATACATTCTACTGTCACGTATAGCTAAAAAGAACAAATTAAAAAATAGAGAAAAGAAAAAGAAACAGTGAAGGCCTGGACTGAATTCCAGGAGAGGCCAAAGTCTTGTGGTTCAGAGAATTTACATGTGTATAACAGGGAACAAGAGAAGCAGCCCAGATGGACAAATAGCTGCAGAGTTTAACACAAGGAAGGAATGGATGGGGTTGATTTTGGTGCTTGAGGAGACCGAAGCAAGGGAAGGATAGTAGAGCTCCTGAACTTGATTATGTTCTAGAAGCACAGAGTGAGAGACAGAGGGAGAGAACATGGTTTAGGAAGTCAAAACAGAACAGCAAAAAATAAGAGAAATAGTGAACTTCAGCTGAGTAACTTCTAGCATAAATTCATTTCTACATTTTAGAAAATGCCCTTTACTGAGAAGCTGTCAGAACTGCCCTCAATTTCCTGCAAAGTGTTGTCGCATCGCTGCAGGTGAGTGTGTAGAAATGTTTGCTGAAGTGTTCAAAGCTGTGGAAGTTTGAATCCTGCATAATTCAATTAAAATGTGTATTTAAGTGATAACTGAATCAGAAACCAATACAAAGGAAACTCAAGAAAGGGTGGAGGAGAATGAAGGACTGGGTGCCCACTGGGAATGAATTCAGTGGGTAATAAATAGTGTGTCCATGAGAACAGGTTGTTTATGGTGGGCCTCTTCTGAGTCGCCATCTGTCATCAGCCCCATATTTCTAGGAAGGACCACCCATCTGGGGAAACCGGGACACGGTGTTCTCTCATCAGATCCCCGAGGAGACAGATGATGCTGGTGGATGCTTTTGTTCTAACTATTTCTGGTGAAGAAAAAGGTGGCGACCTCCAGGCAGGTCCCCGATCTGCTTTCTGCTGCTCAGTGATTTCTCCCTTATTCTTAGCTTTCTCCATCTTTCCTCCTATCCTAGTATCGGGTTCCTTCACTGTAACTTCCAACTGAAAATCTTGTTTTGCTTGTTTCTAGCAGCACAATTCATTCTACAAAGAAACACTGAGCCCCTGGGATCTGACGCATCAGATTTGAAGATCAGGGAATTTTTGTAATATAGATTGTCTTTCCCAGAAAGTAATCGATTACATAGCAAAGTAATCTGAAAAGAGCTCTTGGGTTTTATTTGGTAATTAAAATTTTAGGAGAATGGTAACACAGTGAAAAACTGTGGCATCTAGAGTCTCCCTGTGATGAGCAACTTCTATGGTCAAGTCCAATCAAATTGACCTCCTAGTTTCTTATCCATCTTTAGATTGCAATTATAATGGCATGGGACTTATGAAGTACTGTGAGTGTCTGAAAAACCCTTTGAAGATAAGAGAAATCTTTTAATTAAAATGAAGATATTATCATCTTTAATTATGTTTCTTTGATCTCCATGGACCATGGCATCCTGGGACTTGTAGTTTATGGCCATTCCTTCTCTCAGTTTGATAAGTCAAGAGGAGCTCTTTAGCTTCCCGCAGATACTGAGGTGAATGAAATCTGCTCCAGTATATGATGGTCAACCCTTGAACCACTGCTCGGGTTTGAGAAAGATACTTTTATTCATCACTTATCTCTTTTATTTAATACTATGTTGAGTGGGGTGAGTGGTAAAGAAACCTGAAAATTAAGACTGTCATCAAACAAATTATTTACATTGGTGTAGGTGGCAATTAGTTCCTGAATCTGGTCATCTGTTCCACCCTCTGCCAAGGTGTGGTTTCCCAAAGGCAATCTTGTCTAGCATTAGATCCTGCATTCACAAATTCTTAAAATTCTTAAAGTCTAGAACAATGAAAACAAGAATATTTTCACAAAAAAGGAGCCTCGGAAAGAAAAAAAAAAAAAAGAATCCATGGTTCTCATGTCTGTAATTTACTTGTGAAATTAAAGAAAAGGAAAACCAGATCAGGTAGGGAATCTACTCAGTAGATAGGATTTTGGGTAAGTCATTCAGTTCCCTGATTTTTTCCTCTTAACTTTTTAGGATGGTATTTACAATTTCTTCCAGTTTAAGAATTTGGTTCTTGCTGGGCATGATGGTGCACGCCTATAATCCTAGTAGCTCAGGAGGCCGAGGCAGCTCAAAGTTGTGCTCAGCAACTTAGTAAGGTCCTAAGTAATTCAGTGAGACTCCATTTCTAAATAAAATACCAAAAAGGGCTGGGGTGTTGCTCAGTGGTTAAGCACCCCTGAGTTCAATCCCCAGTACCAAATTAAAAAAAAATTTTTTGATTCTTACTTAAATGGTGATAAATTTGAAAACTTTGCAAAACTGAAAACAAACCCTTAACTTCCTAATAATTTCTACTTAATGCATAATAAAAGATCTAATGTGGGATTCTAACATGAGTATATGAAACTCATTGAATCTAACAAGGGAGGGAAAATTCCTACCAGTCAGGGACCCTGGGAGCATAGACCTAATGGAGGAGAACTGGAACTTTGTTCCTCTTTTCTAATGCCATTTGGTGTTTGGATGCTGTGTTTTATTTCATCTCTCTCTCTATTCACCAAAAATTCTCCACCAAAAATATGGCACCAATTTGAGATTTTGTCTGAAATGACTCTTGCCGTAGAAATGGTAGGTTCTCAATGGAACCGAGAAGGTCCCTTGTTCAACTCCTGTACTTTATAGAGAATGTGCTCAGACTCAGTGTTTGTGGTTGAACTTGAATTAGAAATGCAGGCCTTGTGCTTCTTAGGCCTGTCTTCCCTTTGCAGTGGGCCTCCTTGTGCAATTGTGGGCTGTCCCCATCCTGCTCTGATTGAAGGCCATTTGCTTGTGCATGAGGCTTGGATATCCTGCTGAGATACAGGATTTTCCAGAAAATACAAGAAGTGAGGAGAAGAGTTCCTGGTTGGTCAGCAGAATCCCTGGCTTTTTCTCTCCTCAAGCTTTGCTGGTTGTTAGGCAGAGAACATGGTCCCAGAAGCTTGGGAGGCTGAGGCAGGAGAATCACAAGTTCAAAGCCAGCCTCAGCAACTTAACAAGGCACTTAGCAACTCAGCAAGACCTATCTCTAAATAAAATATTAAAAATGGGGCTGGGGATGTGACTCAGTGGTGAAAAACTCCTGGGTTCAATCCCCAGTAGCAAAAAAAAAAAAAAAGTCAGTGGACATTTAGAACAGATATTTATAACAGATACTGTTTAATTTCATGGTTTCAGCATGGAAGGAAAGTCAGTGGAGTTTGTATCACTATGTAGTAAGAAAAGGCGCAGTATAGGTGATATTTCTGAAAACATTCTTAAAATGGATTACTCTCCAATATTTAAATTTATTATTGTGATGTATTATATAATGCTCTTGAAGATAATTTTCTATTTGAATTTGCCTGAGTAAAAAGTTAATCATAAGCTTTTAGTACCCATGTAGATAATTCAAATACTATTATTGTTGACTCTGCTGTCAATCCTATTTCTTTTTTTTAAAACTTTTTTCCCAGTTGTTGATGGACCTTTATTTTATTTATTTATTTATTTGTGGTGCTGAGGATTGAGCCCAGTGCCTCACACATGCTAAGCAAGCGATCTACCACTGAGCCACAGCCCTCACCTTGTTTCACTCAGTCTTAAGTGCAAGATGCTAGAAGCAGGTGGTTGGGAGAAACTTCTCTCAACTATTATCTTTGGCTCCTAGACTCAAAAATTATGAAATGGGATTTATATGCATAGACCTTCCATTTAATACAGTACAGTCTTCAATTTATGCCACTCGGAGATTATCAGCTTTCTATTATTATAACAGACACCTGAAATAATCAATTAATGAAGATAAACGTTTATTTTTATTTACCATTTTGGGGGTTCCAGTCCCTCGCTGGGCTGATCTGTTGTTTTCAGGCTGCTGACGGTCAGTGGGAAGTGGGTGTCTGAGGGCCACATATAGCAGGAGAGTGTGGCAGGGCAAAACTGTTCACATCATGGCAGAAAAGCAAGACTCAATCCTATTTCAATAGGTTAAAAATTGCTATAAGATCAGTACTAGGGACTTTAAGATCCTGCACAGGAATCAAACTGAAAGTGGGAGTGTTTGCTAAAGCATATGTAATAAAGAAGACTTCTTTATGGGAAAGATATTTGTAGGCAGTCCATGCAACAAAACCGAGCCTCAATTTGATAACCAACAGGCTGGTACGTAGCATGGAGAGCAACTGGGTTGGTGATTTTCCACTTTCTCCTCTTGAGCATCAATATTAAAAGCAATAGCTGAACTTCACTGAGAACTCAGTAGATCCCAGGCACTGTGCCTTCCACGAAGAAGTATGTCATTCAGTCCCCACATCAGCAGGTGGAGGCCTGTGTAATTACCACTTCTGTTTTCCAAAAAGGACATAGGCTTGGGACCCAAGCAGGTAGTGGTGCCTATTTGAATTTAGAAAGCCTTGTTGCAGGCACAGGAAAAGAGCTTCTTAGAGAAGTTTCTTAAACTTCCTAAATGTCAGCCCTCTCAAGCTGACCATCTCTGAAGTGATGAGAATGTTCTACATCTGCACTCTTGCCTATGTCAGCCAGTAGCCTCTTGCGGCTGTTGAACATAAGCCCACAAAATGGAGCTAGTGTAACTGAGAAAGTGGATTTTTAATTTTATTATTTTAGTTCATTCAAATTGAAAGATGAATATTCACATGGGGCTAGTGGCTACCACATTTGGACGTTGCTATACACAGAGAATCTTGTGTTGGTTCTAGATGATTTTTATCTCTGATTGTTTGCCTGCATGAACTTTTGAGCTCAAAGACACTAAAGCTAAAGCAAAAACAAATAAAAAAAGATTAAAAAAAAATGGTAACACAGAAGAGAGGGAAGGAGGTGGGAGGGAAAGAGGGAAGAAGAAGAGAACTCTTCTCTTTCAGAACCTCCACTCTTTCAGAAAAACTTGAGTCTTAAAGCTTGGAGGCCAGGGTTACTGAACTGAAGGCCTGGTTGGGTTTTGTTTTTGGAGCTCTTCAAAGTTTCACCGCAAAGTTTCACTGTGTCGATTAATATTGTATTATAAATATTCAGGTCCACTTAAAACTCAACCAAACTCAATTTCTCAGCCTAGATTGAATTTTATCAAGATCTGGTGACTTTGACTTAAAAAAAAAAAAATCACTTGAAAATTGTTTGATATTGCAACTTGAAATTTTTAATTCCTTGAACTAAAATCACTATGAAATGAATGACCCACCTTCCAGTTATGAAGCTCTTTGTTGTACGTGAACTTTATTTGTAACATAGAATATCTTAGAGCTGGGGAAAATGTTACTGGTCATTTATTTCAACATTTTATCAGAAAGAAAGGTAAAGGCCAGTAAAACCAAGTGACTTGCCCCAGGTGGTTCAGCTCTTTGATGGTGGAGTTGGTCGCCAGCTCCTGAACCCGCAGGCGAGCATTTGTTGGGCTCGTTGGGACAGTCTTTGAATTCTAGTTTTGATGGGACCACATTGAGGATTTCATAATAACTACTCTGAGAAGTTTCTCTAGAAATCTTCCAATCTGCGATCTTCCCAAATAGCTGACGTTCTTTTCCTGTGTCTCTGTCCTTCATTATTCACGTGAGCTCCGATAAGCTGGAGACAAAAGAAGGAGAGAAGAGATTTCTTGATATAATCGCTAGGATGAAATAATGTTTTCTAAAATCTGTGTGCAGAGATTTGGCAATAGCTTTTTGAAGTCTTCAATTCATCTCAAAAAAAAAAAACAAACTTTTTGAAGAGTTGACGTTGTAGCTTGTCACTACTGTGACTGTCTCTGAGACTCCATGATAGTAAGAATGGACCTTCTGGAAACTTGTTCTGCGGCAGGTGGGGGGTGTGGAAAGAAAAGTCCTGCAACACTCACTTAAATGGAAACCCACTGTGAGTTTTAAAGGGTAAAAGACCACTGCCGTTTAGGAGACCTGCCATGATAAATTCTAGAAAACTCAATACACTAAGGAGAAATGTAAAATTAGAGTTTATTTAAGGAGATTTTTTTAAAAAGGATTATATATTTAAGATTTTAAATTATTTTAGCAACATTGCCCAATTAGTCTGCAAATTCCTCTGTGAGGAAGATTTCCAAGTTGGATGTGTGCTGTTGAGATGAGGATTTCTTTAGATTTCAGATAGGCTTGTGTAGGAAGAAGAGGCAAACCAGAGGGAATTACTATCAGTGGAGCAGGGTGGGTAGGGTTGAGGACCAAAGTAAACACTAGAGGATGATGGATTATGGAATATTCCTTGGACAGTTCATGTTGTGTTTAGTGGGGTTCAATTGGAAGGAACAGGCAGAGCAACCAGAACATGAACTGTGGTCATCTAGGGGCCAGAAACCTCAGATATGCTGTTTTCCTCAAATTTCTGAGTTACTTTTTGAGTTTTATCTCTTCAACTAAATTCCCCAAGGGCACATCCTTGCCTTATGTATTTCTTTTATTCCTTCAAGCACAATCCCCAGGATTACACAATCAACATTTGTGGGGCGACTGATCGGTTTAGAAACCGGAATTTAGGAGACTGTTTTACATTGTGACTTATCAAGGAAACACATTATGAGATGCAGAGAGAAGTTTCAAGGAAAAAAAGAAGAAAAGAAGAGATAGGGAGGGTGGAGGTGGGGGGGAATAATTGAAGACAGCTTGAGGACTATTGTCAGGTGACAAGAATATATGAAATTCAAAATAAAAGATGTTTAGGTACTTCAGACTTAAAGTAAAGCCAACTATAAATTCAGAGGTGGCACCTGAGCTTGTGACCTATGAGATTTGAGTGGATCTGATATCATCTGACTGCAGAACGATACTCAGAGTGTTGGATGGTCTTGGTGGGGATCCAGTTGGCAGAAGTGTTAATATTAGAGCCAGGGACCTTAAGGAAGCCCCAGCTGTGGAAGACTCATCCTCAGGCACTGGGTGGCATCTACCCCACCCACCCTCGCCTCCCTGCCATCCTGTGTCTCTACTTCTGAGCTTTCTCCTGATTTCACATCTTTTTCATCAGCCCCTGAATTAAAATCATAGTCTTCTCTGCAATAGCTTTCCTATTATTTTTCCTCTAGAAGTTGCCATATTTCTGGATGTTATATTTCTCCAAAGAGGGAGAACATGAAGGAAATGTTTTGCTTTTTGTCTTAAACTCATGACTCGCACTAAGGGTGTCAATGATAAGGCAATGTGGATTAAATCCTGACTCCCCAACTTCCTGACCTCAGCCTCTTTGGATTCAGCCAAGGACCCTGAAGGTATCTGCTTCCTGTGGTATTTCTCATGATGAAAAGAGAAGCTTCATATAGAGCGTTTTGCAGGAGTCTCCTGTGTTCCTGGTATTGTTAGATTATGTCAGACTCTCGGGCTTGGAGAACAGTGAGGATATTCTACTCCTACCAGAGGTTAATCATCTTAATATTTTTGAATTTAATTTTTTCTGTTTCCAAAAGGGAAACAAAATGATCCATTTCTTCTCTACTTTGCAGGGATGTTTGGAAAATCCTTGATATTAAGATGACAAATTTATGATGCTATTGATTTTGGAGTCACTAGCATCTTAGTTGGCAAAAGGCAAAAATGTAACCCTTGACATCATATGGCCAAAGGGTTTGTCCTGAGAGGAGCTGAGCCTCAGGCCAAGTCTTTCATTTCAATGTCATTTCATGCCTGGCTTTGTCTCCCAGGGACATTAGGAGATAAATAAGGAATTTAGGGACACAATTAGTGGGAGCAGAATGAGAGTTTTCGGTTCATAAAAGTAACCATTGCTAAGAGTTTATATTAATGAACAATAAGAAAAGTAATAGATTCTTAGGGAAGAGCAATGCTGTAATTAATCAGAACAATTCAGTTATCACCAGGTATGAAACAGTAGGTAGAACTTCTCTGCTTCAGAGTTCTACTTAAATCTTCTGCAAATTGGCACTAATGGGATTTTCTGCAATCTAATGGCAAGCCTGGCACCCACTTTTGGAGAATGAGTGGGTGTCATGGGGTAGCTGTGTGCAGTGACACAGATGGAGAAAAGCGTTGCAGGGGTTCATGGCGTGTTGGTGGACTTCCTGCTTCTGTTGATCCTTTACTCCACTGAGTGTATTCTCTGCTGCATAGATAAAATAGGTACATTCCTTTCCATCCTACTTCAACAGTTAGGTGCTTTTGTGGAAGGAACACGATTTCCTTCCCTCTCTCTTCACAAAACCTGAGATTTTAAACAAAGACCCACTCTCTTGCTTTGCTGTGGTCTGTTCATTTCAACAGACTCGGGTGGCTGCTTAAGGTTCTTGAATGTATTGAAAGAAATGCCCATTTACCTATTCTTAAAGTACATTTGCAGATGAGAAATTTAGTAAGTGAGGATACTACTGTGTCTCCTCTCCAAGTTGGATGGTCGGCTCCCTTTGGCCTGATCCTGGGATTCCAGGTCATTCCTTGCTTATCAATCTCTACGCGACCCTCCCAAACTGGCTCCAGATGGAAAGTCACCTGAGCCAAGAATTAGTGGTGGCCTCTTCCCCAGCTTCTTGCCCAACACCTCTTTATCGAATCTTTCCTATGCAGAAATACTTCTTTGTTGTTGGAAAAAATTCCCCTTCAGGGGCTATTTGGTCTTTTCTTGCTGACTTGTTTTCCATCTGTTCCACATTCCTTTGGCTATTGCTACCATCCCACCATCTTGATGGGATCGTCTGTTGTCTCCTTTGCTGCTTTAGGATCTCATCTCCCTAGTACGTCCGTGTTGCTTTCAGTTAGTTTGGGTGAAAAATCAGTGTGAGGGTGTCTCTGATCACCACGTACTCTCAACTTCCATGAAGGAGGAGAACCGACTCTTCTTAGGGTCTTTATACTTTCTCCATCCCAGCATAAGGCTGGCCTGAACAATTTCCAGTTGTTAAGGAAAAGAACTTTTATTTCAGTCTACCCTTGCTTGACCTTGTTTACCTTTTTATATTTGAGAACAAGAATTTCTCTTGGTTTTGTTTCCTTGTTGCAGGACAAATTCACAGTAGGTGCTCAATTAGTATTTGTTAAATGAATGCAGGAATAAAGTCAGTAACTGACCCCTGAAGGTCTCATTCATAAGCTTTGTCTCTCTATCCTCTCAGCATCGTTAGCATCTGTAAGGCCCACCCGTGAGGTTCAGCATTTTGAGTGAGAGTATTCCATTCCCCATATATATAAATGCATCCTAAGATCCATCAAGGGAACTCTCAAGATTCCATCTTCCTTGAACACAGTTAGTATCCCAGGTAGCGCTGAAGCCAGTCAGCGAAGGAAGTGAATTTGGTAGAGTCTCTGATGATGGATGCCCCAGGCTGGCTGGTGCTGATTTGCTGTGATGAATTTGTTTTCGTTGTTAGAAAGCAAGTAATCACAGTCATGCCATGGTATGCTGGGATCGCTGGTCTCTGTCCCTGAAAAGGGGGTTCATTCTTCACATGTAAGTCCTTTGTGCCACTCGTACGTTCCTTTTGATTACCAGCTATTTGCGTGGTTGGGGTGGGGACCATCTTCCAAGAATCGCCAGCTTTCACTGTTCCAGTTGCATAGAAGCTTTAAATTTTTTTTTTTTTTTTTTTTGTACATGCTACTGAATTAGTCTATCATTCCTCACCTCCAACAGGAAGCTGCGGCTCTGGAGTGACAGGGTTCTGACTTATAATTAGTAATGGAGTGTATGAAATTTATAATAGTGCTTTGGTACACTTCAGGATGAACGGGGCTCCGTAAACGTAAGCCATGATTATTTCTTGACAGCTAAATATAAAATTTCCCCTAAATACTACTTACCGATGTTGCTTTAAAGATATTAATTGGGCCTTTCAACTATACAATGCAATTATCAGTCTAATTGAAAATAATTGGTCAACGAGGAGGAAGAAAAGCACCTTAAACAATCCGTAAGCAAAACATTAAGAAAGTTAAGACTCCACTAAGTTAAAAGTTTACTTCAGGTGAAAAAAGCCAATCAGCCTTCTTTGTCTTGGTGGGTAAACATTCAAGAGAAGTGTGAGATTCGAGCAAACCTATAATTAATCCTGAATACAATGGTTGATAAGGGCCAGAAACTTGGTGAGTGAGCTTACACAGCCCTAGTCCAGCTTTCCATCAAAAATCTTTTCTCCAGCTTTGTAAATGCTATTTTGACATCATTTCTATGGAATAAATCAAATGCGTCAGCCACCCAGCCTCCTTGTTGTTGGGGGAAAGAGGTTTCAGCTTTAGAAAACACTTTCTGTTGTTGTTGTTGTCCTCCTAGGCTCCCAGAATAACAAAGCTCAGTGAATTTTTTTTTTTTTTTTTTTCTTGAAAGAAAGAAGAAGTGGGGAGGGGGGAGTGGCAGGAGACGCAGATTGTAGCAAGCTTTACAAATTGGCACGGGCTTATCAACAGCATTTCATGGTTTTCTGGAATCCTTTCAAAGGAGTCTCTCCTTTGTAAGAGACGATTTAAGCTTTATATTATTTAAAGCTATATTTGAGAGTTTATGGAAATCGCTTTTAGTTTTCCAGACTCTGAAAGCATTGATACTGATGTTTGCGTCTTCTGAATCAATCTTCTTGCTCCTGTGGTGTGGGCTGTGGCCTTGGCTTTCCATTACTTTCCTCCCTTCTACTGCAGGAGAGCATTCTGGGATGGGACCACTCAGGGTTCCTGCCAACGTTCTCTCTCCATTTAAGTAGGGAATGCATGTCAACCCTATGACCAGGACAGATTTCTCTTCTGTAAGGTGACTGTCAGACTCACTCACCAGAGGCAGAGGAATAGACGTTCTTTTTGATTTCCAGGACACTACACAAGCCCTCTCTACTTGGGTTCTTTCTTACACACTCTGGGAGGGCCAGGGCTGTTTCTCTCCTGTATTCTTTTCAGATCCGGGCACACTGGGATGCACGCTATGATTTCCACACCCGCATGACCAATCCTGTTGAAGAATATAATTAAAATGAACACTCTTTCTAATTAAACAAAACAAAACACCTTAAGCTCTGGCTAGTGAGTCACTTATTAAAACAATACTGGACAGCACAGAGTTTTACCATCAAGAAATGTAGAAACCACTGGAGTAGGATTTTACCTGTAGAACTGTGGATTAGATACTCTTGTCCCTAAAGTTAAGATGTTATTGCCAAGAAAACTGAATTTGAAAACATTTATTTTTGGGGGGTGGGTACCTGGGATTGAACTCAGGGGCATCGACCACTGAGCCACATCCCTAGACCTGTTTTGTATTTTATTCAGAAACAGGATCTCACTGAGTTGCTTAGCTCAGCTTTTGCTGAGACTGGCTTTGAACTCTTGATCCTCCTGCCTCAGTCTCCGGAGCCGCTGGGATTACAGGCGTGTGCACTGTGCCCAGCTCATTTGGTTTCAAGGATACCATGATGCTAAATGGGTTCTAAAGAGGAGATGAGATTTGCCTTTTACTGAAGTCCTTCAAAGATCTGGGCAGAGAGTAGAAAATGTTCTTTTTTAGGACTCCAGGATCAGGTGCTTATGTGCTAGACCAGTGGGGAGACTCTGGGTAAATGAGGTAAATAATGAGAATTAATTCTCCCTAATCTGTAAAATATTATCACTGTCAAACTTTCATTCATTCATGTATATATCAATCAATATCATCTATCTGTAATTATGAAGACAACACAGTTTGGGAACTGGTACAGTAACATTGTCACTACAAAATAACAAATGAAAGAGGAAATGTTTTAGGCTGAACTGGGAAATAGTGATTCAAAGAGAGGGGAAGGTTAAACTGAGAACCAAAGGGGCAGAGTCGTCTACAAATGGCAGCTTACTGCACTGGATGGGGTACTTCTTTAAAAAATGAAGGTATTTGCTAAATATGGCATCAGGATGGATGTGTGTGCCAATGAAGAAACTTTTTTAATTATGAGAGAAATTAGTTACTGTTTTAATTACTTAGAAAGTGATTATATTGAAGCACGGCCCGACCCCCCCTCGCCCTGTGGGTTGTTTGAGCAATTGACTGTACTCAAGAACAGGCTCAGAAAATAGTTTCTTTAAAAACAAAGCTGAGTTTCAGGAAAGCAAAATTCTTGCTCTTCTCTCACACGACAAATACCCATTTCCAAAGACAGTCTTGCATGAACTTCAATGTTGCGATGAAAAGGGGATAATTGGGTAAAATTCTGCGCAAGGTCAGGGAAATGATCAGTAATAACTATGATTTGTTTTGGCTGTTTTTGAACTTCTGAACAGGGACATTTGAGTTTTTTTTGAGCTAAATGGAAGTTCAAGATCTAGAAAAACTTGTCAGCAATTGTGGAGATACAGAATGCGTACTATGAAGAGCAAGCTCCCTAGACTCTCAAAGGAGAGAAAAATCAGCCCTGTAGATGTATGTTTGTCCCATCCGGGCAAATAATTTCAAACATGCAGTAGTGGGCACTGTCGTAACTTTCATAGCCAAGAACTGTTGTTCATCTGTCTTGTGCCTTATCTACTTTTTCCTTCTGCACTGCTCCCTCCCATAAACACTCATGCATGTGACCTAAAAAACCATCCTTAAAATTCAAATCCACCCATTGCCCCAGAGTTGCCTTGGGGGCCTTTACTGTAAGATCATGAGGTTGTAAATAGCAAAGGCAATTCCCTGAGAATTCCAAGGAAGCCTCCTCATTTGGACAAAATGGGAATGTCAGTGCCCTAAGCCAGAAATCACCCAAAGAGCTCGTTAAATATTTTGGGACTGAGACTTGACCCCATAAGGGGCACCCACCACAATGGAGGTATTTTGGCCATTTGATATTCATGAGACTAGAAGGTTTAAGAGAGCTAAGGACTAAAATACAAGGGGTTTGGCTTTCTAATGTAAACACCATTATCATTTGGAAATCAATTAGCTCTGTGCTTGGAGGGAATGAGAAGACCAGACCGAGAACTGCCATTGTGAGCCCGGCTATTTGCTTTAATTAAGAGGAGACAGAGTGGATTATTGTCTCAAACCAGGAGTTGGGAAGAGTCAGAAAATTACACCTTACCCTGGTGAACCACAAAACCCAAGCAAGAGACAGGCTCCTCGTAGGGGTTTAAAGTAAATTAGCTTTTAATTTGGAAACTTTTTGAGTAAGGATGCCTGCACCTAATAGAAAAAATGCAAAGCAGTGGCCCTGCTAAAGCTCAGAATTGCCTGGAGAGCCGGCCCTGTTTCCACCTCGGGGAGATCTGACTGATCAGTGGTCTTTTGCTCCCTACTTGTCCGAGATCTAGAACCTGGGATAAAAAATAAATTGTATCTTCAATGCAAAAATGTTAGTAGCGTTGATGTGAAATCATTGCATTAGAACTTGAATGAAAATTAATCCATTTCTTGACTGGTTTAAAAAAAAAAAAAGTTTGGTAAACTATGGCATCTGATGGAGTGTCCCCAATCCTTTCTCTTGCAGGGACTCTCCTCTGTTCAACCAAGTTGCTGAAAAGAGTTACAATTCTTTATCGCATTCCTTTGTTCATTCACCCATTTAATAAATAAAGATTAAGGCCAACCAAGTGTCATAGTGCTTGGTTCTGGAAGATTCCTGGGGATAAGATGCAGTATATTTCCTGGGGCAGGGAGGGGGGCCTGAGGGAGATGGGGGAGAAGGGCTCTGTCTTTGGAGGTCCGGAGGGCTCCGAATCCTGACAGGGAGGTCGAAATGGCTCCACTGAGTGTCCCCCCAGGAGGAAATCACTGGCAAAGACAAAGGAGAGAGAGGTTCAGGCCCTGGGGAGCTGGTGGTGGAGAGGTGGGAGAGGAGAAGCTCAGAAGGCTGAGAGGTGGGCAGAAGCCAGACACAGGCGGCTGTGACTGGCAGGCAAAGGGAACCACTGAAGCAAGCCAGGGGGTGGTTCCAGACCAGATGTGTGCTAGAAACATTGTTCTGGTAGGAAATGGTTGGGGAAGCAGCAAGGCAGGAGGCAGGTGAACTTCAGGCCTGTCCTGATAGTTCAGGGGACAGGTGTTGGAGACCTGGGTTGGAGTATTGGCAGTGAGGGTGAAAGGGTCGGGGGAGGACTGGTATTGAGAGGGAGGAATTGATACGTAAGGACTTTGTCCTCAGTTTGAAGGAGGGATGATGGGACTAGGGACATTGAGAGCGCAAGGCCCCGGGTTAGAGCTCTAGCGCTGCCAAAGCAAAACAACTGAAAGGAGGAGGTTTGGTGAAGAAGATGGAGTCAAAGATGACTCTCGGGTCTCCTGGAGTTACGTAGCATCCCCTGAGAAAAAGTGTCAGGGGAGACGGGAGGCGTGCTTGGCTGGGGTTAGATGCTGACAGGGTACAGATATATATTTTTTTTTTTTTAAATTATTTATTTATTTTTAAAATTTTTTTCAGTGCATTTTGATTCATTGTACACAAATGGGGTACATCTTTTTGTTTCTATGGTTGTGCACGATGTAGATTCATAGCATTCGCGTAATCATACATGTACATAGGGTCATGATGTCTGTCTCATTCCACTATTTTTCATACCCCATCTCCTTTTGTTTTCCTTCTACATAATAATCTAAAGTTCCTCTGGGGCACAGTTTTATTACAGAAGAAGTCGTGTGCATGCATGTGTGTGGGGGGGTTAGTTTTGCAAGTGGACAGAAAGACAGCAGCTTAAAGGGGGTAGAAGACACAATTGCCCTATTGCCACCCTAGAGCAGACAATGTTTTATTTTCGAATGTTTGAGATTTTACATGTTCGTATTACCATTTAGTATTAATTGAGAGAGGTAGAGTAGTTCCGAAGAATTACCTATAGTTTAGGAAGCATTATTGAAGTAAATGATATTCTCTAAACATGAACAAAAGTAATTCCCAGATGGCTGATTGGTTTTAAAAAGAATTTAATGATCTCCTTTTATTTTTTTCACTTACTGACATAAATGTTTTTCCTTCAGTTTTTTTTTTGGTGTGGAAAAATACTCAAAATTTGTCATCTTTAAAGAATTTGTTCTTTTTGGATATTTAACTTCCCATTCCTGTGGTTGTACATGTTGTGGAGTTACACGGGTCATGTATTCATGAATGAACATAGGGAAGTTCTGTCCGGTTCATTCCACTGTCTTTCCTAGTCCCATCCCCCCCTTCCCTTCATTTCCCCTTGTTTAATCCAGTGAACTTCTATACTTCCCTCCCTCACCCCCTTATGATGTGTTAGCATCCACATACCAGACAGAACATTCAACTCTGGTTTTGGGGGACTGGCTTATTTCACTTAGCATTGTAGTCTCCAGTTCCATTCATTTACTGGCAAATGTCATTATTTTATTCTTCTCTCTGGCTAATATTCAAAATTTACCATCTTACCTATTTTGAAATGTACATTTCAGTGGCATAAAATGCTTTCATATATAACAGGCAACCATCCCCACTATCCTCCCCCAGGAAGGGTGGTGCCCAGTACTACTTTATGCCCAGTAAGGAATAACTCTCCGTTCCCCAGGTCCCGGCAACCACTGTTCTACCTTCCACCTTGTTGTTCTGACGGTAAGTAGTTTCATCCATGTCACAGCACGTGCCAGAATTTTCTTCCTTTTTAAGACCAAGTAATATTCCATTGTATACATAGGCCATGTTGCTTATCCATTTCATCATTGAGGGATACTGGGGTTCTTCCATGTGGTAGCTATCATGAATAATCCTGCGATGAACGCCAGGTCCAGGAATCTCTTCAAGGCCCTGCTTTCAGTTCTTCTGAATGCAGACCTAGAAGTGATTTTGTGTTGGGAATTGACCCAGGCTAGGGAGGTGCCCTACCACTGAGCTGCACACCCAGCCCTCTATCTTTTTTTTTTTTTTTTTGGTACCAGGGGTACTTAACCACTGAGTCACATCCCTAACTATTATTATTATTATTATTATTATTATTTTATTTTGAGACAGTTCTTGGTAAGTTGCTTTGTGTCTCCCTAAGTTGCCGAGACTGACCCTGAACCTGCAATAGCAAAATGCACATGAAAATATGTTCCACATCCTATGTCATCAGGAAAATGCAAACTGAAAGACAAAACCCATCTATTAAAGTGGCTAAACTCCAGAATACTGACAATACCAAATGCTGACAAGGTCATGGAGCAACAGGAACTCTGATTCATTACTGCTGGGAATGTAAAATGGCAGAGCCACAGCCAAGGACAGTTTGGTACTTTCTTTCTTTCTTTCTTTTTTTTTAAATTAATTAATTTTTTAAAATTAAATTGAATTTTTTTTTTTTTAATTTGGTACTTTCTTACAAAACTAAACCTACTGTTACCAGATAATCCAGCCATCGCCCTCCTCGGTATTTACCCAAAGGAAGTTGAAAACTTACTCTACACAAAAGCCTACACCCAGATGTCTGTATTTTATTTATAATTGCCAGAACTTGGAAGCAATCAAAAGTATCTGTTCATCTTTAGTAGGTGAATGAATAAGTAAATGTGGTACCTCCAAAAAAATAAAAAATCAAAAGGGTTGGGAATGTAACTCAGTGGTTAAGCACCCCTGGGTTCAATCCCCAGTACCAAAAAAAAAAAAAAAAAAAAAAAGAGAGAGAGAGAAATAGACCTTAATAAACATTTTACCAAAGACACACAAGTAGTCAGTGGGTGCATGAAAAAGTGCTCAGGACGTCACTAATCATCAGGGAAATAACAACCCAAATCACAATAAGATATCGTCTCCCCACAATAAGAATGGCTATTATCAAAAAGACAGCAGAAGCTGGACCTGGTGGTGCACTCCTGTAATCCGAGTGGTTTAGGATTTAATTTTTAATAAAAGTAAACTGCTCATTCAGAGATGGGCACGGCACAATGTAAAGTAGAGACTGTGAAGGAGGAGAGACATCCGATAGGCCGATTGATCCAGTTCTCTTCATTTTTAGGAAAAGTGAACTAAGTCCAGCAGACGGCCACACAGGGAGGCTTTGTCTCCAGGACTGCGGTCCCTGGAGTGGGTTGGGGCTCCTGCGTCTCCACTGGGACAGACCCACCTGCAGATCGGGCGTGGAGCGCTACGGCTGGTCAATGCGCTTGGCAATTGTCTTCTTTCCCGGCTGCGCGGAGACGTCCTGCACCCTGCGCTTCTGCAGCCCGCGGATCACGTCTGCTGTTCCTTTCAGTACACGGTATTCTGCACAGAGATGTGACGGTCCACTCTGTGCAGCGTCCCGGGAGGTCACCTCCAAGGCCATGGCAGCCTCGCTCCTCTGGACATCAAAAAGGTAATGGCACTGCCAAACCAGTGCCGGCTGTGACTTCTCCAAACCACCCGCCTTCTGCATTTGTGTGATGGAACCATCTACATCTACGGCTCTACTCCATTTGCTTATAATTCTTCATGAGTAAGTTTTTAAGTTTGTTTCTCAAAGTTTTTTTTTTTTTTTTTTTTTTTTTTTTTTTTTTTTTTTTTTTTTTTTTTTTTTTTTCTTTATCAATAGTCCTGTACTCTGGGATGAGCTTGTCTTGTGTGTACTATTTATATTTATATCGCTTTCTGTATTATGAAAACAGGAATTAGTACCCTAATTTCCTAGTAATTTCACAAATACTTATTCTCAAAGAGTGTGGAAAATCCTTATGAGGAACAGTTAACCCTGGATTGATGAGAAGTGGAGCAAAGTTAAATCTAAGGGGGAGAAGAATACATATCAAAACAATTTAATGTTTATTGAGCATTTACCCTTGTCTGGGCAATGTGTATTTCTTTTAGTCCTACTAATCCTATAGTTGGGATCACAGGTGCTATAATTGGTCCCATGTACAGATGAGAAAACTGAGGCATAGAAAAGATAGGTACTTTAGCCAATGAATGGTGCAGTTGGCCTTAAACTCAGGTCAGTATGAGTTAAAACCCCAGACTGTGCTCCTAACCATCTGCATGTTACCAAATGGAAGATGTGAGCCACTTCAGTTTAGAGGGACTTGTGACGATCAGTCTCCATGTGTGATCTGGAAAAAATTTCCCTGGTTGCGGTTGTGCCTGTGTTGCTGATTCCCTAGCTGGAGCAGATACAGAAGGAACATCATTTAAGACAGAGATGAGAACATCCTTTGGAATGATTCATATTGTTTTCTCTTTCCTGCTACCCTGTCATGCATCTTAGTGCTGATATTCTTGGCCAAGGGGAACCTCTGCGCATGCATTCTCCCTAGGCCCCTGGCCACTGCACTAAACTTCACATCTCTCATCTCTGAACAATTAGATCTTCCCCACTGACCGCTTTCCTACTCTGTCATGAAAACCCGGGTGCTTAACCTATGTTACTGAGCAAATAAGGAGATTTTAGACCCCTTTCTATCACTATCCTCAACACACATCTTAATCTAAAGAGCATAAATCTTTCTTAATTAATTAAGGAAAATAAATCAATATTCATATTTATGGATGTCCTAGGGTATAAAATAATCACAGAGAGACTTCCCTGGTTTAAAAATATCAATTAATGCATCCAGGCGCGATGGCACATGTCTGACACCCCAGCTACTTAGGAGTCTGAGGCAGGAGGATCGCAAGTTTGAGGTCAGCCTAAGCTACTTAGTGAGATCCTGTCCAAAAAAAAAGGGAGAGGTGGAGCTGGGCATGTAACTCAGTGATAGAGCACCTCTGGGTTCAATCCCCAGTACTAAAAAAAAAAAAAAAAAAAAGTCCATGTTAACTATTACTCTAATGCTACCTGTTGTTCATGCATACCTGTCCACTGCTTTGAATTCTTGGTAGATAAAAAAAAATAGCTATAGTCAACGACTGTGAGCAAATCTGAGAGCTTTACTTTATAGGCTTTGGTAGACTGACAGTACCTCCTGGTGACTTACTTACTTTTAAAAATTCATTGTAGATTTACACTTTTGTAAATACAATAAAAGTGCTGCTGCAATATCAAATTGCTATGGAAGTTTCTAAGCATTTGCTTTCAATTTTTTGGTTTCCCTTGCTGCCCACTGGTCAGCAGTTCATGGCTGGGGTGCACTTTTGAAGGGCTCTGCCCAGAGGATGACTCAAGGGCTCTGTCGTTCATATAAACGGGCCCTTAGCTATTGTTCTGAAGCCGTCTTGGAAGCAAGCGACAGGTTTCATTATTAATATACTTCTTTCAGATCTGGGTCTTCTAAGACATCTCAGCAAAGTCACCATCAAGAAGGGGACACTGCTGAAAGATGCTCTTCACCTCATGCTTGCTCCCAGACAAGGATGCTGAGGTTTTGTTTCCTTTAAGACAAACCCTGAACTGAAAATTATTCTAGTCACATCTAGGAGAAGTCGACCATCATCACAAAGTGAATCAAAACCTTCCCCCTGGGTCTCACACTGCTTCTGTGGTGGCTGCACTATCTAAATTCAGATTGTCTAAAGTGATGGGATTGCTCTTGTTTTAAAAACAGACTTGAGTCCTTATGTAGTTTCAGGTCTTCATTTAGCTCTGTTATGTTAGTCGAAGGGGGTACAGGCAAGAAAGAGGATCAGAATGTTAGCTGAAAAGCAGAAACCTGAAATGTGTATCAGTTGGCATGAAAATGTTGATGCTCTTGAATCCATAAAAGAGCATAGCCGAGAAGAAAAGTGCTGAACAATAAAGATGCTGAGTTGTCATTTGAAAATAATAATGATAAAGAAACGAAACCATCTAAAGATACAAGTCTATGGAAATGATGAAATCAAATGGGGTCCATATTTACAACAGAATGCACATAGCAATTTAAAATAATGAGTATAGAAATGATGTAGAATATAAAAATGTTGATGTGATGTTAAGTGAAAAAATTCCACATAATGCTTTGGTGTCCAGCAGGAACACTGGTTGGTCCTCCTTTGGCTTGGAATTAATATTCCCTCCTTTGCTCAGAATGACCAAGGATGCTGACTCTGTATACTGACCCTGTAGGTTGCCAGCTAGTTTCCAGCTGAATTTCATCAACAGAGACTTGACAGGAGAAGCTGGCTGTTTCCCTTCCTTTTTCTCTTTTGAGCTGGTCTTGGTGGTTCCTGCTCCCCCACACAAACACATTCCCGTGGTTCCAGCTTCTCTGGGTGACTGTGGTCCTTCCCTTGGAGAACATCACACCTTCCTTGTGTGGTGCAATGAAAAATTCCGGGGGAAAAGTGAGTGAGCAGGGTCCCTTGGAGTTAGTGGTGGTGGATATGGGGAGAAGATCACCTTGGGATTTGGAACTGGGAAAGAATGAAACATATTTAAAGTTAAATATCCCTTGTTCCTCACCTGGGAAAAAAGAACATGTGGAAAACTAGAACAATGGTGTAGAATCTGTGGATTCCACTGGTGGATCTGTGTAACAGCACCATATACAGGTGTGATGGGCAGCCCCCAATGTGGCTGGTGTCTTTATGTGGTCCCCTTGCTATTAGATAGGACCCCCCTGCATTGCCTTGGAGGTACTATGGAAATGTTAATGTGCGACTTCTGAGACTGGGGATAAAAGATGATGGCTTTCATGTTGGATCGCTGACTCTGGGTCATGGAGAAGAAGTCCTTAATAAGATGTCTGTGTGGTGAGACAGTGGGGCCTTCTCACAACCAGCACGAATGGGCCAGGCATCTGAGAAACCACTTTGGAAGTGGATCCTCCCAATCCATTCAGATGCTTGCAAGAACCTGACTGCAACTTCGTAAGAAAAATCTGAGTCACAAAGGTTCTGCACAGCTGCTGTTCAATTCTTGAGCCAAGACGTTGAGTGAGATAATTAATATTCACCACTGTTGGGGCTGGGGTTGTGGCTCAGTGGTAGAGCGCTTGCCTAGTACATGTGAGGCACTAGGTTTGATCCTCAGCACCACATAAAAATAAGTAAATGAGATAAAGGTATTGTGTCCATCAGCAACTAAAAAAATTTTTTTAAAAATATTCACTGCTGTTTTATGCTGCTAAATTTTAGAGTCATTGATTAAGCAGCAATAAATCACTAATATATATATACCATATATTTTGTTCTTGGTTACTTAGTATCCAAGATATTACAATCAGGCATCACTTTTTACTATGTATAAATCCCCCAGTTTAAATATCTGTTCAAAACGTCTTGGCATTTTACCTTTTAACCTTTCCATAGCTGAAGGTTAAACTAGTCCTTTTAGATTTTTTTCAAAGCTCTTACTGATTCCCTTCGGCTGCCGAAAGCTTTAATTTCAATCAGCACCTCGTTAAGACTCCAGCGAAGCAGTACTGATTCTAAATCAGGAAGCGACACCCGGCATTGACAAAGACCATTCAAAGGTATGGGAAAGGCAGCCGGGGCTGCAGGCCCGCGAGCGTCTTCTCAGGCCCCATGGATGCCGCGCTTCTTTTGATGAACTACTGGTGGGTTTCCTCTCACTCGGACAGCAGCCTCCCTGCCCGTCTCTCCTGCTGTCCCCATCGGAAAATCCATAACCACAACTTTTCCCAGCCTTTAATCTGCCTCTGGAGAGTCAGGGAAGCCGCTGGGATCATTGTTCCCTCCGCTACGGTGCTGCCCTTCAGGGCACCGAAGCTTGGTGGGCGTCGGTTGGCGCGCCGGGAGCCGGGAGCAGGGGAAGCGGTGGCATTGTGCCTGGTGCCAAAGGTTAGCGGCTGCCCCTCCCGGGGGAGGCTGGGTCTGGGATCATTTCTGTGTGCAGCGTGCTACATGCAACCTTGGCATGCAATCAGCAGAGAAAATATTCATTATTGCCTGAGTGTCTGCGGAAGACAATTTCAATTATTCTGGCATTTCCATGGATGAAGAAGCCCTTTAGGCTGGCCCTGGAGATTAGCCTTAAAGGCTCTGTAAATTAGGGAAGTTACAATCAGTATGTTATCTGGCAGGCAGCTGCGGAATACTCCAGAGTAGGCAAAGAGAGACAAATTGCTATATTCCGCTTGTGGTTTTGATATATCAATTTACAAGTTTAACATACACATTTGTGAAAGAATGATTTTGCCTTTCTTAAATCACTTTTAACTGCCTGCGCTCCAAGTTTCTGAACCTGTAGTGGGAATGGTCGGCCTGCCTGGCTGACGTTTTGTTTTAAAGCCCAATTTCAGCTGGGAAAAAATATTGCCGGGGACAGAGCTTGGGAATTAATCTTTCCTAAAGTTATTCAAATAATATAATATATGGCAGTTAATCAGAAAATTCCATTTGCAGAAATGTGAATAATGTCCCATATAAAGGCTTTTTCTTTAATGGGATGTTTTTCATGTCTTTCCCCTGCCCCCAAATTCACTCAGTTGTGATAATTAAATACATACATATATATATATATATATATATATATATATACACACACACAATATATATATATGTATATATATGTGTATATATATATACATACATATATACATATGTATATACATACATATACACACACACAAACACACATACATGTGTATTCACATAGACACATACACACACACACACATATAAAACTTATTTCATCAAACTGGCCTGATTTGATAAGTGAAAATGAAATTCATAACTATAATTACATATCCTAATAATTTATAAACAGTTGCATAAGTAAGGTCCATTGAGAAATAGGTATTTTTGTGATCTTGAAGTTTTTCTCTAAACATTTCTGATATCTTAGAACTCACATATCCTTCAAACAGAAATTTTTTAAACTTTGAAAAATGTCTTCTAAAATATTTTGGATGCTGACTAATTCTTGTATCTTTGTCTGAAATAAGTTCCCATTACCTGGGTGAGTGTAAGCTTTTTCTATTTCATTTTTTAAGAAAAAAAAAACTGTTTAATATGGAAAATAGTTTGGTTCTGTGTTAGATGACTCAAGTGAGAAGGTTTAGATTTTACAAGTGACTTATATCCTTTAGGAAACAAGTGTCATCAATAAATATCAAAATACAGATATTTTCAAGAAAGTTTCATAAATAACATATGTCTCTAATTTCTTCCAAATAACCAAGATGACTTTCCATTTCTCACCTATGAAATTCAAAACAAGGTCTGGAAATAAAGCTCAGTGGTAGACCATTCACCTAGTCCCCTAATCCCCTTTAAGGTCCTGAGTTCAATCCCATGTACCACCAAAGAAGAAAAAAAAAAAAAAAAAAAAAAAAAATTCAAAACAATATATAAACTTCCAGAGGAAACTTCTTTTTTGGGGGGAAATATTTACCTTTATTGGAAAAAGCAGACAGATTGGCTTGGATTTATCCTTCTTCTCAGTTTAGTTAAAATTTTAACTTAAAAATTATTTTGGATGTTTACTTGAAGGTCAAAGACTACATTTAAGTAAGATGTATCCAAACAGCATTGACTGGACCCTTATTAGAACTGTTGAATTTAACAGTTCTTCTATTACACTGTCCCCGCAGACCTTGTCAGAAAGGTGTTTATCAATCGATAACATGGAATTCATTTTTTTCTTTCTTGTTTACAGAACTGGCTTACCCACGAGGGACAGCTTCTTGTCTTTGACAATACCCAGGAAGTGTCCTTCACCGCAAGCACTGAAGTTTTTGGCCTTGCGCTGGATATTGTGCTGACATGGTTCCTCATGGGAACTGTTGGGCAGGTTCGGGCAAGCATCTGCAATTCTTAAATGGACCATTTCAGGCTGGAGAATTTAAGAGACAACCAAATAGAGTTTTAATGCCCTGTAAGATAATAATGAAAGACATTTATGAAAAAAAAAAATTCCAGTTAGTTTGAAAGCTGAGGCCCACACTCCGCATTTTGACAGCAGATGGATGGCTAGCTCGACTAATCCTGGTTTACTTTCCGACTCGGATTTGTCTTACTGGTCCAGTGAGATTGTGAGGGCTCCTTCCAATCTGGTTAATGTTCAGAACCAATGTTTGAGTTTTAGACTAATTATGGGCCAACCACTGACATTTTTTCTATAATGCGAAGACTGGTGCCAGCAGTAACTCAGTGAGATTTAACATAAAAGCAAGATAAAACAATTAATGTAGAAGAATATTTGATTAAGTGGATTGCTGATTTATAGTGAGGTAAATTGAAATTGAAAGGAGAGTGAACTTTTTATGGCAATCATATATTATGTTCATTATCAGAGACTCTGGGTCCTTTTGTGCTTTTGTGATTTAAGAAGAAATAAACCAGTTTAAGGAGAGTAATCCTGGCAGGCATCATCTTTGTCTTCTCTTGAGTTATAGTTCCTTTTCAGTGCAAAAGTTAAATAAATCATATTTGAGAAAACTCATTGCAAAACATGCAGTCAACATTTGAATGGACCAAAAAGTGTAGTAACGAGGTTGTACTCGGCAAACTCACCCACAGACACTTTTGTTTTGGAGATGGAGCTTGACATCCACTTTGGTCATCATTTATTTGACATTGGCAGAAATTGTTACCCTGGCAACATCCCTTAAGGGGTCTTGGGCCTGTTGTGGAGGGGAGCCACGAGAGGGGGTATCATAGCTGGGTGGCTTGTGCAACAGCTTCAATCCACATGCCTCCTCTTGCTCTGTGACTGGTTCCACTGAACTGCTCCCCTTTGCCAGGAGTTAGATTGTGCCTGAAGCTGGCTTTAGCAGGTGCTCCTGATGTCCCAGCCACAAAATATCTGGCACTTCCATTTATGTGAACCAAGATATTTTTTATGCAGCAAAGGTGTTGGCATTGCATCAGAAAAATGAACATCCCGGTCTGTGAGTCTACCAGCAGTAGAGAGGGGCAAGTCAGCAGAGGTGAGGTGAAGAGGGAGGAGTGGAGATTGCTGATGATGTGGGAAGTTCAAAGAACTTGTTAAAGGGAAAGTTAAAAAAACCAGTAGTTTGATATATATATATATTTTTTTTTTTTTTTTTTTTTTTTTTTCCCTACAAGCTATTGTAGAAGGAGATGCCAGTAGGTGATGGTGGCTCTCAGAGGGATCAAGTGACTCGGAGGTCCCTCCAGTTCACTCCTTTCTCCTGATGCTCTCATACAGAGCTTACAGGGACAGAGGAAATCAGAGGGCAAAACACTGAGTGCATCCAGAGAATATGCAGCTCACCAGATGGTTCCACAGTAGCCTTCACCCTTCAGGGAACATCTAAATTGCATTCACTAACTTTTACTCCAATGTTATCTTATTGCTGTTTTAATTTTAGTTTTTTTTTTTTTTTTTTTTTTTTTTTTTTTTTTTTTTTTTTTTTTTTTTTGTATAGGAAGGAGCTACCCAAACAACTAATGATTCAAAGAACTCCAAGCTGAGTTCTGGCCCCGACACAGCCCTCGCCAGGTGTGTGGCCCTGGGCAAATCTGACATTTCTCTCTGGTCTCTGGCTTCCCTGTGTGCAAAAGGTGGTTCAGTACCTCTGGGATTGTTATTTCAAGTAGGATAAAGAGGGCTATGCGGTCGGTCCCTAAAACTGGTTTTACATTTCTGCATCCCCCCTGGTCCCCTAATGAGATGAATAAAAATGCTGGATGCTGATGGGCAATTAGTGTACTTTAGGGAAGGGATTTTCCACTTTCCAAAGGAAGCAGTTGCTGAGATTCCTGTAACCAAGGCGTAAACAAACACACAATGGAGACCTTGTTTTTGTTGCTGTCAACAGAGTGAGCAGAGACACTGACTCCAAATTTGTCAGCGTGCTTTTCGTTGCCAAGAGTTTCCACCATGGTATTAAGGTCTCCATCTGCTCATCCTTTCAGGACACCGACCTTTCTTCCCTTGGTACCTCTTCTCAGGGCACCTGCCTTTACGTCCTTCTGAACCAAGGCAGTGATTTAGAGATGACACGCTGAGAACAGTGGAGCAGACGCGAGGGGGTTCTGGGGTGGGTGGCTGGGTGGGTAGGGAGGACAGGGGGGAAGAGGACTGGCAAAGATGGCGTCTGTTCCTGACCATTCCATAACTTTCTCCCCAAATTGCCTTTTTCGAAACTTTTTTTTTTTGCCTCAATATTCTTAGATCATGAATGTTTTTTTTAAGCCTATAAAGGCTTAAGCAGTCCTTAATAACACCTTCAGATTGCTGAAGGTGCTCTAAAGAAATACATAATGGCCAGGCACAGTGGCGCATGTCTGTAATCCCAGAGGCTTGGGAGGCTGAGGCAAGAGGACTGCAAGTTCAAAGCCAGCCTCAGCAACTTAGTGAGGTCCTAAGCCATGTGGTGAGCCCCTGTCTCAAAATAAAAAAAATAAACAAATAAAAAGGACTGAGGATGTGACTCAGTGGTTAAGTGTCCCTGGGCTCAATTCCTGGTACCAAGAAAAAAAAAAAAGAAAGAAAGAAAAGGAAAAGAAACATATAATGTATTTATGAGCAGGGTCTGCTTAATTAATTAATTGAGTTTATGTGCTTCATTAGCTCACATATGTTATGCTTCCTTCTGTTCCTTGATTTCTTTCTTTTTTTTTTTTCATCTTTTTTAAAATTTATTTTTATTGTAAACAAATGGGATGCATGTTGATTCTCTGTTTGTACATGGAGTAAAGGCATACCATTTGTGTAATCATACATTTACCTAGGGTAATGTTGTTTGATTCATTCTGTTATTTTTTCCCTCCCCCCACCCCTCCCACCCCTCTTTTCCCTCTATACAGTCCCTCCTTCCTCCATTCTTGCCCCCTCCCCCACATTATGTGTCATCATCCACTTATCAGCGAGATCATTCTTCCTTTGGTTTTTTGAGATCGGCTTATCTCACTTAGCATGATATTCTCCAATTTCATCCATTTGCCTGCAAATGCCATAATTTTATTATTCTTTATGACTGAGTAATATTCCATTGTATAAATATACCACAGTTTCTTTATCCATTCATCAATTGAAGGGTATCTAGGTTGGTTCCACAATCTGGTTATTGTGAATTGAGCAGCTATGAACATTGATGTGGCTGCATCTCTGTAGTATACTGATTTTAAGTCCTTTGGGTATAGGCCGAGGAGTGGGATAACTGGGTCAAATGGTGGTTCCATTCCAAGCTTTCTGAGGAATCTCCACACTGCTTTCCAGAGTGGCTGCACTAATTTGCTGTTCCTTGATTTCTCTGTGCAGCTCACAGAGGTGGTGGCAGAGACAATTTAGCCACACGTCCAGTGAGGAGCCGATGGGCCTCTACTGGACACTTCACTTCTCACAGAAGGTAAAACTGAGTGGTGAAGCAATAGTGGGGATGGAATTTGGTGATGAGGGGAGGAGATTTTCTCCATTATAAACTGCACTGTGCAAAAGGTATAAAGATATTTTTTCAGATTGGCAAGTTCTCAATATTGCCTTCTCCCGTATAGCTACTGAAAGAGGTATTCCCTCAAGCTAACCAAGGAAGCCAAGAAAGAAGACGACCAGGGAATTGGGACATACCTAAGAGAGAGGTGACGGAATCCCTCTGAATGCTGGTGAAGGGAGAAGTCCTCATATCAGCTGTGGAACAGCCAAAAGAGGAACCATCATGTTGGATCAGGAAGACTGGATGCCGAGGAAGAATGTTCATGAGAGAAACTCCTAAGTTATCACACATGTTTGAAGATTATGAGAGAAGTTTTGAGAGTTTTCAGGACAAAGTATGATAGGTTCATAGAAAACTAAACAATTAAAAAAACCAAAAAACAAAAATAGGTGCAATCATTAACCCTAGGAAAAACAAAAAGTTAAATAAAAAAAGAAATGCAAAGACATTATATCATATGGCTGGACCTTGACAATTTTTGCTTAAGTAAGAATAAAGTAAGATGAATTGATTAAAAATAATTTTGTGGTACTGGGGATGGAACTCAGAGGTGTGCTACCACTCACCAAACCACATCCCTAGACCTTTTTATTTTTTATTTTGAGATAGGACTTGGTAGTATGCCCAGATTCGTTTTGAACTTGGGATCTTCCTGCCTCAGTCGCTGGGATTACCAGTGTGTATCACCATGTCTGGCAAGGTAAAATTAAATTCTGAATTAATTGAAATCGTAATGTGTTAGATAGATAGGGGAGGAGAAAAGAGTAGTGTTGGGAGAAACTATTCAGAATAGGAAGTCAAAACAGATGACTAGAAAGGAAAAACAAAGAAATAACAATATATTATTTCTGAATCTGAATACTACCAATAACAGCAAAAGAGCTGAGAAATTTTAAGTGACTGCCTGGCTTGAGAGAGCAGAACTCATTTATTGAAGGACTGGGACAGGACTGTTGTTTATTTTTCTGGGTTTCATAGTAGTGTTTAACCTCACAAAAAATACATAACTTTGATAAAACATTGGACATTTGAACAATCTGTCATTTGGAAGGACAGCCCCTGAGTGTAATGTATAAAGCTGCTCTCCGCCCATCAGGTGCAGCCATTTTCCCCGCCTCCCAACCACTTGTCAATCTGTGAACATCCTGGCTAGCTATTGGTTCATCAGTCAGCTTGCAAGTATCCTTCTCCGTTATTGGTCCCCTGTTAGCCCAACGGAATTCAACTGTTTACCATAGCTTCCCTGCCATCTTTTCCCATCCTTCTGTCTGTCCTCACTTTCTCTATCCTCCTGGCTTTCACACTCTCTCTAGAGTGCACCCTTTCTTTTCCTTTCTGTTTTCCTCTCATTGTCTCTCTTACCCTGCAGGGAGACACTCTGTTTGCTTAATAAACTCCCTTATGTGATTTCCAGTGTCCTGCGTGGTTCTGTGGGATTTCCTTACACCGAGGGAATTGATTATTGGCTTTAGTGAGTGTGACTGCACAGAGGTCGTGGGCCAAGGTCTCATGCCTCTGAGAATCTAGAAGTTTGAGGGCCCTGGCTCCCCTTTTCGTTTGCCAAGGTTCATCTTTTGGAGCACAGCCTATCAGTGGCATATTCAATGTACTTGACTGGAATTTTGCCTCTGCTTCCCCTATTTAAATGATATAAAATCCTCCTTTGCTTATGAAATTATCTTTATGAAGGGAATTTCAGTTTGGAAAGCCACCCAACTCTGGGTGCTGGGGATGGGACCTAAGGCCTTGCCCACACCAGGTGAGCCCTCTACCATGAGGTCACATTCTTGGTCCAAGTGGAACTGTCTTTAGAGTCAACCCCATCATGCAGAAGTGGTGATTACTTTTAATCACAGGTGTAGTACAACGTCTGGCATATAGTAAGTTCTCAATAAAAATATGCAGCATGAACAAATAAATCAAGGACAAACACAGAGTCCCAAAGATGTCCTCCAAGCTTCCTAAAACAAGCATATCACACCTGTCCTTCTCTCCATCCTCTCCTCCTGAAGTGTTTCTGTTTCAGTGCCAGAATGGTCTTTCCAAACCCGAACCTGATCAGGCTGACCCTTTGCTGACCCCACTACTCTTTGCCAAGGACAGGCTTCTTGATGTGCCACTCAGACCCTGTGCAGTTGGCACCTGTCTCTCCAAATTTATCCATTTCCCTTTCTCCCTTTAATGTGTGCCTCGTTCTGTTGCTCCCTCTGGCCTTGGTCCTTGCTAAGATCGACATCATCTTCCCTTCTCCCTTGGTTAACTGCTACTCACCTTCGGGGGAGCCTCCCATCTTCAGGGAATGTCATCCACCTTCTTCCGCTGAAGCCTTCTTCTGGGTCTCCATGGTAACATTCCCCTCTGTTGTGTTGGGTCACCATTGTGGTGTTGCGTATATTGATGTGATCATGTGATTAGTATCTGCCTCACCCATTAGAATATAAGTGCCTTGAGGACAGGGACCATGTCCAAACAAGCGTCATCAGCCCTTGTACTGTCTCAGTAAAGAAAACAGGAATGAGAAAGACAATGTGCATCCTTAGAGACGGCATCCAAATGGGGGGTGACTTCCATCATTGGTTAAATACTGGCGATGGTGGTTAGCGGGCCAACTACGTGTACAGAATACTTAGATGCTTCTAGAAGAAGCTGATAAGCGGTCCTTTTTCATCTTTGACTCTCTGAGTCACTACCCATTACAAGAAGCTCCGGGTGTGTGTATGTGTGTGCTTGCACACAAAACCACCCCCTATACTCCTACGTACTCCAGAACTCTGGGCTCCAGCAGTTCCCCTATGACATTAGCGGTGACTCAGCATCATCCCACTGTTCCAAGCATTTTTGTCAAAATTAGTTTTCTGTGAACACAGATAAGAAGAAATTTGCCACGGCTGGAGTTTGGGGTGGGTGAGGAGGAAAGGGAGAGGCAGCTAGCTCAGAGACCCAGGAGTTGACACTTCCACAGCCTCTTTCAGGTTCAAATATTTCAATACATATTTCAAATTCTTGAGATAATAAGCCATAAACGTACAAAGGTGGTCAGTCTTAAAAGTTTGGGTGCCGGACTATTTGATTTCTGGCTGGTCAAGGGCTGGATGCTGGTTTTAAAATGTGTCTATTGTGGGTAAAATACTGACCCATACTTTTAACATTACAAAGGGCCACTCCGTCAGAGCAGCTGCGAGAGCAGTAAGTGACTTCCTCACAAGAATGAACACATTAATCTATGAAAAATTAAGTTGTTGGAGGCTCTTCTATAAACACAGACCTTCCCTAGTCCCAGCGATAGGGCAACGATTCTCCCCTCCAGGTTCAAAGCAAAGGTATTTTCTTTCGCATTGCTTTCTATACTGTTTGCAGTCAAGATGTGTGATTCAATGTTAATTAGCTTGCCGTGATTAACTCGGTAACAATAATTCATTCCTATGGAAAATGTGTGACTCACGCCTGGAAGCCCAGAGGCTTGGGAGGCTGAGGCAGGAGGATCACAAGTTCAAGGCCAGTCTCAGCAACTTAGTGAGACCCTGTCTCAAAATAAAAAAATAAAAAGGGGCTGGGAATGTAGCTCAGTGGTTAAGCACCCTTGGGGTTCAATCCTCAGTACCAAAAAAGAAAGGAAAAAGAAAATGTGTTAAAGTCTTCTCAAAGTTTTCTGTAAAAATCCAGAGAATCAAGTGGGCTCTAGCTTTGGATGTCAAAGAAAACAGAGGAGAGAATATCACAGTAGCTTTTTCCTCCTCTTGTCCCCATGCAAATCATCCTCGATGCTTCTGAGAAGGAGTTTAAACCGCTCATTCTTGGTCTGCGAGGTCATTCCTCTGCCCTTGCAGTGTCTCCACCCATCTCTGTAGCTCCAATGCTGTCAACTTTTGCTGTCAAACTGGCATAGCTGGAGAGTTCTTCCCCTACCATGGGCAATACTGTATGTTTCTTTTAAGTATCCTGGAATTTCAGATCTTATGTTCTGGATCTTTCTATAATTATAACAACACTGATAATGGGATTATCGAAGACAGTAATAAATATGGCCAACCAACACTGAGTTCTTGTTCTACTTCAGGGAGTGAGGCAAACCTGTGAAGTAGATGCTGCTATTTTCCCACTGTACAGATGAGGAGACTGAGGTTTTAGAAAGGCTGTACAACTTGGCAGTGAGTGGAAGCGGGACTCAGATGCCTCAAGGTTTGGGATAGCATTGAGTGTTATCCTAACAGCCTTTCTTGTTTCCAATCGGCCTCCTCTAGACCATGAGGCTCAAAATTCTGTGTTTGACTCACTTCTGGCCCACCTAGGCCCTTTCCTCATCCAGATGAGCACCTTGAGGGCAGGAAGTGTGTCTGATTCATTTTTTTATACTCTTGACCTTCATTCCGTGTCCACTACAAAGTAGGTGTTTTATCAGCATTTGACGAATGAATACATGTGCATGCTAGAGAAAAAAGACAGAGTCTAAAGATTTCGGATCTGCTTTTGAAACAGACACTGATTTCTTCTGTTTGCGAAGGGATGCTTGGATTCAGCTCTCTTGCTTGTCATTCACACCTAGAAAGTGGACCAAACCATGGTTAGGTTGTGGTAACCAAACTCTTTACACTTAAGGAAGAGTGATAGAGCAGAAAACATTGGGAACATGGGGAAGAAATGAACACTTCCTGGAGATGGCTTTGTGAACTCTCTGCTGGTCCATTACGGGTGTTCCATGAGTATAGATGGGTTGCCTGGTCAATGGGTTGCAAGCATACTTGTGTTGGATGATCATTCCTAAGTCTTGAATAGTTATCTTCATTTGAAGCCTCCACTTAGGGACTTAAAAGTGCCAGTGACAGTCAGGCATGGTGGCACGTGACTGAAATCCCAGAGGCTCTGGAGGCTGAGGCAGGAGGATTGCAAGTTCAAAGCCAGCCTCAGCAACTTACTGAGGCCTTAAGCAATTTAGCAAGAACTTGTTTCAAAATAAAATAAATCAATAAATAAGGACTAGGGATGTGGCTTAGTGGCTAAGAGTTCATTGGTTCAATTCCTGGTACCAAAAAATAAATAAATAAATAAATAAAAGTCAATGACTTTTAGAAAGAAACACAGAACTGTGTGTTCAGTTTGAATCCAGTAGGTAGAGAAGTCTCCCTGACCCTGCAGTAATTTTCATTGAGGTGAAATTATGGTGAAGTACTCACTGGGATACTCATTAGGCTGTTACTGGGAGCACACATTTTAAATTAAAATTTATGACCTTGGACATAAAGAAAAAGGGGGTTGGTTCCCATCTCTCTCCTGCTTTGCAAGGAACTTGAGCACAGGCATGGTCTTACCAGGGTCAGGTCCTTGAGACTCTGGCCATCTGTACCTTTGGTGTTTTCCACTCTGCCTGTTTGCTGTTGCTACCCTCCTGTGCAAACTACCTCCCCCAACCCCTCACCTGGGCCCACTACTCTCCTGGGTGTGTTTTAACTAGCCTCTCAGGCCAGTAATCGGGTGCTCTCCTAGTCAAATACACATTCCCATTCCGCAGGCAATGAAACAGGATCAGAGGAATGTCCTCTGCAGTTTGTCCAAAGTTGCAGAACAAGTAAGGGGCAGGGTCAAGGTTAGGATTCAGGTCAGACCCAAATCCATCAGTCTTTTTTTCTTTGGCAGTCCTGGGGATTGAACCCAGGCCTCACACAAGCTGGGCAAGTGCTCTACCAGTGAGCTACAAGTCCAGCCCTTTTAAGTTTATTTGGAGACAGATCTTGCTGAGTTGCAGGCTGGCCTGGAATTTGTGATCCTTCTGCCTCAGCCTTCCAAATTGTTGAGATTGCAGACTGCCACACCCAGTTTCCAAATCCACTAGTAAATTGACTTCCCCAGTTACTAAGTTTGCTTCCCATTTTATCTTATATTTGCATTCTCTTCCGGTTATTCTAAACTTTTAATATAAAACAAGTACAAAGCAAAGAATTTTATTCAAATTTAAATTTATAACTACAATACTTGGATAAGTAAAAAATATGCCTTAGGGATACTCATTTACCTTATTCCTATTTGTCATTTTTGTAGATATATATTACTTATTATTTATATATTTATGTTATTTATACACTGATTTCCCCTGATCTTACCTTTGATATAAACATACTTTACTATTTTAAGAAATTAAAAGTCTTAGGTATTAGCTCTTCATGTATTTGTTACGAGTGGCAGAGGATATGTTTGTCTATTTCAAAATTTCTTCCCTTTATTTCCCCAAACTGAAAGGTTCAATTTTAGTGGTATATATGGCCATCTAGTGTAAATACTGTGTTTTCCAACCTCTGTTGCAACTTTCAGTGTTTGTATAAGTTCCTCTAGCTAATAAGCACTATCAGGAAGTATCAGAAACTCTTCTGCTTCTTCCTTATTCTTTCTGACTGGAATGCAGATATAAAAGCTGGTGTTTGGCAGCCATTTAAGACCATTTAACACCAAGTTAAAAATAGGGCAGAAAGGTAGAAGAAACTTGGGACTTTAGTGACTGGAGAGCCACAGTCTAGACTTATTTTAAGGTGAGAGAAAAAGAACTTATTAAAACTACCACTTTTTATGAATTAACTTATCACATATGGCCTAACCAAATCTCACTGATGCACTGTTTTGCATAATGCTAGAATCATTGACTTAGAATTAGAAGGACTTGGAGAATTTATTAACAAATGATTTTACAGGTGGAGAAATTGGATTCCCACATGGTGAGTACCTGAATTTTATTAACTTTTGATATGATGGAATTATGTAATGGGTGTTACTAAATAAGCAGAAGGCAAAATGCTTCAAGGAAAACAGAAAATATTCTTGTTTGCTTTATCTCTCAAACAAAGTATGTGTTAAACAAAACACAAATTATGCTCTGGTCCCTGAGACCTGTTGAAAGTTTGAATTAAGACTGGAACTCTAAATATTGAGAGTGAAAGAGGGCATTGTTACTTCCCTGTAAAGGAATCTATGAGAATACTGTTATGGTAAGGTAATGAGGCACAGTCCGTATCTTTATCTAATAATGACCGGTCGGAGTAACATTAAAATCCATTACGTTCTAACCAACTAGTTTTAGGTATTGCCTTTAGTTGAGCAGTTCTTTCCATGTTGCTAGTAGAGATCAAAGTCAGAGATTCCCAGTGATCCCCACTTAGCTTCTGAGCCAGAGAAATTCTACTTGCCAACGTCAAAACTTAAAAGTAGCTCCCAGGTTGAGGTCAGTCTCTGGTTTGGTATTTGATGGGGGAGAATCTGTTGGACCCATGACATCCTTGTCTTCACCACGTGGCATAGAGGTAGAGAGCGCAGATCTCCTGCTCAGGGGGCCTTAGTGTTCCTGGGTGCTCCCGCAAGACTAGGAGCCTTTCAGACCCTCTGTAAGGTGGAGCCTGGGGCCAGCAGCTCTGCTTTGAAGTCATCAGGGGAACCTCACTGCGCAGGCGTGGCGGTGGGCTCCGCTCAGCACCAGGGACCCCACGCGCCACTTCACTCCTGGCATGACGGCGGTGGCGATGACAATCTCCCGGCTTGTTTTATGCATTAACTTCTAAGCAAATTACATCTCGCTAGACTGGAGACTTGGTTTTCTTAGTCTGTTTTATGAATTATTAAGAAGCCTGTGAACTCCGAGTTGATGCTCTGACCAGATCGATGAAGTCCTTCCTCTGAACCACCTCTCTAGACTCTTCATGGAGCGCATGTGCAGGTGTGCGCCTGCGTGTACGTGAGTGTGTTTGCCTCTGGTCAAGAACTGAAAAATCTCGAGACCCTTTAAAACAATTGAAATGAACCAGGTGAGGTGGCACATGGCTGTAATCCCAGTGGCTTGGAGGCTGAAACAGGAGGATCACAAGTGCAAAGCCAGCCTCAGCATCAGCTAGACACTGAGCAACTCAGTGAGACTCTGTCTCTAAATAAAATACAAAATGGGGCTGGGGATGTGGCTCAGTGGTCAAGTGCCCCTGAGTTCAATCTCCAGTTTAAAAAAAATAATAATTGAAGTGATTAGCTAATTTCTGAACATTTGCTTGTTACCTTTTGCTATAGCAGAGTCAAGGTCTTTTTATAGACCACATTACAAAGACATTAACCCTGGAGTTGATGTGGAATTTCACTTCCTCCCTTGGACTGGTTTGAGTACTTTTAGTTTAATTGACCTTAGAGTTGAGATTAAACCCTCCACTTCCTCTTCTGGCTTATCAAAATGGAAAATAATATGGTATTCTGGAAAAATCTCATGAACTGTGCGATGCTTACCAGCCATGTGCAAACGTTTTGTTGGATGTCCTGTGGGAGGGATAGAGAAGAAAGATACTCCGAGGGCTTTAAAGTTTCCTAATTTTTCAAATCCAGGAGGAAACTAAAGCCAATAAACAACCACCAGTCTGCTCCAGTATATTATCTTAGCTCTTGTCATGTTCCACTTTCAGAGGCTGCACTGTTAGTCACCAGGAAGAAGTAATTCATGTATCGGGAGCATTCATTACCCAACAACTGAGTCTACATAACCTCCCTACACCCTCCAGTTAACCACTTAAGACTGGTGAAATACAGCATTTCACCTGTTGCAATTAAGGCCAGCATGGCCCTGGGATGCTTTGATAGCCACTGGCACTCACTCTTCTAAATTAGATCCTTCCAAGTCATTTCTTGACTATTTACAACAGTTCAACTATTTTTGTTGAAGGGTTATAAAGATTGACATCTACAGCATTCTTCTTTCTGCTGGGGAGATTTTGCTTTCAGCTTTCCTGGATTGCCTTGATTTAATAATCAGCCATGTTCAATGGAGTCACCAGCTGGTCAAAGTGGTGGCTAGAGGTTCCCTGGGAGTACAATACCCCCACCCGGCTCCGATCAGTTCCCAACAGCTGTGACTGAATGGGTACAATCCCATTTATTCTCTTGGAGGTACAGCGTGGACTTTCTCTTTATTCCCCTTGTCTCTTTATCAAAAGGCAGCCTTGTAATATGCTTGTGATCCAGCCGTAATGGTCATGTTGAGGTGCAGGGTGTCCAGTGGGTGGGTGATCCATCAGCTGCCCTCACATAAAGTGTGTCGTGAAGCTGGCAGTGAGGCACCAAGGCAGGTGCCACGTTGTTGCTAGGGATGCCACTTAAATATCCCAATGCTCTGTGCTCAAAATGAGGAAAAAGTGACATTCTGACTTCCCATGCGAGAGTGGAATACGTGATTCACAGACCTTCTGCAGCATTAATCAGGGCTTGTTTACATGGAAAGGAGCCAAAAGAGCTCGAAGCCAAAGAGGTGTGTTTGGAAAGCCAAGGGATGATGTCATCTGTCAGAGCAGTCGCAGCAAGCCACTTAACTGGCTTAGATGCCTCGTATTTAGCTGTGGAGCAAATCCCAGTTAAGTGTCCCAGGGACACCACCGTGTTTGGCCCTGTTCTTGGGATTTACATGATTTTACTATGGTTTGTTTGTTAAATAGTGTAACATCATCATTTGTTATCATCTCAGGTGAGAAATAGCCTCATCTACTGTTAAAATGGCAAGAACAACACTTCACCCTATATTAAGTGTGCACACTGAGAGAGAGAGAGAGGAAGAGAAAGAGAGAGAGGGAGAGAGGGAGAGAGGGAGAGAGGGAGAGAGAAACATAAAGGAGCAATACTATTGGTCCTGGCAACACACCAATCATATTCCTTCCCTGAACCACATGCTCATCCTCAAATGGAATTATTTAAACCTCCAGTGGAACTCAGATGTCACGAGAGACTCTCAGTGGCCACTGCACCTTTTAAGAGTTTGAACCAAATACAATGATGACCGAGAAACACACGTGCTCTTCATTACCACATTATTTAAAAACAACTCAATAAAGAGTCACTTCCTTTCCACTGGAGAGGTTGAGCTGATATCTTTAAAGACAACTGAGAAGAACTTAGGTTTTGGCTGCCAATGGAATTCAACAAATATTTCTATTTTCTCAGCATTCATGCATGACCTTTGCCTGCACACCCTGTCCCCTGGTTATTATTAGCTTCACCCCTGGCACTGTAGAATCTGTCCTTGTCAGGTTCTGTAAGTCCCTGACTGAGGGAAGCACTGAACTAAGTGGTGGAAGGTGGGCGTGGTACTTGTCATGGCAGAACTTAGTCATGTCACCAGGTAGCATGGTAGCATGGTAGTTTCCTGGAGACGCACCTTGTAATTTGGGCATTGTAATGTAATCATATCAATACCTGAATTAGAGACTTTACTTTCTTGGGGGGAGACTCTTCACATTAGTTCCCCTAGATAACACCATGTAAGTCCAACTCAGACTTTTTGTCTATTTTTAAAGGATTCTAAGACGATTAAAATGAAAGATAGTCTTTCAAAAAAGCAAACCACCACCACTACTAACAATGAAATGGAAGGTCAGGTTAATCTAGACACTAGCAAGGCATCCTTGAATGATTAATCAGTTTTGTTCTACTTTGCATACAAAGGCTTAAAATATTTTACACAAAGGCAGCAAAGGAAGGATTTGGATCTATTTAACCAATACCCCAATAAACTGTATTGCTTTTATCTCGGGTGTTATGTGAGCTGCTTAGCAGCTTCCTCAGGATGCTCTTGGGGCTAGACTGGAGCAGCCAGTAGGGTAAGCATTTAAATAACATAATGAAACAGGCTGCCAAGAACAATAGGAGTGCAAGGGTCCTTGTAAGAGAATTTTTGGAGAAACGATGACTTTCAGGGTTAGACAAACGACAAGGTGATAGCAGCAGCTTGAGATGGCCTGACTTCTTAGAAGCAGAGATTCTACTTTCTGATAGGAATTGACACCACACTTAATCTTTTGCGACGGAAAAAATGGAGTTTCTTGAAATTTAGGAGACTTTGAGATTAATTCTTTAAAACTAGGTCCTTCTTGCTTTGCCTCTGGATGCCACACCCTGTTGGCTTGGGCTCTGGTTTGGTGTCTCCAGGACAGGATTCACCCTCAATAGCTTCCTCCAGGAATTGGGAAATTTCATCTGTGTGTTATTCAACTCCCTGGGGGCATAGCATGGGAAGATGGCTTTATTCCTTCAATAAGAAAGTGGGCAAATTCCTTCCGTCTTAAAAATGATTGTTAACTTCCTACCCAAGAGGTAGCCAGGATTTTGATAGAGAAAGAAATGATTAGTTCAAGGATCCTAATGTAAACCTTCTTCATAAAAACCATATGTAGAGGGAATTGAGAGGTGGGGTATGAAAGATGGTGGAACAAGACAGACATCCTTACCCTATGTACATGTATGATTACACGAATGGTATGAATCTACATCGTGCACAACCATAGAAGTGAAATGATGTACCTATTTGTGTACAATGAATCAAAATGCAGTCTAAAACAAACAAACAAACACCCTCCAAAACCGTGGGATTGTATGAGAACATATTCCTTTGCTTTCTGTTGTCAGAAAATATCAATTGTAATTGGTGTAGACTGAGGACAGTTGGGAACTGTGCTTGCTAACCCCTTGAGCCTCAGACACTTTTTTCTTTTTTTTTGTTTCAGGTACTATATTTTATTGATGTTCAAAATGAGGCCATTTTGCACAAATTGAAGTGGAGATTTGGTAATTAGCCACATGACTTGATCAACAAAGATGGTAAAGTCATTAACCATAAAATGCAAAGAGAAACTTTTTAGTGAGTGTATAACATTAAAGGGAAAATTGCTAAATCTTTTCCACTTTGGGCTACAGTGGGCATGGCCGTATAAAGTTCTTTTAAGGAAAAGGTTGTTTTTCATTTATGGAACAACAAATAGTATTATGAGTCCCATCAGGAGTCAGAAATGCTGAATTCATCTGTATAATTGTAAAAGAAGGAAAAAGAGTCTCTTTTGCTTAGATGTAATTAAGGAGTAGGCAGTTTACTTAACTTTGAAATCCTTTTAATGTCACTAGGGAAATGTTTGAATGACTGTTATGGAGTCTTTCAAATTGTGCCATGTGACTTCTTCAAAGAGCCCTATGAATAGAGCGTGCTTTCAGTCAGACACCCTTAAGATGCCAGTTTCCTGTAGTTGGGGAAAAGCTTTGTTTTTTGGTGATGGTTTAAGAGTTGCTCAATTTGGAAACCAAGATAGACTTACAGATTCAAAATCATCCTGGGGCTGGGGTTGTGGCTCAGTGGTAGAGCGCTTGCCTAGCATGTATGAGGCACTGGGTTTGATCCCTGGCACTAGATAAGAAAAGTAAGTAAACAAAATAAAGGTATGTATCCATCTATGAATAAAAGTATTTTAAAAAGTTCCTGAACCAAATTAGAGTTTCTCTAAATATTTCCAAGAATCCATGATTCCTCCTATTGCTTTCCTATCACCAAGCACAGGCAAAGGGACCTGCTGTAGCAGAAGAGGAGTCCCCAGTCACAGGCACAAACTACCCAAACCACAGACCCTCAATTCTCTGTACACATAGACATTTTCAAAACCAGTTTTCTCCCAGGTTCTTGCTAGTCAAGTCCTGTTAGCTCCCAAATGCCAATGCTGGGGACTAGCATGGGCAGGGTTTGGGGCAAGTCTTTGGACCAAGTCTTTGGACCGCATTGTTCGGTGGTGTGAGGGTGACAATGTTATTAATGTCCTGAAAGCCTCAAATGAACAAGCAGCAAGAAAATACCCCGAAGTATTGCATCTAGGCTGATCTGAACAGCCAAGGTGAAAGTGTGTCTCACCTGTGAGTTTTTGAGTTTGTTGAGAGATCAGCTCAGACCACAACTCTGAGTAGCTAGTGTTAAACATGACATGTAGTATGTATTCCAGTAGTAGTATTCCAGTTCTTTCCTCTTCTGGCTTTGGGGGCTGTCAGGAACAGGCTGGCGAAGGTCTCATTCAGTTTTAAAAAGTATCTCATTTTCCCATTGTGTGCCCTTCTGTTTTGGGGAGTAGGGTGGGAGTAACATCCTGTAAAGCCTATTCCATAACTGCATTTCAATCAGGCCAACTCTGTCTTGGCATCTCCAGAATGAGGGCTCAGGATGAGGATCAGGCAAGAAGGGTAAAGATCTTCTGGGAGGGCAGAAGCCTTGGGGGCACTACCCCCACATCATTGGAAATCATAGGTCAAGGGATTGTTGTCTTGAAATTTATTTATCTTTTGAGTCCTCTAAATTTAAACTTAGGATACTGGTTATATTAAGCAAAACCTCTTTTATCTGTGTGGAACTCTAGGAATATTCCAAAATGAATGGAAAAGAATGAACAGAAGGGGAAGAAGGAATGTAAAACTGAAGGATGCTCTTTTTTTTTTTTTAACATTTTCATCTAAAAATGTTAAATCATATTGTTAAGGTCACAAAATATCCTGTATGGATTTTTTTATTCATGTCTTTCAGATTCTGTGTGTTCATTAATTTGAGGAAAAATGACATTGCTATAATATTGAACTGGGGATTGAACTCAGGGCCTCCCACGTGCTAGGCAAGTGCTCTACCAACCACAGAGCTGCATTCCTAGTCTGTCTTCCAACATTCTTAACCCATTTATTTAAACTTTTAAAAGTTTCTTTTCAATAATGGCTTTGCATAGTCAACCACAACAATGGAATCCTAATCAGATTGTTATACTCCATGTATGAATAGTATGTCCAAATACAGTCTACTGCTATGTATCTTTAAAAAGAACAAATTAAAAAAAGAATTATTCGATGCGCTTTATTTTTGTGTGTGTTTTTATTTAGAGTAGTTTTAAAATTTAATTTCTCGATTGTTTTTGGTATAAAGAAATGTCCTTGCTGGGCTTTGGTATCAAAGTTGTACTGTGCTCACAAAATGAGTTTGGGAAGGATTCTTTTTTTATTTTCTTGTGGAATTTAAGTAGATTGGCATTTTTTCTTCCTTTCGAGTGGTGTACCTGGGCCTGACATTTTTTAATGGAGGATCCTAAAGTACAGATTCTGTTTCTGCAATAGGACCATTCACATCTTCTACTTCTTTTTTTGTCAGCTTTGGGTAAGTTTTATTTCTCTAGGAATTTATC
Organism: Sciurus carolinensis; assembly: GCF_902686445.1. NCBI lineage: Eukaryota > Metazoa > Chordata > Mammalia > Rodentia > Sciuridae > Sciurus > Sciurus carolinensis. The sequence goes on from NC_062224.1 coordinate 14,996,401, forward strand.
TATTTTGCCTGTACTTTCAAACTCATTGGCATAAAGTTGCTCACTGTATCTTTTCCTTGTCCTTTCAATGTGCAGAATTTGTAGTGTTGTGTCCTATTTTTGTGACTTCTCTTTTTTTATTTTCATGATCACTTTCACCAGATTTTATTGAATTTATTTTTCTTTTCAAAAAAATTTCATTTTGTTTTTTATATGCTTGTTTCTACTTCATAATTCTTTTCTATTATTTTATGTTATTTAATTTTTTAAAATTATCTTTTTTTTTTTTTTTTTTTACTGTAAAACAGTCCTCTTGGTTAGGACAGCAGTAGCCCCAGACGTGCTGTCTCCTGACTGCAGTGCAAGGCTTCATTAACCTACGTCATTTAGATTTGTGTCAATACACCCTACGATCTTCACACTGAGACAAAAATCACCTCATGATGCACTTCTCAGGACAAATCTCCGTTGTTAAGTTATGCATGTTTGCATTTGCCTTACTGTGCCCGGCTTATCTCAATTAATAATGTGCTCCAGGGTTAGCCATGTGGTTGTAAATGACCTTTGCAAAGGCTCTGTCATCTGATGATAGATGCTGAGGTTGTTTCCATAGCTTGGCTATTGTGCATAATTCTGCAGTGAACAAAGGAATGGAGAGATATTCTCAAGATTCTGATTTCGTTTCCTTTGAACATATCGCTAGACATTGGATTGTTGGATCACAAGATAGTATCACTTTTAATTTTTTGAGGAGACTCCATACAGTCTTCCATATGGCTACACCAAGTCACATCCCAACCAAGAGTGTGCCAGGGTTTCTCTTTTCTCTCTGTGTTCATCAACACTTATCTTCCATCTTTTTGATAATAGCCATCCCAACAGCTGTGAGGTGATACATATCTCATTGTGGTATTGATTTGCATTTTCCTGATGATTAGTGATGTTGAACATTTTTTCATGTCTATGTTGACTATTTCTCTGTATTCTTGGGAACAACGTCTATTTAGGTCCTTGGCTCATTTTATTTTATTTTTATACTTATTTTTTTGTTGTTTCATTTTAAAATCAGATTATTATTTCTTGTTTAGTTTGCTTTTAAATTGCATGTGTTCCTTATATATTTTGGGTTGGAACACCTTGTCAGAGACATGGTTTCCAAATATTTTCTTTTCTTTTGCAGGTTGCCTGTTCATTTTGTTGACTATTTCCTGTGTTGTGCAGAAGAATTCCAGTTTGATGGAATACCGCTCGTTTGCCTTTGCTTCCGGTGCATGTGATTTTGATGTTATATCAAAACACCATTACTAATGTCAAGGAACTTTTCTCCTACATTTTCTTCTATGAGTTTTATGACTTTAGATCTTACATTTAAATCTTTAATCCATTTAAGAGTGAATTTTTGTGAAAGGGGTTCAGTTTTTAGTTTTTTGTTTGTTTGCTTGTTTGTTTGCATGTAGATATCCAGTTTTCCCAAAATTCTTCATTTAAGAGACGATCTTTGCCCCATTTTTGTGTTCCTGGCACCCTTGCCTAGTATTAGTTCCTTATCTAAGTAAGGATTTGTTTCTTACCTATACATTCCCTTGGTCTAGGTGTCTGATTTTTATGCCAACACCACATCCTTTCAATTACCGGAATTTAAAAAATAGTCTGAAGTCAGAAAGCATGAGGCCTCTTGCTTTGTTCTTTCTTAAGATTCCTGTGGCTATTTGGGATTTTCTGTGACTTCATATGAATTTTAAGATTTTTTTTTCTATTTCTGTTAAAAAAGTCCTTAGAATTTTGATAAGGATTGCATTGAATCTGCAAATTTCTGAGGGTACTAAAACCCTGTCAGATACACGGTTTCCAGAGATTTTCTGTTATTCCACAGTTGTATTTTTGTTTTGTTGATTGTGTTCTGTGCTCTGCAGAAACTTTGTGATTTGATGGAGTACTGCGTGTTTGCCTTTGCTTCTGGTGCATGTGCTTTTGATGCTATATCCAAAACATCATTACTAATGCCAAGGAGTTTTACTCCTTCATTTTCTTATAGGAGTTTTATGACTTTAGATGTTACTTTTCATATTTAATCCATTTAGGGTGAATATTTTAATATTCTTTCAATCCATGAACATAGGCTATATTTTGCATCCCTGAAATCCCAGTCAACCTTGTCATATCACCCTTTCAACATGATGCAATTATTTGCATTTCGTTGAGGACATTTGCATCATAGGGAATATTACGCTGTATTTTTTTTTTGCTTGCATTGTCCTTATCTGGCTTCAGTATCGGCTTGTAATTTCCTAATTATGAGTTATTTGTAAATAGATTTCTTGATTTCCAAATAATGTATGCTTCAATTTTTTTTTTTTTTTTTTTTTTTGGTTTTTGGTTATTGATTTCTAGCCTAACTACTTTGTGGTCAGAAATATATACTATAAAATTTCTATGTATTTAAATGTATTGAGACTTGCTTTACAATTCAGCATGTGGTCAGTTTTAATAAAAGTTCTATATGTGTTTAAAAAGAATGTGTATTTTATGATTAGGGAGTAAGCTGTCTTCGATGGGTCCACTGGATTAGGTTTGTAACTTATGTTGTTCAAATGATGCATATTCTTTTTTTTTTTTTAATTTTTACAGAGTGCATATTGATTCATTGTACACAAATGGGGTACAATTTTTCATTTCTATGGTTGTACACAATGTAGATTCATACCATTCATGTAATCATACATGTACATAGGGCAATAATGTCTGTTTCAGTTCACCCCTGCCCGCCCCATTTCCCTCTACACAATCCAAAGTTCCTCCATTCTTCTCTTAATACCACCCCCCACTCTCCCATTATGTATTGTCATCCATTTATCAGAGAAAACATTCAACCTTTGGTGTTTTGGGATTGTTTTATTTCACTTAGCATGATATTCTCCAACTCCATTCATTTACCAGCAAATGCCATAATTTTTTTCTTCTTTATGGCTGAGTAGTATTCCATTTTGTGTATATACCACGGTTTCTTTATTCATTCATCAATTGAAAGGCATCTAGGTTGGTTCCACAATCTAGCTATTGTGAATTGAGCAGTTATATCAAGTATATTTTTACTGATTAGTTTTTGTCTGCTTAGTCTACCTACTACTGAGAAAGGTTTATTTCTCTTAAAATTTTTGGAAATTGTCTCTTTATCCTGTAGTTTTGCCAATTTTTGTTTTGCTCTAAAATAATATTTGGAAATTCACTGGCACTAACACTAACACTACCCCACTAATTTCAGTAATAATGCATCAAATAATCTTAACCTTTGGGAGACTAAAATTGAACTGATTTTTTTTTAAACAACATATTATAGCAAACACCAGTTTTTTAAATGTGAAATTATCCTTTATCACTATGGAAAGAATAATCTCGAGGGTGTTACACACAGCCTGCTTATCTTCTACATATGGGGTGTCTACTCATATTCAACTCATAAATATTTTCTGATCGTTTACTGTATACTCAGTACCATCCAGGTACTTGAGATATGAAGGATGAATACTGTGTTCTCAGTCTCCAATGTAATTGTGGGGCTAAGCCATGCGGTCATACATACATAAATTACAGATAAATGTCCTAGACCAGCGCTGTCGAATATGGAAGCTATTTGCCACCTGTGTGAGGCTACTGAGTACCTGGAAAGAGACTAGCACAAATTGAGTTGGGCTGTAAGCGTAAGATACACACCAGGGTCTGACGAATCAGTCCCATCAATAAATTTTATATTGATAGCACAATTTTACTATGAATTTGAAGCCAGAAATGCAGTGGCTTAAAGGTTAATCTTCTGATGTTGAGTTAGCCAGTCTTAATAATCTCAGTCATTCTGAAAGAGTATCTTCCTGCTCTGTCTTACCTCTTTTGCCTTGTGCAAAAGAGTCTATTTTAGGTGAGTCTGTTTTTCTCCTTTAAAAGTACTCTCTGGAGGGTCCTTCTAGAAAACCTTCTCTGACACTTCCCACTTTAAGGCAGTAACCCTCCCACAGCATCTTGTTTTAGTGACTTCTCATTAGTGACTGTATTATAAAGACTTGATTAGTTTCCCATTTTCACAATTAGACTGTAAGCTCAATGACGTGTTTCTATGTCTCTGTATCTCCTGGACTTATAATGTGTCTGGCATATTGTATACAGGTGGTTAATAGTATTTGCTGAATAAAGGAACACTTTGTGGTTCATAATGTGTCTCAAACAGGCTCTGGAAATTCATGCAATTAGCTCGAAATTTTGAAGTCAAGAGATTCGGTTTATCTTTTAGTTTTTGTGGTGCTGGGGATTGAACACATACTAGGCAAGCAGCTCTTCCACTGAGCCACACCCCCCGCCCTGTAAAGAGAACATCATGCCTGGACTTACTGCTTTCTAGCTGTGTAACTTTAAACCTGTTTCCCTCAGCTCTGAAAGAGATGATTGGCATCACCTTCCTTCCATGTTGTGACGAAAAGTAAGTAAAGCATTTCAGATAAAGCATTTAGCACAGTGCCTATCATGTAGTGAGCACTTGAAAATATTATGATTTTTTTTTGAAAATATTATTTTTGATGAAGAAAGAAATCCTTCTTTCTGTGATGTCATTTTGATATTCTATTTTTTTACCTGAATGTTTCTTTTTTCCCCATGAACAGTTGTCTGAAATAGAGTGGGATTATAATTGGTGCCAGAAAAGTATTAATTTTTCTTTCCTCTTCTCCTCAAATATACAGAAGCTGCTCATCCCTGTTCATGAGTAAACACCTCTCTCCACAAAGCAATCTTCATCCCCTGGCTCCAAGCTGGCCCTGTCCCTCTCGAGTTCCTTTAGCACTTCTGATGATCATCATTATAGGGTACTTAGCATATTTCTTCTTTGGTTCAAGTAATCATTACTTCACGGGTGACAGTCTTGCATTTGAGATCGAAGTCTCTAGGTCGGCTCTAATTACATCTTACACATCATTGTATCTGCAATGACAGCATTTTGTTTGCATGGAATTCAATAAATATCTGTTGATTGGTTAATCATACAGCTGGAAAATAGGCGGGCCTCATGAAGGCTGTTTTATTGATTCCCAGTTAAGTACAAACATGCTCAAATGCTTTTATATTTTCACTGTAATTGGTTGATCAATTTTCATATATTTAATTGATACATATCATGAAAGCTGTATATGTTTAAATATGAAAGTGGCAGTTTGCAATTATATCTTCTTTAAATCATTCCCTCATATCTATATCCAATGAATGCACAATGATCATTCTGTGTTAGAATGTCTATGATTCAGTGGGAGAGCACTTGCCTAAAATAGGATATTGATTTATTTGTTTGTTTATTTATTTCTTTGTTTTTTAGGTACTGGGGATTGAACCTAGGGGCACTTTATCACTGAGCAACATTCTCAGCTCTTCTTTAAAAATTTGGGATGGGGTCTTGTTAAGTTGTTGAGCCTGACCTCAAATGTGCGATCCTCCTGCCTCAGCCTCCTGAGTCACTGGGATCAGAGGTGTGTTGCCACCAGGCCCAATGAAGACCTTTATTTTTGATTTATTTATTTATTTTTTTTATTTATGCAGACTGCATTTTGATTCATTGGACACAAATGGGGTACAACTTTTCATTTCTCTGGTTGTGCACGATGCAGATTCATACCATTCGTGTAATCATGCATGTCCATGGGGTAATGATGTCTGTCTCAGTCCACCATCTTTCCTGCTCCCAACCCCTCCCCCCTCTCATTTCCCTCTACGTAATCTAAAGTTCCTCCATTCTTCTCTTACCCCTCAACTTTATTCTTAATATAGGAATGTTCTCGAAAACAGTCTAGAGGTAGCGAGATTAAAATGTGTCCTGCTCCATGCTAAGTGAGATAAGCCAATCTCAAAAAAACAAAGGACGATGATATCGCTAATAAGTGGATGATGACACATAATGGGGGGTGGGAGGGATTAGTGTTAGGGTTAGAGTTAGGGTTAGGGAGGGGGGTAAGAATGGAGGAAGGAAGGACTGTATAGAGGGAAAAGAGGGTGGGAGGGGTGGGGAGGAAGGGAAAAAATAACTAAATGAATCAAACAGCATTACTCTATGTAAATTTATGATTACACAAATGGTATGCCTTTACGCCATGTACAAACAGAGAAGCAACATGTATCCCATTTGTTTACAATAAAAAAAAAGAAGTAACCAAATCATTAATAAAAGGGCAGTGTTGTGTCTGTAAAAAAAAAAAAAATAAATAAAATAAAATAAAATAAAATTTGTCCTGCTCTACATGAGTGTCTTTCCTGAGCCCGTTGCTCACGTTTGAAGACGATACCACTGGGCGTGAGTCTTTTATGTAGGTGAGAATGCAGGGCCCCGTGTAGTTCCCAGCTGTTGTTTTCACCCCAGGCCCATGCGAGGACTTTCCTTTGGTTTGTGGTTATAACCAGAGAGTGTAGAGACTGTTTGTGGTGCTTTACCTTATGGACTGTACGAAGCAGGAGCTCTAAATAGCCATCTCATTTTCACTGGTGACTCGCTAGCATGGTCAGTCAGTGACTTCTATTATTCCTTGGTACTCTAGAGCTCAGCTATGTGGCTTACAGTTATGAAAAAGTGTGCTTGAGTCCTCTTTTAAAAGACATTTAGACTGAACAACTTTCAGGGGATGCCTGTAATGTACCATGAGATTTGTAAAACATATTTCATTGCATCCCCAATCTGCAGATAAGACAACTGAGGTTCAGAGAGGCTCAAAGAGTCTAGTTGAACTGGGTGAGGTGGCACACTCCAATTACCCTAGTGGTTTGGGAGACTAAGGCAGGAGGATTATGAGTTCAAAGCCAGCCTCAGCAACTTTGTAAGGCCCTAAGCAACTCAGTGAAACTCTGTCTGTAAATAAAAAAGGTCTGGGGGTGTTGCTCAGTGGTTAAGCATCCCTGGGTTCAATCCCTGGTACCAAAAAAAAAATGAAAAAAAGAAAAAGTCTAGCTAAACTAGAAATGGAGGATCCAGGATCACATCCAAGCTTGCTCACACATTCTGTGTTCTTTCCACCAGGCAACATTAACTCTCAGTGTTAGTGACATTTTTGCCTCAATTTTACATACATAGAACAGTTAAAAAGAATTACATCATGTAATTTACTTTTATGTATGTGACTTATTTCATGGCATCTAATCAGTGATCAATTCCAAAGTTCTTTTTCTTTACTGTCTCTCCTCTTTTAATTCCTTTCCGCTGCATTGTGACAGCTTTATTTTGGGCTCTCATGATTTGCTAGCTGAACCACTGTGAATGTCTCATGCATATCCCCTCCTGGCCCCACAGGATGCTGTGACTTAAGGCTCTTTAAGAACTTTCCATTGACTACTGGAAGAAGTTGAGGTGAGCACATCAACTTCTTTACAGTCTCTCTAGTCTAATTGCTGCCATGGCCGATTTTATACCCAAATCACCATGAGGACCACTATGCAATTTCATATCTGTGGGTTTTTACCTATCCTTCCTACTTGACTTTGTGATTCCCACTTAGTCCTCAAATTCCATCTCAAGTGTCCCTGCTTTGAACTGTCTCTCTGATACTCCTATGGGAATTAGCTTTCCCTCTTTTATGGCTCTATTCCATCCTGTTTAGAATTGTTAGAGCACCCATGATATTAAGGGGCATTTTATTTATTTATTTACTCACTCTTTGTAAATATCAAAGAGTTTCTGTCTTTGTCTCTTGGGTTTTAAACTCCTCTAGAGTGCAGTTGAGGTCATAAATATCTTTGTATGGTTTGCGTCTAGCAGAGAACTTGCACATTGACTTTTAATAAATGTTGGCTGGAATATTTCATTAACTTTTCCAAAAAAAAAAAAAGAAACTTCATAAAGATTGAAAACAAGTCTTTACATTGCAGAGAAAATGCTGCTTTTGGGGGGAGGTAAAACAAAAGAAAAGCAAAAATAATTATCAAATATTCAGTATTTTAAAATTTAGTATTTTTAATTTACTAAAAATTAAGAGGACAAGTTTGAAAGAAGTAGGGATTAATGAGGGTTAGTGAGGGAGGGACAGAAAGTTCAAGATGCCTGAGCTTTCAATTGAGGGGGAAGAGAAAGTTAAGAACAGGAGGAGATCTGACGTGGCAACCCTTGTTTATGTAACATAGGATCGGGCAATCAAAAGTAGTTATTTTGTTTTCGATCATTTCTGCAATCAAGAAGAGCATGCGAAAACATCAGTGTTAATCTTTTGGTGTGGAACGTTGAAAGTAGGCTGGGAAAGTCTCATGTGTGTTGGAGAGACAAAGAAAGAAGCTACTATCTCATCTTAAAATAATTTTGGAATGTTCTAGAAATATCAAGATTGGGATTTTTTTTTTTTTAATTTCTAGGAAGGCATTCAAAAAGTAAGCATGAAAACAAACCTTTCAACGACACTTCCAATCCTCTACTTTTTTGATCTGATTAATAATTTAGCTAATTTACTCATTATTTACTTCTTAGGAAATCCAGTAACATTTCCATTGCTTTCTAGACTTTCATCTGCTGCATTTGGCTTTCATGAAATATTCTACAAATTCACTACAATTAACTTAATTAATTGTGTTTTATGACTTTAGGTCAGAATGCCAGAATTTCTGTGCCAATTTCATTGTCCTCATTGAAACCTCAAGAGTATATTTCAGATATTGGCTTTCAGACCTTTCTTTTTGAATACATTGCTATTTACTTACTATGTGCCAAAGCCACCATGTCAGTGTAATTGAAAACAAGCAAGAAGGAGACTGGATGGCTCAGATGAATGGAAATGTGATACAGACCCTTCTACCCACAGCCCACTGGCTGGAGTCCAGGCGAGGCTGATGGGACTAAAAGTAATTACCATCTGATGGCTGGACAATGGTGTGTGCGAAATGAGCTGGTTATCTCAAGTCTAGTTCCTCACGGACAGGTGTTCATATTGCAGCTTCCACCTTCAGTGACAGCAGCCTAGGATCCAAATCAGTCAGAGAGACCAAACTTACCTTCTCTCTAATTCAAGATTGATGCCCATTTATGATACAAAGAAACCCAGGCTCCTGCCTTCAACTTTAAAACAGATAAACAGAGAACGTGACTGTGAGTGTCTCATACAACTTAAAAAAAAATTCCATCGGTATTAAAATTTTATGTAAAACAAGAGCAAATGTTAGGTATTTTCATTTGTCCCTTTAATTATAATTTATGCTGTAGTACCTAAGGAAAAAGGCAATATTGGAAAAAAATGAGAACAATATGAATTTTTTAGCACTATAATAATTTGCCCTGAGCCCTTAAAATTCCAGTTTTGCTTTAAAAACCACTGAAGAATAATAATGAGAACTCACTCCCCACATCTGTTATAAAAATCATAGGAAACAACCAAATTCACTATCAATATTATTATCCATTCTGCCAAGTCTGAAGATTATTTCCCCTATTCATTTAGCAAAAGATTTTTCCAAACTTTATAAATATTGTTATGTCTCTCCAATGCATTACCTCACAGGTCTCTTCTGAAAGGTATCCAAATTCTACATTAAGGCACTTGTGGGAAAAGTAGAAAAAATAAATGGTTTACTTTAAATGGGATTTGGAAAGGGTATGATTACGGTCTGAAATGTATCGCACTGACATAGTAAAACTGAACTTCCTAATGGATTCTTAAATTTTGAGTAAGCATTAAATCCATTTATTGAACTCCTTTCTGTATGTCTAAAAGTTACAATAAATACATATATTTTTTTCCCTGATGGACTTTCTGCAGAGAAAGACGTCATACATTAGTTGTACAGGCTGTGCTTGAAAAATGCTGAGAACACAGAGCTGGATACCCAGGCTGAGTGTTAGGAGAGAGTCAAAATATTTTTCTGAGTGAACAATTAAGTATGTGAATCGAGAGATTTGCTTGGCAACTTCAAGAAGAATTGCTAAAAATACGCAAAGCGAAACGTCCTTCAGTGGCCTTACAGATGGAAGCTCTCTACCAGCTGTGTTTTTGTGTAATCAGGTAACCAGATGCATCCAGAAACACAGGAGAGTTTGCCCTTTGGTGGTGCCACACAGACAAACATACAGAAAGACACACAATAGCAAAATTCAAACATGAGTAGATGGCTGGATTTTCATTGTTTGCTCACAATACCTCCTGGGTAGAAGGAAGGAAATAGGTTGTATTGATTGCCTAATAACTCAAAATGCTCCTGAGAAAGAAAAACAGACGGAGTCTCATTTTGGTGGGACACTCGCTCATGTGGCCAGCAGTTCCTGGTGATAAGTTTGTCAGGGGGTATTTTGCAGACCCCCGCTCAAAGCCTAAAGTCATAAATCATCCACGTGGCTGGGAAGTCTGTCTCGCTGTGAGGACCCGAAGGGCATGATTGACAATCTCTGCCAGGGAGACGTCTCCATGGGAAAGTTTGCTGATAAGCTGCCTATGAAAGAGACCAAGGAAGGAAGAAGGGTGACAAGCTATTGTTTCCTTGCTTGATTAGTTAAATAGGAAAAAAAATGTATTTTTGAGCTCATAAAAGTTATATTTATACTCTTGGCAAAAATTCTAATAGGGATGAATTTACATTTTGGCATTTGGTCAATAAGAGCAATAAAGCCAGAACTTTAAGATAAAGACGAGTTGAAATCATGTAACCCAAAGCATGCAGACAGGCAGATAAAGGCTAACTTGATGCGGAGAAAGTGAAACTCTGCCTTAGAAAGCTTCTCCCTGCTCCTGATGACAAACTAAAGCAAGATCATGTATGAGAAGCATTCAGTAATGGTTGCGAATTCCTTTTTCCCCCACTGCTGTATAATAGCCAGTCTTATTTTTATCTACATAGCAAAGTTATTTGGTGTTCAAAGAATAACACCAATTCTAATTTTCGTATTTTTACCTTGAATGCCCCACTCTGCTCCCCACGATGGTTTTGTATGACAGAGAGGGACTGGATTGGTTTCAGGAGATACTGACTAGCTCCCGTGTGCAGCCCAAGCAAGCGCCCTGACTGCTGTTTCTCTGACCCATAATTAAATTAATCTGAAAAGTGGAATTGGTTGTTAATACCGTCTCTGAGCTCATTTGAGCACACAGTTTCTGAGTGAATAAACTGCCAGATAATGTGTTCGGTGATAAACACATACACGACATACGCAAAATACATAATACAGGCATACATCAAACAAGCACAGGACCTTTCTGGGACCCTTGTTCAGTTTTTAAGATTAACTTCTTAAAAAATAGAAAAAAAATAATAAAGCAAGGGATCTTTGAATATCCAACATGCAGTAGCTTTTTTTTTTTTTTTAAATAAAACCACAATTTTTATTGGTGCACATTAATCACACAGAATTGTGGGTGTAACTGTGGCGTATTAGCACATGCATATAGAATACTTGGATCAGTTTCACTCCCCAGTACCTCCCTTGCCCATCCTTCTTTCCTCCTCTTGGTACCCTTATTCTACCCTAATGGTCTTCCTTCTGTTTTCATGAGATTCCCCCCTTTTTTCCTTTCCCCCCTTTTCCTCTACCTTCCCCCCAGGAGAGGAAACATTCCAGTAGCTCTTTCTAGTAATGAGTTCTGAATTTTTTTTTTTTTTTTTACAGCTGACACAGGCTTTAATTTGTTAACTGCATGATATTTCATTCACCCCAAGATCAGACATAAGAACAATACCTTGCATACCATTTTTCAATGAGTCATTTCCGAAATCATTAATGTCATTTGTAGACTTCGTATCCTAATTAAATCTTCTGAATTTTCTAAATGTTCAAGTGCTCTATGGGGATCATTTATATCAATGTTTTGAACTATGTATGCACATAAAATACTGATGGAGGGATAATAGCTGACAGATAAGCAATCAGTGTTGTGTGTGTGTATATATACACATAGGATATTGATTTATGGGCACTAAAAGAGACACCATTAATCTGATGATAGACCCCAGAAAAATCAATTTGTTCTACTCTTTTACATACTTAAAGAATTCTATTTGATCGGCCCACTTTTTTTTTCTATTATTTTTATCTTCATAAAAGAATCCTGCTTTTATTTATTTATTTTTATTTTTACTGCCTTGAGGTTGATAGTTTGAAGGGGAAAATGAGTGATTCAGCACCTGTTCATTCTTCGGTAAAAGTCAAATCGAGCCCTTCTGAGGAAAGACTTTGTATTATTTTCAAAATGAGTAAGAGTCTTGAATACTTCATTTAAATTAGCTCTATTTTATCTGTGGCCCCGAAAATATCTTACCTTCCACCCACACCCACATCCAACACCCTACACCCATCGACCACATTTCCAGCTTGAATTTGATTTCTTCCATTTATAGATATGTATAAAAATTGTAAGGCACCTGAGGATGAAAGAAACAAAGGGATCCCTATGTGCCCATCTTGCAGAAATCTGACGGATCTCAGTCCTGCCTTGGGACCCCCACCCTCTAAAGCAACCCTTAGGCTTTTGCACTGAGGAGGTGGATACATTGTCATGACCATATCTTACAACTTAGGAAAGACTGAGCCCCAGGTTGATGCAAAATAAAGAGAAGGGGTCGAAGAAATTTATATCCTCTCAGAGAAAAAGCACTGACGAAGCTTAATATTTCAACACTTTTAAACTCAGATGGGGAAAAACCTCTAATGGTGTCTGAGAAAAGTGATGCTTGTGGCCATATAAATATTGCCAGAGACAGCTCTTCCATGAAATTGTAATACCTTTTGACGTAATCAAGAAAGGAAACGTAGAAGTATCTATCAAAACACACTAACCTTTCCATAACCTCACTAAATAGTCATCTCTCTAGTTGGAAATAGAAATTTCTATGGTATAACTTCCATATGTTTTTAAAAAATATCCTGTTTTTTTTGGTGGGGAGTGGTTACCCACGAAACAGATTCCCTCTCCCTCACTCACTTTGTGATCTTTTTCACTGTCCACTGGACCCCCACTGTCCCTAAACGAGGAGGCACAAGGCACGGGTTTGCTTAAAACTCCAGGATCTGTTTGGTGAGAGCAAGAATCTGAGGGTTTCTCAGATGGCGGCGGAGGCAGGGGGCGTGGAGTGTAGGTCCTGAGACCAGCTGCAGAGAGAAAGGGATGCAGCATGCGTACCGAGTGTGTCCAAGGGCAACTGATTATCTACAGTCATTTCAGGGACCCAGAATGGCATGTGGCAGGGGTTGGTCCTAAAATGCCACGGAATGGGAGTGTGGCTTCAGGGGTACATGCATTAGTCCCAAGGGGAGAGACTGCCAGGGGGGAAACTAGTGATTTCACCAACAAATGGCTGCCCCCACCCCCAAACCCAGGCACCATGACCCATAGGTAAGCTATTTTCTTACAATTCTGATCTAACTGCCATGGGGATCCTGTCTGAACCTTGCCTTATGGTTGATGGACGGTGCCCACCGTCACCCACTCCTGTCTCCTCCGCTTTACTTTTCCCTCCCCCACCTCCCCTTCAGAGGAAACCCATGAAGGATAAGAATCTAGCCTGGCGTTCATAAGCTCTTTTTCTATTGGTGCCAGTCTTGAAAAACGAGAATCAGAAACGGCTAGGTGAGAACCCAAAGCTCTGGTGAGGAGAGGTGTGGGAGAGGGGCAGAGAGGGAGCCAGATGAAACCCATACTGCTCGGATGGCTCCCATGTTTCCATATTCAGGAGGGGCCTCTGGTGCCAAGCTGAAAAGCCTCCATATTGTGATTAGGGGGGAAAACAAAACAGACAATACTTTCTCTATGAAAGCAGCTTTGTTCTATGGTGTAATTTAAAAAGCAACCAAACAAATGAATATAGGATGGAATTTTTTCACCTTTCCAGTTGTCTGGATAGATACAGGGGTTACAAACTGGCCAGCAGTGTGCAGTGTCAGTAGGCTCCAATTAGAGGCTGTAATGGGGTTAAATAAAAATATCATGGAGGCCAGAAAAAATAATAAGAAATGCAATCATTTGCTTCATCAAAAGATGATGTAATAAATAAACAGGAAATGATTAAGGGTGGTATCACCAAAGAGCATCCCACAGATGCTGTGACTTATAAAAAACACAGTCATCCTATAAAAGTTATAAAAGTTTGTAATTATAATGATTTGTTATAAAGCAATGCATAGCTCTGCCCGTACCACACAATGACTGGTCACCACATACCTGCTTACAAGCTAAGATCCCTATGAACTCAAGATCTTTCCCAAAGCAGGCTCTTAGGGGCATTTCATTTGTGCTGGTTCCATTCAAACAGCCTTAGCTACTCATGAAACTGGGAATGGTTTCAAAACCCAACCAGGCACCATCTCAGGGGCTGATGGCTCCTCTGGTCTAGTTTTCCCATTGTGTATCTGCAACATTCCCCAGGAGGGTCACTGATGGAGGAAAAGGGAACCCCAAATCCTCAACTTACCATGCTTCATGCGAAGAATCCCAGCTGTTTAATATCCTTACTAAAACTTTAAGGAATCTTTAACCCAACAACGAAAAGTTAGGAAACAACACAACCACGGAAGGATTCACTTGAATATTTGGTTTTGGTTTGCAGCTTTTGTGAATCTATTTCAGAGCATTTAAGATTTTCATTTTAAGGAGTTTTCCCCTTTTGATTGAGATGCCCAAAGCAGTGTTGTATTGGCAGCTATATTCGGTACTTGGATCGATTCTGTCTTTTTGCATGTAAGTTGACTCAAAGTCATTTCCTTCCCATCTAGACATCAGGCTTCTCTCTTGCTGCATCCTGGTAGTCTTCACATTAAAATAAAAACCAAAGTGTACCTTCCGGCACTGAGGAGATATGTATTGCATTGTGACTTCATGGGACCCACCCCCCCAACCCCCAAAACAGAATTAGCCTGTAGAATTTTAAAGACTACCTGAAGCACAGCTCCAAATAGCAGGCAAGATAATGGCACACAGTTGTCATGGGGCAGTTTTGCATTTTATTTGTGTTGAGATGGTCGCTGGGCTGGCTCTTCTGGGTGTCTCTCCCTCTGGGAGGATATTGATATGGCAGAAGATTAGTAAAACCTCCCCAAGCGACACTGCTCTCTGAGGCTAAGCATACTCACAGGCCACACAAAATTGAACAATGTGTTCTTTCACAGGACAGGTATCTTTCTAGATTGTATGAAGCAATAATTTGTTCTGTTATTGTTTCCTCAGAGCGATTACTTCCTATGGCGACTACATTGTACAGAAAGGCATTTGGAATAAGTCTGCGCTTCAGTTTCACGTAAGGAATGCAAGACTAAGCAGAATTCGGGAGTAATATGGGAAAAGATCGATAATGGGAATCCAGGATACAAAAGAACGGAAGCCGTACATCATGACACAAAGTAACTTTATGACAGAGGCCTTGCAAGGAACTTCCAGAGTGCCATGCACTGGGGACCAAAATATTGCTAGAGTCTGAACTTAGAAGCTGACTGTGAGCCTGTCTTGAATGGCCCTGGACACCCGGGCCTTTGTTTATGTAAGTCTTTGTTTTCCTCTGACAGTACCAGGAACCTAACATTTTCCTCCTGTGAGTATATTCCTGTATTCATTGTCCCTGCGATGCTAGGTTACCTTGACTGGTTGACAGCTTGGCTGCCTGAAAGAAAGATTCTTTATTGACACTCTTCCTTGTTCTTTTTCTCGGCCTACTAAGTTGAATACAGTTCTATTTTTTTTTTTTTTTCTGGCCAACTCTGTCCAAGGTTACTCCCTCTAGGAAGTAGCAGAGAATTGAACTTGGTCTAGGCAACTAGACTAAATTTTGTGGTGAGTCAGGAATAGGACAAGAGTCACCGTGGCCTGGCTTGAGACAGAGTTCCTTGGTATCTATCCCAACTCTTCTGAAAGTTTGCTGTGTGACTTTTGGGTAAGTCATAACCTTTCTGTTTTTAGTTTCCTGAAAAGTGGAGATAAAGCCGCAGTGCTTTTCATCCCTCTCACAGGAGTCCGGTGAAGGTTGGTTAATTAATTGTCAAGACTGCTGCCTATGGGTGTGCTAAGGAAATGTCAAAAAGTGGGACAAACCAGCAAGGGAGGCAAAAGGAGTGATTGTGAAATAATTGCTAATTTTTCAAAATCTTTCAATTTCTAGGGCAGTTGTCAGGTAAAGTTCCCAAATTTGTTCAGATGGCAGGTTGGCTTTTTTTAGCTTCATTTCTTTGGACAGGATTCTCTGTAGGAGTCCTTTGGTTTAAAATTTTTATTTAAGCTGCTGTCAAAAGAAGCAAGCTTTGGAGGAACTTTTGCCTATGAATAAAGTTGCATTTTATCATATCTCTAAGGATATGTTCAATCAATGTCCATGCAAAGGAAAAGACGAGCTTATTTTCTTTGTGAGTCTGATGGCCTCCAGCCAGGCTGGTAAAGGTGACAGAAGAAGATTGTAGTTGGAACAATAAAAGCAACCACTTCTCGAGCACTTAATATGGTCCAGGAATCTCACTTACATTATCTCATGTATCCCCCAACCAGGGGAATTGATGGCAATCAACTTGTACCTCTTCATAGCTGTGGCCAGTGACAGGTGTGTTAGGGGCTTGTGTTAGGGTGTGTTAGGGGCTGGTTCCTCAGGACACAAACCTGTGAACAATTCTGATGACATTAGTGGCAGGCTTTGATCAACTGCCTTGACTGATAGTGGACCTAGGAAACATATAATCAAGTGTTTAAGTTCACCATAAATGACACATGTCAGCTGACCTGATGGTTCCAGAATTTTCTTATTAGAAGATAGCATGGGTTGGCCTCTATAATTTAGTTTTGAGCATGTAAATATTCATTTAATAGGAGACATACTTGGGGGGCGGGGAGGAATTGTAAAACTTCTAGAGCAACTGTGTTTCCATTTCTTAGACAGGTTCGGGGGAACTAGCAAAGTCAGAGAAGGAAAAAAAAATGGTGTGTGGAGAGGTGGGCGTTGGTGTGTGCACAGCACCTTTGCTTATTTAGTTTGCCCACATTTGGGCAAATGTGGGGGAAGTATGGACCAGAAACCTGTCTGCTTTCTAATGTATGAGAGAACTGAAGATCTTGAGAGTTCACAGGTGCTACGTGGGCCAACACCCTGAGAACCAGATGGGCGGGGGAGCATTTCATTCCACCTCCAGGGAGATAGAACCTTCTGGAGAACTCCTGAGGTCCACACAGTGGGCTGATGGCTTAGCTACAAATAGAAACCCATTTCTCTGGCTCTGGCTACCCAGAGGACCAAATACTAAAAGTGAAAATAATTTTCTTTACTAAATGTCGGGGAGAAGTAAAGGTAGT
This sequence comes from Sciurus carolinensis, assembly GCF_902686445.1. Lineage (NCBI taxonomy): Eukaryota > Metazoa > Chordata > Mammalia > Rodentia > Sciuridae > Sciurus > Sciurus carolinensis. Next base: position 15,013,623 of record NC_062224.1, read on the forward strand.
TTGTAGAAAAGGCAGAGGTGTTACAGAAACACAGCAGGTAGATGATCTATTTACAGATTTGATGGAGAGTTCCTGTGTTTAGGGACACACAGGAGGAAAAGCACCAAAGAAGGATGTTTTCTTCCTTCTCTAAATACCCATCATGTCTTCAAGGCATTCAGGAGGCCTCCATCCTGAGACGATCCTGTGGGCGGAACGCGAGGCCGGGCGCACTTCGAAGTTAACACAAAAATAACAACAACGCACACACGCACCTTTCTTGTCACACACATGTTGTGGAAAATGTCTGCGGGGGCAGCGACTTGCGAATATTTATGTGGGAGTCAGTCGCCTGGATGGTGCGGTGCCAGGCAAGCGTAGGTAACCTAGCCAGAAAGCCACACGCGCCCTTCTATTTATAGCTCCCCGTGGTGAAAAAGTAAAACCAAAGTGCAGCTTCTACCTGCTGCTCCCAACCGAAGCTAGCAGAAAACGGATAAGACCTCCTTTTGGTCGCCTTTGTAGTTTCAACTGACACACATACAAAAGTGATGACTTGGCGGCTCCCCGCTGCCCGGACCCCCTCCAACAGGTGAGGAAGGCAGGCCCTCCAACGTTCAGTCTCCTTCTGCGTCCGGAAATGCGGGTGTTCAGTACTTGGCCATGTGAGATGCTTTGGATTTTTTTTTTTTTTTTTTTTTTTTTTAAAGAAAATTCATTGCACTCTCTTTTTCCTGGAGAGTTTATGATTGACTTCATGAACTTTTTCTTCCCAAATCATCCCAATTTATAACAAAGTGCTAGGTAAAGCATTTATCTTTCAGATCACTTTTCCCTCCTCCAGTTTATGTGCAAGGTTCATGCACACACACACACACACACACACACACACGAGAGAGAGAGAGAGAGAGAGAGAGAGAGAGAGAGAGAGAGAGAGAGAGAGAGAGAGAGAGAGAGATGAATTTTCTTCACCAAAGAACCACAAACAAAACAAGTTCCAGGGCAGAAACGTGCCCTTTAAACAAGATCTAATTGTTAGGGAAAGATGCAGCCACCCCCTTGCTCAAGTTCACCTGCATCCTAGTCTCCCAGGATCCAGGTAACTGGCCTTGAATGCGCTCATTAGATTCGCTGGTTTTAAGGCTTTGTTTTCATAGAGACGTCTGCAATGAAAGCTTATTACTGTTAGAAACTGTTGACAAGAGCTTATGGTCTCTGTGAAAGGAAAAATCTCTCTTAAGAGTCAGGACTCTGGGTGGCGGAGGCGGAGGGGGTGGAGCGGGGTGGAGGGGCGGGGGCATCTCGCCCACAGCGCGCGGCCGCCTGCGCGGCCAGGGCTGGCAGCGCCCCAAGCAGTGCGCGGTAAGCAGGAAGCTGCGGCCAGGCTGAGTCGCTCAAAAGTTACTGGAGCTAATAGATTGTGGTCATGAGGAGAGCGGCAGCATCTCGGTAGTGATGGGAACACTCAAATGCATCGTCAAAACAGTTGCAGAAACATGCTGAGCTCTACACTCCTGAGCCGGTGCCTGTTGCAGCCCGCTTGGAGTTTGCTGGAAGCAGCTGCAACCCTGGCCCCCGCGCGTCCAGTTTCATCCAGCTTCGTCCAGCCTCGCATAGCCCCGGGGTGTGCCCAGCAAGCGAAGGGTGCTGCAAAATGTTGCATGCACCCCGTTGCGTGCAGAAGTCAAGCATGTTGCGGAATCCCCTAGCTCCTGGCGGTTGGGCAACGTTCGCTTCTTGCCCTGCTAAGGTCCACCTCCATCTCCATCAGAAATGCGGTTTTCCCCTGATGTAAATGGGGTGGCTGGTAACTTGGCTTCTGAAGCATAGCGATGTAAAGTCGACTGGGAACATTGCCCCTTCCAGTCGATGTTCTGGCAGGTGTCATCGAACTTTTGGAGAGTTACGGAAGGCGGGGGCAGGGGCATTTGTTGTTTCAAGCCATCCCTCCACCCCCGCCCTTCTGCATTTCTGCTTTTTCGCTCCTGTTCTTTATTAGCAGAGTATTAGAATTACTCTCCAAATAAAGGGCACCAGGAAAGCATCTGACCAAGTAACTGAGAGGTGATGTTCCTGGAGAAGACACTGAACAGTGGGACAGTCCTCAAAGACAGGGGTAGCTCTTTCTGCCCCCTCCCCCACGCCCCACGGGGTTGCCTGGCACCTCACTGGTGGCTGGGACCCCTCCCTACGCCCTTACAAAAGGCAAAGATAAGTCACAGGAAGACTACTGACAGTGGTACCTGTCAGCTAAGAGGGAAACTTGAGTGACCTTGGGGTTGGTCAAGCCTTTCTTAATATCATATATCTTTTATTTTATTATATCATTCTTATTATTTATTATTTTATCTCAGTTGTTCTAAAAATAAATTTTACCATCTTAATTCTTTTTTGAGCATATAGTTTAGTGGCCCTTAAGTCCATTCATATTGTTTTACAGGGTCTCTTTTAATAGCGCTGGGAAAAAAAAGTGTTTAGTTCTATTTTTATTTGAAAGCCTATAATCTGCCAGGTGAGGTGGTGCCCGCCTGTAATTCCAGAAGCTGAGGCAGGAGAATTGCAAATTTGAGGCCAGCCTCAGCAATTTAGTGAGGCCCTAAGCAACTTAGCAAGACCTTATCTCAAAATTATTAAAAAAAAAAAAAAAGGGCTGGGGATGTGGCTCAGTGGCAAAACACCTCTAAGTTCAATCCTGATGTATATTATTTCAAACTTGGTTGGGTACCTTCCACCTTCTCCCCAACAAAATCAAGATCCTTTAGTCAGTCTGCAATCTGCCTCTCTTTTACCTCCCTAAGATTTAGAATATGTTCCAAGATGAGGATCTTAAGAGGATAGTCCAAGATACTCCTTTCGGTCAACATCTTGAATGTTTTCAGACACAGGTAATTTGTTGAACTGACATCCTGGATGTGCCTTGCTCTTGTGTCAAGGGAAAGCAAGCCAATAAGGAGAAGTCCAACCCCTGATCTGGTATAAAGTGAATCCACCTCCGCAAAACTCTGCCCTGCATTTCTGTTCTTACTTTAATCATGACCCAGAAGATTCACCTGTGAAAGGAAGCGCTCTGACCACTGGAAATGGAGGAATCAAGAAAGGAGATTGAAATACTAAGGTTTTTCTTTTTCTGAAAAGGGAGGAAGATTGCAAAGTTTGAAGGTGTATGAATTTCAATTTTTGCATAGAGATTTATGAATTTAATTAAAATCACTTGGGTAGTTCAAGCTTGGGAAGGACTCAGAGACCCTCTAGTACAAACTTTTTCAGTTTATAGAGAAATGGTGGCCCAGAGAGGGTACACTACTGCTGCAAAGCAATCTTCACCCATTTGGGTTGTGAATGTTCACTGAGCACTCACTACATGTCAGCCATTGTTTCATGCTCTGTTTACCCAGAGGTGGAAAAACAGACAAAGATCTTTGCCCTTATTTAGCTTATTGTGTGTCAGACCCTATTCTGATTCTCTTACATGTACATTTTGCCTCTCAACAACCCTATGAGTTATACGATATTTTCCGCATATTATAGGAAGTTGAGGCAAAGGAAGGAAATTGCAAAACTTAAATTCAGATTGGACAGTCTGACTCAGGAACTCGTACTCTAAATGATACATGTTGCGTGTGTGTGTGTGTGTGTGTGTGTGTGTGTGTGTGTATTCTTATAACTATATTCAAATGCAGATCTCCTGAAACTGTGTCCAAAAACTCTTTGTTTTATAGTGTACCATCTCATTTGCCTTGCAGAAGATTATAACTTGGATCAGGCTAGACATCTTCTGATAGGCACTTCTTATTACAGATCTACTTCCTGTAGTCCATGGCTCTCACCAAACAGGTGTATTTTAGCTTTCAGTTGTATTGGTGGAGTTTTACAAAACATTTTCAGATTCTTTTCTTGAGCCTCGTCATGGTCATTTGAAGTCAGTATCATTGCCTCTACTTTACAGATGAACATACAGAACCTCAGAAAAGTTAAGTGACTTTCCCAATGTTACTCAGCAGAGCTGGGACACATGCCTGGACCCTCTGCTTCCAAGACTGGAAGCTCCTCTCTTGCTAGTGACAGAGGCTCAGTTAATTCAAAGAGAAATAAATTGACTCATCCAGGATGAAGGCAGGGTGTTACTGATCTATATGGAGGCTATCAGGTGTTTGAGTGGGTAAGGACAATGGTTTCCTATCCCTTATGCCACTTAAGAGGGTGATTCTCCAGAACCTTTTCTCATTCTCATTACTGGGATTGAAGCAACCTTCTCAGGGTGTGTCTGAGGCTGCTTTTTCCTTCATTCCTGCAGAAGTCAGAGTTTCAGGGAATAAATGAAGCATGCCTCTGAGTGTGTGTGCCTACATGAAGCAAATTTACAGGAAAAACGTGTAGAAAAGGATAGGATTGGTCCCATGTTGTGTCATGCTCCTGCTGGGGTACAGGAGTGTGGAGACGCATTTGCTAGCTTCTGTGGAGACCCATCATACCTCTTCCTGCTCCCTCCTGCCCTCTCTTTTTCCTTCCAATTATTTTCCCTACACGACCAATTTCAGAGAAAAACAATGTTCGATGTCGTCTCCTTTCTTTACCCATTTAAAATAAGAATAGATTTATTAAGTCTCAGGGAAACATGTATTTCTATTGTCTTATAAAATGTATATTTACATAATACATATTCTTGTAGCTATTTTATTGGTTAGGTTGACATCAGGGAGAAATTTGAACAGCTTTTTGTATCAGGCATACACGAGAAATGGCAAAACAGTCACAAACTAATCACCCTACAATAGATCACAGGCTGTTTTGTACACTCCACATGACCTCATTTCAGCAATTGAGAAGGGAATCACAGGTCTGTCACTAGCCTTTACCTAGGAATTGCTTGGTCCACAGTCTCTTATTCTGTTGCCTGTTTCCTGGTGTTGACTTTCAGTTATGGTTTGTGTGTACAAATAGTTCCACCTGTGACCTCGCAGCAGAAAAGCATACTTCTTTGAGAACCATCTAGAACACTTCAGGATGGTAAGAGCTATGGCCTTTGACATTAAATCAACAGTACTAAGCAAACCTCTCCTTGAGGAATAGGAACTCAAATTGCTTTCTGGACCCTTCAAACTGACCTGAACTCAGTTCTCAAAGCACAAATGCCCCCGGCCCCTGGGTACCTCCAAACAGCTGCCATCGTTTTGTTTGCTGAACTTAATCACCAGTACGAGTAATTTACTTTTTAAAAAAAAAATTATGGGAAAACCCCCACATAACATGAGATCTACCCTCCTAGCAAATGTTTAAGTGTACATAACTACTGTTCACTACAGGCACGGGTGGCAAATTGATCTCTAGAATTTTTTTGTCTTGTGTTAACTGAAACTCAGTACTTATTAAACAGCACCTCCCTCCCTTCTCTCCCGCCACCTGAAGCAACCACCATTACTGTCTGTTTTTATGAGTTTGATTGCTTTGGAGTCCTTAGGAAAATAGTATGGCGGTCCCTCAAAGATAAATAAACAAATGTATAAAACTACCGAATCATCCAGCAATTCCACCTCTGGATATTTATCTTGTACTGGACATTTAACATCTGTATTGTCGGTGAACAACTCTCCACACAATCCTGTTCACTTTCAGGAGATTCAGAGTGACCTTTGGTAGGGCTGATGGGTCCATTTGCAGGGAGGTAAACAATTTCGCAGTGTGGACTCTCAGAAGTGAAACCCCCTTTAAGTCATTTTATGAGGGTTTTTGCTTAATGGAAAGGGAAAGTACTGTTTCAACATGAGCACACTTCTCCCCAGCAGAATAGAGGATGGAAAATAATGAAATGGGGATTGTGGCATGGGCTCTCACCTAGGAAAAATAAACTGGAAATCAAATTTTGTAAACGTGTAATATTTTCAGTCCCATTCAACAAAGTTTTCGATGGACTTTCTCTGGGCTTCTGAGGGACACCAGCTGAGATTATATTGATATGCTAAAAATTGTACCCAGCAGGCCTGAGCTCCATCACCCTACAGTATGAGGGGTGTGTTCCTGGTCCAGGCTTCAAAAATGGATCTGAAAAGGAAAGAAAATGTATGGGTTTGACATATATTTGAAAAAGTAGAAGAGAAAGGCATTTCGTTTCATCATTTTCCACAGAAAGACAGGGTATATGCCTTCCCTGCACACCTGAGCTGCCACAGCCACATTGACATTCATCATGTTACAACTTGGCTTCTATGGGTATTGTGTCAGGAAGAGAGACTTGACTTTTACTGGTGCTTTCCATTTGTAAGTTTTCTCTTTAATTTCCTTAGAGTCATTTTCAGAGTCATAAATTACTGTACGACCCTTTCATGTTCATCTGCCGCCCCTGTTTAGAACATAAGGCTTCTCCCATAGCACTCTACAGTTTCTAGACTGCCTTCTACCCCCCATCTGCAGCTCACTAGCTGTGTGGCTTTGGACAAGTTGTTCCATCTTTTTGGGTCTCTTGTTTTCTCATTTCTGAACTATGAGTATTAGGCTAGAAAGGCCATGCTTAAGTTCCTGGGAAATCTCAAAATTGTTATGATGCTGTGGGGCCTGGTGTTCATTAAAGCTGGTTGATGATTTGCACCTCGTACCCATGCAACTCTCGCAAGCTTTTATTTCAACAGCTGGAACTCACCGGTAAGTTTGTAAGAGAAAAACTTAGGGAGAGGGTGAGAGTGACAGGTTTCTTGAGAGAAGAACCCATTCTTAACTCTTAATGTCTTAGGATAGAATTTTAACACCATTGGGTGAAACAAACATTCTCCATCTTGTTTTCTTTTGTAGTTTTATAAAAGTAGTGACCAATTGTCTATATGAAGATATATTAAAGAGATCCCTCAGACAGTGTTACAGAGCAGTTGAGATTCCTCTCCTTAATATTATAGAATATTATAAGCATTCATCTGGAGACTCTCCTCCATCATTTCTGAATCCCACAGCAGTTTCTGTTGCTACAGAGTGAACAGTACTTTTTGACTTGTATCAATATTGTCTCCTCTGTTTTCCTTAAAAACCCATCAGTCACCTTTATTTGGAATGGAGGGAGAAAGAGAAATTTTTTTTTTAAGTGGCAGAAACATGAAAATTCATTGCCATTCTTAAGTTTGAGTTTATAAGATATCAAACCAATTATTTAGTACTCTTGTACTAAGTTAGTAACGACCAACTTTTATGCATTGCAAAGAGTCAGGTCTGTACTTGGGAAATGATCGAGTAGCTTCAGTTCAGACCCTTCTGCTTATGTCAGGGAATACAATAAGGTTGGACTAATTCTGTAGTCTTATGCAGAGTGTGCCAGCTAGCCTGCCATTAAAGTGGAGACTTAGATAACTTCTGGATGCAGCTGGCTTGACACTTCTTTGGGATCAGTAGTGTGATTGGCTTCATATGTAGTTTAATTCTGTTTGGAAGAGAGAAGCAAAATGGCAGGGTTGAACGAGAGCAGGCTCTGGCTCTGACTGTAGGCAATAATTAATGAACCTTGTCTTCTGTCTTCTCTTTTTGTAAAATGGATGTCATATATAAATTGCTAATTTGTATATTTGCTCAATATATGTTATATCCTTCACTCTCCTTTTGATTGCGAAGGCAGATTGGGTAAAATCTGCAAACCAGAAATCAAGCACTTAGATATTCTGTCTTTGCTAAACAGTTTATTTGAGACCTTATTCTCTGGTGTTGCAAATGATGGGGCAAATTGGTTTACATCAGTGTCCCTGACTTCAGATGGACTGTCTTAGTTCCGTCGTCCCATTATGTTTCTTGGGTCAGCTGGTTCTTCCAATTTTCTACAGTGACGATTTCAAATGTCCTCCACCCTTTAAACCTCTGGTCTCTTTCCTTCTCCTGCCCCATCCCACCTTGCTCTTTCTATTTCAGCTAGTGACCTTGGCTCTATGTCATAAATAAAATTAAAGCTGTCAGCCATGGACTTTTTCAGCATCCTGCTATGCGGATATCCACACATGAAAACATTTACAAAACTCGTCTTCCTCCCTTCTGTTAGATGAGAGGAGGTTCTCCCCTCTTGACAATGCTCGTCATCTCCTCCTGTCCTCTTGAGAAACTTACATTGCTGATAGTCCCTTCCTTTACTTGTATATTCAGAATCTCTGTCCCTAAAAGGACCTTTCTGTTGGTATTTAATACACTCACTTCCCCCATAATTTTGAAATCTTTTCTTTGAACCACCCTCTTTCATTTCTCTCCTTTCCTGGCTATTTTCTTTAAAAGGTTCTTCATACTCAATATCTCCATTGCCTTACCTCCTACTCACTTAGCAATATGTCATTGCTTCACTGAGTCAGCGATCCTTCAAGTTACCCTGTATCTCCATGTTGTAGATGATAACTTTTTTTTTTATCTTCTCTACCTGAATATCTTAAAGGTACTTGGGAACTCAACGTGTCTAAAATTGAACCCAGGATCTTCTCCTCTGTGTCTGCCCCAAACTACTTCTCTCCCTAATTTGCTATTTGCATAAAGCACCAGTTGCACTTAATTCTCCTTCATTGCTAACCCTTCTCACCCTTTGTTTTTGGTTTCATCTTTCATATCTTGCATGGATCCATCCACTACTTCCAGTGACTATAGCCTCCTCATTGTCATAGACTATTGCATGTCCTCCCAGTTGGTCTTCATGTACTTTCTAAGTTGTTCTCAACAGTGGAAGCAAAGTGGTCTTTCTGAAGTACAATTTTCATCATGATACTCTCTTGCTTAAGACACTAAAGCTTTTCCTTGCTCTTGGGCTACAGGAGATGCTGCATCCTCTGCCTGAGATACCCTATTTCCTTTATGCTCTTTAAATCAATTCTTTTCAATGATCACTTCACATATGACTTAGCGGAGCCTTTCTGGAATCACCAACAAAAGCTCTTGTCACTCTGGTGATTTTACATTTGCACACTCATTAGAGTTATCTAGACAGGTATTACCTTCTGAAAGGCAGTTCATGTCTTTGGCTCATCAGTGAATCTTTCATGAAAGAATAAATAAATGAATGCATATTATATTTCTTGAAAACTGTACATATTTTTAGGACAGAGAAGAAAGAGAATAGAAATATCTATGTGTAACTCGTTTATCAGAATGGAGAAATTTGCTGCCTATGGTAGGCACCACTGACTGTCCACCACATATGCATGTTTCTCTTTCATCATTTGGAACGATTGCTGAGAGGCCACTGCTTTGCCAGAGACCACATATCCCAGCTCCTTTGCACTGGTGTGCGGGCGTGGGATTGGTTGTTGCCAATGAGACACAAATGGAAGTTGTGTGTTTAATTTCTAGGTCAGAGCAGCTGTGTCTTTTCCCTGTTAACACCAGAAATAGAGGATTTTGAGATTCTAGGGGAAGGCAGAGACACAAACTAGAAGGAAAGTGAACCTACAAATCCCTTCAAAGAGAAAAGATGCCCAAAAACTAAGAATAAGAGTTGATCCATGATGGGTGGTGTGTGTGAATTTGGCTTTTCATCAACTTTTGTAAATAAAGTTTTATTGTTTACACATTTTCTATGGCTGATTTTGTACTGCAATAATCAAGTTATGAGTAGTTACCACAGATTGTATAACCCTTGGTGACTGAAATATTTATTATCTTGTCTTTTACTGAAAAAGTTTTCTCACACATGGTCTGTTAGGTTAAACAACTGTAAATCTGGGGTTTAATTGTTATAACAAAGAGCATTTACCTTGACTACTATACCCAATCATAAATATTGCACTTTGCAACCTTTAATTAGTCAGAGCATTCTTTCAACAAGTATTTATTGCTATCTAATATGTTCTTGGTATCAGAATAGTCAAATCCTAGAGATATGGTTCCTGCTATCTAGCAGCTTATGATTTTGATAGGGAACTAGATGAGTAAAATGGCAATTAAAATACTGATACAATGGTGGTAAATGCTAATGACATAGATATTTGGTAGTTATCCTAGACTTGGGAAAGATATGGGTTGCAGGTCAGCTGCTCCAAGAAGGCAACTCTGATATGGGGATTAATGTTTAAGAAGTTTATCTTGGTATGTGCTTGGGACCAGCCCCTGTAGGAGAAATGAAGAAGCAGGGACAGGCACAGGGAGAAATTGGGCAGCGTTTTCACAACAAAGTCCTTAGCCAAACTCACGGTACCCTCCAGAGTTGGGGCAAGGGACTGGGAGTTCCTGTATCAACCAGACAGACTGCTGGCCATCCTCGGAAGGAAGGGATGTGACCTTATGTGAGGAGGTTCTCTTTAGCTTAGTGAAGATCCTCAACAGTCCTCTCAGCAGCTTGGGATATATCCTTCCATTGCAATGGGGTCATCCAGATGGTGTATGTTCAGGCCACCCTAGGATGGTCTGTGACAAATCCTGAGGGAGAGTTATATGTATGGTTTAATCTAAACTTTGAGCAAGGAATTTCACCTTATAAAAGGAAAGGGCAGGAATGGGTAGTGGAGAGTGTCTGAGGTAGAGGGAATAATACATTCAAATCACTGAAAATGAAAGAGTGAGCTCAGGAAGATTAGAAACTGAAATTCCACTCCAACTGACCAGTCTGGTTTTCCATGTGGGTACTTTCTGCCTGGATCAGACCAAAGGAGACAGGGAAACTGTCAAAGCACATGGCCCAAGTTGATTAGCAATTGCAGAATACCTACATTCCAAGAAGTTCCAGGTCATCATTAAAATCATCTTACGTTTTTTGAACTGAATAGCCTCCATATTGGTACAATTTAGCTAAGCCTGCAGTCTGGAAACAGCTTTGCAAGATCTGTATTAGGAATGTGATATCTTATTCTCACATAGTTTGAGTTAATTATCTCAAGACAGTGGTTCCTCATCCAAATCATGATTTCTCTATTCCCTGGAATTCTCTATTCTGCTCAGAAACCTATCTGCTACTTACCAAGCAACTTTGATTGACTGGTGCAGATGTGAGGAGAATAGTCAAATCCTCTACCCCATTGGAAAACAACCATTAAATGATTTATAAACACAAACATAGGATACATTTGAATAATTAGGCAGGGTAAATGGTAAAATGATCAGACTTATAGTTTAAAACACCTAAATACTATTTAGAAATCTAAAACTGATGAAGAATAGCCTACTGCAAAAATACTTCACTGAAAGTGTTTGTTGTAAATACCCAGGAAGAATCTATGTATATTTTGAATCCCACATTTTAAAGCTCTATGTTTTTAATTATATTGCTTATCAGATACCTTGAGTTGATAAACTGTGACTTTATTTTTAACTTCTGGCCACCAACATTTATCTTTTTATTTAGTTATTTGATAGATTTCCAGTGCAAAGGAGCTGGGATATGAGGTCTCTGGCAAAGCAGTGGCCTCTCAGCAATCATTCCAAATGATCAAAGAGAAACATGCATACGTGGTGGACAGTCAGTGGTGTATTTTGTTATCTTGTACTGCATTGTAGTTCATGATAGTTCAATTTAGGTCAAGATTGACATTTAGAAAGCATATATGTTAGTGTGTTTGTGACCAGAATATTTAACACCATGTAATAAACATATGGGCAGCTATATTTTTTATAATGTTGATTGGGTGCTGTTTGTGTAGTAACAGAAATGTAATTATGAAGCACAGAATTTAAAGAAAGCATCTCCTAACCACTCACTTGCCTGAAGAGTACAATATTGGAAATTTAAGTGCACCTGTATGCCACTACCTGTATTGTTGTTGTAATAGCACTAGCAATAGCAATCTTCTATGATGTGCATGGACTAGTTAGTTTCACAATACTCTATGGACAGATAATTTTAAAGATATGGATATTAATACTTGACATGACATGACATGAGTTCTAAATGACATGAGTTCTTAGAGCCAGAACCAGGTTAAAACTCAGATTTCTGACCCCTATGTAATCCCACCTACCCAGTAGGCTGAGGCAAGAGGAGGATCACAAGTTTGAGGATAGCCTGGGTAGCTTAGTGAGACACTGTCTCAAAATAAAAACTAGAAAGTGCTAGAGCAACCCTGGGTTTCATCTCCAGGACACACAAGCATTACATCTTTCCCTGAATATAATATAGCTAGAAAATATTGTTTCAAAAGATCCCTAGGGAAGGTTATTTCTTTTTTTCCCTTACATTTTTAATTGGTGCATATACTTATACATAACAGTTGGCTATTTGTTGTTCCATATTCATATGGTCACACATTATAATAATATAATTTGGCCAGTATCATTTCCTAGTACTTCTCCTTTCCTTCCCCTCCCCTTCCCTGGGTTTCTTTCCCCTGTTCTTCTGATCTCCCTTTGATTTTCCTGAGATTCCCCCCACACCTATCTTTTCCTTTTTCCTCTCTAGCTTCCACATATGTGAGAAAACACATGGGCCTTGACCTTCTGAGTTTGGCTTATTTCCTTTAACATAATGTTCTCAAGTTCCATCTATTTTCCTGCAAACGATGTGATTTCATTTTTCTTTATGACCAAATAAAACTCCATTGTGTATACATACCACATTTTCTTTATCTGTTCATCTGCCGATGGATACCAAGACTGGTTCCACTGTCTGACTATTGTGAATTGTGCTGCTATAAACATGGGTATGCGTGTATCCTTGAAGTAAGATGGCTTTACTTCTTCAGGGTCGATACTGAGAGTGGTGTAGCTGGGTCACGTGGTGGCTCCACTCCAGGGAACTATTTCAAAGCTTTCTGGGAAGCTCTCTTTGGATCTACTACTGCTTTTTCCATAACTGCTCGCTTGCCTTGGCTTCTCCTGCTGCGGTTAGTGTTCATTTCCTCAGGTTTTCCTCCATCTTCAAGGCCAGGAGTTCACCCTTCTCTCCCTCACACTTTCTTCTTTCCATGATGATCACTTCTGAGCCTATTCAATGTCACTTCATATACTTTGATTCCATGAAAGAATGTTGAGGTCCTACTAGGTGCCTTGACAATCTCCTTTGCAGACTAAATATGTTCTGTTCACTGTGATACCACTGAAGATATTAGTCCCTAAGTTTATGAGCCATTGTGTGTCCTTCTTTTGTGACCGTACTCCAGTATTTCTGCATTTCATTCACGTTAAGAGAAGTCTTGTTATGGAAATGAGAAATCAAGTCTTTTTGAACATAGGTTTTCTTAATCCTAGAAAGGACCAAGGGATCACCCTTATCCCTGAGCTATCCATCTTTCTATACTGTGGCTAATTAGTTAACCAGGGCTTACTGATTCCTTCCTATTTTTTCTCCTTTCTTTCTTTTTAAAATGGAATAAGACATTTAATTAGGGCTGATGAAGTCAATCCAAAAAAGGCCAATGATTTTATTCTCTACAAATATGTATCACTTTAAAGAAATAGGATAAAGACATTCTAGCAAATTCTAGCCTAAGTGCTAACACTTAGCCTTGTAAACATGACTACATTTGAAAGCTATAACAACAAGAATACCAACAAACATCACTCAAACCAACAACCTTGAACGGCATGTCAAACAAATTATCTTAGTTTTGGGGAAAAGTCTGAAGAAATTCATCCATCTCACATTCTATCATTCTTGCTCATAGTAATGTCTGGCTTTGATATACTTATTAAATTCAACTATAAGTTGAGTTTTTCTAGCTAGTTACATAGGTGACATACCTGTACTGAATTAAATATTGTTCTCTGCAACATTACTGGGACCAACCAGATTGCTCCTATTTAAAAAAAAAAAAAAAAATTGTTGGGAGCATTTTAAGCTTTGCTTACATTGCTTACATTGCTTCCTGCATTTCTAGACAGATTTTCAAATGTCCTCCACCCCCTGCTGCCTGGCGTCACAATAGGTTTTATTGTCAAATGTGCTGGGGTGTCGGGCTACTAATGCCAGAACTGGAGCCTCTGGGGATCTGTTTCTGAGGACATGGGTGTTCTTGAATCTGGTTGCCTCCCTCACTGCCCGCCCCCAGATTTTGAAAAGCAAGCACTGTACAAACTTAATCAGGCAGATCATTAGTCAAGCGTCACCCTGGGTGCAAAGGCGCTGAAGGTCATTGCGTTTAGCATTATGGAACACCTCCTTTTAGTAGTTTTGGCATCCCCAAATTAAAAAAAAAAAAAAATCAGCAGGGAATTCAGTGACTTATTGAAGGTGTACTGGCACCTATTTAGTTGCAAATAACACAGAGATGAAATAGAAATGAATGTATGCAGAAAGAGTTGAGTCTAATGGAGAAGATTATCTGGGGAAACAAGGCAAGATGACTCATATCCTTCTTGTTTTAAGATGAGTGTTTTCTTAGATCCAATACTAATGTTTAAGCTTCCATTAGGGTGCTGGTGAGACCAGCACATTGTGTTCTCAAAGCATCTGGCCTCTGGAATGGCATATTGATGGAGACACAGAATCTGGAAAGGTCTATCTAAGAGGTGACATCTGAGCAAGCCTCAGGGGGCATGTAGATTTGGAATATTAAAGGACAGGATTGCGAAGAGAGGTAAACAGACCAGTGTGTTCAAGGGCACAGACTCAGGTATCGTGGAGCACATGCAGGATAATTACAGCAAGCCTTTTGGTTTGGATTGAAAGTAGGATCCGTGTCTGGCACAGGTCAGAGACTGCAGTTAGCTCATGGGTGACTTGGTTTGGTAGGCAGCAGGGAGACACTGCTGGTGATACCGCAAGACTGAGAGGTTTTGGCACACACTAACTTTTGTAAAGACCAACCTAAAACTTTCAAAAACTGCGAGGTAGTTTCTTCTTTCTAATCTTGGGCACTGGACAGATGTCAGGGCTTGGCCGATGAGACCTGGATGTCAATGGTGGAGGTAGATTAACCGGGTAAGAGCGACTTTCTGGTCCTACATAGAGTTCTGACTGTGCTTGACCTCTGTCCTTAACCTCCTAAAACCTATCTTACACTGAGGCTGTTGTCAGTTCTTCCTATCAAGATCAGACAACTTAATTCCCCTGTTATCCTTTAGTTTCATCTGACCTTTCTGAGTATGGCCCTTTAAAAAATTTTCACTTTGCTTTTGGATTCTAATGCTGTGTTTATTATTCACAACTCTTAAGAGCTCCTCTTCTGCTGTCTTGGATACTGAGAGTCTCTGCTCACTTTTGGATTATGGGTCTTTATCCCAGGTTCCATTTCGTTCTTGGTGATCTCGACAAGGAACAACTGTTTGCTGTGTGTATCCCTTTAAAAAAGAACTGGAAATTTTCTTACGTGACTTTTTCACTGATCCATTATTTATGTTAACTTTGAATTTGTTCTACATCCATTAAAAATGCTTACTTTGACTTTTAGCATATAGCCAATTGGCATCATCTAACCCTGGGGGAAAATAATCATATATACACAAGAATTTTTAAAAGGTCTTATTTATGATATTGGGCTTAATACCATATTCTTTTAGGAAGTAGCCAAATGTGATATATTATTCACTTCCCAAGTCTGTGAGTGAGAGAATTGACAAGTCACTTTACCCTACATACACTTTAGTCAAAATGGAAAGCACTTCGAAGAAAGTGTCACAAGTTCTAGGGTCCCCAGTCCTTCCGTTGCCTCCTCTGGAAACCCAAGAATTTAGCCTTTACCTTTGAGATGGGTGATTAAAATCCTGACTTAGATGTAATCACCTTCTTCAAGTTTTGTGCATTGACTGTCTTGCTCTTTGGGGGTTTTCCTCCGTGTTTCCATTTAAGTTACACATCTGTACCTCCTCTTTGACCTCTGTACACTGGAAAGAAGTAAAACATCCTGCGTTAGCATAACTTCCAAACCTGACAGGTAGTATTTAGGCATTGATTTATGGTCTCTAGCCTACATTAGTTTCCATCCCCTTCCACACATCACGGAGACCCCGTGTGCCCCGTAGATGCTCAATGTTTTTAATGGATGTGAACTTAACCATTAATGTAACATCTCTGGTTTAATGCAGATACTTTTGTTAAATGACAATATAATTACTAGTCATCGGCAAACCTCAAAAAGATTGGGAGGTTTGGTTCATTTAAACACCCGAGAGCTCAGATCCTTATCTGAAGTTTACCCCTTGAGTTTGGCAAGTCCGGGCTGGAAAACTCTCAAGATCCATCTAACACATGAGATTTCTGTCAGCAATTCTGTTGTTCTCTTTCTCAATATCTGTACCTCTATTTTTCAGTCTTGGTCTATAAAGTGCAATAAAATGCCACATTGAACGATAAAGAAAAATTCACCCCAATCACATAGAGCCAAATACAGTTTTCACAAGATGGAGAAAACAACTGGATGAAGATTTTGTGTGGGAAGAGAAATGTTACCTTCTTGGACTGTTAGGAACCTTTCCAAATTCTTATTTACTGCGGCAGTTTTCTAGTAGCTTCTCCCTGACATCAGCTTTGAGGTGAAGGGAAATTGCTGAAGATGACTCAGAATAATCCTGTTTGAAAACAAGTTTTTTTTTTCCCTAGAAAAAGTGTTAATGTTTAAACTTCTTTCAGTATGTTGGAGCAAGCCAGCAGGGTATGTACTTAAAAAAATAATTAAGATACTTTCAACACTGTGTGTTTTGTGTTTCATTTAGGAGGTAACATTGTATCTATGGTGTTTTTTTTTTTTTCAGTTTTGCATTCTTTTCAATTACTCTTTTGTTTTTCTCTTGTCTTGTGTTTCGTGTGTGTGTGTGTGTGTGTGTGTGTGTGTGTGTGTGTGTGGTGCTGGGCTTGGAACCAGGGCCTCCTGAAAGGTAGGCAAACTCTCTACCATTGAACCACATCCCCAGCCCCATGAGACAGTTTTGAAATGAGAAAAACAAACAAACTAAAACCCCCCCTGAAACAAAATTTACCTGGCTACAAAAGTTACACAGGTACTTGTGACTTAGAGAAGTGACATTATCAACTGTGCCCTTTTGATGATTTTTGGTTCCTGAAGGAAAGTGAGACTCGAGTCAATATTTGGTACAGAATTACTAGGAGTCAGGTAGCACTTGGTTCTCGGTATACAGACTGCAACTCTGCAGTTTTGAGATGCTACTATGATGCTTATAATGGGAGGTAAACAATTTTAAAAAAATTAAATTAGAAATGTTGCCATCATTTCAGAGAAATTTTGGTCTGTATGAAATTCCAGTGTTGGTGTTAGTTTTAGCTCAGGGAAAATTTACACTGCAAGATTTTTGGAAAGGCATATAGATAACAACATAAAATTTTCAAGTAATTGAGTACCACTGAAATTCAAATATTGGTCTGAACCTAGAGCCCAGTGGTATAATTTTGATCTCAATAGAAACTTTTCATGGAAATCCTTAAGTAAACACGGGTGGTTAATCACCTAACAGAGTGTCAAGCACATAAAGTTATGATTGTTATACAAGTATTATCTTCAATTTTGTTCCAGACCAGTGCTTGGTTTCTAGAAGCTTGAACCCTATTTTAGTTTTGCAGTTTTTGTCAAGCTAGGATATGCTGGCCTCTGTCCCTACTTGGGAAGGGTCAATTTCTTCCTCACAGACCATTAGGTCAACAGTGACTAGGGAGTTTGCCCTTTGCCTTGCTGCATGCAAAGTTCATAAAATCATTGAAGATATGTTAACTGGTCATGCATTTCAACAAGCCCAACACACAATATTTTCAGAGGCTTGCCTGGCCTAATCCACTAGCTGCATAAAATCTTTATTAACCGGAAGTTAAACAACAGACTCCTTTAGACCTCAAGCACTCTCTATCAGATTAGTTAATGGGGATTCTCGCCACCAAAGATAGGACAAACAGGAGACCATAGGCCATTATGGGGCTCTTGGCACTATTACGATGCGTAAGCCTCATTCTCTTGGGTTAGGCAATAAATTAGGACGAGGTGAGCCTGGTTTCTTTTCTGGTGGAGTATCTTTGTTTTCTGTGGCAGGCTTTAAAAGGGTATTCAGTAATGCAACCACGGAGGGTTTTTCCATCATTTAAAAAGGGCTCATTAGACTCTGCAAATTGATGCAGTACAAACAACATTGAGAGGGTCTGGGTTCCCACATAAATTAGCTCAGTTTGTGCAAGATGAAAAATGCTTTGGCCCTAACTGCCAGCACTACAAACACAGCCCAGCTTGGAAAAAAACAAGGTGTGCCCACTGAGCCTCTTACATCACCAGTAGGGCATAAAAGTGCTGTAATTAAAACTTAGCTGACAATTTGCTTAATGATGTGCGAGGCAGAGGGAGAACCCAAGCAGGGCCCCCACGTGTGGTCGGCTGCAGTTTCTGCCATTCCAGGGCAGCGGCCCTAGTGGTGGCTGCAGCGAGACTCTTCTACACCTGAGAGAATGGTGATTCATGGGAGAGACTGTGGGGAGGAGCAGGAAGCCAGGCCGGCTGTCCTTAAATCATCAAGACCATTTTCACCATAATGAGTTTGTGTGAGTGAGAAGGTACTTAAGGTGTTTTGGAATCATCCGTTTATAATTAGCCAGGTAGAATTTAAGAAAATTAAACTATTCCCCACAATATAACTTAGACCAATTAACAATTTAATTAGTTCACCATAATAATACGAGGTAAGGTTCCCAATTCCATCTCCTTCCTTCAGGATTACTGTTGTTATAGAAGGAAAGAATC
The DNA here is from genome assembly GCF_902686445.1 of Sciurus carolinensis. NCBI lineage: Eukaryota > Metazoa > Chordata > Mammalia > Rodentia > Sciuridae > Sciurus > Sciurus carolinensis. Next base: position 15,032,141 of record NC_062224.1, read on the forward strand.
TTTTTAAAGTTTGTGAGACACGAAGGGCTCAATTGGAACTAACACAATGCTGCACATCCAGATCTCTGGATAAGCTCTTTAATCCAGGGTCTGCCACATATTTTTCTCTGACCCTTGACCAGGCACTTGACCCCATCATTGCCTGATCTGTAAAATTAGGAGCCCACTGCCACAAACAGATGATTTAGATTGCATCCTGATAAGCACTTCATGTTTGGAAAGTTTGGAAACGTTCTAGGTAAATCCAGCATATTCTCTAGATGCTTAATTATTGGGATAAACCATGTTACTTGACATGTGTTAGCTATTCTTTAATAATTTAAAGGTGCATTTCCATAAGTGTTCTCATGATAAAAAAATTGAACAGTAAACATCAGTAGATGTTTTCCTGACATGTTAAACATTGAAGCTAAAAAGTTTATCCTCCTGCCACATCTAAAGGCTAACCTACTGTTAAGACACAGAAAAACATTCTGTCTGCATGTGTGTAAACATCTAAATCAGAGAACCCCTTCAGGTAATGCTGCTCTCTACCTCAAATGCCCCCAGAGTAGGTGAATCCTAAATACCAACCAGACCTTACCGATGAGGGAAGTTTAAAAGTCATGATCAGTATTGAAAAATAGGAAGAAACAAACAGGATCTGACATTCATTATCCCCTCCCTGCTGAAATTTCTAAACAGTGCTATAGTATTCATTTATCAAAACTGAACTCTTCTGAGTCAAAACTGCAGAAGCACATATTTAGGTGATCATGTGGATTTCTTAGGGTCTTTCATTGGATATCGAAAGCTCATGAACACTCTTCTTGTGGCTTCTGAGATACCACTCATTCCCTTGAACTATGGGGTTTCCACTGGAAAGCATTGTGTGAAAGTAGTATGAGCAAGATAGTTCCTCTGGTTCTGTCCTTGCAAACCAGTTATCTAGTTACGTGGGAAGAAAAATGGAATTTCATTCAGCCCAAGAGCAGGACCCATATCTCCTAAGAATCAAAAACAACATATGTGCAAAAATCAGATAGTTCCAAACATGTTTTACGTACCATCGTTGGGACTTTTCTGAGACCAGTGGAAAATGGTAGATATAGGGTAAAAACTACATCAAACCTGAGGATGCCAGTGTGGCACATATTTTAATAGCTCCATTACATAACACACTGTCTTCGTTATATTTCTATTGAATTACTAGTCAGTTTGTAACTTTCTTACTGGGTTAATCTTTGCTTTGGATATTTTTGGTCTTTTATTTGTAATGATAGGGCAAAGAATTTAATAACTATGCTTAAAATAGAACAAGTATACCACTACGATGACTCCACGGGATGACGCTGGGTTGAAACTAAGGCAAAGGAAGTAAATAAATTTTGGAGTCAGAAAATCATGAATAAACTCTAGTTCTGCTATTTGTTAGCAGAATGACTTAGGTAAGTTATTTAGCTTCTTAGTACTTTAGTTTTCTTATCAAGCAAGCAGGAGTAACAAATATCAAGCTCCTAACAGTTGTGAAAATGAAGTAATACATGGTGAATATAACATGCCTGATGTAGAATTTGCTGTATCCTACACCCTCACTGTACCATGAAATGTTATGAGGTAGGCAACTCTGTGGTATTTCTGTTTTATTAGTTTATTAGAGGTATACATAATACTGAGGTTCATTTTGACAGAATTTTAAAAGCATGGAATATAATTTGCTCCAATTCAGGCCCCAGTACTTCCTCTTTCCCTCCTCTCCTTCCTGTTCTTTCCCCTCTACTCTACTGGTCTTTTATTTATTTATAGTTTTTTTTAAATTAATGCATTATAGATATATGTAAAGGTAAAATTCACTGTGGTATAATCCTTTATGCACATAGAATAATCTAATCAGTTTTATTCCACTGTTCCTTTTTCTGTTCCTGCTACCTCTCCCTCAGTTCCCTTCTCCTGCTCCACTGATGTCTCTTCTATTTTTGACTCCGTGGTATTCCTTATTCAACTTTGTATATCTAATGGTAAGTTTCTTTCCTTGTACATAGTAAGCATTCAAAATGGGCCTGTAATTCCAGCAACTCAGGAGGCTGAGGCAGGAGGACTCAAAGCCAGCCTCAGCAACTTAGTGAGGCCCTATGCAACTTAGCAAGACTCTGTCTCAAAATAAAAAAAATTGAAAAGAGAATTAGGAATGTGTGGCTAAGTGGTTAGTGCTCTTGGGTTCAATCCTGCTACCAAAAGAAAAAAAAAAAAGTGTATGATTAAATAAATAATGTCTTTTAAAAAATTGAATTTTAACTGATGAGAGGGAAATCATATGTGTAATCTAATGTAACAAAAAGATATTAGAAGCTTAAGGAAGTGGCCAAAATGCAATTTCAAATCAATAAAAATGACTTGAAGATGTCAGCAGGTTTCCTAAAAGGTTTTCTCTTGGTTGCAATTCTGAAAGTTAACTGAGTCCATTTCATGTTTAATTGGAGTTCTTCAAATATAACACATTTCTTTGTACATCTTGATTTAAATAATCAATAAACATTGTGACTAGCTTGAGTTGTAGGACAGTTCACCAGACTGACTTATTGGCACCGATGGGACGGAGTCTGTTAAACAGCTACATATCCGAGTGCAACCCAGGTCTCCATTTTGCTCCTAAAGATGTCAGACTAAAGGTCTGTAACCACAGTCAGGTTTTCAGGCCAGGGGTGCTCATGGAAAAGGAAACGGTTTATTGTCAGTAGGCATGTATTGGCTCCAGGGACCACCCTGGAATTACCAGACACTTGCCAGAGATTTCCTGAGCTGTGCATCAGTGCATCAAACATACGAGGCTAAGACCAGATGGGGTGCTAATTGTGAATACCTTCATGACCCGTGCTTTTGGGGCACTGTTGTATGCTAGCAGGACTCACCAGCATCTTATCTGTAGGGTAGCATCGGCACTCATTACTCAAAGAATTTTGTTCTTTTTTATGGTTTTTATTGGCACATAATAATCATACATGCTGATGGATTCACTGTGACATATTCATGCACGTACATAATGATTTGATCAGTCTCTTTCCCCCTGTGTCTTCCTTCCCCGCTCTTCCTCCAATCCCCTGATCCCCATCCTGTTCTCTACTGGTATCCCTTCTAGATTTTTAAAATGACTGCATTACAATTTTACATAAAAATGGGATTCTTTGTGGTTTATTTGCATCATGGGGTAATTTTTGATGAATATGGTGGAAATGACTAGTTTGCCTGTTTGTATGGCCATGGAAATGTTGATGTTGAGGGAAGTGGAAATGAGAGGAGGGAGAGGTGAAGTAAAACTGGAAAGGCTAGGAGGCCCGTTTCAAAGCTTTTCAGTCTCAGAAATCTTATTTCAGTCCAGTCTGAAATACTCAAAATTTTGGAAGCATCCAAGTATCTTATGTTTGGTTGGTTCTTAAGAACTACTTCATGAGAGTGGTGCTGGAGGTGTGCCTGTGGTGGACAGCTTGCCCAGCATGCCTGAGGCCCTGGGTTGAACCCCAGCAACAAAACAGAACAGGAAAACGACTACTGCTTCTGTGAGAGCAGAGAAGGAATCCACAGGCTCTTTTCCTTGTTTTACCTGCACAGAAGCTTGGAGCATATTTGTGACACATCCCATCCATACCCTGGCTCATCCTGTGTGGAGAGGGGCCGTCGTTGGTCCACGAGGTGGGCAAACACCTTCCGAACCTCCACAGGCTGCTTCTAGAATGTTCTCTCTTGGGCTGTGGGATCTTAATCCCAAACCCACTCAGGGGCTTTGACTTTTCCCCCTGCCTTGTACTTCAGCAGTCCACTTAGTGATTCGATTTCCCAGCCGCACTACTAAAAATAAATGGATGAAAAGAAAACTTTTCTTGGCAAGCCCTTTGATGGTTGTCTCTTTGAAGGCCGTTCCTGATGTGCTTACTGAGAAATGGCATCAGCAGAGCTGGCCTCCGTGGAGGCTCCCTCCTCGCGGGCGTCCCACTCCCCCGGTACCTAATATTTAATTTAAGTAGATGAGCATAAGAGAGGCACAGGCCATGGCTTAGCGGGGAGAAACACATTTGTTTCTGTTATGACTGTTGAAAGGGGTGTATTTTGAGAGATTAACAGGAATCAATTGATTTTCTTTACTGTTTTTATATATAGCTTAAAAACGTAAGCCATCCACGGGTCTGGATTTCGCGAACTGTGGGGGATTTGTTGATGGAATTAGAAGGATCTAGAAAAGAAATATGTGGTTTTTCCACCTTGCTAGTCCTTTATAGAAGAAAATTCAGACTTAAAAAGTCAGGGTCAATTTTTACTCGACTATTAACAAACCACTGACTGAATCTTCTCTCTCTCTGCCTTTCTCCTTCCCTCCCTCCCCAATTTCTTCTCTTTTGCTCTCCCTTCCCTCCTCAATATCTTACATCTCCCTCCCTCACTGTTCCCTCCTCCCTTCCCTCCTTCCTTCCTATCCTCATCCCTTTCCCATCCGACATACTTTTATTCAAATTTCTCCTATGTATTTTGTGTCTACTGGGAGTGAGGAATGATTCTAGTATTCTAACGAATCCCTTCAGAAATATTTCCAAGTCATTATTGCATCTGCATCTCAAAAGCTCACTGGACTCCATTTTTAGGGCTTTGCAGTTATTTCAACTTAATCCATTTCTCTGTAACCTTCTCCAGAGTTCACTCCTCTCCCTCAGCAAAAGACCCATGGAAATTTCAGAGGGGAACAGTGGTCCGCATTGGCTGGCATTTGCCTAGGTATGAAGGGCAAAATATTTTTTCACGTTTGAAAAATCAGTAAGGAATTGTATTTGACACTAGGGAAACTTCCACCTTAAATCTTATTCATGCACTGTTTTGTACTGGGTTTCTTGGAAAATAAAAACTCTGCTGGGAACCCACATCATTGTCCTTCATTCTTTGCTTTCGACACCCAGTGAAGTACTCATGGGAGTTGCTTCTGATTTTCCTTTGAGGGTTGGTGAGGGCACAGACCAGGGAAGAATTGTTGCTGAAGAGATGCGCTGAGCCAGTTTGGTGCAGCTGCTTAGAAACATCCACTAGCTCATCAAGTGAGAAGCATCACAGGTAGGACACGTGGAATGAGTCAGAGTGAAAAAATGACTTTGGAAGCCAAGTAAGAGATGGGGCTAAAGCCCTCAGGTTCTCTCAGGGTGGAGGGAATATAGGTAAAATGCCACCCAGGGAGTTCCTCAATCAGCAGGTAGGAGTAGCGTAGGGTGTTCAGGATTCTTCCATGGGAGAGCATCATCTAAAGATTATAGGTCAGGGGACCACTTCCTTGGGTTTAATTTTATTTGGGCACTTCTAACGTTAAATGTAAATTTTAAAGTTCCTCATCTAGCAGGGAGTGCCTCTTCATCTTTTGCCTGGGCTGTGGTCTAGCAAAGCTAGAAGCCAGTGGAAGAAGAACACTGTGGAATTGGGGACATTCCACTCGTTCACCTCCTAGGCCGCACTCTGTAGAGCTGTGACCAGTCCCTTCTGTGGGAATGTATGTGTGTGTGTGTGTGTGTGTGTGTGTGTGTGTGTGGTCACTTACCTTATCATTCAAGATAAGTGATAAATGAAAGGACTTGTCTTTCTGTGTTTCACTTGGATATTGAGCAAGGACACTTAGACCCAAGGATGGAGGGAGCTTTGCCTCTGGGGCTTTCTGTGAGTACTTTATCAAAAAGCAGAGAAGAGGGGTTGTGGGTGTAGCTCAGTGGGAGGGTGCTTGCCTGGCATGGTTCAATCCCAGCAGCTCCCTGCCAGAAAAATGCAAGAGAAAGTGTAAACACTAATTATAGAATTACTAAATGTAGAACTTCCATGCTTAAAAGTGGGGAAAATCACTAAGGAAAAGATAATTTTGACCACAGATCTAAATAAATGAGATTTGTACACAAATATTTGGAGGTGAGTAAGAGCTCAAAAGATAAATGGATAAATAACATACGTTTTAGAAAGGAAAAATAGTCTACAAACATGAAGACCTTAATCAGAAATGCAAATTAGAATAATGATAAAAAATTTAAAAAAAAGTCAACCCAGTGTCTGTTGACACTGAGTATCCATATAAGAAGGTAGTTTTAAAATGAGAAATTCTATTGAGCCACTGTATTTCGAATATTTCGAATATTCTAGAATATTTACTATATTTAAAATAAATATACTTGGATGGAGGGGTGCAGGAGTTTATTTTTTCCATATATATCTGTGTGTGTGTGTGTGCATGCATGTGATGGGATTGAACCCTGGGGCCTTGGGCATGCTAAACATACCCTCTACCACTGAGCTACATCCCTAGTCTGTATATGCATTTTAAAGTAAAAAATTATCTTTTCACAAAAGCAGTAAGATTATGAGCCCCTTTAAAAATCATTATTATTATCATTTTTCTTTCCAATATCAGCCTCAAGAAGACATTTTTGAGTAATTCACATGTGAATTTTCTCCTACTGTTTATTGGATATGAGGTGATTGATTTCATCTCTGAAGCTATAATTGAATCTTCCTTAGTAGATTCTATATGGACTTTCATTTACCTCCCTGCCCAGTAGCTATAGTATGTATTTGGGGCTATACCCAAAGTCAGAAGAGCAATCAGTCCTTAATTCTTTTTGTATCCCAGTCCCTATCCCTTACCTTTTCTGTTTCAGGTTTTTTATTAAAAAATAAATAAATAAGAATACTTAACCACTATAGAAAAATATTATTAAAAGTAATCAAACGAATTGACTACATGGAGCTCAAAAGAGAATAAAGCGTTCTAAAAGGGTTTAATAATAAAGGACTAAGGGGATAAAGAATTTCACTCCAGGGCTGTTAATCCAGCACCTTTCATAAGCATTACATTTACTAAAGCTAAATAAAAATAGCACAGGACAGATTGTATTTGTACGGGAAATCACAGAGAAAACAGCAAAGACATTGGGAAATTGCATTTTTTTTTCAGATAATTAAAGGTCATACTATTTAGCCAAACCATAATCCATCACAACAAGGAAAGCATTGATTACTGCTCCGGCCACATTCATTTTTAATTCCATTAGTGAAATAAATGACAGCCTTTGAATTTCCCACTGTCTTGATACAAAGCAATAAGAATGGCAAATTACTCTAGAATCTAGAATAGCTGAACAGATAAGCTTCTTTCTTCCTCTTTGCCATTCCAAACTACAAAGTTGTAAGCAGCAATAAATGTAATAGCCATCTTCTCCAGGGTGTGGTAATAGCCGCTCTCGGGAGATCTGAGAATGTTCAAAGGAAAGCTATTCTCACAATTTACCCAGGGTGAGCTGCAGAGATGGACCACTCCGTCCCCATTCATCCTGGCCAGAGGTTGGTTTTCTCCAAGGCCCTGAAGCTAATGGCTATAATTCAAATGACAGCAAAAGTGTCCTGAAAACCGACTGAATTATATTTCTAGGTACATGTGTTGTAATGGCTGTCAAAGAGAAACACTCCAGCAGGTTATCTGGCTTCCCTATCTTCTTCAGGTGTAATGTAGTCATTCATTTTGTTAACTCTCTCTTTATATTTCAACCCAGAGGAGACCACAAACTGAAAAATACACACTGGTCTATTTTTGCTTTCTGTTGGTATGTTTGCGGGAGTCATTGTTTTATGCTCAGTGAACCACAAATGAGCTTATATTTGTTTAAGAACTTTTAAGAGAAGAGAGGGACATTTTTCTTTATCTGTTAGGGCATGGGGCTCTTTATATTTTCTAGAAGTTGTATGTGAGTGTGTTCGCTGAACTGTTCACACATAATTTCACTCTAATTCTTGTATGGTAGGATAGATGCGGGGGGTAGTGTTTGGGGTTAGATTTCACTGAATTTATTTTAATGTGGGCTCCTTACTAGTAAGCCTGCTCTGAAGTTGACTTAGACTTTTTTCAGATATTCACAGTACTGATTTGCATAGCTAATACCCTCTTCCCAATTCCTCAACACACACACACACACACACACATACACACACACACAAAACCATACACAGTATACATTAAAATTCCCAATGCATTAGTATGAAAACTTTTGGGGACAGGCCAACTTCCATGCATCAGTATGATTGCAATGTTTTTCTTTTAGAAATTACCTATAAAGGACAGGATACAGTTTTATGTGTCTTTAATTATTGATATTTTCTTTTTCAACCATTCTCCTACAAGGCAAGCAAACAGGTTTCTCATGAGACAACTCATGAGCATGTTGTGCCATAGAGCACAGAGTATCTGTCACCAAGGTCTCCAGAAAAATATTCTATAACTGAATGAAATGCTATTGGCATAAGTCTTTTCTATGTGGTTAACCAGAACGTGTGATATTTTGAGAGCATGAAAAAAATTGCTGACTAGTCACTGATAAAGAGTGTAGCTTGGTAAACTGAGATAATGATAAGGGTAATCACTTATCTTGCTTGAAGGCAGGGATGATCACACCAGGAGTCAGGGAGGAATTTCTTCCTATAGCAGAACAATGTTGTGCAAGAAGCTGAGTTCTTGAAGGAGTCTGGAAGTCTCCAGGTTCTTGCCTGGAGCAGGAAGTCTTGCATGGGACACTCAGAGTTTAGCCGGAGGATCCTCTCTCCCTTTGTACTTTCTGAGCATGCAGGCAGATATCTATCTTGTCCTTTGTGCTGGGGAGGGCTGTGTCATTGTTTCCCCATTGGGCTGCTCATCGGTCTTACTCAGAAGTTGATAAAAGTAGTGATGAAGAACACTGTGTCTCTCAGGCTCATACTCTTTAGCTTTCAACCCTGATGTTCAGTTATATGAAATGCCATTTTTTAAACAAGGGCATCTACTACTACATAGCATTTTTGTTTTTCTTAGGAAAGGAGAAAGGCTCTTGTGCTCTTTTTTGGGGGGGGGTACTGGGGATTGAACTTAGGGACACTCAACCATTGAGCCACATCCCCAGCCCTATTTTGTATTTTATTTAGAAGCAGGGTCTCCCTGAGTTGCATAGGGTCTCGCTTTTGCTGAGGCTGGCTTTGAACTCGCAATCCTCCTGCCTCAGCCTCCTGAGCTGCTGGGATTATGGGCCTGTGCCACTGCACCGGGTGATATTGTACTATCTAAAGTGTCAGTATCCTGTCTTCTTTTTTGAGTGTGTGTGTATCTATACATATATAAATACATACACATACAGATGTCCATAAATACACCCACATATATACCCCATATACATAAACATGTGCATATGTGCACATGTATTTATATATTTCATTTCCTTCTGCAAAGTAAGTGCTGAATAGCCCTATAGATTTAATTCTTATCCTTGATCCTATCTACCTTAAACTAGCCTTTCCTCTACTGGGGTTCCTCCTTTGATGACAGAAACAGGAAAATGTTTGAAGGCTGCTTTCTAAATTTTCCTAAGGATGGTAATTAATTAAGACCTTTCTAAATGTACTGGGGAGAAGTTAACTCGTTACATAAAAGGATGCCTATGGGAAACTGCAAGGTTTAGCCCGCTGCAGAGTTGTCCTGGGCAAGTTCTGTCCTTCCTGTCTTCATGGCCTGTTTTCCTGTCATTGGTTGAAGCGTCAAAGCCTTTAGAACTCAGGTTCCTATTTGTTCCTGATTGACCAGGGACTGCAGTTTAGGGTTCATCTTTTTGATCCATCCTACCATTTCCTACCTGTTTACCTTTATTGACACTCACCTGTCTCATTTCCTGAAATCCTCTTCTCTGATGGATGCTAACAGGATCTTATCAGCAAAGGGAGATTATATTAATGAAAATCAAACCCTCAGGAGAAGTTCCCTCCATGCCTGATCTACGGAAAAAAATACATATTCAGATTGTTTATTAGGACTAAATAAACTGTAGATTTCAGTAATTTTGAAAGTCTGGTAGAAAAGAAATATATATTTAATTAACATTTGTTAAATACCTAGTATGTATCAGGCAGATGCTAGGTGCTGAAATACAGAGATGACTAGAACAAGAGTCATGTTTCCATGTCTTTTATAGGCAAGTTAAAAAGATGAATAAAGAAACAGAAACAATTTGCAGAACATGAGATGAAAACTCTTGCCCAAATCCACGAGGAATCACAAAAGTGTTCAGAGAAGTGCTATGACCATATCAGTTTGATGGCTGTGGGACAGAGCTGGGTGGGATCACAGTTGTATGCCCCTAAAACTAGAGCCGACAGACTGTTTGGGAAGTACTTGGAATTACCTAAGTAAGGGAAAGCCTGAGAACCTGACCGACTCTCCAATAAATAGGAAAAGAAAAAGAATGCATATAGATTAATTTAGGATATAGATTGACGAGTGATCGATTAGAAGTGAATATTGAGAAAGTGAAAGGAGCAAAGATGACTCATGGATTTCTGCTTCAGGACGGTCTAAAAGGATATGATGGAACTCTTGATGAGAAGGGAAATCCCAGAGCAATAATTCAGAGAAAAGAGCATGAGTTCCATTTGAGTATGTTGAATTTGAGGAGTCACATGACCTTCTGCTGGAAATAATGGGTCATAAAGCTCTGGCCTTCAGAAAGGAGGTTTGTGTTGGGGATATCAGTTTGGGAGTCACTGACGCGTATCATAGATGTTGATGAGATAGTCAAAGAAGAGTAAACAGAGAAGAAGAAAGATGTGAAAGATATCCTGAGAGAGACCAAGGACAGAGGAAGACATCGGGACCCTGAGGAGTGACGAGGGTAAGGCTCTGTAGTCAGAATATCCAGCATTGTGTCTGACATTGAGTTCTCCGTGAGCCATAGTCTTCCACTCTGTGATTCCCTCCTGTGTGGACTGTCTCCTTCTCCTGAGGATCCTAACATCCCGCACTGCTTCTGCACCCTGGATGCCCAATGATCCCCTTGCTGGAGGAAAGAGAGGGACCCACATAAGGAAGAGTGCCAGAGAGGGAAGCCAAGAGGAAAACAGTCACCAGGAAAGGGGTGGTCATAGTGTCACATGCCACCAAAGGTGAGGCAAGATAAAAACCGAACAATATCCATTTTGGATCTGGAGATTGGTAGGCCATTTGTGACTGTAGGAAGAGCTCTTTCAGTACAGCAGCGAGGTGGGAACTGGGAAGCAGAGGACAGAGCAGTGAGTGGCAGAAGAAAGTATGGCAGCAGTGAATTCCATCACTACCTTTCCAAGAAAGAAAAGACAATCAGGTCAGCAAATGGCTGGTGCCCCTTATGTTGCATGTGATATTAGCTTTGAAAGGAGCCATCTTCAAGAGGTCACCTGGCTGCTACCTTTTATCGATAGCCAGTCCAGGAACCTGGAGCCAGAGCAGAACTGGGTTGACCCCACACTCTCAGGAATCAGTTTTTATAAAGTTATTATTTATGGAGCCTCCATACTTGTTGGTCTTGTGACTTCCATCCATTGCTTCTTTTTGGCTACCTTGAGCCAAAAAAACACATCAATTGTTACTTTCATTCTCATGAGCCTAAGAGACGGGGGGAAAACCCAGCAACCACAACAAAAATAAACAAACACATAAAGCAAAGGTTGAGTATGGAAATGCACGATTCCCAGGATAGTTTTGTCCCTTTTTCTGTTTGTTTTCTTGAAACCATGTAAACCACTTTGATACACACCGTCAACTAAAAATATTGTCTGGTAATCTCCAGCAAGTTGATGATAAATTAGGAAGTGGGAATATTTTTAGGTAATATTAAATTGAATCTCCAAATACACTTCCTCTGAGGATCTTTAGTACAGAGGAAAATCACCATAAAATTGTGTTTATTGAAACTAATTTTTATAATTAAGACAAGAAACAAAAGTAATTTTATAAGCAAAATAAAACAAAGAAACAAAAGTAATTTTATAAGCAAAATAAAACAAAGAAACAAAAGTAATTTTATAAGCAAAATAAAACAACATATTTTGCCCTCCTCCCATCAAAAAAAATTTTTTTTAATTTGGAAAGAAAAATAAGTTAATTTAGAACAAGAAAGTTTGATTTCAGTATGTAAAATTTTAAGCATAATGGAGACAGGTTATCATCTATTAACCATAGATATTTACTTAGTTGACTATTAACAATTTAAAAACAGTGGTTTATTTGACTTAATATTAGATATGCATTGTTACTATAACTGTAATAATGGATAATTTATGCTGTCTCTTTTAATCAAAGTTTGGGGAATTATTTTAAACTTAGTTTTCACTATTTATTGCTTGCCTAGGTTTCTAAGATTGAAGATCCTTTGAGACCTGTCACTTTAACAGTAGAAATTAAAAGATCCCCTTTCGATCTGTAAACACATCCGTTTTTCATGTTAAAATGATATATCTGAGGCAGGGGCTTAACACAAAGTGTTTTTAAAAGTTGGTCTGGTTGTCGACATGATTTATAATGGCAGCTGTCTATATTTTTGTAAAATCCAGTCCTTGCTGCCCTAGAAACAGGTAAATTAGCAATGTGGTTAAGTTCTAACCACAACTCTTACAAGGCCCAATTTCCCAGGGCTGTTCCATTTTACGTTTTTTTTTCCTTGCCGTTTCTTGTTTGTGGCCACAAAACTACACTGGCATGAGGTTTCTTCATCAGAAACAAGGGGTTTCACGAGAAGTCTCCATGTCCTGGGCACTTGCTGCTGGACCGGCAGGTGCAGTGGCATCTCATGATTCACACCGTGTGGGTACTTTCCACAGGCTGAGGGTGGGGGCTTCCATCCCTGATGCAGATTTGGGAGCCAAGCTCCTCCTGGCCCACCTATTTAGCCATAGGGTTCAGAAACCTGTTCTGGAGTGGTTCTGACAGAGCAGAAGGTGGGATTCCTTGTGGATGGCTCACTACTTTCCTCTGTGACCCTTGATCTCTTTTCTCCTGGGTCTGATGTGGTGAAACCTTTTTTCCCTAACCCTCGAGGGGAAAGCCATGCTTTATGTGCTCTTGGTAGAGGGGGGCGGGTAAGTAGTCCGGTCACTTCATTGAGGTATCTGCTCTGCAGATGTAGGGATCAGAAAGGAGTGGATTTAGTCATTACTTTAGTTATGTGTCAGTGATGTGGGAGGTGCTACGGAGACCAAAGAGAGATCTACTCTCCAGCTGGTCCCACCTTAGCCTAGAGAGCAACTTGCTTAGAGTCATTAATAAAAGAACACTCTTTGTAGAATGTGAACAAGAACAAGGCAGGTCCTGCAGGAGTGAGAGGCTTGTTTGGAGAAGTGTCATGGCTGAGGTTGGGGAATGAGGAAGGCTTCCAGGAGGAGGTGACATTTGAGGAGTGTCCAGGTGAATTTGATAGCCAGCCTCTTTCTTAGATTTGGGTCAGCAACTGATGTCTAGAACCAAGTTCTCATGCTTTCTACCATCAAATATCACTTTCAGAATTCTTGAGGTTTAAATTTGATTTTTCAACTTCTCATTTAATCCTCAACCAACTCTGACCAACTTTTTTTTTTCCTTTTTTAAGAAAGCTGCCTAATATGGTTCTATACTACAAGAAGGATTTGGCACAGAGAACATAGAAATTGCTAATTAATAAGTGTACCTGGATCAACATGCATCACACTGTTGGATCCTGACCAAAAGTGAGCTCCAGTCTGTACCCCAAGATCTGTCAAGATCTGTACCCCAAGCACTGGGAAATTTTTTAAAAAAATCTCCAAGTGGGCATTTATATTTCACTGAGTGCAGATTGCTTGTCTTTTGCAATGGTGGAATTGCTGATTTTGAAGAACCCAGAATCTCATCCACATTGTCCCTTATTATTGGACTTTTAGCCTAAGTGGAACCAGGATATCATCAGCAACATCTGTATGTTAATTACCAACATATTAAAAAGATCCTCGTCATACACACAATGCAGGACTGGGATTGGTTTCTAGAGCAAACCATGGATTTGATATTTGGAAATTTTGAAAACAGGGTTGGCGGCCATCTGGGTGAATGTGGTCCCGACTCAGATGACACTATAGCCTCTTACCACAGTTGTGTCCCTTATGTTCTCCATAGCCTTCCTTAGTCACCAAGGCCTTTGCTTGGTGACTTAACCCAGGCCATTCTCTTGAGAACACTTTTCAATAGTAGTACAGGCATGGCTTAAGACACAGATTATATTAATGGTGACCTCATTTACTTAACGACGTTCAAACTTCCTGTAAAGTAGGCAAGGGAAGGGAAAGAGGAAAATTTTAATTTCACTTCTTTCCTTAACAGATCAGGACCCTCCCCACCCCCACCCCAAGCAAAGTAGCAAGTTGTTATAGCACTGGATTTGTAGCTAGTCTGAAGCTTTAATTCTCATTTCTACCACTTACTTGGACTAGTGACAAATCTCTCCAAAGTTGTTATTTCCTCATCTGTAAAATAGGGAGAAAAGTGATAGTGATCCATCTACCAAGATGGTTGGGAAGATTAACTGAGATATAAATTTATCAGTCTGATAGAAAGTAAGTGCTCAATAAGGGGTAACCCTTAGGGGGAAAAGCAGACCTAGTTACTGCTACTTCCAAATTTCTAAACTTCCCAATTTCTATATTCTTTCTTTTCTAATTGACCCTGGAAGATGCAAAGGAAGAATGTTAGTCTTATACTGGCTTTAAGGAGACTAGAATTCTTGGGAGGCGAACAAAATAAGAAGTCAGAGCGTAGAAGCATTGGAGTCAGTAGCTTTGTGGGAAAAAAAAATAACTGGACATGCAGAAGGTACATTTTGTAAAAGTAGAATGCATTGCTAAGTGCATTATTACAGGTAGGATTCAAATTGGATCTTGATTGATAGAGCCCAGTTTGAGTAAAACTGAAGGGCAAGTGGAAGATTGACAGGTATATGGGATATTGACATTTTTTATGGAACTGAAGTAAAGAAGAGGGGACTTGTGAGAAATAAAATTTGGGTAACCAGGCTTTTATTTTACTTTTAATTTTTTGTGACTTTAACTTCTAGAATGAGTGTATCAGTGTCTTTGAGATGCTATAACAAATTACCCACAAACCAGGTGACTGAAAACAAGAAAAATATATTCTTTTGCAGTTCTGGAGTATGCAAGTCTGAAATTGAGGTGCTGGCCTGCTGGTTCCTTCTGAAGACTCTGGGGAGACACTTTCTTATCTCTTCTGGCTTCTGATAGGCCTGGGAGCTCCCTGGCTTGTGGCAACATCACCTGCCTTCATGTTCTCTGACTGCCTTCCTTATGCATCTCTGTCTTCACACGACATTTCCCCTGTAAGTCTGTCCGGTTTCCCCTTTTCAATAAGGATGCAGTCATATTGGGTTAGGGCCAATGCCCCTAAGGACCTCATCTTAACTTGATTATATCTGCAAAGACTCTTTTTCTGAATAAGGTCATATTTGTAGATATTAGTGCTTAGGACTGCAACTGTTCTTTTGAGGGAACACAGTTCAGCCCATAACAAAGGGTTTATCCTATAAGCAATGGGATTGGTTGAGTATGTTTGACAGAAGACGTATGCTAATTGAACATCCAAGTGGGCGGACATAATGCAAATCAAGAGACAATTCTAGAATAGAGATCAGCTTCCAAGAAGAGATGAAAACCCTGAGAAGACACGTGATTACCTCTAGAATTGAAAAGGGGAGGAAACGAGGGCCTAGAAAAGAATCTTGGGGACTTCCACCTAGGAGCTGAATAGTTATTGGGGGCTTATTCTTATTACAGTGCCGGGAGCTGCTGTTGGTGCTGGTTATGCAGTGTGAGCACATGAGGTAGCTCCTGATCCCACTGAGCCCAGAGCCCTGAGTGGAGGCAGGGGAAACTGGGAAAGGAAGGCCAGGAGGAAGGAGGAAAATCGGGCGAGAGAGGTCCACCGTGTTATATGCCTGGCAGGAGGACCACGGGTTGTAGGAGGAATCGTCATGCCGGTGGCTGCTGTGGTGTGGATATGGTCTGAATGTGTCCCAAGGGTCCATGTGTAAGGTCCCCAATGTGGGTATTAAGAGGTGATAAAACCTTTAAGAGGCGGACCTGGTGGAAAGTAATTAGATCACTGGGGGCATGCCCTTGGAAAAGATTAATGTAGCTCTCCAAGGAGTTGGTTGCAAGAGCAAGTTGTTGGGCTGGAGAGATAGCTCAGCTGGTAGAGTGCTTGCCTTGTAAGCACAAGGCCCTGAGTTTGATTCCCCAGTACCACAAAAAAAAAAAAAAAAAAGAGCAAGTTGTTATAAAAAAAAGTAGGCCCGTTCCCTGGTCCCATTCTTACTTCCTGTCTCACCAGGTCATTGCTCCTGCCATTGTGATGTCATTTGTCATGTGGTCTTTACCAGAGGATGAATTGATGGAGCTTACT
This sequence comes from Sciurus carolinensis, assembly GCF_902686445.1. Taxonomy (NCBI): domain Eukaryota; kingdom Metazoa; phylum Chordata; class Mammalia; order Rodentia; family Sciuridae; genus Sciurus; species Sciurus carolinensis. The sequence goes on from NC_062224.1 coordinate 15,048,375, forward strand.
GATCTTGGACTTTCAGCCTCCAAGACTGTGGGCTAAATAAATCTTTCTTCTTTATAAAGCATCAGCCTCAGGCATTTTGTTATGGCAATGGACATGGACTAATACAACTGCAGGTGTTATAAACTCATAGGTGAAGAAGTCAGAGGCAGGAAATTCTTCACACTCTCAGGTCACCCTTAAAATGCTGTTTTGCATAGAGCCTAGTTGGAGAGCTCTGGAGAGTGCTGCTTGCCTTGGCCCTTCTTTAGCATCTGCCTTCTCTGTTCCTCCCCAGGAACACTCATTTGCCCATCACCCTCTGCCTGACTACCATTGGCCTTGCCTGCAATGTCACCAAAGCATACTGTGGGTGGTGACAAATGCATCCCCTGGGCTCCGGTCCTAGGTTTGTCTCATACCACTTGGGTGATCTTGAGCAAATCATTTGGCCTCTTTTGTCTTCACTTTTCTTTTCCTGTCGAAGTCAGCAGCTAGGCTAAGTGCTTTAAGCCAGGAGACAGCAACATTTAGCTTGCAGGACAAATCTAGCCCGCTGCTTGTTTAAGTACGTAAAGTTACATTGAATGATATGGACTGAATAATGTCCGACTCGAATTCACATGTTAAAATCCTACCCAATTATTAGAGAACTGGAAAGACAAAAAATGACAACTGGGATTTCACAGAAGTGCTAAGTGAAGGAAATAGCTAGGGCTTTGTAGGGTTTTAACTGTGTTCTCCCAAATTCATGTGTTGAAGTACTAATCCCCCAGTACCTCAAAATATGATTGCATTTGGACACAGAGTCTTTAAGAAAGAAACTAAGTTAAAATGAGACCTTCAGGGCGGGGCTTAATCCAATATGACTGGTATCCTGTTATGGTTTGGATCTGTGGTGTCCCACACAAGCCCATGTATGAGACGATGCAAGAATTTTCAGAAGTGAAATGATTAGATTATGAGAGGTATAATTGAATCGGTGGATTAATCCGCTGATATGGATTAACTGAGTAGTAACCATAGGCAGGTTGGGTGTGGCTGGAGGAAGTGGGTCACTGTGTCTTTGGGGTTTATATTTTGTCCTTGGCGAATGGAGCTCTCTCTCTCTGCTTCCTGTTGCCATGTCTTGAGCTGCTTTCCTTTGCCACACCCTTCCGTCATGATGTTCTGCCTCATTTGGGCCCCAAAGCAATGGACTTGGCAGTCCATAGACTGAGACCTCTGAAACCATGAGACCAAATAAGATTTTCCTCCTCTACATTGTTCTTGTCGGGTCTTTTGGTCATAGTGATGAAAAAGTTGACTAGAACATATCCTTATAAAAAGAAGAAATTGGGACACCTGGTCACAAGGGGTATGCACACAGAGAACAGACCATGTGAGGATACAGAAGGTACCAGTGCAAAGTTGGAAAATGGACTTGGAAGGGGCCAGCCTCGATGACACATGGATCCTGGACTTGCGGCCTCCAGAACTATGAGAGAATACATTTCTCTTATTTAAATCATCCAGTCTGTAGGATTCTGTGGTCATGCCCAACAAACTAATTTGTTGGAACATGGCCTCTTGGTGTGGTAAATACCATTGCAGTGAACATGGGGAGCAGATGTGTTTGAGACTCTGGTTCCATTTCCTTTGGACACAGACCCAGAATGAGAGACTGCTGTGTCGCATGGTAATTCTATTTTTAATATTGTAAGGCATCTCCACGGTGTTTTCCATGATGGGTAAACCAATGTACCTTCCCACCAAAAAATGTTCAAGGGTTCTTTTTTCTCTACGTTCACAGAGAATATTTCTTGCATAAAACCATGGCTTCATGCTTCTCCCTAATTTGGTAATAGTTCTATCTATAAATATATAGCAAACATCAACTATAGACTGGGCCCTGTCCTAGGCTCTGGGAATGCAAAAACTTAGCAAATCGATAACATCCCCTGCTCTTGCAGTTTACTGGTTGAGACTTGGTTCTGTCTTTCAGCGACTTTCCACCTCTAATGAAAGCTTACCCTGGCCTGATCCTGCCCTCTTGAAGTGGCAGAGGCTCAGCTGAACCGTAGCCAGTTCAGGATCCAAGAGCTGCACCTGGGAGAGTGAAAATGGCCAGAAACTCTTTTTGCATCATCTGAAAAGTGCCTCCAAATCCACTCACCCTGGGTCATGGCCCCTCTCGTTGCAGAACAAGACAGCTTTGATCCCTTGCAGTTCCCGTTCTCACGGGTACCATGTCTCTTTGGATGGCACTGAGATCCACATACTGCAAGGCTGCGTCTTTGGTAGGAAAGTGATCTCCAACAGCCCTGGGCGCCTGTGGGCTGGGGTGCCCAATCGAAACCCATCTATTTTCCCAAATCAATAATTTCCCTTGCTAAAAGGTAGAAAAGAGAGTAAAAAGAATATTGGGGGACTTTCTAAAACTTCTCAGTGTTTTCACTGAAATCAAATTAGACATTGTGGCCCAGCTGAACACTCAGGCTTAGGCTGGGGTGAGGGGTCAGTCACCACATCTTGTGGCCTGTGGCCATTCGGCCATGGAGCGTTACACCAAGTCATGAAACTTGTCTCTGGGACTTATCTGACCTTTCGCTGGTAAGCCAGAATTGCTTAACATCTTGCTTCCACCAGACTAATAGCACTTTTGAGTCCAGCTTAGGTTATCATTTGACATCCTCCAAATCCATTTCTAAGGTAAAAAGGAAGCCTAATTGGGAAAAAAAATCCATTTCTAATGAAACAAGTCTCCCAAAACCCTGATGTCAGACTTCATTATGCCATCCCACTCACGTGTTAGCGGTGGGGCCTAGTTACCTCACTGCCATAAAAAGTGCACATGGCTTCCGTACCTACTTCCGGGCTCTCTGGGATCATTGTGCAGTGAGTTGTGGATGTAGTGACAAAATGACTCTGCTATATACTACTTAGTTATTTCTTTGGGCTTCTATTTTTTAAAAACTTGTAAAATTAAGGCACTAATCTAAATACCATACAGGCTTTCATAAAACACACTGTTTTCTGTATTCACTAAAAACTGAAGGAAGCTGTTATCAGTCCATACAGAAAATGGAGGTTTAGGATGTTGGAGAGTTTGCCTTCTGACACCTGTTGTGGCACCTGCAAGTCCTGTGGGATTCTCTGTAACCTGAGAAAGGTGGGCATTTCGTTGGCAGAGGCCTTAGGGCTGGACTTCCAGTGAGGGTGGCCACGGCTCAGACTCTGGGCAGCACAGTGCTGGTAGGGTGCCCCTGGATCTTGGGTCAGTCAATCCTTCCTTCATCTTCTCTAAAACAATGGAAGACTAAGCTCTTTGAGGGGCTCCCAGCCTCAGCCTGCCCAGGAACAATGGTCTGTGAATCCAAGGCTCTCAGGTTACTGGGACTGCTGGCTTCCCTATGACAACTCCTTGGGACTGTATTGATTGTTGGCATGGCATTGGTCACAGTGGAGAGGGTGAGGGAAAGACCTTGCTGGCTAGTGTTTTCAAATGACAGACAAGAAAGTACACTCAACAACTTCTGAACAAAAGCTTTTCTAGGTTTTGATTTGTAACTAGTCTCAAAATTAACCTTTCTCTCTCAAAAAACATTCTGGGAGTCAGCGGTAACAAGTTGAGCTATTCTGTTGGAGCCACCAATAGCGTATCAGCTCACACAACTGTCCATTTGAAAGCATCCGGATTTTTATCTTGTGATTTAGAACAGCATTTACCTTGCAGATAGAAAAAGCTAAAACTAAGTTGCATTTCTGAAAGAGGCTCTGCACCATATTTCAAAATAGCCTCAAAAGATTTTGAAGATGAAATGAGGTTTTGTTATGTAAATCTACTTTTAGGCTCTGGCTCCTATTAAAACCAAAACAAAACAAAAAGAACAACAACTGGGAATTTTGGAAAAGATCCATGAAAACAATTTAAGTTTATTGAGAAAATAAATAGTAGACAGTTAAAAAATTCTCTGCGGGGATTATTGAGAAAGTGACTTAAAGAATCAGCATTGGAGGAGGTTGATCTTATTACAGCTCTCCGGGGGACGATCCTCTTGTTTTCTATCCTTCTGGATTCAAGGTCAGATGGCAATAACACTAATAATAAATGTTGATGTCCAGTACCTTCCTTTAAGCCCTGCTATAACCTGTGCATGGTGGGGACATGGAGCATTCATGCTTAATGGTGCTCTTGTTGGTATTAACGCTTCCTCTGAGCCACCTACATCTGATTAGGAGACAAAGCAGTGTACCAGTGACTGATCAAATAGAGCAAGTCTAGTGTCCTGTGTCCTGAAGGCAGCTTCTCCCCCTCTGATCCAAAGGAGGTCTGGAGGAAAGGAACCACAAAGTTTATTTTCTTTTCTTTTTGTGTTGGGTTAGCAAGACCATTTTGCTTTATGAAATTTATATGTATACAGTATATATAATATATATAATAGATAACCACACTATATATGATATGTATTATATATTTTGAAATTCATATATGTATTTTATATAGATGAATATGTGAATGTAATAGATTTTGATTATATACCATATTCCATATTTAAAGTCATACTACCTCTTTAATTGCAATTCCTTACTCAATAAATTATCCTTCCCAACCTGTATTTAAGTGGTTTCCTTGGAGAGAATAAAGGATCAAGACTGTAATCCTGCTGAGGAACCTGTTGTCTTTCGGATCACAGATATTAGCCCTGTCCTCTTTTAGAGTTTGGATGGATGATTCCCACAGGATCCCTGATCTATGACCTGTCACCAGCGTGTGAGGTGCTCTTCAGGGAACCGAGGTCATAGACCCATTCCAATAGCAAACGAGACCAATAGAAAGAAGGCTTTAATGGCAGGAGGTACCGTCAGGAGAAAAGTGGGCGGGGAATTAATAGCCTCTAAAAGGACAGGCTAATAGGGAATTTGCTCACATTAAATGAGTGAATGCGAAAAACCGGACAAAAGGATAATTCATCCTCTGAATCTCAGAATAAATAAATTATGTTAAACCGTGCACATGGCTGCATGAGACTTGTTTTTGTTTTTGTCCCCCCCCCCCCCCTTATCCTCTGGACAATCGCACTTGGCTGTTTACTCTTTGATCATGGTAGCTTTGTCTCTCTTGGGTGGTTAGGCTTCTGTATTTTTGGAAGGCTTATTTTTCACGAGAGTGGTCAGCGTTTACTAGGTAAAGGAATTTCCATTTCCACTGGGCTTAACTCACTGCTGAAGTGGTTGGACTTTTTGTCATAAAAGCGGGGAAAATACGCTGCTTGACACAGAAGTGGCCGGTCTAGACCCTCAGAAGAGGACATTTGCAGCCTCTGGCCACCACCAAATTCAGGGGCCTCAGAACCCCTCCGTGTCATTTAATTATCTCAAGGCCCAAGCCACGCACTCGGCTGCACTCTGTGCTTCTCCACACGGGGACTTCCTCTGGGCCTTGGCTAACGCACAGGAATTTGATGTTTAGAAAGTCACTTTCCTGTTCCTATAAACAATTCCATCATAATAACCTGGCTTCTGGCACCACAGGTTCATTTAAATTTTGCTCAGCTTGGTTTACAATTAAGATTTAATTAGTAAACTCATTACAAAGACAGGAAATCCCCGACTTTCCCCTAATTCTCTTTTAGGTCTTCGCAAGGACCCAGACTGTCCCCTCTGCCTTTGAGACCTTTGCAGAAAGTTTTCTCTAAACATTGTTATTTATATTACTGGAACTCTAAGATAAAACATCGTTCTTTGCTTTTTGAAAATAGATGGAAGTAACTCAGTCACTTAGAATTTAGGCTTTTCAGTTCCTTATTTAGAAAATAAGCCCTGTTCATATTTTTTAAATTTGCTAGACTCTGAGTCTGTTTGGATCCTCCCAACTCTTCTCAACCTTAGTCCCTAAAGCTGGGAGACAGAGGACGGGGACAAGGGGCATTAGATAGGGGGACAACTGCTGCATAGTGACACTCTTTAAAAATTCATAACGATAGGTCATCTCATTGCTGATTCTAGCCTTTGAAAGGAAAGATGGCGGAACTCTGTTCCTGGGAATCCAGGTGAAAGAATTCATATTTTTCTAATAAAGAACAACAGGAAGACGTTTGTCAAGGAGCTCAGAAGGACGAAGAGTAAAACGTGCACTCTTCACACAGAGATTTACAGTGCTGGAAGCCCAGGACCCTAACACATTTTAGCCGATAACATTTTTATTGGGCAAAAGCTAAATCTATTCATCCTGAGAAAATGAGATCCCTTAGGGAAAATGATAGAAGTTTTTGGATCAGTGCTTAAGTGTTATCGATACACTTGATGCAATAAGACTCACATTAAAACATTTGCTTTGACCCCACAATGATGATAAAACATTTAGAAGAGGGATTTCTTTTTCCTTTGCAATTTCTATTTCATTTCAGATTGCATCCTGCTGTAAGCTGAAGCACCTCAGATCTTAGTCCATGTTGATTTCTAGGATCTTACTGTTTTTGGCCTAACAGAAGATGAAAGTATGAATCAGAGAGATTAAGTGCTTTTCCTGAGGTCACACAGCCATGTGCTGACACATGGCTTGTTTGTGTATTTGAAGTGTGTGCAGCATTCTGGGCCAACTCAAAGGGAGACATCATTAGAAGCTGTAAAAATCAAGCTCATAATACTTGGTGGGTGATTTCTCTGGGGCAGTCTCTGTACTCGATGCCCTCAACAGCTTTTATGAGGCTTTGGAATGTGTCAGTAGATAACCTGTGACCCTGAAGAGGGGCAACCAACCCTTTCCTCTGGGAAGCCACATCCCCTGTGATGCTGGAAATTTTCAGTCATAAGAGGATGTTCAGCCTTTAATTTCCAAGTGGCTCGGAAGAGTCTGGAGAACATTTAAGAAGCTGCGGGTCCAATGAAAGAGAAGTGTGTTCAGGAGTCAAGTAGCTTGGCTACACCGTTTCTAGAAACCTGGAAGCCCCAGATAAAGACTTTCTCTCCCTACTTGGCCATGAGTTTGGAGAATCAAGACTCAGTGAGGGGACCCAGGACCTAGTGACATAGGGAGGTTCCAATCCTCGCTTGAGATGCTGGGTGCAGGGCTGGAACCTGGGGCCCTCAGACCCATCTCTTGAGAGCTCCTGGTGACCTTCTGGAACAGAAGGCCAGGGACCAGGAAAGGAGAGCAGAGAGGAGGGAGAGGGAGAAAGGAGTTCTGTAAGAGTGAGTGAGGGAAAGGAAGAATGAAGGACGACACAGGGGAACCCAGAAGGCCCGGGAAGGTTCCAGAAGCGCCAGGGACGGCAAACGGCCCCCCGAGGACTACCGTCAACTGAAGTCTCACTTAATGGCAGCACGGTCATTAGAAACCACAACAGAGGTCCCTCTGTGCCACCTAAGGAGAAGGAAAAGCCAACACAACCATTTGTCCCCTAGTTCCTCTGGATTAGGAATTCTACTTGGGAAGGATTATTTAAAAAACAAAAAGAAAAAAAAATATATGTGTAATTTCAGCAAAAGAACCAAATGCTATGCCTGAAACTTGAATAAATCCTGTCTGGATAATAATAGCTACTTAAAAAAAATATCCTAGAACAACGAGGGACATTAAATATGAGTAGATATTTTAACAGATTATATTATGGGATTATACTTTATCCTGGGTGTGATTATGTTATAAGTAGGACATAATCCTCATTAGGCAATGTATCCTAAAGCTGGGTTGAAACACAATGGTGTCCAAAACAGAAACATATGTGAACATAAGGAGAATAAATGGCAAAGCTGGAAAACACACACACACACACAAACACACCCCAAAACTTAGAAAAAGTTGTGTGTGTCTGTGTGTGTGTGTGTCTGTGTGTGTGTACGTACAGACGTATTTAAGCAGAAGCTGGTTGAAAGACTGATGGAATCGCCAGGCTTTTAAGAAGAGGATTTGTTAATTTCCTGGTCATTTGACATTACTATCAGTAAATAAGAGTAGCAAACTCTCACACAGGGTTTGCTGTGTGCCCGGCACAGCCCCAAGGGCTTTCTGTGCATAATATGCCTTGTCAAACCACTCTTTCTCTAAGCCAAGTTTCCATAATGCCCACACAATTTGAACTGGAATTCGGATCTCAACATCTGATGTTATAGTTTTGCTTTTAACTAGTATATCACACTTCCTTGTACAATTGATCAAATTTCATACTTGCAATTGACCAAAGCATATATGTTGCATTGATTGGATCAAGTTTTAGAATTGAATGAGAAGTTCCAATTCGGAACCACAGGGAGGACCTGTGTCCCGAAGCAATTGAAGAAAGATGGTGGGTTCTGTGGGTGGAACGTTTCAGCAGTTTCCAGCAAAGCTGGGCAGAGTCAAGTTACTACCACCTTAGAGAAGAAGCAGGAATAGATCCCTAAAGCCACAACTGGGATTAAAGTGTTCTGTCAAAACATACATTCCAGATCAAGCTAGTGGGCTTGCTTTTACAATACCCTCTGTGCATGTGTGTGTGTGTGTGTGTGTGTGTGTGTGTGTGTAAGAATAATGTATTTGTATTCGCTGCCTAAAAATTCTGCTGCAAGCCCTGAAGACAGCCTTTGGCTTTTCCCTGAGGGATGGCCAGCATGGTTTACATAAACTGGAAGAGCTTTGTCTCTAAGTTCTGTCCAGGTTTGCACATCATTGTACTGACTTCCTTTGTCTTATTGTATGTCCAAACATACAAATCCCTCAACTCTTGACCTTTTCCTTTCTTTTTTTCCTCTTAATGTTTTAAGTGGAGTAGAGGCTTGGGAAGCTTTGTCAATCTTTTTTCGATTGTTTAAGTCCCAGACTTAGAAGCTACTCAAACATGGAGACTCCTAGTCAAACTTAAAACTTGAAATACTTAGCAAAAGTTGCAAAGGCCCTTCCTCTCTCTTCCCAGGTACCATCCTGTCCAGCACCTGTGTCAGCCAAACGGGGAGGTTCCCCAGCACCTTCTCAGGTAATGCTTTACCTCAAGTGTGGTTTTCAGAGAGGACCTGGAATGCAGTGATGCTTGATGCACATTACACCTGGACCCAACAGGAGTGATGGATACTTTTGTAGAGCATTACTTTTCAATATCTACTTTAATGCTTGTAACTCTTCAATGAATTATGAATAAACACTATTACTTCCTTTTGCAGATTATAATTTTCTGTTGTCCTACATATTTTTTGTGGGGGAGGAGGTAGATATGGTACTTTGCAACAGTTAAGCTCTCCCAAAATTTCAGTTACTTGTTTAATTAGACTATTATCAGTGGTTTTGTCAATCGGTTAATCAAATACTTATTTGATGTCCTTAGGAACTTGTTATAAAGTACTATGGAGGATAAAAAAAAATAAAAATAAAATAGGTGCTGGCTTTGATGAGCTTAAGGTATATACAGTTAGAAAGGAAACACGTGGTCTTTAAAAGACAATGAATAAAATAAAGCATGTAAGGTAAGTGATAGGTCACACATATTTAGTAAATCTCTAAAATACCTATTATATTCCAGGCACTATTCCAAGTCTTAGGAATTTAAGAGTGAGCAAGAAGGACAAGAAGCCTTCCATATTAAAACCGACCTTCTAGATGACAAGAAAGACAATAGACAAAATAACTTAGTAAAACAGGGTATGTTTGTGAAAAGTACAATAAAGGAACACTGAAGAAAGGAGGGGTAGCCACCCCGGAGGCCGGCAGTGATTTCAGGAGGATCTCCAAACGGGTCTCGCTAAACACAGGGCCATTGCAGAAAAGACTCGAAGGAGTAAGGAGCTAGTTGTGCAGGGAATCCAGGAACAGCATTTCAGACAGAGGGCTCAGTCAATGCCAAGGCCACAGGGGAGCCTTTGAGATGTGGCTGAGAGAGGTTGGGAACCGTAGGGCTTTGCTGATCAGGGCAAGGACTTTGGGTTTTGCTGGGATTGAGATGAGGAGCGTTGAGATGTTTTAGAGCAGTCCAGCAGCTTAATGCAATGTGAACAGGTGCAGGGTAGAAGCAAGGGTGGGGATGGGAGACGCCAGGGAGGACTTGGGTGGACTGGAAGCAGGTACCAGTGAGAGAGAGAGAGAGAGAGAGAGAGAGAGAGAGAGAGAAGAGCACATGCGAGCGAGCAGTTAATGTTTACGCAAGTTAGGGGTCTGAGTAAGTTTAAGTATGGGGTTGACGTTAAGTGAGGAAGAGAGACTGCAAAGAACAGACTTGGGGGAAGAGATCAAGGGCTCCGTGTGGGACATGCCAAGTGTGAAATTCCTGCTGGAGCACCAGGGGACGCATACAGGGCGGTGGACGTAAGAGACTGGATTCAAGGCGAGGTCTGGATTAGAGTTATAAAGCCATAGAACTAGAGGAGTTCACCCAGAGATTGTGCACAAATAGACAGGAAGGGAAGTCCAGAGACTGGGCTCTGCGATACCCCACCAGGTAAGAAGTAAGAAGCAGTAAGAAGACTGAGAAGCACAAGAAAACCTGCATATGAGGTTGCCAAGGGAGGAAAGTGTTCAAGAAGAGGGTAATTAACTGCGCCAGATGCCGCAGGTCACAAACGGTGAGGCCTGAAGATTGATGACCGGGCAGAGCCACGTGCAAGTCTAGTGACCCAGATGAAGCAGATCCAGGACAGCGATGGGGTGAGAAGGTGCTTGGAGGAGTTCGAGAGAAAAAGGGTGGGGAGAATCTGTAGACCAAGAGCACAGATTTCAAGGAATTTTCTAAAAAGGGAAAGAGAAATGGGGAGGGAGCTAGAGGTAAAAGTGAGACCAAGAGCTATTTCATCATCTTTTTGCTTTATTAAAGCAAAAAAATAAAAAGCACATTTGTATGCTGATTTAATAATGCAAAAATTTTTAAGAATTCAGGGAAGAAAGGAGAGGTTGGATGCAGTAATGTCCTTAGGTAGGAGTGAGAGAAATCTACCGCTCAGGTGAGGGGTTTACCTTGGTTAGGAGCACAGAGTTCAACTCTTGTAACAGCAAAGAAGGTGGAGTTGCAGCTGCAGGTGCAGATTGGTGGGTACATGTGGGGAGAGTCGGCAAGTGATCTTTGATTTTTTTTTTTTTTAGTAGACTAACACAACATAGGCTTTATTTATTTATTTATTTTTAGTTTTACAGACTGCATTTTGATTCATTGTACACAAATGGGGTACATCATTTCATTTCTATGGTTGTGCATGATGTAGATTCATACCATTCCTGTAATCATCCATGTACATAGAGTAATGATGTCTGTCTCAGTCCACCATCTTTCATACACCTCCCTCTCATTTACCTCTATATAATCTAAAGTTCCTCCATTCTTCTCTCACCCCCACCCCCCACCTCCATTACATATCATCATCCACTTATCAGGAAAAACATTTGTGGATCCACCTTTTGACCCAGCTATCCCACTCCTTGGTTTATTCCCAAAGGACTTAAAATCAGCATACTACAGTGATGCAGCCACATCAATGTTTATAGCTGCTCAGTTCACAATAGCTAGATTGTGGAACTGAACTAGATGCTCTTCAGTAGATGAATCATAAAGAAACTGGAATATTACTCAGACAAAAAGAAGAAAAATATGGCATTTGTAGATAAATGAATGGAATTGGAGAATATCATGCTAAGTGAAATAAGCCAATTCCCAAAAACCAAAGGCCGAATGTTTTCCCTGATTATTGATTTTGAATCAATGAGAGAACAGTTCCCTTAGCTGTGTTTTTCTCCACTCTGCTCAGCCGCAAGGGTTCCACAGGGAAGAGATGTGTTAATCAGGGTTGGACTCTGGGATTCTGCCACATGAACATGAAGGAAGAGAACTCAATGGAGAATGGTCCTCTTGACTTTGGGAAGTAAGGAAGTAATTATTTATTTATTTATTTTTGATACTGAGGCTTGAAACAAGGGGTGATTTGCCACTGAGTTACATTCCAGTTCATTTTATTATTATTATTTTTTATTTTGAGACAGGGTCTAGATAAGCTGCTGAATGTCTTGCTAAGTTGCCTGGAACTTGAAATCATCCTGCCTCAGCCTCCCCGTTCACTGGGATTACAGGTGTGCACCGCCATTTTGGGCAGCAATTGTAATGAGTGTCTGTGCAACTCACATGGATAAGGAAAGAGGAGCAAGAGAGGATAAGGAAAACAAACAAACAAACAAACAGGTGGTAGAATCAATAATGGCAAGATCAAAGGTTATTGGGGTTGAAGTTTTGGAAGGAGGGGATTGGAAAGGGAGTGTAGTGGAGAAGGGAGCGCCGGAACTTAAAATCATGGCGAAGGGATTTCAGTCCTTGGTTATGATACACTGAAGGGATGTGACTGGAGGCACTGGGACTGGCAACAGGAGCGCAAGAGGCCAAGGATCAAGAGCAGGAAGATCGGTGGATACTGAAATTGCTAAGAATTACAGCAGGAGTTTATTAGGGAGAGTGGCATTCACTGGGAGCAACTGGAAGTGGTGCAGGAGGAAGGAGCAGGAGGGAGCGGTTGGCTGCGACAGGGTAATTGGTGGTAGAATTCAAAGCTGGGATTTTTAGACAGGAGTCCAGGAGCATGGCCTAGACACAGCCCTGGAGCATGAGGAGGAAGGAGTTGCACCTTGCCTCCAGGCCCAGCCTCCCTGCTTCACCATCACTTGGCAAAACCACCACCCGAGCAACCCACCTCTCCCGCCATGACACCCACGTGGCTGGGTGAGCCAGCTCTAGCGTCTGCAAGGCAGGGGGCATCTGGTTCCCTTCCAGCACCAGCCTAAGGATGTAGAGGTGTTTGCAGATGGTCGAATGTAGTACCAGAAGGCCCAGTGGATGGGTTTCTACAGGCGAGGGGCTATCATAGACGGGCTTAGAGAAAGCCCTGCATGAACTAATAGGGAATCAGAGTCTGGGAACAAGGGACAGCCTGATTCTGAGTTCCTGAGCAGACCTGGTGTTCAAGGTGTGTAAGTTTAGTTCTGATGGTTCTGTGTCAGATAGGAGGAGACAGGTTTTGTGTGTTGAGGGAAGGGAGAGGAAAGGGAGAAATTCCAGGAGCCTGGAACATTCCAAGGTTCTCGCCTGACTCTTCTCAGTTCCTTCAGATGGAGACAGGGAGTCTAGAAGAGAGAGTCTTACTGCGCTCCGGACCTCTGTCTTCATTCCTGCCAGCAGTGGTCAGCATGGGGATCCCCTAACCTTCAACTTCTAGGCAAACAAAAGCTGGTCCTTGCCGGACATATGCATCTTGGAGCCTGTTGTCAATCACTCCTTCCACCCTGAGCTGCCCCAGCTCCTAAGGGCTGGCCCAGTGCTAAATGTACAAAGATGAAGAAATTGAGCAAGTTCCTGTCCGGTCACCACCATTAGCATCTCAAATGACACAGAGCACATTTTCCACCTTTTCATAGCAAACACTGTTGAAATGACATCATACCCACAAACTCTCAATGCAAATTTTTGAAAGAATTTTATCTCTTCCGGACACATATAACATCTTTTGCCCCTTTGAACTCCAGAGTTGAGTGATCTGACCTGACAGACGGGAGACAGTGGGAGCAGATGGGATGTCACCCTGCTCTGTGACCTCCTCCGTGGTGGTGTCGCCGCTAATGCTCGGACAGAGAAAGACAACTTCCCAGAGTCAAGAGGACTATTTTTTTGTTCAAGGATCTCTAAGTGGCTGAATATAAGCTTTTAAAGTCCATTTGCAGGAAGTAATAATTCATTTCCTCATTTTTATTATTCAAAAGAATTAAAATTGAATGTACAATAATGAGAGCAAACAGTGTTTGGCGAACAGCAATGACAATAAGAAATAGTAAACTAATTTATTTAATAATACGGTTAATGGCTTTAGTTACATTGTGTATTTTCTTCAAAAGTCGCACACAACTGTTGCTAAGAGGCTCTTTGAACTATTGAATAGAGTCATCAAATTCCCATTAAGATTTTTGGAATTCAAAGGCCCCCCAACTAGGGAGTCCATGAAATGCCTCTGAGTTCCCTACCATTACCAAAGAATAGATCTTCACATAGTTTTTTCTCACATTTCTTATTGGTGTGTTCTACTTGTACACAGTGATGGGATTTGTTGTTACGTATTTGTACGTGCATATAATATAGCAATTTCATTTGGCCAATATCACTCCCCAGCACTTCCCCCTCCCTCCCTCCCTCCCTCTTCCCCCTCTGCTGATCTCCCTTTGATTTTCATGAGATCCCAGCCCTTCCCCACCCTTCTTTTCCCTTTTCCTTTTTAGCTTCCATACATCTGAGAGAAATATACAACTCTTGACCTTCTGGGTCTGGCTTATTTTGCTTAACATAATGGTCTCCAGTTCCATTCTTTTTCCTGCAAATGACATAATTTTGTTTTTCCTTATGACTGAATAAAACTCCATGGTGTCTATATAACACGTATTCTTCATCCATTCCTAGGCTGGTTCCAGTTTGGCTATTGTGAATTGTGCTGCTCTCCACATGGGTGTGCACGTATCACTGCAGTAAGATGACTTTAATTCTTTAAATACCACGGAGTGGTACGGCAGGTCATATGGTGGCTCCATTCCTAATCTTTTGAGGAACCTCCATACTGATTTCCAAAGTGGTTGCACTACTTTACAATTTCACTAGTAGTGCAAAAGTCTTCCTCTTTCTCCACATCCTGTCCTGCATTTATTATTTGTATTCTTGATGACTGCCATTCTGATTGCAGAGAGATGGAATCTTGGTGTAGTTTTGATTTGCATTTCCCTAACTGCTAATGATGTTGAACATTTGTTCACCTATTTTTGACCACTTGTATTTCTTCTTTTGAGAAGTATTTTTAACTTATTTGCCTATTTATTAATTGGGCTATTTGATTCTTTGGTGTTGTTTTTTGAGTTCTTTCTGTATTTCTAGATATTTATCCTGTCCAAAGAGTCACTAGCAAAGATTTTCTCCTTTTCTGTAGGTTCTCTCTTTGCATTCCTAATTATTTCCTTTGCTGTGCAGAAGCTTTTAAATTAGATGCCATCCCATTTATTAACTTTTGGCATTGTTTTCTGACCTTTAGGAGCCTATTGGATCCTTAGTTTTTTTTTTTTTTGTTTTTGTTTTTTTTTTTTGATACCAGGGATTGAACTCCAGGGGTGCTTAACCACTGAGCCACATCTGAGCCCTTTTAAATATTTTTTTTAGAGACAGGGTCTCACTGAGTTGCCTAGGACCTCACTAAGTTGCTGAGACTGGCTTTGAACTCATGATCCTCCTGCCTCAGCTTCTCCAGTGGCTGAGATTACAAGCATGCACCACTGAGCCCAGCTAGATCCTCAGATTCTTAATTGCCTTTAAGAGTTGAGGGAAGTAGGAGTCTGACCAAGAAGCAGAGGTGTGTGTATTTGAGGGGTTGGGAGGGAAAGGGACATCATGAGAACACTAAGTTATTAAGTGTAGGCTTAAAATGATATGGCTCCTGAGATTGATGCCCCTGGAAGACACCAATTACTAAAAAGGCAGATGAGCCATGAATTTCACTCAATTTGTTAAATGCAGCTGAGTAACCCCTTTTTATGGATAGGCCTGGAAACCAACCAGGAAACCAGCAGAAAACCTACAGGATTGCTCAATTGCTTTCAAATTGTCATAATCATAATTTTTGCTTTCTTTTTGTTAAATTTATTTTTATTGTAAACAAATGGGATACATGTTGTTTCTGTTTGTACATGGAGTAACAGCATACCATTTGCATATTCATACATTTACATAGGATAATGATGTTTGATTCATTCCGTTGTTTTTTTCCTTCCCCCCCACCCCTCCCACCTCTCTTTTCCCTCCTTCCTCCATTCTTGCTCCCCTCCCATCCCCCCATTACGTGTCATCATCCGCTTATCAGTGAGATCATTCGTCTTTTGGATTTTTGAGATTGGCTTATCTCACTTAGCATGATATTCTCCAATTTCATCCATTTGCCTGCAAATGCCATAATTTTATTATTCTTTATAGCTGAGTAATATTCCATTGTATATATATACCACAGTTTCTTTATCCATTCATCAATTGAAGGGCATCTAGGTTGGTTCCATAGTCTGGCTATTGTGAATTGAGCAGCTATGAACATTGATGTGGCTGTATCTCTGTAGTATGCTAATTTTAAGTCCTTTGGGTATAGGCCGAGGAGTTGGATAGCTGGGTCAAATGGTGGGTCCATTCCAAGTTTTCTAAGGAATCTCCACACTGCTTTCCAGAGTGACTGCACTAATTTGCAGTCCCACCAGCAATGTATGAGTGTACCTTTTTCCCCACATCCTCTCCAACACCTATTGTTGCTTGTATTCTTGATAATCACCATTCTAATTGGGGTGAGATGGAATCTTAGTGTAGTTTTGATTTGCATTTCTCTTATTACTAAAGATGGTGAACATTTTTTCATATGTTTGTTGATTGCTTGTAGATATTCTTCTGTGAAGTGTCTGTTCATATCCTTAGCCCATTTGTTGATTGGGTTATTTGTATTCTTGGTGTAGAGTTTTTTGAGTTCTTTATATATTCTGGAAATTAGTGCTCTATCTGAAGTATGAGTGGCAAAGATATTCTCCCACTCTGTAGGCTCTCTGTTTGCATTGCTGATAGTTTCCTTTGCTGAGAGAAAGCTATTTAGTTTGAATCTATCCCAGTTATTGATTCTTGCTTTTATTTCTTGTGCTATGGGAGTCCTGTTAAGGAAGTCTGATCCTAAGCCAACAAGGTGAAGATTTGGACCTACTTTTTCTTCTATAAGATGCAGGATCTCTGGTCTGATTTCAAGGTCCTTGATCCATTGTGAGTTGATTTTTGTGCAGGGTGAGAGATAGGGGTTTAGTTTCATTCTGTTGCATATGGATTTCCAGTTTTCCCAGCACCATTTGTTGAAGAGGCTATCTTTTCTCCATTGCATATTTTTGGCACCTTTGTCTAGTATTAGAAAATTGTATTTATTTGGCTTTGTGTCTGTGTCCTCTATTCTGTACCATTGATCTACCTGTCTATTTTGGTGCCAATACCATGCCGTTTTTGTTACTATTGCTTTGTAGTATATTTGAAGTTCTGGTATTGCGATACCTCCTGTTTCATTCTACCTGCTAAGGATTGCTTTAGTATTCTGGGTTTCTTATTCTTCCAGATGAATTTCATGATTGCTTGCTCTATTTCTGTAAGGTACATCTTTGGGATTTTAATTGGAATTACATTTAATTTTAATTGGAATCTGTATAGCACTTTTGGTAGTATGGCCATTTTGACAGTATTAATTCTGCCTATCCAAGAACATGGGAGATCTTTCCATCTTCTAAGGTCTTCCTTAATTTCTTTCTTCAATGTTTTGTAGTTTTCATTGTAGAGATCTTTTACCTCTTTGGTTAGATTGATACCCAAGTATTTTATTTTTTTTTGAGGCTATTGCAAATGGAGTTGTTTTCCTCATTTCCCTTTCAGCTGTTTGGTCGCTTGCATATAAAAATGCTTTAGATTTATGCGTGTTGATTTTATAGCCTGCTATTTTGCTGAATTCATTGATGAGGTGTAGAAGTTTTCTGGAGGAAGTTTTTGGATCCTCTAAATATAGAATCATATCATCCGCAAATAGTGACAGCTTAACTTCCTTTTTTCCTATTCGTATCCCTTTAATTTCTTTAGTCTGCCTAATTGCTCTGGCTAGAGTTTCAAGGACAATGTTGAATAGAAGTGGTGAAAGAGGACATCCCAGTCTTGTTCCAGTTTTTAAAGGGAATGGTTTCAGTTTTTCTCCATTAAGAATGATGTTGGCCATGGGCTTAGCATAAATAGCCTTTACAATGTTCAGGTATGTTCCTACTATCCCTATTTTTTCTAGTGTTTTGAGCATGAAGGGGTGTTGTATTTTGTCAAACGCCTTTTCTGCATCAATTGAAATAACCATATGATTCTTATCCTGAAGTCTATTGACGTGATGGATTACGTTTATTGATTTACGAATGTTGAACTATCCTTGCATTCCAGGAATGAACCCCACTTGATCGTGGTGCACAATTTCCTTAATATGTTTTTGAATACGATTTGCCGATATTTTGTTAAGGATCTTTGCATCTATATTCATCAAGGATATTGGTCTAAAATTTTCTTTCCTTGATGTGTCTTTTCCTGGTTTGGGTATGAGGGTGATATTAGCTTCATAGAATGAGTTTGGAAGGGTTCCCTCCTTTTCTATTTCCTGGAATACTTTGAGAAGTATTGGAATGAGTTCTTCTTTGAAGGTCTTGTAGAACTCGGCTGAGAATCTGTCTGATCCTGGGCTTTTCTTGGATGGTAGATTTTTAATGGCTTCTTCTATTTCATTGCTTGATATTGATCTGTTTAAATTGTGTATGTCCTCCTGGTTCAGTTTGGGAGGAGCATATGTCTCTAGAAATTTGTCAGTGTCTTCGGTAGTTTCTATTTTGTTGGAATACAGATTTTCAAAGTAGCTTCTCATTATGTTCTGTATCTCAGTGGTATCTGTCGTGATATTTCCTTTTGCATCATATATTTTAGTAATTTGAGTCTTCCCTCTCCTTCTCTTTGTTAGTGTGGCTAAGGGTTTGTCTATTTTGTTTACTTTCTCAAAGAACCAACTTTTTGTTTTGTCAATTTTTTGAATTGTTTCTTTTGTTTCAATTTCATTGATTTCAGCTCTGGTTTTAATTATTTCATGTCTTCTACTACTTTTACTGTTATTCTTTTCTTCTTTTTCTAGGGCTTTGAGCTGTAATGTTAGGTCATTTAGTTGTTGACTTCTCATTCTTTTCTGGAATGCACTCCATGCAATGAATTTTCCTCTACTAGTACTGCTTTCATAGTGTCCCAGAGATTTTGATATGTTGTATCGTCATTCTCATTGACCTCTAAGAATTTTTTAATCTCCTCCCTGATGTTTTTTTGTTATCCATGTTTCATTCAATAGCATATTATTTAGTCTCCAAGTGTTGGAGTAATTTCCCTTTTTTATTTTGTCATTGATTTCTACTCTCAGTCCATTATGATCTGATAGAACACAAGGCAGTATCTCTATTTTTTTTTGCATTTCCTAAGGACTGCTTTGTGGCATAACACATGGTCTATTTTCGAGAAGGTTCCATGTGCTGATGAGAAGAAAGTGAATCCGCTCATTGATGGATGGAATATTGTATATATGTCTATTAAGTCTAGGTTGTTGATTGTGTTATTGAGTTCTATGGTTTCTTTGGTTGGATTTTGATTGGAAGATCTATCTAGTGGTGACAGTGGTGCATTAAAGTTGCCCAGGACTATTGTGTTGTGGTCTATGTGATTCTTGAAATTGAGAAGGACTTGTTTGATGTATAGGGATGCACCATTGTTTGGGGCATAAATATTTACTATCGTTATGTCTTCCTGATTTATGGTTCCCTTAAGCAGTATGAAATGCCCTTCTTTATCCCTTCTGACTAACTTTGTCTTGAAGTCCACTTTATCTGATATAAGGATGGAAACCCCCGCTTTTTTACTGAGTCCATGTGCATGGTAGGTTTTTTCCCATCCTTTCACCTTTAGTCCGTGGATGTCTTTTTCTATGAGATGAGTCTCTTGCAGGCAGCATATTGTTGGGTCTTTCTTTTTAATCCATTCTGCCAGTCTATGTCTTTTGATTGATGAGTTTAGGTCATTAGCGTTCAGGGTTATTATGAGAAATGATTTGTATTCCCAGTCATTTGGCTTATTTTTGGTTTTTAAGTTGGCTTGTTTTCTCCTTTGAGTGGTTTTTCTCTAAGGTAATTCCTCCCTTTGCTGACCTCCATTGTTGTTTTTCATTTCCTCCTCATGGAATATTTTGTTGAGAACATTCTGTAGTGCTGTCTTTCTATTTGTAAATTCTTTTAACTTTGGTTTATCATGGAAGGATTTTATTTCATCTTTAAATCTGAAGGTTAGTTTTGCTAGGTATAAGATTCTTGGTTGGCAACCCTGTTCTTTCAGAGCTTGAAATTTGTTGTTCCAGGCCCTTCTAGCTTTTAGAGTCTGGGTTGAGAAGTCGGCTGCTATCCGTATTGGTCTCCCCCTATATGTAATCTGATGCTTTTCTCTCGCGGCCTTCAAAATCCTATCTTTATTTTGAATGTTAGACATTTTCATTATAATGTGCCTTGGTGTGGATCTGTTGTGATTCTGTGCATTTGGTGTTCTGTAAGTCTCTTGTATTTGATTTTCCATTTCATTCTTCAGGTTTGGGAAATTTTCTGATATTATTTCATTGAATAGTTTGTTCATTCCTTTGGTTTGTATCTCTGTGCCTTCCTCAATACCAATAATTCTTAAATTTGGTCTTTTCATGATGTCCCATAGTTCTTGGAGATTCTGTTCATGATTTCTTACCATCTTCTATGTTTGGGCGACTTTATTTTCAAGACTAAATATTTTGTCTTCATTGTCTGAGGTTCTGTCTTCCAAGTGGTCTAGTCTGTTGGTGATGCTTTCCATTGAGTTTTTTATTTGGTTTATTATCTCCTTCATTTCAAGGATTTCCCATTTGTTTTTTTTTTTTTTTTTGAGAATCTGTATCTCTTTGTTGAAATGATCTTTTGCTTCCTGCAGGTGCTCTTTCAGCTTATTGGTATTATCATTCATTGCCTGCATTTGCTCTCTTATCTCATCCTTTGCTTCATGAATCATCTTAATCATGTATAATCTGAAGTTCTTTTCTGACATTTCTTCTAACATACTGTCACTGGATTCTATTACTATAGAATCTAGATTTGTTTGGATCATTTTCTTCCCTTGTTTTTTCATGTTGTTCATGTATCTTCCCTTCTAGCAGTGCAGATCTGGGGTATTGCAGATTTCCCCCTATAGGCTTATAGTGGTCCTATAGGTTTCCAAAACCCTTTCTTTAAGGGGAGATCAATATTAGCAGTGCCCAATTCAGACACAATGCAATCCTAGACCAAATAGCCCCTATGGGGACAATAACAAAATTGTCATAATAAACAAATTGAGTTCAAATATTATCTTTGATAAAACAAACAGGTTTGCAATAAGGTCTGCGGTTTCTAATGGAGGACAAAAAAGATGCAGAGGGATGTAGAATGTGACTGTTAATGGGATAAGAAAAGAATATACAGAAGTTCTAGATAATAGAAAGGGTGAGAGTGTAATCAAAAGAAATCGGATGTTAACATGCAAAAAAGGGAGAAAGAGACTCTGAGGGAACAGGTAAACAAAAGGAAAAGAAAGCAAGAAAAGTAAAGAAATAAAAACTTAAATTTTTTTAAAAAGGAGAAAAAAGAAAATCTACTGTATAACAGTCATATACTAATGAAACTTCCCAGTGTTCGGTAGCCTGATGCATAAGAGGTACCTGACAATGAACTTCAAGTCTCCAGCAGGCTTCGCAGGATGGGATTTGCCCCACCCAAAGATCGGTGCTACGGCTTACAGGATTATCCAAGATGGCAGCTCTGGCTTTGAAATGTGTTGGCAAATGGGGAGCTGCAGCTCAGGGGTGGACGTGGTCAGCTGGAGGTCCTGGAGATGGGATGCAGTTGGTCCAGCAGGGGTCCTGGAGGTCCGGTGTGTTTGGTGTGGTTGTGGGATCCTGGAGGTGGAATGCAATCAGTCGGTCTGGGGTCCCGGTGATAGGGCGCAGTCAGTTGGTCTAGGGGTCCTGGCAGCAGGGAGCAGTCAGTCGATGTGAGGGCCCCAGAGACAGGGAGTGATCGGTAGGGCTGAGGGATCCTGGAGACGGGGCTCAGTCAGTCTGGCCAGGGGTCCTACGGGGCCTGGCTGTTGTCTCAAAATGGCAGTAGCCACGTGTAATCCAACATTGTAATTTTTACTGGGTTACCATCAAGAACTTAAAATTAGTCAGGTATCATGGTACCCGCCTATAAATCCCAGTGGCTTGGGAGGCTGAGGCAGGAGGATCACTTGTTCAAAGCCAGCCTCCACAACAGGGAGGCCCTAAGCAACAGTGAGATCCTATCTCTATGTAAAGTATAAAAAAGGGTTAGGGATGTGCCTCAGTGGTTAAGTGCCCCTGGGTGGCGGCACCCACGCCAGACAGCTGACAGGCCCGCAGCATCCCGGCTCAGTGAACAGCGGTGCTGGTGTATGCGGGAGTGGCCCCAGTGGCACGAGAAAAAATTTGTGCTTTCTTGCAATCCACCACCAATTTAATTATTTTAGAAGTATGGTTAGAACCCTAAAATCATCCTTAGGAAGTCTGAGTGCCTTTCAAGAGCAATAATCCAAAGACAATTTCCAGCTCGGACTGGTTTTGGGAGGGCAATGTTATCTTAGCAGAATATTCATTTGGGAAATACAGTCACTCCTTTTTTTTTTCCCCCTAAAGTTTTACTGAAAAACAATAGATTAAAAATCCTCTCATTTAACATAGGCAATTTGATGAACAAGCATATAGATGCATATACCCACGATCATGGCTCCACCATCAAGATCAAGAATATATCCATCATCTCCAAAAGTTTCCTCCTGTCATTTTAATTTTTATTTCATTTTATTTTATTTTGTTAAGAATTTTTAACCTGAGATTCACCCTCTTAGCAAAATTTTAAGTGCACTTTTCTGTGTTAACTATAGGCACCATGCCATACAGCAGATCTCTAGAACTCATCTTTCATAACTGAAAATTTATACCCAAAAACGAATTCCCTATCTCCCCTCTCCCAGCTCCTGACAACTGCCATTCTATTTTTCTGCTTCTAAGAGCCTGATTGTTTTAGATACTTCAACAAGTGGATTCATTTTCCTGAGACTGGCTCATTTCACTTATGATATCCTCTAAGTTCATTCATGTTGTTGCAAAAGATAAGACTTCATTCTTTTTTAAACCTGAAGAATTAATGTTCCTTCATGTGGATTGACCACCATTTCTTCGCCCAGTAATCTCTGGATGGGTATCTGGGTTGCTTCCATGTCTTGGCTATTGTGAATGATGCTCAGTGATCATAGGAGTATAGCCATTTCTTTGAGGCCCTGATTTTAATTCTTTTGGACATATTGCTCAAACATAGGGTGGTTCTCTTTTTGTTTTTTTGTGGTGCTAGGGATCAAACCCAGGGCTTCATGCATGCGAGGAAAACACTACCACTCAGATTGTACCCTAAGTTCTATCTTTAACATTTTGAGGACCCTCCAAATGGTTTTCCATGGGGCTGCACCATTTTGCATTCCACCAATAGTGTATGAAGATTCCAGTTTCTCTGCATCCTCATTAATGCTTGTTATCTTTTAGAAAAGCATCAACTCTATTTTTTTTTGGGGGGGGGGGGTACCGGGAATTGAACCCAAAGGTACTTAACCACTGGGCAACGTCCCAGCCCTTTTTCACATTTTATTTAGAGACAAGGTCTTGCTGAGTTACTTAGAGACAGTAGAGAAACAGTCTCACTGAGTTGCTTAGGACCTCGCTAAGTTGCTGAGGCTGGCTTAGAAAGTGCAATACTCCTGCCTCGTCTTCCATGTCATTGTGCCCAGTGAAGCTTTTACTCTTAATGCACAATATCTTATTGAAAATAGTTTTAAAAATGTTTTAGCAAAATAAATAAATCCTTAGAAAATTGACTTGGCCTGAGGAAGTGATTCTCCATCTTGGGGGGATACTCCCTAGGAAGTGGAGTAACAGAATCTCAGCAGAGGGAGGTAGAAGTTTTTTATTTTTATAGAGAGAGGGCAGGAGTTTTAAAAAAGTTGAACAAAATAGGTCTAAGGCACAACAATGTTTCCTAGCAGGACACGTAAGAATTGGTTAAAAAACCAAAACAGAGGTAGTCTGTCTTATTGGCAAGATGAAATGAGGGCAGACCAATTTGAGGGACTCACAAGATCACAGTATCAAAGTCTGAGTGTTTTTGGAGAGTAGAATAAGTCATTATAACTGACATACTTCATCAGTTTGTCAGCAGCTGAACTCTTGTGAAGCATGAGATTTGATTCATGGGTTAGTGGGAGACAAGTTTTTCAAATAAAGAACATTTTCTGCCTTTTCCTTGATATATATATATATATATATATATATATATATTTTTTTTTTTTTTCAGGGCTTGCCGGTGACTCAAGTATGTTTAGCCTTAAATTAAACTTGATTTTTCAAACTACTAATGCTTGGGTCATAGAAAGCTCTGGAAAGAACTTTCTGGATCTTGCATCCAGATGCATTTGCGCTTGGTCCCTCGGAGAACTTGCTTTGCTTCATCTCTTTGCCGCTTTACTTTATTTACATTTGCTTTCAGGAACACAAAGGGTATAATTAAAAAAACAAAACCAAAACATTTCTTCTCACCCGGTTGTTCTCACCATTTAGAAATTTTAAATGAAATTCCTTGATTATATGGAACTCTTTCAACACTGATCATGAATAACCACATAAACAGTTCCTCTGTTACTCTCAGTTAAGAATGAGTAGGATTTGACTCAAGGAGAAAGAAATCGCCATCCACAATACTGGAGTGGAGGGAAATTGAGATTTCCTAAAGTTGCTGCCTAAAATGAGTCTCCTTTTCAAGGGCTCTTGTCCCCCTGGATGTGGGGCTAACTCACCAACAAAACAACTCCTGCTTGGAGTTTCACAGCAAACAATGACTGCCCGCCAGTCTCCTGATGACTTTTGTCTCCTCAATCTAATCCCGTGATAAACTCTTGTTTCCTCCGCTTGACGTGCCCCTCTTTTACTGGTCCCAGATCCATCAGAGGCATTGTGGTTGGCTCATTGTGAACAAACAGAACTGACAGTTTCCTTCCGCAAAGTAAACAGCGCTGGCACTTAGACACAGTTCAAAGGGTTTATCACCCCAATGTGGTTGTTCTTTTTAGGTGGGCAAGTAGGGTCAGCTCTAACTTCTAATTAAATGACTTTATTCTCTACCGGTATTCCTAATTTTTACTAGTAGTAAAATACCGTGTAATTACTCAACCAGTGGCCTGTGTTCACAGCCCCCATTTTTTCCTGTTTCTCTGCCCCCACCCTTCCCTGCAATAACCATTAACCCCTCATTCTGGTTTAATTTTGTTACTATTTATGAACACAACATGGCCCCGTTAATGGAATGGGTGGCCCGGTTTACGTCGTTCTGGTGTTAGATTTCTCTCTGCTTTAACTCTGGGTAAATGACTCCTAATCCAGTTCATTCTCATGGTTACTATTATGGGACGAAAGGCCCAGAATGCAGGGGCCTCCTGTGGCAGAACAGAACATCACTGGTGTATGATGTGAGGCCCACTTCTGGGAAAACAGTGTCCTCCCCATAAGGCAGGATCCCACAGCTGCCCAAGAGGGGATGAGTCTTCCTGCTCTCCAGAAGGTACCCATTCAGATTTCCTATTGTTTCTCCCCCACTGGCTTCCTTCTGTTTATTCCAGCTTTAATAAACCAATGAGTCATGAGACGGACTTCGGAGTCCAAGTGATTTCCCACCTCGGGGTCATTTCGGCAGAAGCCCAGTCGGAGATCTGAGCAGCCACTGGGGCAGCAGTTCTGTTTGGGGTTCTGTTCTCCAGGTTGGGCTTGGTTTTATAACTTCTTATGGAAACGTATCTGAAGCAAAGGGCTTCGAGAGCCTTTTGCTCCATTGAGAGTAAACTTCTCAGAACGACTGGACCAACTCCCACCTCTCCAATTGCTTCAGAGTTGTCAGCAATTGTGTTTGGGGTCTTTGCTGGGGGGATTTTCCTAACAGGCCCATTATTAAATATGGTCCTCTGGTAAGTAATGTGAACAGCCAGGAAGGGAGTGTACTTTAGGAAGAGAATGGGACTCCAGGGACCTGGGTGTCCCCACTTCCTCCATGTCTCCCTTCCTGTAAGACTGTAAGACAAGGTTGGAACAGAGGGCCCTGCTGAAAGGGGCTTTAAGGGGCTCTAGGAGACAGCTTGCTGCTGTAGGAACTTTTGCTACCTTATTGGTTTATGAGGAGGGATTCTTCTACAGAAAGCAGCAGGTGGAAGGAAAGCAGAAGGTGATATCTTATAGGCAGTATAGTAAGTCAAAATAGAAGACGTATGTCATTTTTGGAAAAGCATAGCCCCCCTCCAAGGGTACAAAGGATTTATGCAGGTTTGTGTTTAACTGAGCAAGGGTAGCATAAAATTGTCAGTGGGATTGAACTTTGCGAAGAAGTTCGGGAGAGGCAACAGCAGAGAGTTCCTGCTTAGGGACTGACTGCCCATTCCAAACCCCTTTCTATCCCCCATGTCACATCCCAGCCTAGCCGTCCTCCAATATCAAAACCTTGTTTGGGTACAGAGAGCCTGTAAGACCTTTTTCTATTATAGATCAGGACATCTGGGGTTTTGTCCTCTGTCACTAACCTTGGGGAAACCATATCTCTCTGTATACTGCACTATCTTCCGTCTGTGACATAAGGAAACAAAAGCTTAGAGACTGAAAAGCAGAAGGCGTGACATTTGAACTGGCGCTGAAGGATGAGTACACCTTAGCCACAGGAAGGGTTGGGCAGGAGAGGAGCCGATAAGCCACAAGGATTCCTAGCCCAGGCTGCGCGGGAGGGAAGGCTCTGAACGGAAAGGAAAGGCGTTCTGAGGGGTCAAGGACATGAAGGAGGGCCACTGGCTGGAGCTCTGGTGGCTGTGGGGGCAGGGTGAGACCAGGCAGGACCCAAGCAGAGCAGGGAGACAGAAACCGGATCTGAACCTGCCTTGTCGAGTATCCCGATATTAACCCAACAACCCCGAGGAGCTCATGAAGTATTGCAGTAGACTATTGACTGACAGTGTAGTGTGACGTCAGAGGTGACTGATTGAGACATACAGAACTGTGGACTTCGGGACCCAGCACAATAGTGTTTTGTTTTTGTTTTTTATTTAATTGCTGGGGAATATATAATATTGTAATTTCCTAAACAAAATCACCAGAAACGTCATTATAGAAACAATAACAAAGTATTATCATCACTGATATCATCATTATCATCATCATTTCTTTTTTTTTATAAAAAAAGGAAGGAATATTTTAACACCAAAGGGAAGAAAAAGGACAATATCAGAATAATGGAGATCATCTAAACAGTTAATCTGACTTTATGAAGAAAAATAACATTGTTTTTGGGTTTTATTATTATTATTATTGTTATTATTTTCTTGGGAAACTTTTTACATCCGGCTTTTGTGGTTGTACTGGCACTTGGAAACCTTTGGTGAAGATAATGAGTTTTGTGGATAATGAGAGAAGATTTCAGGTGTACTTTATGGGGAGAGGGGATATTCTGCTGGAGGTGGTTAGAGATAAAGGGAAGAATTGTAGAAATGAAAGCCCCTAATGAATGCTTGCAAAATAGCAAGAACTCCACAAACACCAGTCAGGCTTAAGTTGAATTTGGTAATAGTAGTTACAGCTAATCTTTTCGTAATGAATAATTTTGGATTCATTGTTTAAGTAGTGACCACTTGAGGGGTAGATAAGAGGAATATTATTCATATCAAGCTTTAGGTGAGGAAGCCATTTGGGAGATTCCATGACTTTCTCAGGCTTACCCATAACAGAGCAAAGTTTGAACCCTGATACGCTGACATTAAGGAAAAGGAAGGAGAGAAATGTCATAGTGAAAGAGGAGTACATAGGAATGCAAGATTTAGACTAGAGTAGAATATGGAGAGAAGGAGAAGCAGGAGTTTTAAAAAGGGTTTTTTTTGTTTTTTGTTTTTTTTTTTAGTGCAGTACTGAGGACCGAACCCAGGGCCTTATGCATGTTAGATATAATACCCTACCACTAAGTTACATCCCCAGCCCCACCCTACTGCTAATTCAGGATAGAAAGGGATGATTTTTGAATGGCAAAGTAAGATCTGTCAGCATTATAAATATCTATAAGATGGTGTAAACAGATCCTTCTGAGATTGAGCAAGTTTTGCTATATTACAGCAGTCTATTGCACATCTAGCCCCCAACTAACATTCAGAGCAACACCTACTTGCTAACCCTCTGCACGCATGCCAACTACCTCTTATGCTGTCTGCATACACCAGTGTGTACCAAAAACTAATTTTAGTTTGAGCGTAAATACACACGAGCAGAGTGGCGTGTCTGCTATCAACAAATTACATGATGGATTCCAAAGTTAAGATGAAATCTTCGTTGGCATTCGATTGGAGTATGGCATTGCGAAGAGAGCACTGGTTTTGGAGTCAGACAGTCCTGGGATTGAATTCTGCCATGCTGGGCTCTATATACCTGAGTAACATACATAGCTTGTTTCAATCTCTGAACTTGTAAGGTTGCTGAAATAATTACAGAAAATTCAACAAACTTGGCTTATTTCACACTTATTAAATATTTACAGCATACCAAGCACATTCAAAGCACTAGAAATGTTAATAGCTTAAAAAAAAATTAGATGAATTATCTACCCTCAGAGAGTTTGCGTTCTGCAGTGACAATGCCGCAGGCCAGGGACGTGCCTGACATATTGCAGATACCTAGCCGGTGTTTTCATCTGATGACTCCAGTCCGTGAGCACTTCTGAGAGGTTGACAATCTTGTGCTGCGCGTCACTGGTTGGAATGGCTTTAACTTCTAGACTTGTGCCGGCCAAGACAGTAAACACTAGTGACATGTGACCTTCGAGCACTTGAAATGTGTGATGGAGGAGCTGACTTTTTAATTGCATCTGTTAATTAATTTACATTTAGATTTTTTTGTTTTGTTTTTTTTTGGTACCAGGGATTGAACTCAGGGGGACTTAACCACTGAGTCACATCTCCACCCCTTTTTTATATTTTATTAGAAACATGGTCTCACTGAGTTGCTTAGGGTCTCACTAAGTTGCTGAGGCTGGGTTTGAACTTTCCATCCTTCTTCCTCAGCCTCCTGAGTGGCTGGGATTACCGGTGTGCACCACTGCACGTGGCTCCATTGAGATTTAAAATCTAAAGCAGCGTAAAATATTTTTTTGGCAAACAATTTTTTTGGTTGAGTAGGATTGTATTTTATTTTAACCGTTGGAAATTTAGTTTCTGAATTGGTATGTGCTGCAAGTATATCTAATACATAGATCTAACTTAAAATAATTAGTGTGAAAAAATATAAAATATCCCAATAATCGTTTATATGGATGTTATATTGAAAAAATGTTGGCATTATTGTATTGTCAGTATGTTGTTGACACTGATTTAATTTGTTTTCTTTTTTTTCATGTAGCTATTATAACTTTTTAAATTACATTTAAGGCTCCCATTATATGCCTGTTGAACAGTACTGCTAGAGACCCTGTTGAAAATATTTCTTTCCTAGGGATAGAATTGTCTTTTGTTTATAGGTGGGATAGAAAAGCCATGTCACCTGGGTCACACTTACAGTTGCTTCAAAACCTTCCAAGCATGTGAGATAACCAACTGCATTTTGTCAATGAAATTGGAATAAAATGACGTCTTAATTATGTACAGAACCTCTCTTACGAGCATTTGTTGAAACAACATAGAAAAAAGGAAGTAACAAGATCACAATGTCAAAAAGTGAAATGGAAGAATTACAAAGATCATCAGTGTTTTAATGATTATGGCTGGAACTGGGGATGTTAGAGAAAGTGACAAATGAGTTCTGTCTTTTAATGTGGGAAAGTTGGTTGATATTGTATTCTAATTAATTCTCTATGTTCTAGATACTGACTAGAAATTAATACATTTCTTTTGTGACCTTTATATTTGATACATAGCAAATTACTTCTTCATCAATTAAGAAAACAAAGTTGACATATGCATTAGCCTCCGTATCTAATTTATCATGGTGTTGACAATAAGTAATCCATCTAATTAATTATTTTTCATTAAGAATGCTCAAGAAACTCCATACACAAGTTCATTTCTTTGTACTCCGTGTTCCTGTTCAGAAATGGTTCAGAGAAATAAGTTCATTTGTGTTACTTTAGCACCAAATTCTTTGGAAAGACCCCACTGCATGCATGGAATAAGTGCATGAATTCTCACTTTATTTTTGGTGTTCAGACAGAGCTGGTGAGGAGAAAGAAGATTAACACCCAAGATTTTGATGAAACTTTGAAATTCTAAGGAATTACTTCCTAACTGAAATGATTATGTTGCTGCCTTGCTGAGCTCCTTGTATCAAGGTCACAATAATGCAATGTCCTATATATGTATATATAGGAGAGAGGTCAGCTTCTGTCTCCATGGGTTCTATATCTGTGGATTCAACCAACCCATGATTGAAAAAATAATAATAATACAACAATAAGTAATGGAAAAAAAAAACCAGTAAAACTATGAACAAGTAATCTAGAAAGAATTTGAAGTATATAAGAAGATGTGTGTAGGTTAAACAAACAAAAAGAAAAGAAACGATGCCTATTCATGAAAGGCACTTGAGCAGCTCATATTGGATATTCACAGGAGTCCGGGAACCAGTCTTCTGTGGATAACTAGGGAGGACAATATAACGCATCCATACTATGTATACTACAGTACAGTAATAGCATATTGCGCCTTATGCCCATGGTTGGTATAAAGGTTTCCCACAATGATCCTTGGCCCACTCAGTCTGACACCTCCTTCTAAGTCTGCTGATCACCACTGCCGAGCAGCATGAGCAATTGACTCTTCATCTCTGCTGCGTCAAGATCATTTACGCCAGGGTCCAAGTGGCTCCTGATCTACATTTTACACCTTCTGAAAATGCGTGAGCTGAAGTAGCAGTGAGTCAAATGTCACAGTGAGATGAAGAGTCACTCACATCCACCCACATTGTGCCACTTGAGCTGGCTTCCTTGAGGTCATCTGTCACTAAACCCAATGGACTCTTTCTTCCCCTTCCTCATCTCACTTAATTTTCCTCCTGCATTTGACACTCTCCACCTCTCCTCCCCTGAGACCTTTTCTCCCATCTTTGGATGTTCCTTCTTGGTCTCCTCGGTTCACTCCTCTTCTTCCTACACCTGAGTGTTTCTCCGATTCTACTTGGGTCATCTTCTCTTCTCACTTGTCCATGTGAGTTTTCATGAGGAGCACATGCGCTCAGACTATTTTAGCATAGGTTCCTCTCCTGAGTTCCAGACTAACAGATATAACTACCAATGGCATCGTTTCATATAATCCAGGACCCCAAATTCAAAAGGCCGAACTGTGGATGGGATGGTGGCTCAGTGGTACAGCATGTGCTTTCTTCAACACAAAAAAACAAGAAGAAGGTTAAACTCAAGGCATTTTCCTTGCATCTCTTCCTTTCTTTCCTCTCCTTTTATTCTTCCCTGGTGAATGGCACCATGACCCGCCCATCATCAAAGTGGAAGTCTGGCAGCTATTCTTGATGTATCCATTCCTTCCTAGAAGCGTTCAGTTATCCAGTTCTGTTAATTCCACTGGAAATACTTGTATTTCAACTTTACTCTGCTCCTTTCCTCTGATTTCATACCTCCAATCTCTTCTTACTGTCAGCCAAAAGGTGGTTTCTCTAACAAAATTGGATTACATCATTCTACTGTTTCAAGTCTTACCCCATTTTTAGGAGCTAATCCAGACTCTTTGACGGTTCCCTCATGAGTTGGAATGCTCCTGCCTACCTCTCATGTCTCATTTTTGACGACTTAGATTCTCTGCCTGTCCTGTGGCAACCATCCAGTGTCAATTTTTATTTTTTTCCTCTTTGCTTCCAAGTGCCTCCCCTCCAAGGTGCCTCCTACTTTTAATCCCAGCGGTGGCATGGACAATTCCCACTTGTCCTTTAAAATTTATCTCAAGTATCATTGCCCCTAGGACCTTGTTCCCGACCCTCTTACCTTAAGTTAGGTACTCCTGCTCCTCCTTTGGGCTCTCTGATACCCTGTCGACATCTCGATGCTCAATGATAAATATTAGTCTTCTCAATCCACCAGTCCATAGAGGCCATCTGTGAATCTTCAGCACACCACCACAGCACAAGACACACAACAATAAATGCCTGCTGAAGGAATAAGTGGGGGGCAGGCTGGCAGGTCTCAATACATGCCCATGCCGATGGGGAGAGAGAAGAGTTCTGAAAGAAACAAGCAAATCCCCTCTTTTGCACTGATTAGAAGTTCGGGACCCGTCCTCTGTTCTATTCTGCAAAATCCATGGAGAGCATTGCTCAGCACTGCGTTCTACTAGGTCTGGAGGATTAGTTTGAGGTATTATCCTAGAGCACCTAAGTGCTGTAGGTTTGATATTTCTAGGACTCCAGCATGGAAGTCCATTCTGGGTGGAATTCTGTTTCTTAACTTTGTCCTGACATAACCCACTTCCTCCAGGGCTGTCTGTGATCAACCTGGGTTGGAGTTCAGGGATGTCCAGTTGGGGGTCACCATCGTTAGGAAGAAAGTCCATATAGGTTCAGATTTAGTGTGTGTGTGTGTATGTGTGTGTGTGTGTGTGTGTGTGTGTGTGTGTGTGTGTGTGCGGTAGACACAGAGACAGCTTACTCTCTTTTCATTCTCCTTCCTTCACACTTTTTCTCTTTTCCACATACTGAGTGCTCATTAAATACCAGGCACTTTGCTAAATTCTTTATATGCGTTATTTTATAGTACATATACTATGAAACCATATTTATTACACATATTTAATCCTCACAAAAGCTTTAGACTAAGATCCAGAATATTGACATAGTTTCATTGGCCCATAGCTAGTACACTGTAGATCTGGATTGAAATTCGAGTCCTTCTGACTCTATGCAAGTCTTTCTAACTGCTAACCTTGCATGAGCTTTTACATTAAACCGTGTTCCAAAATCTAACTTGAAAATAATTGCTTCGTGAATGCCATTTTCTTTTTCTTCCTTTTACCTATAAACAGTGGAATGAATGAGCAGCATGATGTGTTGTCCCCAAATAAATTGGTGTCAGTTAAGTTTCTGCAGTGTCCATAAGTTAAGTGCCAGGCTTTGTTTGGGGAAGAAGACAACACTGCTTCAAAATATTAAGCCTCAAAATAAAAATAAAAGCCTCAAAATATTAAGCCATCTTTCTTCTTTCCGAGGCTCCCTTCTCTCACCCCTTCTTCCCTTTCTATGCCTTGCTTTTCTTGTTCTTTTGATCTTTATGAGGCTATCTGGTGGAAATTTGCTTCTGAGGACTGAAAATTGGTTCATAGATATGGGCTTGGATTTGTTCCTCTGGGTGTGACGTGTGACAGGAGGTAGAAGGGCTTGGGAGTAAGAAGGCCTCTGCAGGTGGGGTCACTTAGCTGTGACCAGACTCTTTGTTTGAGACCATTGAGAAGATGTAAATACCAGTGTTCTGCAGATGAATTACAGGGTGCCCAGCCATCCAGGCTCCTGAGCAAAATGTGTGGCCTTTGCTTTCCGCAGTCTTGGGGGCGATGACCAACTTCCCTCTTTTGTGTTCCTTTAGGCCTTTGGTTAGAGGTAAATCACTTAGTGGCTAATGTAACCTCTGGTGGAAAAACAGGATAGAGTCTAAAGACATTCCGAAAGCCTGAGCTGTTTGCTGGAGGTAAGAAGATGAAAAACTGCCCCTGTTTTCACAATTCTGTTTTGGTTTCTTTTGAATGAATGGAATCCCTTCTTATAAACAAATTTTGTTATGTAAATGCATCATCACCCCACCCCACACATGCCTTCCAATCCCCTCCAAAATTCCTAAATGAGCAGGTAAACAGTAGTTAGAAACCGCCTCGAGGTATTGACCTGTATTATTCTCATCCTGAATCATGATATATGTGATAATTTTATTTTATTTTATTTTTTTGTGTGTGTGAAAATGAGACATTGTCATGCTCCTGTGTTTGGAAAGGTCTCTTTGAGTTTTCTAATTTAGATTTGAATCAGTGACTATTGACCAAGTGCTTGCTTACCTGAGTAGGCAATTGAGAAGCATAGGAAAGAATTACAAAATATCTCCACCCTCCAGGTGTTTTGGAGTCATGCTGTCTACGCCTCAGACCCAGATCAGAACCGCTCAAAGTTTGCATCTTTGTCTTTCCAGCACCTACAAGGGTCTGCCACCTGCTGTGTATTCAGGATACAGTGACTGAGGGACAAATGACCTCCATCATATGAGCATAGCAATCTATGCCAACTGTCAAACAAGAAAGCCTTCCAGAGATGCTGTAGAAAAGGAAGCAGGTTTGGCTGAGTGACGCCAGAGGGCTTCTGGGAGATTTGAACTAGTTCTTGCAAGAGGAAAAGATTAAAAAGAGTAATAGGGTCTGAGAATCTACCAGTCTGCGCTTGAGAGAGTTTAGTTTGGGGGGAAGGGTAGATAAAAAAAAAAAAAAAAATCAGAAAACACCTGAAGAGTACAACTTGACTTAGGAGCTTCATAATAATTATTACTTTTCTTTCTGTTGAAGGTCAAGAGTGGAGTGGGATCAATTCACAGTGCTGTTCTTATTTATCTTTTAGAGCTGGCATGATTCCAGATCTAGGAGAACTTTCTCTCAAGTGCTACAGTGAGTGCGCATGGTTTAATAGAGGCCATGACCATTACCAGGGAGCACAGAAGCCCCTGTTTTGTTGGGGATATGAGGGCAGAGTCCTTGACTTGAACGGTGACTCGTTCATCCCTTCTAAATGTTTCACCAAATTTTAAGTATATTCCCTTCTGCTTGATTTCTCTCTCTCTCTCTCTCTCTCTTTCTTTTTTGCTTTTTTTTTTTTTTTTCTGTTGAATGGCTGACTCAGTTGAAGAGTTCATTTGGTCAGTATCTGCCATAGGATGTGGGTATTTTCACATCCTTAACTTGTAAAGCCATCTTGGAACAGTGTTGACCTCAGTTTAAAAGGTGTGAATTTGCAGCACAGAGAAAGGTAATGAAAAAAGGCTAAGCCTATCTCTCCCTAATGCCCAGTGTCACCAAGTCTCATCATCACCCCCTCATCTTTTCACACAGAATGTTTTAAGAACCCAGTAAAATAGACACAAAAGAAAACCCAAAAATCAAGATCAAGGGAAAATTCAAGTCAATCCCTGCTCCCAAGGAGTTTATAACTGAGGATCCACTGTAAGACTAACGAGGAGGGAAAAAATAAATCCATGTTTCTACTGGAGCAATATGCACATATATACAAATCAAATGAAGCATGTGATTTCTGAATCTCACAGGGTGAAGGAGGTGAAGTGCTCGCTCAAGGGAAAAACATCCCAGACCTGAGATGGCTTGAGTGGATGCATCTTTGTCAGTAGTTTGGAGACCCAAAGGTTGTGACTCAGAGTGGAAAGTGAATAATTTTTGTCTGAGAGGAGGATAAGTTACAGTCACCTAACCAGATAGGGCCCTGAGCTGGAGGGAGCAGGAAGTAAGTTGTACACTCGCTGTGCGTAACTTCTTTGCAGTAACACAGAAGGATTTGCATCAAGCTTTACTTTTCCATTTTGTTGGCTGCTTTCAGTAATGTTCGATGAATCAGTCATGCCAACCTTTAAAAGTTAGGGAGAAAAAGATTTGAAGAAAAAGCGGAGGTATTTTACAGCTCCACTGAAGCTCTGTGGATTAGAAGAGCTTCGGTGATAATAGTATTTCTTATTTAGCTGTTGTGACATCTTCCAGGGAGTGCAAAGCATTTTGGAGACACTATCTCATTAATTCTATCAGCATCCTAGCGAGGGAGGTGGTACCAAAGGCAATTTGTTATCACCATGTGGATTTGGAAATGGAACGAGGTAACTTAGCAAAATGATTATGACCTTGGACTGTTTCAAGAAAGTAACCTGGGTGGTTTTTTGTTGTTGTTGTTGTTTGTTTTTGGCCCATTTCTACAGTCTTCTTGCCGAACCCTTATCTTCTCCTGTCTCTTTGATCGAATGCCTGAAACACGAATAAGAAAAAGAATAAACACATTTTTTGACAGATTATGATCTTAGGTTTTGGGTTCGGGGCTTACTTTGTTCTTGAACACTTGCATGGAAAATCTCTAGCCTTCAAAAATGGACTGTGTCATTCTAAAACCTGATGTTTGTGAGCTAATCTTTTTGCAAGTTTTGGCGCTCAGGTCTTATACCTCCATTGAAACTTCTCTTCTCAATATTCCCCTTCTCTAATTCTTGTTTACCTCATAAGCTACAGGAGTGCAGAAATTGTGGAGTTTCACTTTGATGTCTCCTGGTACCCAGCAGAGTGTCCTCAAAAGGTGGGCACTCGATAACTACAGGCATGAGAGTCTGTGCTTGCTAACACGGCAGGATGTAGCTGCGAAGAGTCTTGGGTTACTCTTATTCAACTTCAATTTTTTAAATTCTGTCCCAGCAAAAGTTTGGGGATGTAGGTCCACAGTTGGGCATCGGTTGCCCTCTTGACACTGTTGTAACTTGGATGAGTTTTTGGAGGCCTACCTTGAGTTGAAAGTTTAGGGCAGGGGTGTAGCTCAGTGGTTAAGCACTTGACAAGCATGTGCAATGCCCTGAGTTGAATCCCCAGCACTGGAAAAATAAATAAATAGATAGACAAACAAAGCAACAAACCCAAAAAGAGTCCAAGGTTTGCAAAGGTGAAAAACAAGTGTAATTTCTGGTTTGAACTGAGACACCCTGGCCACCACCAAATTGGTCCTATAATAGATATGAGTTCAGAGAGGACTTCCAGAGTTTCTCTGGGATCCCCAGTCCCCCAATCCATCGTAGGCTGTCTAATTCAGCTGTTATTTACCTCATATGGCCAGTGAACCGTCTGTCCCTGGGAAACTCCTACTCTGGAGTTAGCCTTTCTGGGTTTTCCTGAGTACTAATGGCTGAAAACTTTGGTCTTTCTGTGGTTTGTCTAGAAAACTGAGTCTAACACAGTGATGAAAAATAAAATGGGCTTTTAACCACAGAATCAGCAGGCAGAAAATCCCTTTTAGACACTTCTGCTCAGATCACAGATGACCCTTGGCCTGGTTAGAACTTCAGGACCCTCCTGCAGTGGGGAAGGCCTTCCTCCAGTCCAAGAGGACAGCTGAGCCTTCAAAGAGCCAGAAACGGTAGGGTGGGGTGGGGTGGAGGGTGAGG
Source organism: Sciurus carolinensis (assembly GCF_902686445.1). Taxonomy (NCBI): domain Eukaryota; kingdom Metazoa; phylum Chordata; class Mammalia; order Rodentia; family Sciuridae; genus Sciurus; species Sciurus carolinensis. The sequence goes on from NC_062224.1 coordinate 15,085,207, forward strand.
CACTGCCTCTCAGGGATTCCTGGGGGATTTAGCCCTAGGTGTTACCTCTTGCCTATCTGGCTCCTGTAATGGACACACTAAACCAGTTTACTCTCTAGGCCAGGGATCCTGAAACTTTAGTGAGCAGTAGAATGAAATAGGTGGGAAAAAAAAAAAAAAAAAAGAAAAGAAAAGAAAAAATAGATGGATGGGAAGCACTTCCTATCTTTTAATTTCTAAAGGCTCCTGTCCTCCTGAAGAAACATCTAAAATTTGAAAGAAGCTCCAGTGAGATTAAAATGCACAACACCTACTGCCTGTTTTTTTCCACTGGGCCTGTGAGATTCAAATTCCTTCCCACAGTATGGAAAAGTTGGTTGGTTTTAGCTCGTCCCTCCAGGAAACTCAATTAAATCGTACCAGGTAGTTTTTTTTCTATTTTGTCTGCAATTTTCATTCGTGGGCTCGTCGTTGAGGGACTGGCCCTATGGGGAACATAGGTACTAGAAAAATCTTCTGCTTCATTTGAAGTTAAAACCTTTTATTATTTTTTATGACTTTTTTTTTTTTTTTTTTTTTTAAATCTGTACTGTGGCCTTCACCTTTTCTAGTATATTTTGAAAGTTTTAGTTTCACTTTGGAATCTACCTTTCGAGTTACCCTCATTTCCCTTGGTTCCTTGTGGTTGGTAATAGTTTTGTGGCTGGGATGTCACTCTGGTCACCTTGGCAATGTGAAACATTTGCACAAAATAAAACAACCCTCTCACTTTCTCTGTACCTTGCTGCAAAAAGATTAATTTAGCATATACCGGCCAAAACCAGAAAATGATATATATTTTTTTTCCTATCCTGCCCAAAGGCAATGAATTGTCTCTTGTTGCTTCACCTCCTTCAAAATAACAGTAATGACTTGTCTCATCTCTTGATTCTAAGGTAAGCCAGAGGTTTCTGCCCTCCCCTCCCCTCCCTTCTTCTCTCCTTTGCCCTCCTTTCTGTAGCTCAAACCAATTGTTCTCATCTAAGCTCAGCAAGAACCAGCAGAAATAGGGACAGCTTTTCCTAATCTGACTGATGAAGACAGACTGACAGATAGAGAGAATAAAGTGGTCAGTACGCACTTTGGAACGAGAATGATCTGATTCTGATTCTGCAACTTGTTGGATGCATGACTTTGTGCTCATGACTTCACTTTCCTGAGTCTGTTTCCTCTTCTGTAAACTGGGGATCTGGTAGGATCTGTGGTCTGGGGTCTTTGGAAAGGTTAAACGAGATACGATGTGAAGGGTGGAATGTCTGGTGCTCCCTGAGAGCTTAAGCACAGTCTCACTGTCGTTGCTACTTCTAGGACTCTGAAGAGCATCAGTTCTGTGAGATGTTCCTTGACATTCATATGGGAATATTTCATTTGATCTTGTATTTACCAAAATTATGCGACTAAAAGAAAAGAGGAACCCCTCTTTTCTCTTTGCTAGTGTTCCTTGGAACACACTTGCAGATGCTGAGCAGCGTGATATTTAACCCTCTGCATCCTCCTCCCTACAAAAGTTTGCACTCGCCCTCTGTGGAATGCATTCCATAGGTGTGTAATACATAAATTCCACAATTTAAATAAAAACATTTATTAATCTGATAAACACAGGGAATATAAGTTGGAACATGGGATGTGTTAATTGGTCTAACATGAGAGCAGTTAATTTCCTCTTCCTTCTTGTGAAAATAATTAGTTTATTTCAAACTAGATATGCCTACAGTGAATGTCCAGTTCTCACCCATTTTTGCAGTCTGGAATTAAAAGCTTGAACCACAGAAGATTCTGTGATCTTCACAGAAGATTCAGAGGCATTTAAATAGCCAACGAAGCTAACAAAGTGCAGGGACCTCTATATCAATATTGTGCAGTGACCCGATGGAAATGCATTGTGACTAGCATAAGGATGGAAACATTCTCCTCTGAGTCAAGCATTCTGCTGTGAGGCATCCAGTGGTACCTAGAGAGACTTAGTGGGGTCTTCCTGCTGCTTATGAACATATTTTTTTATCCAATGATTTGGATGCTGGGCCCAAGAATAAGACACTCTTCTTGGAAACATCTTTGTCATTCTGCAGTTAGGAAACCTTTAACTGCTGTCTCTGGAAACATCTGGGACAAAATGTGGGAGGTCAAAGCCAGTGGAGAGGAAGAATTGGCTCTGAGCCAAGATTAGACTTTTAACAAAGCCTGGTGGCACGTGCTTGTAATCCCACGAACTCAGGAGGCTGAGGCAGGAGGATAGCAAGTTTGAGGCTGGCTTCAGCAATTTAGCAAGACCTTAGGCAATGTAGTGAGACCCTGTTGTAAAAATTTTTTAAAATAAAATAAAACAAAAAGGACTGAGGATGTAGTTTAGTGGTAAAACATCCCTGGTTCAATCTCCAGTACAAAAAAAAAAAAAAAAAAAAGAAAGAAAGAAAGAAAGAAAGAAAGAAAGAAAGAAAGAAAGAAAGTAAAAGAAAAAAGGAAAAGGAAAAGGGATTAGATTTTGGAGTGTATGGCTGATGAGCCAGAAGAATCCAGACATGCTGCAGAAAGCAGTTGGCTTGGGATGCTATCCTGCATGGCCAAAGACAGGATGAATTTCCTCGGGGTGTTTTCTGTTCCAGGCTTGTTTCTGAGTCACCAAGGAGCAAAGAGTATGGGCTAGTTTTGTTTCTGGGACAGTCCAGATTTTAAATATTGTGCTTGATTGTCTCAAATATTGTCTCTACCCTCTTGAATATATTAGAATCACTCTCTGATTTTAAACGAAAGTCATGGTGATTCACAGCCCCTGGTCAAGAGCCAGGAAACCCAGTTTTGTAACTCAGGCTGCATGGTATCAGGTGTTATTTCTTCTCTGAGCCTCAGTTTGTTCTTGTATAAAAGGAGTGCTTGGAATAGATCATTTCTCTGGTCTCTTCTAGAACAAAGTTTCTGGCGCTACGTGTGTTGGTGGAAAGCATTAGATTATACTATCTTCAGTTCATTCACTTTTACAGAGGAATCATTATTATCTGCTAAGTATTCCCTGCTTCCTCTAAGGTGATTTTTAATTTTCAGAATGGCATGTATTAATTTAGAGCTCAAAGCCCCACCCTTAACCATGACAGCTACCACTAGCTGATTGGGTGATTTTTAACAACTTATGCTGGAAGTTGCTATAGTAATTACCCCTTGTTTAGTCAATAGCAGAGTTAGTAGTAAAAATGTCAAAAATTTCAGAACCCACCAGGTTCTTTTTCTAAGCTGCCCTAAAGGCAGACACATCCAAGTGCTATCAGCTTAGATCTTTCATCTAAACCTAATTCTGTGTTAGAACAGGGCATGCGTTTGCATCTGAGTGCAGGAGGCAAGTGGGGAGCAGGTAGCCTTTTGTCAAAATGGGCGGGACCTTGGGAGATAATATAAGGAGCTTTATTTCCCCACCTCTATCTCTGTGTGAAGTTTTGTTTGCAGAACTGCAAATAAATGCTGGGCAAAGGCTCATGTAAATGAGCACTGTGTGTTCCTTCAAGAGAGTTTGCAAACAGAATCCTTAAGACAAAACAGGCATTCTGGGGCGCCATCATGGGTGGGTGCCTATGAATTCCACCAGAAGAGCACCTTAGGTCCCAAGAGTTGAATGCCTTCAAGGTTCATCTTCCACATAGGAAGGGAGATTTCTTATCTCTGATCCAACAAAATAACTGAATTAAACATTCCACTTCCCAGGGTCTAAAACCTGGGTGCAGCTTGTCTCCTCGAGAGAGAATTCTAAAGGAGGTGAGACCCACAGCCAAGTTAGGGTGTATGGATAGGTGCTTGAAGGACTGAAGGGTAAGTTCGACTTTCTAAATCCACGCTTTCCAAGACGTTAAGAGAGTTATTCCCAGTAGAAAAGCCAAATACAGTATTTTAGTCACATCCCTCAGAAAGGTTCCTGTGTCGCGCACGGTAAAGTAGTTGACTGAATGTATGGATGGGGCGTGGAGGGGAGGATGGATGAGCACCTACGGAAGGAGATCAGTCTGGTGCAGTGTTCCAGAAATCAAGATCTTAGCTGGGCACGGTGGCGCATGCCTGTAATCCCAGCAACTCCGGAGGCTGAGGCAGGAGGATCGCAAGTTCAAAGTCAACCTCAGCAACTTAGCAAGATCCTGTCTTAAAAAGTGAAAAAATGGGCTGGGAAAGTGGCTCAGTGGTTAAGCAACTCTGGGTTCAATCCCTGCTACCAAAATAAACAAACAAACAAACATAGAAAATTTTGTTTATTTTGTCCTCTTTCCCATGACTACTCTGTGCGCAATAGTAATTGAGAACTTTTTGGCTTCTGCTCACTAAGGGCAGCCAATGATCTTCTACTTACTTCCCCCAATTTCAAAATATTTCTTAAAAAATACAACCCTGTATGGCATAAAAAAAGATACAAATGGCACACATTTTGTTTCTTTTAGTCTTTCTGTCATCTCTTTCCCTAGGATGTGGCCTGATTTTCATTTGCCCCTGGCCATGTAGTCCAGAAAGTTCTATTATGATTGGACTCAGCAAGTTTCTTCTGTATTCCAAGAGTCTCTTACTTTGGTTTGAGTTCTTCGTGAAACAGGAGTGTTCAAGTAATCACCAGGGGAGGAGTAATATTTAATTCCATATTTTCTCGAAATCATTATTTAACTTAAGAAATCATTTCTGTGATCCCTGAAGCTTAGAGGACACTGAGAGAGAAAAAGTATCTTCTAAGTATGCTCAGGATCCAGGTGTGTATTGAAAGAAAATATCACGCAAATGGAAGACTGAAGCTTTTGGAGGTCAGGAATCAGATCTGTAATAGATGCTCAACTAAAGCTTTTTGTACAAATAAATGAATGATAAAATTCTAGACAGTTCCTTTGTTTGGATTTATCTTGGCTCATCTAGTCTCAATATTTAAGCACTTACATATTTTTATTTAAACTTTATCTTTTAATATAAATTCTTTTTGACCTCATTCAGCAATCATTTTCCAAGCATGGACCATGGGCCATGTTCTGTGATCAGTCCTGGGTTCACGGTGGAGAGCAAAACAGATGGATTTCTATCCTTCTTATTATGAAAATTTATGGTGGAAATTGGCACCAAATTGTATCTGAAAATATAATTTTAAGATGTGCAATGTGCTGTGAAGGAGAAGGGGAGGGGCAGGGTCATACTTCAGATTAGCTATTCAAGAGGAGCTGCCAGGAGGCCACACATCAGTAGAGGTTGAGGAGGAGGAAAGACAGGAGAACAGAAAGGGCATCGCAGGCCTCCAGGAAGGGCATAGAAAGGTGCCAAAGAGGGACGAGTTTGGGCATTTTGGGAGCTGGAAGAGATCCAGTGTGTCCAGGTGGTAGAAAATAAGGCGTGGAGAGTGTACCAAAGGAGGCCAGAGACGCCAAGCAAAACACACAGGAAGGGCCTTTGGGCCAGGCCAGGGAGCAATGGGAAGCCAATGAAGGGTTTTGGCATTGTTGAGTCACAGGATCTAATTCATGTTCAAATAATTTTAAATGTATTTCTTGGTCGCTCTGTTGGGGATGAATTAGAGATGAGCAAGAACTGGAGACGGAAGACCACAGGGAAGACATGGCAGAAACACGCTCCCGAGCTTCCTGTGTGAGCCAGGCACGGACATGGACCAGGTTTCCGGAGACAGCGAATAGAGAGACAGCGAATAGAGAGACAGCGAATAGAGAGGTGAGAGCGGAAGAGAGCCATCCAGTCCTGATTCGAATCACTTACAGATGCCTGGAGGAATCACCTCCGCTAATCACTTGATAAGGACTCTCTTTGAAAATAGAAGCTATCACAGATATTGTGAGTTTAAATTGAATTAGTTCAGGCAAAATGCTTCATGGGAGCTGTTTCTGATTCTTCTGACACACTGCTGACTACCCTTCATGGTTAGCTCATCACCTTCTGTAGGACCTTCTCTGATCACTGAAGAGTCACTGATGTCACCAAATCACTCCAAGCCCTGGGAATAATGGAAGAACATAAATTCCCTTTACTCATTTTTTAAATTGGTGCCGGTTTTGGAATATAAATTTCATTTCCTCTTTTAGAAAGCCTTGCTTTGAAATTGTTATAGTTTGTAAGAATTGCATATTCATTTCTATAAAGTAATACTTATCTCTATAAACACTTTATTGGCAAGTCTCGTTTATATATGTTGTGTTCCCGATTACTCGAAGGGGAGATCGTTGTTCTTTGCCTACCTAACATTATTTTTAAAGGTGTATGATATGGTTATTTTGGGAACAGGGCTCCATTATTCTTTCGCAAGAAGTTGTTCAAAAAGAAGGCGTGGACTGAGGTAAGGAATAGAGTCTTGGGTAGCAGCAAGAGGGACCCTGAATTTGATTTGTAATTATGGCTCTTTTTAGACTTTCTACTCATGTCTTTGGAATTCCTCAATGCCTATCTCACGTCCTTTATTTTTCAAAAAACTTTATGTGGCTTAAATTCCATTAAAATCTGTGGAGCCATAGGGTTGTGTCTGGGGGTACTGCAGCTCCATAGACTGTGTTCTAGATACCGCTGAAGGTAGGTCTGAACCCAGAGGGGCTTCACCATTGAGTTACATCCTGAGTCTTTTTCATTTTTTATCTTAAGACAGGGTCCCATTAAGTTGCCTAAGGCCTTGCTACATTGTTGAGTCTGGCCTTGAACTTGCCATCCTCCCGCCTCGGCCTCCCAAGCTGCTGGGATTGCAAGTGTGGGCCACCACACCCAGTTTTTCTGAATATTTTAACTGTCGGTTCACACCATGGGTGCAGAACCCACAGATATGGAGGAGCAACTCTGTTTTAGATTTTTGTTACAATAATATTTCATTCCACCTGCATATTGTTTTATGATTGTTTTAAGGTGTTTTTACATTATTTATTGCATTTAAATTTTACAAAAATAATGAAATGTTGGGACGCATTTTATCTAGTTAACGTTTATTGGATGCCCATTATGTATACCCAGTATGTACGTATATCCACCTGGTTGGGAATTGCAGCTTATAATACTGAGGCCTTTGTTTTGAAAGTGCTTTCATGCAGAGGACCAATTAGAAGAACAAACAGAGGGGAGCCAGGCGTGGGGGTGCATGCATGCCTGTCCAGGCAGGGGGATTGCAAGGTTCAGGTCAGTCCCAGAAGCATAGTGAGACCCTGTCTCAAAAGAAAAAGTAAGAAAGAAGTGCAGGCCATATAGCCCACCTCGTAGAGTGCCTGCCTCTCATGCTGGAGGCCCGGGTTCGAGTCCCCAGCACTGTGGGATTGTGGAAATAACAAACAAAGGAAAAAGTAAGAAAGGACTTGGAGTGTAGCTCAGTGGGAAAGTCCCCTTAGGTTCAATCCTCAGTACAAAACAAAACAAAACAAAACAAAACAAAAAGCCAGGAATTGAACCCAGGGTTGCTTAAGCACACATCCCCAGCCCTTTTTATTTTGAGACAGGGTCTCACTAAGTTGCTAAGACTGGCCTCAAACTTGGTGTCCTCATGCCTCAGTCTCCAGAGTGGCTGGGATTACAGATGTGTCCCAACACACCTAGCTCAGGTCAAATATTTTTATCATGATTTTTGGCCTCTACTAACTAGAATCCAGGACTTTAAAAGATGTGTCCAAAACCACATAGCTGGTTATTGTTCTATTTATTGGACCAATGCTACTCAACCCACATGGCAGAATATTTAAAACTTCTGACATCTTATAAAAATATATTTATGTAGTAATTTAAAATACTATTTTTACTTAGATATTTTTATTCACTTAGAAGGAAAGATGGAATCATATTGATCACATCAAACGAGACTGTGATTCAATTTGTGAAGACAGAGTTGATTAAATTCTAGAGCATAGGCTGTAAGTGCTTTTGGTAGTAAAATGTTGCAGACGTGTGAGAAGCTGACACAAACCAGAGCAAGCCCCTGAGCTACAATTGGATTACACTGTTTCATACGGGAACCTAATGCAGCACTTTAGAAAAAGTCGTATCATGATTCTAGGCTAACAAAGATGGAAGATTTGATTTCTTCACAGGCCACCTTGCTAAGACAGAGTGGCAGGGACATGATGACAGGCAAGGGGGACAGTAGTCATTTGCAAAATGTGACTGAGGAGCAGCGTCCACTGGTGGAAGATGGCGGGTGAGCGGACAGAAGAAAAGATCACGTGTTGAGACTTGAACAGGTATAATTAAAAAGGGCTCAGGGCTTAGAATCCTGTGATGCTAGGTTTAGCCAAAACAAAATGGCGTGGAAAGAAAAATGAGCCAGGAGACATGGCGCATGCCTGTAATCCCAGCAGCTTGGGAGGCTGAGGCAGGAGGATTACAAGTTCAAAGCCAGCCTCAACAACTTAGTGAGGTCCTGAGCAACTCAGTGAGACCCTGTCTCTAAATATAAAAAGGGCTGGGGATGTGGCTCAGTGGTTGAGTGCTCCTGAGTTCAATCCCTGGTACCAGTAAATAAATAAATAAATAGTAATAATAATAATAATAATAAAATGATAGAGTCTGCTGGGTCTAAACTTCTTGTCAGCTCTGATTTGAAAGGTATGAAGATATTGAGATATAAAGACAGGGAGTTCTGTCCAAAAGCTTTGAGTTCTTACTATGTGCAAATCATGGAAACTTAATGAAAAGAAAGATATGGTCATTATCCCTTTGGAGTCCATGGTTTGGGGACAAATGTGCAGTGGCAGCCCAAAGTTCCTCATTACCCTCTTGCCTGGGGTGGAAGTGACTCTGAGGCACCAGGTTGTCGCCCTTCTATCCTGGGGATTAGATGAGATTCGTTGAAAGATTGAAGGCTGCACGCCACAGGGTTTTCTAGATTTTGTCTCTAATGTCTCTCAAGTTTAATTGCCTGCTGAAGAAGGAACACTGGACTGACCACAAAGAGATAAGGGAAGCGAGGTGCTGGCCAGAGACAAGTGTCCACCTCTGTCACCTCAGTACCCAAGAGCCCTTCTGCAGGAAGCTCTGGGCTTGACTTCTATCTGGAAAGTGGTCCCTACATTATCACTTTGGTTTCAATTGGTTTTGAAGTGTCCTGAAAGAATTCTTTTGTTTTTCTCTGAGCTGGCGGTTTGCACTGTAACTATATCTGCTTCTCCACATCTCTGTGTGACACTGTGTTGACCCTGCTTACCTCATACTTGCTAAAAAGAAACATATCTAATACCATCCACTTCTGTGATAAGAACAAGAGAAAACAAACAGTGGAAAGAGTCTTTAGAAGCAGATGACCTACTATTAGCTGTGGGAGCCACATGGCCAGGAAGGAGGCTGGTGACATCCTAGGCTGGTACCTGGAGGGAGGAGAGTTTTTGTCTTGGGGGTTTAGAACTGTTTTGGGAGCAGAGTTCTAGGCTGGATTGTGGCAATGGTTTGCCTCTGGACAAGGTAAAGTGCAAAGTAATTTCTTGCCTGTGAGTTTGTTTCAAATCATGATTTCGACGTTCTACCTAGGATCAGGTGACCTCAGCACTGGGGTGTGTCAAGTCATTAGAATGGACACTCTCCAGGGAGATGCTCAGTTACAATCCATCTTCACCTTCATCTCCATGTCTTCCTTCCCTCGGTTTAAAACAAACTGCTTGCTTGTTCTAGGAATAGGGTTTTAGATAATCTCTACGATGTGAGATTAAATGAGTGACAGAGAAATGTGAGTCACCCACAACCTTTTTGGAGAAGGATAATTTGTGGTGATTTTCCTTATCTTTCACCTGCATAAAGACCATTGTATTTGGTGTGGAGAGGAAAGGAGATTAAAAAATAGCTTCAGAGTTTTAGGAAAATAAAGCCTATTTTAGTCTATGTAATCGTTTATACATGATAGGTATATATGTATACATATCGTAACAAATGAACTGAAAAAGTGACTGAGCTTAAAGACTTTTGAAAATGGTTTTAGGTTGGAAAGCCAAGTCTGAGAATTAGTGAATTCTTGGGAGGAATTAATGGTCAGGGGAGAAAATTAAAAGTGACTTTAAATATCCAGAAGGAGAGTAGAGAACTGCAGATTTCTCGCATAAGTGAAATAAGATTTCGAGGCGCAGGGAAGTCTCTCAATAACGTTCTCCCGATCCCCACCTTCTGCCCCGCTCCCTGCATTTTCCTGTTCCCCGGTGCCCTTGGGTGACCTTGTCTAGACAGAATGGCAGAAGAACTTCCTTCTCCAGCTTCACCTTCTCCCCTGCACACAGACTTCCACTGCCGTCTTATATTTCTTCCCAAATCCCTAATGAGGCATCTAAAAATTAACATTTTAAAAAATCGATATTTTATTCCACTTTTCTTGAAAATCGATCACCTCTTCTACCCATAAACCTCCCATTTTTTTACCACATTGCCATTTCTCTCCTGAAAGCAGTTCGCCCCTCTGACTGATCAACTGTTTCTGTTACCTCAAAGCTAACATGTCCATTCGTTTTTCCCAATATTTTCTGCCTTCCCCCCAATCCAAGTCCCCCAGACATTATCTGGAGTAAGGCACCAACCTCCCTCACATCTACTTTTCTCTCTCATCCTTTCCCATGCAACTTATAAATCAGATTCTATCATTTCTTTATCTCAAACTCATTCTCCAAATACTGGTGCTCAGAATAAATTGCACACTTTCCAGAGTTCCAAGCTCCTGCAGGGGTCAGCCCTTGCCTACTTCCTTGTCCTGGTCACTTCTTGGACTCACACATTCATGCGTTCATTCAACAACTATTTAGTGCAGTGCTTTCTATGTCCTTAGCACTTGGGACAGATAGAGAACAAAGCACACAAACATTCCCTCACTCTGATGGATGTTGATGTGGTTGGTAGGTATTAGGCACTTAAATGTTTGTCTTGTTGCTCAGGGACATGGGCACAGATAAAAGAATTCAATTCTTTAGTAGATCTGGCCTGCAGAAGGGTAATTGTAGGCTCTTGTAAGGATCTTAGCTTTTGCCCATTGTGAGCTGGGCAGCTATTTGGGGTAATTGAACTGGGGAGTGACATGATTGATTATCACTTAAAAAGGATCCTTGTGGCTGTTGTGTGGGGAAGAGACAGTAGAGGGCTAGGGCCTATGCAGGAGAGTTCGGAGGTTATTGCAGTAATAGGGCCAGGAGGAGTGAAAACTAAGGTATCCCATAGGACGCAAAAGGTAAGGATGGGCCTCGTAGGTGAGAGTGAGCACCTCTTTAATGTCCACACCCCAGGGGCTGATCTTTCCTGCTTGCACTAGCTAGCTCCATGTAATAATCAGGGCAGGAGATAACAATTGTTTGCATTGGGATACGTGGTGAGATGAGGTCATCCTCTGGGTTTATTGGAGATGCAGTATCCTGGTTTCCTGGCTGATTAGACTCAAGCAAACAAACAAAAACCAAACTGATTTCAAATCCTGGGTCTAATGCCTCTAAACTGGGCGATGGTTAGCAAATCCCTTCATTTCTCTGATTCTTTTTATCTACAAAATTGAAGACTATTCATCTTCCATGAAATCACAGGAATTAGAAAATACGATGTATGTTAACATGTGCTTAATTGTTACGAGTGTGACAGTTGGTTTGCAAATTTCTAAGTGTTTTCTGTTGTGCGAGTTTCCTAAAATGCGAATTCCAGTAGTATATAATCCACTGCATTAAAACTATGAAAAGATGACTTTTGAGTTGTTTAGAATGACTTTAGCGGCTGGTGCAAGAACGTTGGGTTAAACTGATAGAAGTGAGGAGGAGAAATTATCTCATTTCACACATACACACACAAAAAAAGCAGTGTGGGACCCAGGGACTGTCTGTCTTTCCACTTCCTTGAACTCAGGGTGTCAGCTTGGTCTTTTGGTTCCAAGTCTCATCATTCCAAGGTGACCTCTCTGGTTCTAAAGATCACAGGCGTGCCTAGTCTGGGGCATGTCAGGGAGCCCAACCTGTTCTGGAAACTTCTATAGAATATCCCATTGTGTGCCTTTGGCCAGAACCAGATTTCAAATCTGGGACCAACCACACTCCTGGCAAAGGGGAGAAGAATTGCCATCCACGTCTTAGATTCACCATTTTTTCTGTGGGGAGGGAGAAAACATTTCTCCCCACTGACACCTGGACAAAAATAGTGATCTGCTAGCAAGGAAGAAATGGGGGGAGGAAATGGTTGTGGTGGAGGTAACCGACAGTATTTTCACACCTTCCTCATCTCTTTTGAAGGGAGGAGGGAGTTTGTGGTGTTTGAAAAACTCGAAACGAGAGGATGTCATGATGGCTGAAAGATTGGAAATGACATTCATGTGGCCTCAATGTTTGGGCATTGACTCTGCTTTTCCTTTTTAAATGTCATTGGTGATATAGCCAAAATACTTAAGGAGGACATGAAAATCCAACATGGGACAAATAGCTTAATCATTCGTCTGTTTTTGTTTTGTGTTTGTTTTAGACAAAACTATTTGTCATGTAAACTTGATTGACTAGACAGAAAAATAAGATCTTGATTTATGGAAAGAGAGAAAATTTAATCTAGAAAGCCAAAGCTACAGAGGAAGTAGGGTAGAAAATAAGTGCATTAGAAGATAGGGCAAGAAGAATTTAAAGGATTTTTTTTTTCAGAGTAACTAGACTAGGAAAAAACTTGGCAGAGATTATTCTGAGATGTTTCCTCTTACCCTACTGCCATTTTTCTATACTTCAAATATTAGTCTCTGATTCTTTCAGCAGTACTTCATTTTATATCTAAAGAAAATCTTGTGTTTTATTCGTTTGATGTTTTTTAATGGTGTTTTAATCACAGCATACAATCATGCAATGCCCCAAGCACATTGGCTGGAAAATGATTTATAAATAAAATTATTGTTATTATTGTTATCTGTATCTCTTGTAACAATGCTCATTATATTAAGATTATATCTAGGCTAGAAATAGTTCAACATATGTGATTATATGTAATCAGTCTATTTTTTCTGCTTTTTTATTAATCCTGTTGCTTGCACTCAATTTTGTTCTTATCATTAAACAAACTATTGTTTATAAGTTGTGAGTGACTCTGATTTGCTTTGAAGGGTAATTCTTTACAGGTTTCAACAAGAGTTTGCTCCTGGTAGGACTGGGATCCAAAGAAACTCTTTGTTCCCAGTGGACATGCATTGATAGCTGCTAACAGCAGTGAATGGAACACGGATTGCCAGAACTTTCTCCTGAAGTCCAGAGTCATCAGGGTTTCAGAGGACCAAACTACCATTAATAAGATGAACCATTTGGGAGGCCTCTTTTAGCTGGTTTATAGTGTGGCTTTATAAATACTGCAAGCATCTCAGCATAGAGTAGGTTGCCCCGTGAGGCTGAGGAGTCCCCAGGATGACTGGTGTTCTATAGGACTACAGGACCACTTGTTTGGGATGTTGTAAAGATCAGTCAAATATTCAATAATGGCAGGGAATTCCAGGGTGGTATTCAATGAACTCTTGGGTGACTTTGCCCATCAAGTTCTATATAGACCAAAGTGTCTTAGCTTGTCCCTGTGGTTGTGCATCAAGATCATAGGATCATTCATCTAGTGTCCAAGGTTGAAAGGCAGTGTTCTCTCTACTCAGCATATTTTTATGTGTTACAGGAATATCAAGATATTGATCTGCCTTAAAAGGGAATAGTTGTTTGGAGGTGATAGCTCTTTTCAGGGCTAGAGGCTCAACTTCAGGAGCTCATGGTATGTCTATCTGATTCTTTATTTCCCTCTTCTCTTTGCATATTAGCTGACCAACATGATTTAAAATTTTGTTAAGTAGAAATTTATAGTGATTGAAGGTACTATTATTAAGGCCACAGCAGGTGCTCTCTTCATCTCATGGGTCTTTGTAAAAGCGTGCTGTTGGTCTTCAGATTGACCAGATAGGAGCATCCACAGAGGCAGACAGGCCACGGAGAGTGGTACAGTGTAGAGGTGATAAATAAAGTGTGACTTTTGTATATGAGAAATCTGAAGTCAAACAAATTGGTTATTAATGATTTATTTATTTTACTGCTATTAAACTCTTGCAGTTTTAGAAGTCATTAACTGTAATTACTCAAAAAGTCAAAATACACATTGTTCAGTTATTTTTGCAATTATCAAATTGTACAAAGGAATATATATGTACATGTGTATATATATATGTGTGTGTATATATATGTGTATGTATATGTATATGTGTGTGTGTGTGTGTGTGTGTGTAAAAGCCCAGATAAATACCTTTTGGCACTCTATATATGTGAAAAAAAAAAAATTTTAACCAGAGTTCTACCACTCTCACTTGAGTGTGCTTATCCCTCTGAGACACAGTCTGCTAAAGCCTACAGGCCCTGAGGTTGTAATCCTTTGTGACACTTGACTTCCTCAAAAGGCTGGTGCTTTCTGGGGAGTCCTAGAAAGGCTATGGCATACCTCATGGCTGTCTTCTTTTGTGGATCTTCCTTTTTCAGGTCTAGCTGAGAAATGGCAGCTGCTGAGAGCTTCCACTTCAAGTGTTTGCTCATAAGCCAGGCAATTGTTCTGTTTTTCCAGTTGAGTATAAGTGTGCAAACAAGAAATGACTTTGTGCCAGGTAGCACTCAGTTGACATGCCTCTCTGCGAGAGGTGGCTTTGGCAGGTGTGTGATTTGTAGAGCTGTCCTCCAAAAGTGGACCAGCGGCAGACCATGAGAAGGGCAAAGGACTTCCCCTCTGCAGCTCTGCCATATTAATTTTGCTCTGCTTGATAGATGGGGAAACGTGGGAGACGAACCAAATCCCCTTACTTTGTTACAACACCATTGCCTGGATCCTAGAACTTCTTGGATTTGGTTTATGATCTTTCACCTAACTACAGAGTGTCAGAAAATCACAAACCAGTCATTGTCCCTTACATCTGAGCAGCCAGGCCGTCTCTCTGCAGCCTGAACTGGCTTTGCCTGGTCAGAGACTTTTCCAAGGGAAGCCAGCAGCTTCATTTCACCTGACCGAAGGCTCTATTTACTGTAAAGTTCTTGCATCTATTGGTGTAGAGCAATTATTAGGCCTAACTTTAGTAACACAAGGAGGAAAGAATCAGAGACAAGTTTCTAACCACTATTCAAACTTGAGGTTTAGCAAGTATGTTTTATAAATTTGCTGGAATATAAGAAATGGGGTTTTTTTTTCCCCCGTTCAAATGGATTTTTCTCATTTTTAACCTAATTTTCAGTTTTGAATTCTTTACTACTTCAAATTCAGATGATTTAATGTTTTGTTTTGATTTGCGTGTGTCTATTTTGGAAAGGTGTTCCTTTTGTTACAATTCTTTACTTCTTTCCAGTATATTTAGAAATGCTTGGTCTTGTGAAGAAATACTTATATTGCTTTAACCTGAGTTTGATACATTCTTTTTCAGAATTGTTCTGGAATAATCACTTTATTTTCAGGTAGAGTCGGGTCAATTCAACTCTCTCACAAGCCTTCTAGCAGTTTCTGAGAATTCCATTTATTGAGTTTATAGATTTAAAATAATACCGATAGGCATTCACTGGCTTAATTTCCCCCAAAGCAAATTAATCATAATTATTACATTTGTTACTTTTCATTAAATTTTAAATTTCCTCAAAATAGGTCCGTATAATATAAATGTTAACTTGCTCATTTTAATATTTAGTTAAGTGCATGTTTTATTAATTTTCTTGTTTGTTTTCTGTATTGTATTTTAATTTTTCACAGTGTGTTCTCTCTATTTTGATGCTAACACCTCCTATACCTCTTTGAATTCCCTACGATAACTCAGTGTGGCAGGCACGTCACATGTCGGTTGGTGGGGTCATGGATGAAAATATCTATACTAAGAAGCTGTAGAATATTTTCAGAATCTCTGTTTTCAGAATCTCTGTTGTCTGCCACTGGTGACTATTCCCACATCTGTTTGTTTGAACAGCCTGTAAAGATTCCGGTGTGAAGGGTAGGGTGACAGGATAGTTAAATCTTCGGGACATTCTCTTGTAGAGTTTCAAAAACTCAACAAGTACTTCACAGAAAAAAGAAGTTCAATTTTCGCTCCATTCCCTAGGGCAGGACTTGGCAATATGGCCCTTTGGTCCAGGTAATTCCCCATGTGGAGGGCTGTCTGTGCATGGGAGGAGTCTAGTAGCATCCCTGGGCTCCACCCACTGGATGCCATTACCAGTTGTGACAATCCAAAATATGTCAGACCTTGTTCCACGTGTCATGTCTCTGGAGTGGGTTGGGATGAGGGGGAAAAGTCACTGTGCTTGAGAACCACTGTTCTGGAGCAATGTCTACACTGGAATCAGGTTGTGGCTAGGAGTTGGAATGGGATGCTCCAAATGGCACATTGGCATGCTGAGTCGTTTGAACCAAGGGAGACCGGAAGTCCTCAGAAGCAACCGGAAGCAAAGCCTCTCTCTGACCTTCCCCTGCCCTATTTCTTCCTCATCTTTCTCTCCTAAACACATCCTAGAAACCAGAATTCCTCTCCTCGCAGGCAAGTCAGAAAATCTCCTGTCCCTCTGAACAAGCCATAAGTCCCAGAAATATTATTCCAGCCTTGCCCAGCTGTTCTGTGTAGGAGCTGGTCATGAAGAAATTCTCTGACCTACCTTGTCCAGTTGTGGGTCATAAAACCCTCATTCCTGAGGGGTCCTGCCCAATCCCCAGGAGGAAGGAATGCTGCAGAGAGGCCAAGAAGAATCTGCACAGACAGGCCTTGCTGGGTTGCTCTCCTCTGTCTGTAGGACCGGATCATACCCTGTGCGTCCAATCACGTGTCTTCTTCTTGTCCATTCTTTGTGGAACCTAAGCTTAATAACAGAATTTTCCTTGGGTCATTGGGTCTTCATTTCTGAAGTCTCTTGTGTCACGTACCACTTTGATTAAATAAATTGCTATGCTTGTCTTTTGTTGACCTTTTATTAAAAGAGTGTTGGCAGATCTTTTCACACCTACAGTATAAAGAGTAAATTATGGGGAGGGGGGCTCTGGTAGTTGTGAAGTCCTGGGACTCCATTTCTCCATAAAACGGGGTTAGCCTCTGAGTGTCAGGAAAGAACTGAGAGCTTGAAGCACCCAGTGAATCCTTTCCTCTCCTCTCCTCTCCTCTCGCTCTCCTGTTCTCTCCTCGCCCTTTTCTCCTGTCTTCTCTCTCTTCTCTTCATCTTGCTCTCTGCTTCTTCGCTTCTCTTCTCTCTCTCTCTTCTCTTCTCTTCTCCCTCTTCTCTTCTCTTTCTCTCCTCTCCTTCTCTTCTCTTCTCTCTTTCTCTTTCTTTCTCTCTCCTCTCCTCTCCTCTCTCCTCTCCTCTCTTCTCTTCTCTCTTCTCCTCTTCTTCTCTTTCCTTCCTCTCCTCTCTCTCTCTCTCCTCTCTTCTCTCTCTCTCTTCTTTCTTCTTCTCTTCTCTTCTCTTCTTTTTCTCTTCTCTTCCCTTCACCCTCCTTCCCTCCTCTCTCCCTCTTCCTCCTCTCTCTGTCCTTCTTTCTCTTCTCTCTCTTCCTTCTCTTCTTTCTATCTCTTCTCTTCTCTCTCTTCTCTTCTCTTTCTTCCCTCTCTTTCTTCCTCTATTCTTCTCCTCTCTTTCCTCTCTTCTTCTATTTCCTTCCTCTCCTCTCCTCTCCTCTCCTCTCCTCTCTCTTTCTCCTCTTCTCTTCTCCTTCTCCTCCCTCTTTTTTCTTCTCTCTCCTCTCCTTTCTCTTTCTCTTCTCTTCTCTTCGCTTCTCTTCTTTCTCTCCTTCTTCTATCCTCCTCTCTCCTCCTATCCTCTCCTCTCCCCTCCTCTCCTCTACTCTCCTCTCCTCTCTCTCCTCTCTCTCTCTCCTCTCTTCTCTTCTCTTCTCTTCTCTTCTCTTCTCTTCTCTTCTCTTCTCTTCTCTCCTCTCCTCTCCTCTCCTCCCCTCCCCTCCCCTCTCCTTCTCTTTTCTTCTTTTCTCTTCTCTTCTCTTCTCTCTCTTCTCTTCTCCTCTCCTCTCTTCTTTTCTCCTCTTCTTTCTTCTTCTCTTCTCTTTCATTCCTTCCCTTCTCTTCTCTTCTCTTCTTTTCTTTTCTCTTCTCTTCTCTTCTCTTCTCCTCTTCTTTTCTTCTTCTCTTCTCTTCTCCTCTCTTCTCCTCTTCTTTCTTCTTCTCTTCTCTTCTCTTCTCTTCTCTTCTCCTCTCTTCTCCTCTTTCTTCTTCTCTTCTCTTCTCCTCTCTTCTCTTCTCCTCTTCTTTCTTCTTCTCTTCTCTTTCATCCCTTCCCTTCCCTTCCCTTCCCTCTCCTTCCCTTCCCTTCCCTTCCCTTCCCTTCCCTTCCCTTCCCTTCCCTTTTCTTCTCTTCTCTTCTCTTCTCTTCTCTTCTCTTCTCTTCTCTTCTCTTCTCTTTCATCCCTTCCTTTCCCTTCCCTTCTCTTCTCTTCTCTTCTCTTCTCTTTTCACTCATTCTTTCTTTTTATTTTCTCTCTCTTCCAGAAGGAAGTACAGAGGTTTGGGCTGTCAGGACTGAGTCCTTCAGGTCGCTGAGGAGAATGCTTCCAGGCTGCGTGAATCCCAATACTGGGTCACAATGAATGCCACCCACTGAAGTGTTAGCTGCGTTTCCTCTTCCTCCACCCTCTGTCTGGCTGAGGCGGACCTATGGAGGCCTCGGAGCCAACACCCGGAAGTCTTCCTTGGAAAGCACCTTCCCCAGAGCTGCTCATGGTTACCAAAGGGATGGTTCTTCTTTGGATTCCAGGTGGGGCTTCCTCTGGTTATTTTTATGTTTTCTTTCTGGGTTTCTGCCAGAGCAGGTTGCTTTCTCTAGAGCTGGCACTGGGTTTGGGTCTGGGGACTCTTCTATGGGAAAGCATCCTGGAATCATCTTGTTGTGTCATGAAAGTATGGAAGACAACCGAAGAGATAAAACGTCAAAGTCATCAAGAGCATTTGGGTATTCTGGCCTGACAAATTCTACATTTTTTCTTTTTTTCCCCAAATGCTACACTGGTGAGGTAACTGTTCAACTCTTGGTCGGTGATGACATTGCAGGACACTGGAACAGATCACTTCTCAGTGACCACCTCTAAATGAACTTGAATTGGGGGATGGGCATGGAAGGCAGTATTAAGTCTTTGGCTGAAATCCTGAGGGGAGCTGTCAATCAAGGTCGCTGAAGCCTCCCATTGACCCAGATATCCTGCAATCTTCAGAGCTTTATCTTCTAAGACAATGTTGACTAACAGCTTTTCTTTCATTCTGGGTTCTGCTCTAACAGAATAACAAGTAAGCTTAATTCTTCACCAAATCTTCAGCAAATGCCTTTTAATCCAACACAATGGTGGTTATTTTAAGAAGGTTGGCAGAGGATGGCCCTGGTTTTTCTATTTTTCATTCTGGGTTTTTTCCCTTGTCCAGAAGCACTCAATCACATTTAATCTTGGCTTGCACTGAGCCACGGAAACTTTGTTTGCACAGAATTGATATAAGTGCCTTTAGCTGGGTCTATTTTCTTTTTCATCTCCCCAGGAAGCCTTACAATTTAAATAACAGATTAAAAATATCCACACATGGGAGATTCATAGATACCTTGTACTTTGCTCACTGTAACTTCTGGGACTTGATTCCACACCCAAGCTGTGTTCGCAGAAGGAAGAACACCACTTGTCAAAGCATTGAGTATGAATGGAGAGAAAGGACTGAAGAAAGTACCTAAAGAATGAAGGAAAGGCTCTCAGGGAAGATATCTGGCAGAGGCTGAGCCACCGAGTGCACAGTTAGTAAGGCCTTTGCCCAGCAGAGGTGTTGAGGAATCTCTGTTCTTTGGAAATAGGGCCATGTAAAGATTTTTCATTTACGTTACCAAAGGGGTGGGTCCTCTGTGGATCCCATGTGGAACTTCCTCTGATTATTAGCTGGCAGGTAAGACCATGGGGTTGCTCCTGCAGCCCCGAGTTTATCCTGCCCACCTCCCAGCCCCACCATTAAAAAAAATAATAATAACCTTTATATTTTGAAAACATTTTAGATAAAGAGAAAAGTTAATATGACACTCTTGTATGCCCTACTCCATTTTGTTAATATTAATATCCCATAGTGCCCTGGAACATTGACCCTATTATTAGTACTCTTTTCAGGTACCATGGATTGAACCCAGAGTCACTTAACCACTGAGTCACATTTCCAACTCTTTTTATTTCTTATTTGGAGACAGGGTCTTGCTAAGTTGCTTAGGGTTTCACTAAGTTGCTGAGGCTGGCTTTGAACTTGACATCCTCCTGCCTCAGTCTCCCAGGCTGCTGGGATTACAGGCGGGTGCCACTGAGCCCTTTCTCTGACCCTACCTTAAAAACTCACTTTTTCCTTCATTCTTGAAGACAGTTGTTGGAGTGCCTACAATTCCAGTAATGCTTAGGATAAATAAGATGCTTAGAATTTTGCCGGTTGTTTAATAACCTCCAGTTGGGGCTTGGTCCATTTTTCATTTTAAGTAGTAAAATTGTGTATTTAAACTTATCTTTGAACTGAAATGTCCAAGAGTGAGATGAGTTCCTTCATGATGTGCAATTAGATCACTCCTCAGTCACTTCTACTTCAGATTTGGGGCAATTGTGAATTAGGCCAACTCTATAATCTAAATCTTCATGGTTTTCTTTAGTGCATGGCCAGTGTATTTCAGGATGTCTTCTTTACCTCAAATACGCATCCTTGAGTGTAGCAAATGATTGGATGGAATTAGCAGGACTCCTCCATAAATGACTTAAGTAACATTTTAGAGAAGAAGTCATGGGAAGTGGAAGAAAACTTTGGCTAATGTCCAGCACCCGATGGGTCAAAATAATTCTTTATCAGGAGCTTTTTTGGAAGTGGAAGTAAGTCTGGAAAATTTTAAGTGGCAGATTTATTTCACTAACAAAATAAAGTGATTACCAGGAATTAGAAAGGACAGAGCTGGCTGAGTCCTCTCTGCTGTGAACGGATTCGGAGAACATGACTGGTCTGGATTCGTCTGCTTGCGGTAGAGGAGATAAAGATTGAGAGCAACGTCTCCTCTCTCCAAATTACAGACTGTTGGGGACAACGACAGAGGTGCTCAGGATGACTCTGGGTCATGGACATGTTCAACTCTCATCTGAGCCCGTTCTCCATCTCAGATTGAAGCTCTGAGCATCACATGCGTGGTGCAATCTGGGATTTGCCTGCCTGTGGGCAGCTTGCCCAGGTGCATCTTACCACCCCTTCCTCGCCTCTGCCTCTGTCTTCCCATCCTCTGCCCAACCTCTGAAAGATCTCGCTTGATTGTCTGTGTAGGAAAAACCATCAATGAAGTAATAACACTGCTAAGAAGGAAAAGTGGAATTATGGATATCTGGTGGATTCGGATTTTCTCCATGACCCTTCGGCTGCAGATAATAAAAGGATTGTTTCCTCTAATCCCAGGTGGAAGGCTTAAATCAATGGAAATAGCATGGAGACACCAACCATGCGGTGTCTTGGCACAGAATTTGTCACACCTTGAGAGTGGAACCAGTGTCCTGTGGACATTTGTGCTTCTCAAAAAAAAAACATCACAGAGCTTATTATTATCTAGTTTATAATTACCTAGCTTATTATTCCTTTCAATGAACTTTCAGTGAGGACACATTTTGAAGGAAGATTCCCATTTTGTGTCCTATAATGAAATTATCACACAGCTCTTATGGGATATAGGATCATGGGGGAAATAAAAATTAGTATGGTAACGAAACCTACCACACCAACATAAAATGAAATAGAGTTAGACGCTAACTTACTTATTTATTTGGTACCAGGGATTAAACCCAGGGGTGCTTAACCACTAAGCCACATCCCACCCTTTAAATTTTTTTATTTTGGCACAGGGTCTTGCTAAATGGCTGAGTCTGGACTCGAACTTACCATCCTCCTGCCTTGGCCTCCCAAGTTGATAGGATTACAGGCATGCATGTAATTTCTAAGGTAGGTTTTGATCCCAAAGGATCAGATTGACTTTCCTCAGGTGAAATGTGCTCTCTCTACCAGTTTCTATGTTGTCAACTACGTCCATGACCATGACCTCAGGCCAGCTCTCTATTTTAGCTTCTCCCAGTGTCCTCCAGTGCCCTCTGGTTTAAACCCTCTGTGGTCTGTTGCCAGCTGTTCCCAGGCCACACTTGGTCCTCTGACACTGCGGCTCCGGTACCAGCCATTTCATCTGGGTCGCTGTGGTTATCATCACACTGCAGTTTGAATACTGGTGCTACTGGTTGGCCTGCGATAAAATTCAAGTGTCGTAACACTAATGGAGACTCACGTCTTGGCTTGTTAGGTGGTGGGTACTGGGGTTGCTTAACACAGCACTTCAGTTCAAAGTGAAGGCAAGAGGGAGTGGAGATCGTAGATCATAGATCACAGAGCAGATGCTAACCCAGAAGTGCCAGCGTTGTTCGGTTGCAGAGCAAACTTGCAGGCACACGAATTATCGATGGAACTCACCAACGTGTGTGTGTGTGGGGGGCCGGGGTGGGGAGAAAGCCAGCAGAGCCACTGGAAGAATCCATCCAGCTAATGAGGAGCTTATAGCTCTTTGGCAATTTGTTGAACCTGGGAGTTATTGCAAAGCCAGAAAGGTATTGGGCCCCCAGGATATTGGCAACCCGGCTGGGAGTCTCCCACTATTAAGAGCAAGCTCTGCCAATGGGATTTTTTTTTCTTCTTCTTCAGGTGTTCAATGTTGAGTTTTGCAGGCAAGGCCAAGACTTCTGGAAAAAGCAACATTAATCACATTGGCATGTTAGGTTAACAGAGCTGATGACTGTACAAACTCCCCCCCACCCGAAGGTACGAATGGCTAAGGTCTTGAAATCTGAATGATCAAACCCATTCATTGATTTCCTCATTTAACAAATGCTTTCTGAGGTCCTACCAGGTGTCAGGAGCCACACCAGCTGTCAGAAAACAAATCCAGCTAGGATCTCTCTTCTCAACTCTCAGGTCACATGTCCTGAACCGTCCACATTCTAACTCTATGACTCTCTCACATCCTGTTCTTAACTCGTGACTCAGGAATTCTCTTTTGAAAGAAAGGTAGGGGTAAAAAATCTCGCAAGGATTGAGTGAAAGTATTTGTGGCTTATTAATCTTTTAGAAGTATCTATTCTATAGTATTGAGTATCTATTCTATACAATGTTTCCTAGAAACCCGTGATGAAAATAGACTCTGCAGAGGAAATTTCTGCCTATTGACATTCCCCATAAGAAACCATATGCTATGTTTCTTGGACTTTACGGGAATAATAACGAATTCCTGTTCATCGACCAGTGTCCAAGAGAAATGTGAATGTGTAAGATTCATATATGAGAGGACAGGAAAAAGTTCAGAAAACTCAACTCTCTTTGCTTATGAATCGGAGAGGCCAGATGGAGGCAAATGACTTTGGCTTGGCAGTGGTCCCTCCCCAGGGACCAAACTCATTCTCCAAGTTCCTTCTCACCTTCCCCACCAGATCCAATCAGTAGCCACCTCCATGCATCCTCCTCACCTCTCCACACCATGTCCCCAACCATGGGGCTGCGGAGCAAACCTGGGGCCTCATGGGTGCATGGCCAGTGCTCTACCCCTGAGCCATGATCTCCACATTCCTCGTGCTTTTCCGCACACACCTTTCTTGCCTTTCTTTCGGCCTGCCATGGCTTCAGTGGGAAAGCACTATGACTTTTGCACATATACATCACTACCAAAGCTTTCTGGTCAAAGACCCCTTTATCTCCAGTCTTCCCCGACTCCAGGTCATTTTCTGCACTGCTGCCAGATTTATGTGCTGGGTTAAATGAGTCCTTTCCTTAAAAAGGCAACACTTTCGTATTGCCTCTTGATTTAAGTGTACATTTCCCAGCAGAATATCAAGTAAACCAGCATGATCCTTAAGAGCGGGGACTCTGGCATCAGAAGCATCTTGTCGAAAATTCCAGCTCGACCCATTAAATCTCAGTTTTCTAATCTGAAAAATGGGGATGATATGCATATCCCAGGTGGCAATAAGAGAAAAGAGGTATTTGAAATTCTTAGCACACGGAGTAGGCCCTTGATAAGTCATATTAATAGTCATATTGGTACTACTAATAATTATATCTTGCAGCTCCAGCCTAATTTTGTGTATGGTGTCCCAAAATGCCTTTGTTTTCTTACCTTTGCTCAAGTTGATTTTTTCTGGGCAGAATGCTCCTTCTTCTTGCTATCTCTCTACCCTCTGATAATCTCCAGTAGAATATGTTGGGAAGACTTTCAGAAGACTTAACATTTTTCTTCCCTTAATGAACTCCTTACTTGCGTCTCTTGCGCCTCCTTGTTGTGCCCTTTCTATTGTTTGGACCTGGAATGGCACGCTAGGGCCTTTGTCTTATCCTAACATTTTGCTGGGCTGTGGATTCTCCACAGAGATAGCATCTTGACTTTTCCTCTCCTAGCACCGAGTCTTGCACTGGACTACTTTGGAGTTGCTTTCTTTATTTGTCAGAAGGTTGACATGAATTCCTGGTGGTTGGCAAGAGCCTGGGTGGAGCAGCCACCAGTTCCCATGGCCTACCCTGCGCCTTGGCAGTGAGCAGGGGCTAGTGTATGTGCCAGTCTAGTCTCAGAAATCACCAGTGCCCTCGGAAACATCGTGGCTCTGGACATTCCTGGCGTTCAAGATTTCTTGGATTGTCCATCAAATTACTGAATTTCAGAGCTGCGAGGAAGCTGGAGAGGCACGGAGATTCTTTACGTCAGCTCGTTCATTGCTCACCTGGCAGCATGGGCTGTGCCGAGGTTTGGAGCAACGTTCTCTAAAACCCACTGTGGTTGCAGCAATGACTTCCTTCCCTTAGAGCTTCCCAAGACACTGCGTGTACTTCGGCAGAAACATGGCTCCCTCAACTTGCAGATGTTCAAAGCTGTCTGAAGTCAAGACTCTGTCTCCAGTGCTTAACATAAAGTCCAGCATGTACAAAATAGTCAGCAAATATGGACTAAGCTGGACCAACTCCACAGAGGTTAAGAGACTGACTCATTGCTTGGCATCTCCCAGTTCCCAGGCCCATGACCATTTTAGGCCACCAGGCTGCTTTGCCTTACCAAATTTCTACTGTCCCCCTTCTAGAAGACTAAGAAAAATGCCAGTTGATATTGATCATTAACGACTTACTATTGACTCTTGAAAATGTGAACGTTTGGAGCAGGAGAAATCACTTACCTTTGGCAGAAAAACACATCAAGAACAAACATGATTACACTGCTTACATTGGTACGTGGCAAAAGCCACATGAGACGTGTACAGGTGTTCTAACAGTTTCTCCTTCCGGATTATCAGTGGTGTGGTACAGGGAGGCGAGGGAGGCCCAGCCTCTGCTGTATCCTGAAGGTAGTGGTTAGCATCACTCGAGGGTTAATGAAGGTTGTTGAAATTGAGCTTCCGTTGGTGGTTAACCCCTGCCTTCTGCAGGGTTGTGTGAAATACCTGACTGGCGATCGGCCCTGTGCTTCAAAAGTGTTCATGCCCATTAACCCTGCGCAGGGCCTGTCTGCTCTGGGACAGGCAGGGGAGAACAGATTCATGGCAAGTGGCTCTTGCCATCTTGTACTATTTAGAACTTAGCAAAGCATGTGATCAGGGGCTGCCCTGGATATGCAGTGCCAAAGATGGACTGAATATAGGAAATCTGCCGGTCAGAGAAGGGGACAGTCACAGAAGCAGCGGAGAAAACAGGTTCAGACTTCTAGCTCTAGTCTTGCCTGAGTCTGAGCAAAACATCCTGGTTTTCCTGGGACTTCCCTTTGTGAAGTGGTTGACATTCTTGGTATCTGGTGCTTCTTACTAAACCCCAGGGCTTGGGACACTTTAGAAGCAGGACCACGTAATGACCAGAGGCCAGAGAATCATGGAAAGGAATTCTGTTTGTCCCTCAGGTCAAAAGTTGCCAAAGGACATTCCTAAAAAATTTCAAATGCCTCACGTGGATGAAATGACTTATAGAAGCCCCCGATAGTCTTAGGATACAATGGATTTGGAGGGAAGAAAGACCTAGATTTGAGTAAGTGCTCATTTCTATGGACTTGGAGGGAAGTCAGTGAGGTAGTTCTCAGGGTTCCTGCAGAAGGTATGCTGTCCAAAGCTACCCTACCTGTAAGGAGGAGTTGGCAACAATCTCCTCATTGGGCAACTGTGAAACGTGCTTCATATGCTCCATGGGATTCTCCAGGAAAGCAGAACAGATAGGATGCAATCTATACACATAGAAGATTTATTTTAAGGAATTGACTCGTACAGTTGTGGGTGTTGGCAAGAGTGAACTCTGTAAGATAGACCAGCAGAGTGGACGGGGAAATTTGGACAGAGTTTTTTGTTTTTTTGTTTTTTTTGGTACTAAGGATTGGACCTAAAGGTGCTTAACCACGAACCACATCCTCCGTCCTTGTTTATATTTTATTTAGAGACAGGGTCTTGCTGAGTTGCTTAGGGCCTTACTAAGTTGCTGAGGCTGGCTTTGAACTTGCCGTCCTCCTGCCTCAGCCTCCTGAGCCCTGGGATTATAGGCGTGCACCCCTGTGCGGGGCTCGGGCAGAGTTTTCATGTGGCAATTCGGGGAAAGAATTTCTCCTACTTGGGGAAAACTCAGTTTTTAATTCCTAAGGTCTTCAATTGATTGGGTGAAGCCTACCCACACTAGGGAAGGTAACGTGCTTTATTCAAAGCCTGTCTCCTTAGGTGTTTAAATTGCATGTAAAAAATACCTCCACAGAAACATCTAGACTGGAGTTTGACCAAGCAACCAGGCACCTTAGCCTAGCTGAGTTAATACATAAATTTAAAGTGACTTACACAGAGCAGGGGTGTCCAAGAATCCTTGCCCTCTCTGGATTCTCATTTCTCTCTCTCTCTCTCTCTCTCTCTCTCTCTCTCCTAAAATTCATTCCCATATTTTAGGTTCACTGCCTGATCTGAGTTGCTTCTTCACCCTCCTAGTTTTCGAACTCATTATCACTCCTTTCCTTTCCTGCTGCGTTCTCTCTGTCCCACTCGCTACTCCTCTCAGGTCCTCTGCATGCTTTTGAAAAGACCCTCACGACCCTCCTGCCTTCACTCTGACAGCCCCGGTTCCCTTCCACTTTGGCCATCCACACCTCTTTCTTTTTGGTCCTGGAGCTCCACAGACAGGGTGGGCTCCACACTGGGGGGAGTCCCCTCTCCAGGAGATGATGAGCTCTCCAGCATTCTCGTCAAGCCCAAGCCCAAGTCCCTCTCCATTCTGCGTGGCCCCCCAGAGTGGGGGGCAGGGAAGCCACACTGCTGGGGGGCTACACTGCCTGCACATGCAGCTGTCTTGCCAGTGCTCACATCTGGCCACGGTCCTGAGATGTGAGAGGAGCCAGTGACTTGCAGATCATGAGCAGAGAGGGACCACAAAGGGCAGAAGGAGAGAGTGCTCTCCAAAGCACTACCACCATCAGGAAGTCCACCCGGATTTTCAAGGGCTGCCCTTTGAGAGGTTTGGATGGTCCTAATCTAATCGCACCTCTGAGGGAGCCTGAGGCTGAAAGAACGAGGGAGTCCTCTTGAATGGGCATATTAGCTGCAGCTATTCCAGGGCCAGACGTGACTGGAGAAGTCTTGGAGCCCAAGGAAGACTTTTCGATGAGGAATCTGAGAATAACCAGCTCCAAGACATACAGCTAGTTTTGCCAGGGCAGCAACTAGAACTGTGTCCCCTGACTGCCCCCACCTTCCCTTGGTGTCGGTGTTTTTCTCAAGGAGAGAACGAAGACTGATATGTCTGGTGACCAGGGAAGAATTTCCACTGGTAAGCCCCTGCTGTTCCCGCCTCTGGACTCAGACGTGCATAAAAAGCGCAAGCATTCTTTTAAGAAAGGGACCGTGTTCCTTGGTGCTCAAAATCTAGGGCTACCCTTGAAGGACTCTATTTTCTGTCTCCAGAAGCTCCACAACTTATCTGGGTGGCTTCTTAATGCCACGTTTTAGAGGGCAGGGATAGCCACCCCTCTTGTTAAATCAGGAATGACCTCACCCTATTTTTTAATATAGAATGTAACAGTCATCTGTTAAAAAATAACTTTAATAAGCTCTGTTGTTAGGCTCCTGTTTGCTCAGAATTATTATTAATATATGTATATATTTTTGACCCTTTCTTCCCAGGCATTTATCCACCCAAGGTTGTCAGGGCCATAAGAATTTCTCTTCAGACTACATTTTCATTTTAACCCTTTCCTCTGCTCTCACACCTCCGTGTGCAGCTTAGATTGCTAAGAGAATATTATTTCTGTTACCTACCAGTGCCCTTGCCTCACTTGCAAAAGGTCCCAGAAAAATCTAATAAAAACAATAAAACACCCTCCAAAACATTATTTTTGGTCAAGTTCCTTCAGACTTTTTGCTTGATTTCACCTAGGTTTGTCTAAATGATAGGTTGGCAAGGTTATTCAATCAAACTATAAAACCTCAAGCTCTGCAGTTCTGAATATTTGTTTCTTTAGAAACCCTAGACCTTCATTTTATTTTAAAGGTCCACTTTCTTTGTTTTTTCTATAAACATCTAATTACTACTCTGCCTGCCTCTCCCACTGAGATTATGAGCTCAATGTGCAGAGATTAGCTGTAATTCCATTTATTTTGTCTGCTCTTACTTTACTATTGGAAATGAATTAAAGTATCACAATAACACAGATCAGCTACAACAATCATAATAACAAGATTGTTGTTGAGTGTATATTAAGAATCAAGATTTTACATTTATTTATCTTCATTTTAACTATGACCCTGAGTTGTATGCTGTGGTACACAGTTGTAATTCTAGCTACTTGGGGGCTGAGGCAGGAGGATGGCAAATTCAAGGCCAGCCTCAGCAACTGAAAGAGACCCTGTTGCAAAATCTAAAAGAAAAGAGTTGTGGGTATAGCTCGGTGGTAAAGTACTATTGGCCAATTCCTCTTAGGAGGGAACTTTCCACCAGATCGCAGGTTCTCTGTAGACCTGAACCCGTGTTCTTTGTCTAACACTGCACTTCTTTGTGGTGATCACCATCATCATGAAGGATCAGGTTGTACCTGATGATGTATGTGTTACTTTACAGGGGAACACTTCTTTCCGAGGTTTGCTAAAGCAGGGGACTGTGTAGCCACCATCTCCAGAGGAAAAGGTAAAGGCAGAGGAGTGTGAGGAAGGAACTAGACCTCAGCTTTGATCTGATCATGGCCAGTGGTGAATTTCTCCTGTTATCCTCACACATGAAGGCAATTCTAGGGGAAGAAAGTTAAAGAATAGCTACAGAGCAGAAGGACTTTGAAAAATAAAAGATCTAGTTGCATTTTTTTTCTTGCCTTAAAGAATACTATTGCAGTTATCGATTGCTGGGTAATAAACCATCCCAAATGGAATGACTTAAAACAACATTTTATTATTGTCTCCTGTGCTTCTGGGTTTGGATAGGTGGTTCTTGCTTGGGGTCCCTTATGTGGAGGCTTCATCACTTATGCATTTGACTTAGTATATGGGGAGCAACATCTGGTCTACCTGATTCTTCTTATGAAATGGAAAGCAGAGAAACAGCTGGGGACAGAGCAGTGGTCTCTGTCTAAGGTCTTTTTATGTGGTCTTTCTAGTTTGCTGGCTTCCAGAAAACCAGAATTTTTACATGATAGTTCAGAGCTCCAAAGATGTGTAGAAAGAGAGGAAAAGAGAGGGAGAAAGAGCTTCAAATACCACATGGCCTATCATCACTTGGCCTCAGCTCTAAGGCACATCACTTCTGCTGCATTCTTTAGTTGAAGCTGTCACCAGAGAGGGTAGAAATAGAACCCACTTCTTGGCAGAGATGTGCAAAGGTTGCAAAAGACCAGGTGGCTGAAGAAATACCTGGATATCATATTGACATTTTTGAAAAACACCATCATCTCATGGACAGAGTGTCTCTCCTGGACAAGTGGCTTAGCACCGGCAGTGTTTTCCATTTAGTAAGGAGAATCGGTTAGACCAGATGATCTCTAAGGTCTCTGTAGAGCATACATTGGTGACTTAAGTGAATTGGCCCCCAGCACCCCTTCCCCCTTTTTTTCCCCAGTAATATGTGAAAGTTTATTGGTAGAGAATTCACACTTTTTGTTTGTTGGAAAAAAGTAGTTATTACTTCTCATTCTTGAAAGATAAAATTCTTGCATATACAACTGTATTTACTATTAGACTTTGAATGTCTTATTATACTCCACTCTGGTTTTTATTGTTGCAGTTGAGAAATCAGCCATCATTTTAATAATCATTCTCCTCTGGTTCAGTCTTAACACCAGACCTCTGTCCCCGACAGTCTCTGAAAACCTCATTTATAGTGACTGCTCTACGACCCTCTCTGTTGGACATGGTGGATTCAAAGACTGCTCTCTGGTTCCCTGGTGGTCTCTAGTGCCTATTGCTAGGGAAGGGGGAAGCTTGTGTGAATCAGTTCCTTTAAGGAGGGAAGCATAAGGTCACAGTGATCTCATCTAACTCCACCAAGTCACAGATGAGAAGATCAAGCTTCAGTTCAGAGATGTTCAAAATTGAGAAGGAGGTGATTAAGATGGTGAACGATGCAAAAATCTTGCCAAGAGGAGTGGCTTAAGGGATCTTGGCCCAGAAAAAAGACACATGGATATCCTACTAAAATATTTGCATGCACTTCTTCTGGAAAGAAAGAAAAAAAAAAATTCTTGGTATGTAAAGATGAGCAAAGTTGATCAACACTGTAAGGAAATGAATCCCCTTCAAACCATGAAGGAAACTTTGGGAGTTCAAAAACAGTGACCTGTTTGATTAAAGTAACATATGCCAGAAAGTGTTTAAGAATGGGGTGTTCAACAAAAGCGAGTGTTTTGTCTGCTATGCAGATGCTAATTCACAATGCAGGGTAGCGGGGCTGGGGAAGAATAGAGTTACTTTAGATTAGGTAGAGGGGAGTGAAGGCAGGTCGGGGGTCTGGGGATGGGAAGGATAATAGAATGCATCAGATATTATTACCCTATGGACATATATAACTATATGACCGGTGAGATTCTACATCATATATAACCAGAAGATGAGAATAATACTCCATTATATATGATGTATCAAAGTGCATTCTACTGTCATGTATAACTAATTAAAACACATTAAAAATAAAAAAAAAAAGGGAATGGGTTGTTCAAAAGTACAGTCCTATTTGGGTGAGGAATTGGGTTCTGAAGCCCCTCTACGTATGGACATTTTCTGATTGCAGTAATTTCATGGCATATATGATATCTATCTTGTTCTAAATCCTAAGAAAGAACGCAGTGGTTGTGATATCCAAAGGGTCAACTCATCAGACAGACTTGAAGGTGGGTCTTATTTACTTAATCTAAAAGCGGAATTAAAAGCAAGTTTAAAATGTAGACTACATAAAGAACCCAACTTTATTTTCAATGATTCTCTGTGTCAGTTGTGCCTATAGGGTATACTCAAAAAAGTTTTTAGTTCGTGAACTATGTAATCTTTAAATATGGAAAAGGCGGAAGAAGAGTCTCCTGTGTCTTGAGTTCCCTTTTGAGAGCCAAAGAATGTTCTGGGCATATCCTGGACAAATCAGCATGGATCAGTTGATTGATCGCTGTTGAATATTGATTGCTACTTATTGCTGACACCTATGGTTTGGAACCTGCAAAGCAGTGCCTAAGCCAATGGAATGGTAGCCTTTACCCTACTTGGATGCCCTCTGGTTTGAATGGTGCATTTTCACGGATTAACAGAAATCTTAGCCTTGTTTCCTCTAGGAGCAGAAAGCTTGCTTCTCACTGCTTTCAGGCTTGGGGGATGTTCACAGGGCATTCCCAGTGCCCATCTCAGGAAAGATGCTCATGGCTGCCTGGGAAGGACATGCAGAAGGAGGACAGCTCATCTCCCAAGTCAAGTCTTGCTCATTCAATTCCAAGCGCTACGTGGAGCTTGCAAAATTCTGGGAGGGGATGCAAGGGCGCAGGGTTGCAAATAAGTGTTTTTGGACCTTAGTCCCAGATGCAGGGCCTCAGTGAGCAACCTCCTAAAGCTGGCGGCTGCTTGGTGTGGCAACTTCTGCATTTTCACAGAAGAGAGAAGGCAGCAAACTCACATGTGGTTAAGTGGATACAATCAGGACACCTTCAGCTTTCAAAACCCACTGTGACCCCTGAAACACGATTTTATTTAACCTGTTAATCATCCTCAATTCTCCTGGGGCTGCAAGCATTTCCAGTGCTGGGGAGTCAGGCTGTCCTGGTCTTTTGCTGCACAGCAGTTCCTGTACTGAATGGCAATGATTTTTAATTCTCTAGCGCAGTTTAGCTCTGACTGGCAGATGCAGGCAGCAGTTTTCCTGCGGTGACTCTGCTTATAGGTGGTGCAGCTGCTGCCCCCCTAAGGAGCAGCGCAGGAGACAGCTCAGCAGGGTCCCTGAGCTATCCTGCCAATACTAGATATGGTGGCGGGCAGGGTTTTGAGGCTCCGTTGTCAGCTGAGATCTTCCTCTCTCTCACTAGACCTGGGGTTTTGTGAAAGACACACCTGCCAACTGTGAAAAACTAAATATCCTGCATGGGTCTCAATAAACCAAGTATCAAAGTATCTTGCAAAGATAAAGCATTTACTTTATCACTTATGATACTCATCAAAGCCATTGTCCCCGCCCTTCTTATTTAAAGTTAATATAGAGGAAAAGTTCACAAGCGCCCCAGCCACATTTAAACTGATCCTGTTTTGTTGCAATTCACCAGACTCCCTAAAGGGACAATTGATGAATAACGTGGCCCTGGATTATCCCATCTGTCCTCTGTCCCCAGACAGTCGTTTTAGTGAATTAATTTACAAAATGTTCATTTGAGTCAAAATTTTGGGCAGAGTCGTTGTCGACTACGTATTTGACTTGACTTCTTGCAGGGTTGACATTAGGTAGACGTAATGCAAAACTCAAGTTGGAGCTTCTTAATGTGGTGAAAATTACAGTGATTTAGTTCTTATGCTACTTCCAATTTGCCAGCCATATTTTATGGGCACACTAGTGGGATACACTCTGCTGACTGTATGTTAAAACCATATTTTGTTAATTAGAGGCCTGTAATAAATAAATCACTCATTTTTATGGCATATAAGTCCACTCTTGACTCACAAAGTTTGGCATCTGGCAATGATTATGTCTCATGGGGTGGCTATGGAAATTCCCCCAAGCTCCTTTCTTCACCTGTTTGGGGAGAATTATGATGGAAACTTTACTTTTGCAGAGGAAAAGTAAGAAGGGAGACTGATCTTTGTAAGTAGAGTTATTCAGAATGAAAATAGCAAGCTAGACCAATATCCATGGTATCAGAGTCTTGGGAAGGACTTGTAGGACTTCTGAGTTTTGCTGTACTTTTTCCCTTTTTGAGGAAAATGTTAAACTATAAGCTCCTTCAAATTCTTTCTAGAACATGAAGATATAAATAAATAAGACTAATATCAATATAGAAAATTTGGGAAAATATTATTTGATTTTAAGGAGGTTTAACTGTCGTAATAAATTGCATTTGATATACTGAACTTCTTTGTCCTTTGTTCAAAGGTAAGTTGATGGTCAGCACATACATAATTACATTTGGGCAGCTCCAGGGCAGGAGTGCAGATCTGTAACCTTTAGGTTTGCTTGACCCCTGAGTGCCTCAGATTACCTGTCTGGAAATTGGGGTAGGGGAGGATCACCGGTGGTAGGAAATGGGTCTTTCTTTGAAGCTTGTCACTGTGTGTTTGTGGCTCTTCAAAGTGAAAAGATCTGTTGTTATTTTGGAGAATAAGGACAGACTATTTCCCCGTTGAGACTGGGGAAACCCTTAGGAACTTATCTCCTAATACACACAAATAGTTCATATAAAGATCAAGGGAAGCTTCTTCTGTTCATTTTTTTAATTAACTGAGTATCTATTTAGCACCAGTAAGCTCAGGGCTCTGTGCTCAGCGTGAGCGTGGTGCTGGACAACACTGTCGTTACTCCCAGAGGCTTCTAGTGTGCTGGATGCAGCGTCTAGACAGGAGGGACAGTAATGTGACTTTGTTTGTGCTACAGGACTTTGCCTCGGTGTGATTCAGCAAGTATTTATTTGGCACTTTACTAGGCTCTGGAAATTAAACAATGGTCACGAGATCTGTAGTGCAAGAGCTGAACGCTTGGTGAGGGAGATAGGATGAACACCTAACCAGACACAGAGCCGGATGAGCTGGGACGCAGGAGCACAAAGCAAGCTCAGTGGTCTCTCTTACCTTTCCAACCTCACGGGGGCGCTCATGGGAGCCCTACCCCATTTCTTTTGTCCATTCACTCACCACTCTTTTTTTTTTTTTTTTATTGTAAACAAATGGGATACATGTTGTTTCTCTGTTTGTACATGGCGTAAAGGCATACCATTTGTGTAATCATAAATTTACATAGGGTAATGCTGTTTGATTCATTCTGTTATTTTTTTCCCTCCTCCCCACCCCTCCCACCCTGCTTTTCCCTCTATACAGTCCTTCCTTCCTCCATTCTTGCCCCCCTCCCTAACCGTAACTCTAACCCTAACACTTAACCCCTCCCACCCCCCATTATGTGTCATCATCCACTTATTAGTGATATCATTCGTCCTTTGGTTTTTTGAGATTGGCTTATCTCACTTAGCATGATATTCTCCAGTTTCATCCATTTGCCTGCAAATGCCATAATTTTATAATTCTTTATGGCTAAGTGATATTCCATTGTATATATATACCACATTTTCTTTATCCATTCATCAATTGAAGGACATCTAGGTTGGTTCCACAATCTGGCTATTGTGAACTGAGCAGCTATGAACATTGATGTGGCTGTATCTCTGTAGTATGCTGATTTTAAGTCCTTTGGGTATAGGCCAAGGAGTGGGATAGCTGGGTCAAATGGTGGTTCCATTCCAAGTTTTCTGAGGAATCTCCACACTGCTTTCCAGAATGGCTGCACTAATTTGCAGCCCCACCAGCAATGTATGAATGTACCTTTCTCCCCACATCCTCGCCAACACCTGTTGTTGCTTGTATTCTTGATAATCGCCATTCTAATTGGGGTGAGATGGAATCTTAGGGTGGTTTTGATTTGCATTTCTCTTATTGCTAGAGATGTTGAACACTTTTCCATATGTTTGTTGATTGCTTGTAGATCTTCTGTGAAGTGTCTATTTATTTCCTTAGCCCATTTGTTGATTGGATTATTTGCCTTCTTGGTGTAGAGTTTTTTGAGTTCTTTATAGATTCTGGAGATTAGTGCTCTATCTGAAGTATGATTGGCAAAGATTTTCTCCCACTCTGTAGGCTCTTTCTTTGCATTGCTGATTCTCTCCTTTATTTGAATGACCAGCTTTTCTCGCCTGTTGGACTGAAGCACCCCTTCAGCAGGGGCAAGCCTGCATCCACCCACGCCTCTCTTCTTCCTGTTCTCCAGAGAGTAGTTCTTGGATGTAAATCTCATCGTGTCACTCTTCTGCTCAAAGCACTGCAAAATCTTTTCATTCATAAAAAATAAATAAAGAAGAAACAAAGAAGCCCATGCTCCTGGTTTATTGTGCAAGACTCTGTCTTATCTTGTCTGCAGTCCACCTGTCCAGTCCCTTCTGTCCCTTTCCCCCTAGTTTGCCCCACTCTGCCCTTTGCCCTCCAGAGGGTTTTTGAGCATGTTGATACCGACTTGCGACTCACCACTTGCATGCCATCCCTGGGCTCTTGTTTTTAACCTCTTTAGAGACTTCACTTTTCTCTGTAGTATTCATCGCCCTCTGAGATATATATTTAATTTTTTTTTAGTTGTCAAGGAACCCTTTTTATTCTATTTATTTATATGTGGTGCTGAGAATCGAACCCAGGGCCTCACGCATGCTAGGCAAGTGCTCAACCACTGACCTACAACCCCAGCCCCTGGTATATATTTTTGTTGGTGTTTTTGTTGTTTATTTCCTGACACTCAAATGCAAGCTCCATGAAGGTAGGGACTTTGTGATGATGTATCCACAGTGTCCAGAACAGGGTGTGGCCCGCGGTAGGTGTTGAATGTGTGAGTAAATGAGTGAATGAGGTACTCTAGGAACATACTGAACCAGTTTTTAAATTTTTTATTTTTATTTTTATTTTTTATTTTTTTCTGTCTGGAGAGTATTGTAAAGGCTTTATAGAAAAGGTGATTGGCAACAGGACTTTAAAAGTTTCCAAAGAGGTGGGAGGGGGTGCTTCCTTCATGGTACATGAGGAGGGAGGTTAAAAGCAAATCAAGACGAGGACTCAGATGAGATAATGGTAGACTGTGATCTCTGTCAAGCACAAGGCACATTTTCCAATAGGCCACAGAAGCCACCAGACTCCCTATCTATGCAGAGGAGTGAGGTGACCTGATTTGCATTCAGAAGGTCACTGTGAAGATGGGCATGGTACGCCGATGGGATACTGGTACATGGAGGGGACTATGGAGAATGAGAATACGCTAGGAGACTAACATAATTGTTTAGGAAAATAATGCATTAAAGATTTGCAATAAAGCATAGCTCTAGCTTTCTCTGTCCCATGTGTGTGCTGAAAAGAACTCTGCTGAAGGGTAACTGCTATACCACAGCCAAAGTGGTTAGCTACTTGGGGTGTGGAGATTCAGGCTAAAGTCAAGAGTATTCTGATCTTCTACCACCCAGGTAGGCGAGTCTGAGATGGTAGGACCGAGGTTTGGGAGAAAGTTCAGTTCTTCTTAATTGGAAAGGGGATGGCAGTGTGGTCATAGGAGCTAGTTACCTCTGGGGTTTGCTGGGAGAGAATATTCCCTTTGACATATTTTAGGTCACGGACAAATTCTGAATCCTGGGTTGGATGGATCCTGAGGTGACTCAATATGGCACTTTGCATGTTCTTGTGATCTCTATTTAATCTCACGTTCCAACTTTCTAAACTAGAATTGAGCCAATTTATACTGCTTTGGACAAGGTTCTAGTAATATCTTTTACTTCCACAGCAGATTGCCACCCTAAGAAGACCACCGTCTGACTTGCTGATTGATGCTGGTCACCATTGTAGAATCGCTAGGT
This sequence comes from Sciurus carolinensis, assembly GCF_902686445.1. NCBI lineage: Eukaryota > Metazoa > Chordata > Mammalia > Rodentia > Sciuridae > Sciurus > Sciurus carolinensis. The sequence continues at coordinate 15,122,199 of NC_062224.1, forward strand.
GAGGATCTGCATTGATCCCTAAAAGGCTGAAATTGCTAGCCCAGCTGGAACACAGTCTTATTCATTATTCAGTAAAAAAAAAAAATCCAGTTTGAGTTGTAAATCTCTGGATAAAAACATCATCAAATTTGAGCTCTTGCTACATTTCTACCAAGAAAAATAAGTTTAGTACAGTTTGGAATAGTAGAAAGTCATTCCACAAATTTTATTCCCAAAATTTCACAGGAAGTAACATGTTTGCCAATATAAAAGGAGGGGGAGGAAAGTGGCGGGGGGGAGAAGGAAAAGGTAAATATGCATGGTTTAGAGAGAATAGTTATTTTTTTGCCAACATGATAAAACTGAAATTTCCATCAACACATTAGAACCCAAAGTGTGGTTTATCCATAGTCAAATGATTAGTAGGGTTGATTGGTCACAAGGTAACCAGTTGGCATCTTTGACTCATTCTAATTTTCCTTGAAGTCAGTGCAAGACTATCTTCCACTTTAACCTGGAAGTCAAGGATCAGACCTCACATTTCCTTTTATTTTTTATGTTTTAAGCAAGGAAGGTTTTTTCCCCCTCTAACTTCCTGGTTTTGATGGTTTTTCCCTATGGCAAAAAGGAAGTTTTTTCAGTGGTTCAAGCTGCTAGTTACCTTGTGGGTGGCTGTGTTCTTGTGGTTCTTGACTGATTTTCCTTTCCTTGGATCAACTTGGCTTCTTTATTTTCATTTTAATTTGGCTTAGAAAACTGGCCTTTCAATATCACATATTTTTGTTTTTGTTGTCTTCTTCCTGTTTTCCTTTTTATTGAGAAAAAAATATCTCATTCATAGAGGAAATACTTAAAGCAAAATGATGTTTCTCCCACCTGCTTCCTTTTCTTCTGTTTCTGCCATTTCTATATGTGCCTGAAGTACTGGAAACAAAATGTCATTCTGGAGCTGCGATGTGCCTTTCAATACAGTTTAAAAAAGGAAAACCTACCTGATTGTTTCCTGCCGAGAAGAAAGCTGGGTTTCAGGGGAGGCATTGGCTGTCAGCAAAATATTTCTCTTGAAAATATTCCACAAATATCCAAGCAGTACCTGAGCCCCAGCCAGCTAACACAACCTAGTGGCCAAGAGCTTGATTCTACATCCAGCATGCTGGGTTGGAGACCTGCTCTGCCACTTACCAGCTGCATAACCTTGGATTTGTCATTTAACCTCTCTGCACCTCACTTTTCTAAACTATGAAATGGCAACCAATGGATCTGCTTAATGTCATTATTGTGAAGGTTGAGTTAATACCGGTGATGTACTAGGCATGATAAACATTGGAAAAAACGTTGGGTGTTATCCTTCTCTTTAACCCTAACAGTGCTCCTGGGTATCCCAAAGGCTCTGCAACCTGCTCCCAGTTCCAACAGCTTTCCAGTTATCACATCCAAACCTCTCTCTCTTCCTGCTGCCACCCTCTGCATTTCAGAAGTCTCCTTTCTTTAGTGTTCATCATTTTCCTCCTGTCCATCCTCTTAATATGCTACAACTTTCCTCTGCTTCCACACTCCCCAAAATGGCAGACTGCATTACCATCTGCTCTCTTTCTCTCGCCCTGGGGTGCTCTACCACTGAACTACATCCCCGGTCCTTTTCCATTTTCTTTTGAGACAGGGTCTTGCAAAGTTCCCCCAGCTAATCCCAAGGCTGGTCCCTGGCTTGGCCTCCTGAGTAGCTGGGATAACAGGTGTGTGCCACCATGCCCAGCTTCATCTGTTCTTCTTTCTCAGTCTCTCCATGAATCATACTCTGCCTGTTGGACTAGCCAGCTCCTGATGCTGGCTCTGCTTGCCCATATGTTATTCCATCCCAGTTAACATGTCCAGTTCTAGGGGTTGGCCCCTTCCAGAGTGTCAGCCCCTCCTAGGGTGTCCTGCTACACTGTGGGGAACTGAGTCATGTTAGTGGTAGCTGAGACAGGGGGTTGCCCTTCCCCCACCCTTTCTTTATGGGTGATTTGTTCCTTCTCTGAATCTTTGATTAATCACTTGACCAATTCCTTTCCTTAGCCCTTATTCTAGCTTGTATTAGTTATTTGCCAATCTTTTTCTAACAGATTATAAATTTCATGAGGCTATCGACTGCCTTAAATTCTATGTATGCCTTACTACCTCAAATATTGTGGACACCATAAATAACATGACATATATAAACCTCCTTTCCTGAGAATGTTAGACTTTGTGGGCCAACATAATATCTGACCACTGTAGCAATCAATCCAGAGCCTAAATATTCATTGTTGACTGTCAATGAGACCCTGAGCATTTGCCTGTAGAACATCAAAACCAAGGTGGTAATAATTCTCTCCTGAAACTCTCATGTTAGGCGCTTCAACTTAAAAGTAAACAAAGAAAGAGGGAAAAAGAAGTGTAGTGTTAAAGGAATGCGGTAGCAATGGCTCAAGCCTTGGGTAATTAGATCATTAAATAAAAGTGAATGAATGAGAACTGTTAACATCAAAAGGAAAGACTGAGCCGGCCATGGTGGAGCACGCCTGTAATCCCAGTTCCTGGGGAGGCTGAGACAGGAGGATGAGAAGTTTGAGGCCAGCCTTAGCAACTTAGTGAGGACCTAAGAAACTGAACAAGAACCTGTCTCAAAGTAAAATATAAAAGGACTAGGGACATAGCCCAGTGGTAAAGTGCCCTGGGTTCAATTCCCGGTACTCCCCCTGAAAAAAAAAGAAAAAGAAAAAAGGCCATTGGGAAGTAACTCAGCTCCACAGAACTAGGAGCATGAGAACATGTTGCAATATAGGGATCTTTGAACAAACCCCCCACTATTTCTATTAAAAACAAGTAAAGAAATTCGGTTAAATTAAAATCAGTTACAAAGTCAAACATGAGCAACAAGTGACAATAATTATTTGTATGTGTAGGAAGCTTATCAGACTTATTCACAATATGTAAGTTCAACTCCGACGTGGCGTAAGGACAGTATTTATCGAGGCAACAGAATAAGCAGAATAGATGAGATGCATTTGGGTTGGATGCTTTCAATCCCATTTTCACTGATTTTTGTCAGAATCTTCTTATAATGTACCCGATACTTGCAGGCAAGGAAACACTGTGCCTTGTGGGTCCTCTTCTGGATTGGTTTTAGGGGACGCGAGCATTCTAAGAATGTCCTAACTTTTGGACAAACTGCTCAGCCACCATAGCGTCATTGGGCTCTGTTTTATTTTTTTGTGGGGTGGGCAGGTACCAGGGATTGAACTCAGGGACACTCAACCACTGAGCCAATCCCCAGTCCTATTTTCTCTTTTATTTAGAGACAGGGTCTCACTGAGTTGCTTAGGCCCTCACCACTGCTGAGGCTGGCTTTGAACTTGTGATCTTCCTACCTCAGCCTCCAGAGCTGCTGGGATTACAAGCATGTGCCACCATGCCTGGCCCTGGGCTCTGTTTTAATACCTCACCAGTGACTCTTTCCTTACTAACCATCTTGACGGTGATGAATCGTTCCTAGAACTCTTTTAATACAATGACCTCCTCTACTCCTGGACACCTTCAAATCAACCAAGCAAACAACTAACTAGCAAGTAAACCAAAAGCTTACCCAAGACTTTGGATGACTAGGGCAGTTAGTGCTGAAGCATAAAATAAGTTCCTTAGATGAATGAAGTACGGAAGAAGTCTCATTCAAAGCCTGCATTTGACATTTTTTTCTGGTTTGGCTTTGGGTGATTTTCTTAACTGTCATCTTAAATACTGTGTGCTTTTGTCCTGGGCTGATAGCCTAAAGTTATGACATAAGGGACATTTGAGACCCGTCACTTGCCAATCATGAATTGGCTAGGTTTCTGTGAGGAAGAAGAGATGAATGGCGATGTGTAGCTTTTAATGTTTGCTCAGTCAGTTAGTGTTTCAGCCTCTTAAGTATCTTCCACGGTCATGGGGAAACACGTTTTCTCAATGGATATGCCGTTAGAGAGCTAGAAATGGGAATGTTTCTAATAATATAGAGGTTACGTTTTAACAATTCCTTCTGATATCTGAGAGCTTTAATTATAGAAGTGAGGAAAACACAAAGTCCAAGGGATATCAGAAAAGGGAGGAAATTATGGTCAAATTTATAATTTAATACAGTCTCAAATACACCAGTTACAGTAGAATACATGGTTCTGGAAGCCTGAAGACAAAGAAAGGGCTTAAAAGTCAAGAAAGCAGATGGTCAAGGAGGAGAGCTGAGAGGGCTCCCCTGGAGGGTGCTGGGTATCCTCCACTAGGATGACAAGCCAGACAACACCCTTTCTGCCTGGAATAACTATCGGGAAAAGGCCAACAGGAGTTGCTCAGGATCCAGAATCACTTCATTGGGAGGAAAGAAGAGTCACTGCAGGTGGTTCCTTCTAAGTTTCCTGTTCCATTAAACCCCCTAAAAATAAAATGAGTTCACCTTAAGAGGTAGGATTACTCCGGCTGTCTCAGTCTGTTTTCTGTTGCTATAACAAAACACCTGAGGATGGGTAACTTTTATTTGGCTCTCAGTTCTGGTGGCTGTGCAGAGTTCCAGTGCTGGTTCTTGCTGTCCCTTAGGTAACAGTTCATTAGCTTGGATACCAAAACTCATCTTTGACTCCTCTTTGGAGCTACCTCATCACAGAAAAAATGAGCCTTTTAGATAGGGGCTCTATTGTCAGCAGTCCCTATGTGTGTTCCTTCGCTTCCCATAGTTCATCTTGGAGCCACATACAATCATTTGTCCATTCTGGTGGGAAAATGTCCCTAGAATTAATGGAACAAAAGTTGGCTTATAAGCAAAATATGCCTTACTTTTTTATGAAGTAAGAAGATGCATTATCAATTCAAATCGGTGAAATAATATAGACACATTTCATTAACATGACTCCTGTAAGAGATGAAGCAAGGGAGATTAGAGGAAGTTGATCTAGTGAGAAGGCTGTAGGTGAAACAGATTTAATTACGTGGCAACAGGACAGTGAAGTGGTCTTAATATGCAGATGATGGTCACCAGGAAGATACTGCTGAGAGGTCTTCCTTAGCCGGAACGTGGGTTATGGAAAAATTGGACGGGTTTTGCCAGGTCTTTGAAAGTTCTCAGTGATGCATTTGAGCCTCAGAGGCAATCTGATTTCTCATTCTAATTTCCTATCTTAGCTCTGTTTCTTCCTGCAAGGTACCAACAAAACACAAATGTGGTCATGTCTGGATACCACAAAGAATATCACTACCTGCTCCCAGTGTGGAGAGGAAAACTCAAAGCTCTTTCCAGGTAAGTTATCACTATGTCAGGGGCAGTCCCTATTCTTCCAAACAGGTCTTCGTTTTCAAATTGGCAATTTCATTGTTGGGGGAACTTTAATGCCTGTCACATAAAAGCATGGAATGCGTTCCTATAGTGATAACGGTCTTAAAACACTAGGTAATGGAAAGAAGCATAGCAAATGAAGAAAGAAATCAAACTTCTGTCGAGATAAGCTAGATGATCTGAAATTAATTCATTTTCCTGTCCTTCAGGAGCTCATGTTGCACACACAAAAAAATGTGAAATATACAAAAAGGAGAAAGAAAAAAGCAAAAAAAATCTTGTGCAGTTCCTTCTCGCAGAGATAATATCAGATTTGTTGCCTTTTAATGCTTTACCTCCTCTATTGTTTTAAAATCCCATGTTTTGCATACACGAATATGAGTTGATAATAAAATCATTCATTTTCCAACTAACCACGTTCAGGCTGAAACCCATCACATTTTGAACATGCAGGAACATCTTTGGGATGACTAGATTCTTCCTGTACTGACAATCTTAAGGGGACAACAGCAATTTCTCAGATTTAAGGGACGCATTAGGGAACTATCAAATAGTATCTAATAGTCTTCTGTAGAACACAAAGAGCAGACACATCAAGTAGGATGATTATTACAACAAGACCAGTAGTTGACTGCTTGCTGTGTCCTCTTGCTTAATCCTCACAAAAACCAAATGAAATAGGTTCATCTGAAGTAACTGGGTTCAGAGACATTTAGAAACTTGTACAAAGTCACACAGCTGGCAAGCAGCAGATTTGGGATTTGCATGCAGGCCATCTGATTCCTGAGTCTATATTCCATAAAAACTATGGATGGTTGCTTCTTAGGATACTTTAAATCCTTCATTTTTAGGTGGCATTCCAAACAAGATCTTAAGAAACTTTATGTTTCCATTCCAGGGAGAGTCCCGACATACCTATGTTAAAGTGTCACCTCAGTATTCATATCTGGTGCCAAAAGTTCTTTAGCTTTAGTCTATTGTGTGTTTAACTTCAGTAACCCCCCAAATTCCTTCACAGACAAACTTTAATACACACATTACATTGCAAATAAAAATCTTAACCCTGTCGACTGTTTTCATTGATTCACTCCCTATGACAATCTCCTCCCTTGACAAGTTCTTCAGGTCTCTTTACCTTTGTCCCTAACGTGTCACCGGAGTAAGAACACTCAGCGTGTGTGGAGAGTCAGGTGCTCCTGCTCTGAGCCTGACCTTCCAGAAGAGTCTCTGCCTCGTGAGATGTCCTTGTGCAGATTCTCATGCTTCTGAGAAGTAAAAAAACAATTGCCTCAAAGTTTTTTCTAACTCTTTCTTTCTAACATTGCGTCCCTCAGGGACTAGTTTCTGTTCTGATATCTTCTTTCCATTTTACCAGGGTTTCATTTTTTTTAATTTTTATTGTATACAAATGGGATACATGTTGTTTCTCTATTTGTTCATGGAGTCAAGGCATACCATTTGTGTAATCATGTTTACATAGGGCAATGATGTTTGATTCATTATTTTTTTTCCCTTCCCCCCACCCCTCCCACCCCTCTTTTCCCTCTATACAGTCCTTCTTTCCTCCATTCTTGCCACCCTCCTTAACCCTAACCCTAAACCTAACCCTAACCCTAATGCTAACCCTTCCCACCCCCCATTATATGTCCTCATCCGCTTATCAGCGAGATCATTCGTCCTTTAGTTTTTTGAGATTGGCTTATCTCACTTAGCATGATATTCTCCAATTTCATCCATTTGCCTGCAAATGCCATAATTTTATCATTCTTCATTGCGGAGTAATATTCCATTGTATATATATGCCACAGTTTCTTTATCCATTCATCAACTGACTCAAAATGGATCAAGGACCTTGGAATCAGACCAGAGACCCTGCATCTTATAGAAGAAAAAGTAGGTCCAAACCTTCAACTTGTTGGTTTAGTATCAGACTTCCTTAACAGGACTCCCATAGCACAAGAAATAAAAGAATCAACAACTGGGATAGATTCAAACTAAAAAGCTTTCTCTCAGCAAAGGAAACTCTCAGTAATGTGAAGAGAGAGCCTACAGAGTGGGAGAATATCTTTGCCACTCATACTTTAGATAGAGCGCTAATTTCCAGAATCTATAAAGAACTCAAAAACTCTACACCAAGAATACAAATAACCCAATCAACAAATGGGCTAAGGAAATGAACAGACACTTCACAGAAGAAGATGTACAAGCAATCAACAGATAGATGAAAAAATGTTCAACATCTCTAGTAATAAGAGAAATGCAAATCAAAACTACCCTAAGATTCCATCTCACCCCAATTAGAATGGTGATTATCAAGAGCACAAGCAACAATAGGTGTTGGCGAGGATGTGGGGAAAAAGGTACACTCATACGTTGCTGGTGGGGTTGCAAATTGGTGCAGCCACTCTGGAAAGCAGTGTGGAGATTCCTTAAAAAACTTGGAATGGACCCACCATTTGACCCAGCTATCCCACTCCTTGGCCTATACCCAAAGGATTTAAAATCATTTTTTTTCTTTAGTCCTTATAACATAAATACGTGTCCCAGTTCCTACATGTTTCAAAGTCCATAATCACATCTCTGATTTACTCCACAAACACTTCTTGACTGCCATTCAAGGCAATGAAAAAATGCAGATAAACAACCCAGATCCCGTCCTAGAGGACAGCACATCTAGTGGGACAGAGGCAAAGGCAGAGTTAAAAGGCAGTCCTACTGATCCGAGCCTGGTGCATGGGGGGTGCGCTCAGCTGTGGGAGGTACACAGAGCTGCTTTCTGTGGGTGAAAAGCCCACCGCATAAATTTTATTCCCAACATGACTTCCACTTCTCTTCTTGAAATCTTTTCCTCCCAAGCTCCGTAACCTCAGTGACAATAACACGCATGCCAGAAAATGCAGAAGAGATTGAAAATGGTGCTCCAGAAAAGCAACTCAGTGTTTCTTTTGAAAATAATGAAAAGGAATTCATCCCCCAACTCAGCAGAACGCGTCTTATTAACAGGAACCGCCATCTACAATCCTGGGTGATTCGATATCAAAAGGAAACAAAAAAATCCTACAAAGATCTGGCATCACAAAGAGATAATAACGTGCCCTGGTCTTAAGCCCTGACAAGTTCAAACTGAAATGGGAACAAACGCACCCGCCTTGCGGGAGCGATCTGGTGCCCTCTCCTCCGGTGCTGGGTAATGTCACATTGTGAGGCGTCTGTCGCATGCGGTTGCGGAAAGCCGGTAGAAACTGCCATTCTGGAAACTTTCTCATCCCAGGAGGGGCAGTCCGGAGAGATTTCATGTAACAGCAGTGAACTGTAAAATTAATTCCAGACAACTAATACTTTCCGTTTACCCTATAAATGTTCAAATCACAAAGTGCTCAAATCATGTGCTTTGTAATATTATATATGCTTAGTGGGTCTTGGCTGTCTTTCGCTGAGGCTGGAGTTCCACTCAAGCGAGGGAGCTGAACTTTTCTTAATTTTTGGTCTTTATTTACTGTATTTGGGGGATGCATTACCTTTCCAAGACTCACTTATTCCGGAGCATTGCTCTCTCCTAATACCTTGCGCCTCTGACTTCATCGGAAGGAGAAGCTTTTGAAGTTAGCCAGAGTCACAGAATCTGGGTCAGCAGAACTGGACCTACGTAGGTGTTAACTCCAGTTTACTTTCCTAGGTGTTCTTGATTCCCCCGTAAACATCAAATGCAGTTCCTAATTTGCTTGCTAGGGTTAGTCATCCAAACTCTAACTTCAGCCTATTTAAGATCTTGACAAGGCACCTTTTGATGGTGGTTTTTATATTTACCTTGTTAGGCAGTTAAGCAGGATTTGGGTAAGCAGAGGGGAGAGCAGAGGAGATTCAGAACATGATGAAATAAAGGAAGAAATGATTTGGGGAGTAACTGCACACTGGACCCTCAGTGGGAGGTTTCCACTTTGCAATACCTTAGTCCCACCCCAGACATTCTAGGCATCAGGAGTTTAAAAGGTTTCCAGGTGGTTCTATGGTGTAGCCTGAGTTAAGAACACTAAGCTAGTCTCTCTGATCATCTTGGGACAAGCAACTTCACTATCACCCCCACTGCTCTGCAGTGCTGGGGACTGAACCCAGGGCCTTTGCACATGCTAAGTTAAGTATTCTACCCCTGAGTTACAGCCCCAGCCCATCACTTCACTATCTTAAACAAATGTTTTCCCTGCCTTCAAGGGCAGAATCCATACAGCAGAGGTCGCAGCGAGTATTTTTGCTGTGGACGTAATTGAACTCAACTCTCAGTTAAGGTGTTGCAGGATCTTTCAGTAATAACGATGGAGGATGCAGAAAACATCACCAGAATTTTTGGATCTCACCTTGCATGTGCATTATGGATGATTGGAAAATTCACATTTTAACTTGTAACACTGAACTTAGTTTTGAGCTCCAGTCAAGGAGATCATGAATTTCCTTTACACGTGTTTGGGGAACAACTGTTCCCAAAGCTCTGGAACAAAATGAAACAAACACATCTACAAATCATGGACAGCACGAAGTTCAGGTTTACTACATGAAATCTGGGCTTCCATGAGAGTTCTCCTCCAACGCCAGAGCACGAGCTGCCGCTGACTCCAGTTATCACGTGGTCGTTTTTGCAGTTTACACAGGTACCTCATTTCCCATCCTCCCCCATTTCTATATGTATTATTAGACTTATTCTAAATATCTTTTAGAAAGGCAAAGCAAGCGTTTGCTTTTCTTAAGTTGTATTTTTCTTAAATCTGGCCTTACCTAGAGCTTGTTTCATATACTACTCATCTATGAATCAATGTGATTCTAAAAGCAACTACTCCCCTGCTGAATGTCCCTTGCATTACAATGGTACTTCTTAGGTCTGTTCAAGTCACAACTGGTCTGAGAAATCTCCTTGCCTCCAGTAGAAAGTTCTCCCTCCTTCAAATCTGTACAGTCCTTTCCTGTTCCTGTCACTTATTGCATGTCATAAAAACCTTATTCTGGCATTTATTTTCAACCAGATTGGAAACTCCTTGAGAACAAAGGTGAGGCATGGCCACATTTTTATCCTCACCTCGCAAAATGCTCTCCACATGGTAGATGCTCAGTTAATTGGTGTTGGTTGGTGATGGATTACCTGGCTTTGTTCTGTGATTTGGGGCTGGTTCCTTAACCTCTCTAAAATTAGTTTTCTTATCTGTAAGGTGGAGATATACACGGTCTAGTGCTGTTGTGAGGATTTAGAGGGAGAATGCGCATGAATTAATTAGCACAGTCTGGTACATAGGAAGCATTTGATAAGTGATTGCTGGCTCTTAAATAAGTTGAAAACAACTGAGGGTGTCGAGTTTCTCTGTCCACAAAGCAGGGAGGGTGGGCAAGGAGTACTGGGCAGGGATGGAAAAGTGGAGTCCATGACTTTGAGTGAGTGGTTGGGAAAATCTAAGGAGAGTCATTTCACCTGAGAAGGGATCAGGATGCAATGACAGAGCTAGATCAGCTGTCCGGAGGAGGGAAAGGCAAGTGCCAAGGTCCTGAGGGAGAAATGGTTGGCATACTACGTGGAAGGAGTAAAGATGAATGAGAAAATGTCAGAATAGTCTCTGATCCTTGGAGGAGGTCAGTGGAGAAAGATCACCTGAAATGCGCAGTGTAGAAAGTGTCTCTTTTTCTAGAGATTAAACTGTATGTTTTGAAAATGGAGATTTCAAAATGTTTTGTGAATTGAGACGCTTTTCTGAGTGACAGCCATCTGGGGTCGGTGCTGGTGAGGACACTCTGAGTGCCCTGTGACGATGACCAGGAGGATTTGGCTGATTCGGGTCTACTCTGTGCATGCACCTCCTTCGGCTCCTCTGATACTTATTTTATTCATCTGGAAACTGTGTCCTACCTTAACGATGATGGCCTCAGCAAATTTAAAAAAAAAAAAAAAGGTGTATTTAAATTGAGAGTGTTCAGAGAGCTTTCCCCTCAAGCTCTAACTTCCAAATAAACTTTCCTAATCCGAGTGAGTTAGGGAGAGCTGCTGTCCTCCTCTCTGCTTTACAGATAGTTCATGTTTCTTCCAAGTCAATGCAGGTACAAATGTTTTGCATAAGTGATCCCCTGAGGAGTGATTTGTACACATGACTGAATTATAGGTGAGACCGTTCAAGTTTTTGCCATGAGATTTTATTATTTCAAGGCAAAATAAAATAAAAAAAGAAAAGAAAAAAAACAACAAATAAAAAACCTTTCGGTGTTATTTTGACTGTTGAAATATTGTCCCTTTGGGATCTTTTTAAAGATCCCCTGTCAAACTCAAATTTGAAGATGGCCTATGGAGAACGGAACAATAGTTTGAGAAAAATAGTTAAACAAAATCGTAGTGGAACAGAATATATGTTATTCAGAAGAACAATGTTAAAAAGTGGGAAATATTATGATTGATTGATTTGTTTTTGGTACCAAGGATTGAACCCAGGGGTTCTTAACCACCGAGTCACATTCCTCATTCCTTTATAAGAAGATTTTATTTAGTGACAGGATCTCACTAAGTTGCTTAGGGCATTCCTAAGTTGCTGAGGCTGGTTTCGAACTTGCTATCCTCCTGCCCTCAGCCTCCCAAATTGCTGGGATTATAGGCATGAATCACGGCGCCTGGCACATTATGATTTGTCTTACCCCTGCCACCAGTAGAGGGCTAGCTGTCACAGTTTAGTTACTATACCCTTTCAAAAATAACATGCAACCTTTATTTTTAAAGTCCAGCCACGTGTATTTATTTTTTCTCACCCAACGGATCAGAGCCAGAGACCCTCTCAGCACTCACAGGTATGCTCAGAATTGCAATTACCGAGTCAGAGCCCCAAAAGTGATGCTTCCTGGTAGACCTTATGCTCAGCTCACCATGTCTCTGGGCTCTGAAGAGCCCATGCAGTTTAACCAATTATATATTCAAAAAAATAATTTAAACTCTTTCATCTCTACTGAACATGTGTAGACTCTTTTCTTGTTATTGTTCCCTAAACAATATGATGTGGCAAGCATTTACATAGTATCTACATTTCATTAGATATTTTAAGTAACCTAGAAATGATTTCAAGGACACCAGAGGATGGGTGTATGTTATGTGCAAATACTAGACTGTTTTATAAAAGGAACAGACTTTGGTGTCCTCAGGGATTCTTGCAATCAGTCCTCTTCAGGTACTCGGGAACAACTGTATTTGTAAAATTCAATCCTGCCCCCCTCAAAAACCTGAGTGACTATTCCTAATATATTTGATTTTTCCTCATTGAATCACTAAATCCCTATTATTCATAATTATGGATTTTAGGGTATTTGGGATTCTTTTATGAAAAGAATCTACTGACCCATATAACTTGTGTTTTTAAACGCAGTTCAGTTATTTCTTATTTTTGGAATAAATAAGAACCCCTGTTTCTCTTGCTAAGAAAACCAGTAGCCGGGAAGGAGAGGCTGACCACATTAGGACTATGCAGGGCACTTTGGGATTGGCCAGCCCTGCAGAGGGCAGAGAAGAGAGCTGCTTAGCCCAGCCAGCTTCCGTCAGCTGTCCTGGGGACTCTTCAGTTACAGAGGCAGGGACCACATGAACCATGGTTAAATGTCCAGGATAGCAACCCCAGGATTCCAAGTCTTTCTTTAAAATAACACTTCTAGTTTCCGTCAGTCTGCACTGAATTTTAAGTAGAGACTAAACCATTGTTTTCCTAACACATTTTTAATAAAGTCGAGCACTTTATGAACTTTTTTTTTGTCTGAAGCTAAACTTTTTAAACAGTTTACAATGATTACTCTATTTCTTATGGCAGATGCAAACCATATATTCTGGAATATTTTTCTTAGTTATTGGTTATAATCTACATTGGGGGAAAATAAAACCAAAGAAAACCTAAATCAGTATTTGTGTTCTAGTCTGATGGGGGAAGACCACAAAATAATTCAATAGTAACAATTTAAAATAGTTCAGTCGTCAAATATATAAATATAATCTCAAGGTTGATGGCCAAAATGACATCAACAGGATTATTAGTCAAGTGGAGGGTTCCAGCTCTCTGGGTGATAATGCGGTAGCACCAGGTATTCTGAAATTGCCTCTGCTCATTTCTCTCTGTTCACCTGCCAATAAGTTCCATCACCCAAACAATGTCCTGGGGCCAACCTCCCCACCTGGGAGTACAGAGGCTGGATGTTGTCATTCTCTCCAGGAAACTTCATCCAGAAGTTCTAAAGCCAATAATCCATCCGACTGCTCCTCCCAAGCTGTTCTCCACACGGGCACTCCCTGAATTAATAGGGACACAAAACAAAAAACATCACTCATGAGTTTAGCAATAGTAAAACACAGACATGTGTGTATAAACAAAAGTACTTACTTATTGTCTTAGCAAGGTGACGAGAACTTTCTCTAAAGAAAATAATTCCAAAACATCACCATCAAAACAAATGTTCACCTATATACAATCACAATTTTCTGTGGTTGTTAATCCTAGACAAAAATGGACATTTTATATTCTCTGGTCCAAATAACCACTTATGCAATTTTTAAAAATATTGGCTACTAGGGAATGTGTAAACACAAAGGAAGAAAAACGTAGTGGTGGAGAGACTAGGTTTGTATGAAGATTATCTGAAAAAAAAGAAAAAAAAAAAGATTACCTGGGTTTGTATCTGGTTCCATAGTTTACTTTCTGTGTGATCTCAGGCAAATTACTTAATGTCTGTTTCTCAGTTCCTCCTATGTAGAACAAATATCTTAAAAAAACCTTCCTCTGGCCGGGGGGAGGGAAGTTTCTGTTCAACAGTTTATAGCAGATGCAAAGAACTTATAGATCTATTCTCCTCTTCTTGTGCAAGAAATTGGGAGAAAGTTGTTGGTGGATTCACTGAAAGAGAAGGAAATGCTGGAAAGCGATGCAGCTTTAACAAATTATTTCAGCAGATCTATTCAGATGGATTTGTGCCGTGAACAAATTATTTGTGGAGTCTGGTGGCACGGTTTTGAGTACTTACTGGTTCCAAGTTGGTAAAAGGAAAGTTGAATTCAATCCTCCTGGAGATATGAGATGGAAAAAAGTACTAAAAGAATTATTTTCTGTTAGTATATAAAAAAGGATTGTTGAGTGGATTTAAGCAAATAACATAAGGTAATTTAAATAGTAACTAATTAAATAATCCCATGGCTGTTGGCTAGTATTATATGTTGCTCTATTTATATGTTTACATAAATATATTTTATTTATATAATAGAAACTTATTTTGTGTATTTATATTATTTATACACTAAGATATTTATATTTTTGCAAATGTAGTAGAAAATATACACTTAATGGTATACCATATTATATGGTGCCAATGTCAAAGCTTGTGCAAATAGTACTTAAGTCATGATCAAATATAGATGCGCCCTCCTTAGATCTTTGCTGTAGCTGGTGGGAAGTGCCAGAGGATACTAACTGTTGTTTTAACACTCAGGGGTGAGGAGATGTCAGACATGATCCCCACAAAGCAGTTGGGACTCACTCTGGATCTAGAGGGAAGAACGCCACCTACTGAACACCAAACTTCAAAATTTATCTCTTCATCATGAGAACTTAACGATCATAATAAACTTAATAAGATGTAACACCTTCTAATCATTAATTAGCTAATCTGCTAAGCATCTTTGTGAAGTAGAAAAGGGTCATTACCCTGTGATTGTTTATTACTCATAGGATTCATAGAGAAGGCAGTCCAGGCTTAGGCCAGGTCTACCCAACGATGAGGGTTCACCTTCCTTGAGTGACTCAGGAGACAGTTTGTCTGGTAATACAGACTGGAATTCAGTGTTGGGGATGAAATTCTCCAGAATCTCCCCATATTTCCCATTCTCTGCTTCTCTCTGCTGGGAGATCTGGAGATACTCTACTCTCAGTTCAGACTGGCTCTTCAATCAATTCCTGCCAAGGGACATAGAACACCATAGAAGCCAAGATCTTCCTTTCTATTGTTTGCCTGGATAATCCAAGAAATGATGAACACCTGCAGATGGCTTTCACTTATTTTCCTATATTTATGAACATAGTACACCTCCATACCTTCCCTGAAGGTAAAAAGTATTTGAACAGTTTTCAAATTACTTGATAGCTGGCTAAAATTCACTATAATAAAATGAGTTTACTCTGTATTACTTTACCTCTTGTTTTAGATTTGTTCTTTTCTAACAAGTCTAACTTGGAGGACTTGAAATACTTGTTCCTAACAGGGTGCAATGGTACACATCTGTAGTCCCAGCTACTCAGGAGGCTGAACCCAGGAATTTGAGGCCAGCCTGGGCAACTAAGTGCTATCCTGTCTCAGAAACAAATCAAAACAAAACAAAACTCTTATTTCCATTCCTGTGTCTTCATTTGTGCCCTTACATGTTGTAGTAAATACATAAATATTTGGCCCCTGAATTCTTACACTGGTATCGATAACACTGTGGATTTTATTATAACCACTGACTAACCTGACACATGCTCTATTTTCCCTAAATTACTTTCAAGGTAGTTTTTACATGATTGAAATCAAAACAGAAACATTTAGAAATGAAGTATACTTAGTAAGTTTAAGATATCCTAGTTTTTCCTCATTCAGTCTATTAAATTCCCTCAATTATTCATTCCCTCATTCAGTGTATATTAAAGGCCTTGGTACCAGAATACGTATGAAATAGGGAAAAATAAAATAGTTTGTTCAGCCTGTAAACACTTTGAGAAGTATTTGAACAGTTTTCAAATACTTGATAAAAACTATAGAGCAGAGTCTAAAGAGCACAGAGATGGCCAGAGCAAAGCAGTGGTTAAGAAAACCGATTAAGACTTACAGTCTAAATTCAAAACTTCACTTTGCTGCATATCAGGTGTGCAAATCTGGAAAAGTTGTTTTGGCCCCTAAAAGTCTGTCCATCTGTTTGAGCTCTCTGTCACACTGTCATTAGACAAATAAAATAATAGATACAAAGAAATTTTATGTATTATTTGAAACACTGCACTATTAATAGAACTTAGCTGTTTCATTTGTTTTAATGAGGAATTCCCTTTATGTCGAAATTAACTTGGAGACAAATCTTCCTGGGTATATCTTCAAATCTAGATCTTTAAGCTCCCCTTCTACCTACTGTCCAGGAAAAATTTTTCTGAAAATAATTTTTTTTTTTATATTGACTAGATAGTTGCCTGAAACCAAGAAATGTCCCCTTCATCCCATGAAAGGGCTGAATCTAAATCCTGCTAAGGTCCTTCTTTAGGTAAGGGTACTGTGAAGCCCTATTTCCCCTATGTACTTCAAGTGCTGGGCGTTTGGAATTGCCAGAAAAATTCAGAAAACAGTCTGTTTCTTCCAGCTCTCAAGTGCTTGTGTCCAAGCTGCCTGTGCATTGACCTACTGATGAAGCTGCCTTCCCATTTTTGTCCCACAGAAAGTTTCAATGGCAGCCCATTTGTGAAACACAGACCTGTACTACAGAACCAAAGACCCCTGGACCCTCAATACCTCTCTGGTGGGAAAATGGAAGAGTCACAGGATGTCTGCCAACTCTTCTCTTTCTGATTTGACCTTGTAAGTTTTCCTTTTCCCAGTAAAGCCCATGTCAAGGAATGGTGTGGAATTCATGGTGTACCCAGAAGGGACTCACCTGACACAACACCTCCACACTCGATTTCCTCAAGGATTCCTTCTTAGTTTTCTAAGATTTCCAAAGGGAATGATATCAACTAACTGCAATCGTGGATTCAATCCACTGTGGAGTTTACTACTAGAGCAAATCCTTCTGCCTCCCTTGGAATAAGAATAAAGAAGATAATAATAATAAAGCCAGTTCATCAACTATGATCACCCCAACTGTTCAGTGAAATGAAAAATATATTTTCTCACAAAAAGTTTGTTGATTCATCCTCTTGATTAAAAGAGTGCAAATAGTTTGGTAGATTTGCTCATAGTTCTGCTATTTCTGTAATATTGTGAAAACTTATTCTTGCCTCATTGTCATTAGGAGTAAAATGCAGAGTATGATTCCAATTGAGCTTTTCTGTTAGGAGATGTAAATAATGAATGCTATACATAACATATTTGTGTTACGGGGCAAAACGATAGTCCCTCTAATGTGATGAAATAAATGTCTTGTGTGTGTACTTATGCTTTCTAAGGTAGGTATGAGAAACTATAGAGCAGAGTCTAAAGAGCACAGACCTGGAGCTACAGTGCAGAGATGAAAATTCCGTCTTCCCCAGTTTCTGAATGAACTTTGGAAATTGACTTAGTCTTCCTTTGCCCCATTTTCTTTGTCAACAAAATGGGGACTAAAAATGTTGTGAGAATTAAGTAAATAACATAAGTAAACTGCTTAAAATCAAAGCTGTGTGTTATTAAAAAATGAATATAATTTTAGAGTTTGAATTTGAATTATCTACTTTAAATTGGAACCTCAAACCCTGCACATTCTTTTCTTGCTTTTACTGTATGAAGGAAAGCAATTGATGTTTGTGTATTTTATTACTATTCATCTTAATAAACGTTTTTAGTAATTTGTATAATTTTTTATGTTGATTCTGTTAGGTTTTCTAGAGAAATCTTCTGTTTACAATGATCTTTTTATCCTCTTTATGAATTTTACATTCAATAATTTTTCTTGTCTTATTACACTGTCTAGAGTTTCCATAGCAGATTAGATCATAGTAGTGTGAGGCATGCAGCATAGTCTATACATTCACAAATATTTACTGCTTTTCCTTAGGTATAACTATACTTTTTCCCCATATTAATGTCAGTGTTGACCATATCATGGTCCTGGTCATGGTACATGACACATTCTTTAAAGGTTCAAAAGCTAGGCTTGATTCTCTGTGTTCTCTTTTTCCTTCATCAAGCGGCTGTCAATAATCAGACCAAATCTATTGCTGTAGTACAAAGTCAAGTGGAACAGAGCTGCCACTGACCATCAAGGTGGGTAGCATGGATAAGAAGTTCACCTTTGTTACTCTGTGCCATTGAGATTTGGGGTCACTTGTTATTGCAACATACATCTTTACTTTTTTCTTTTTAGCAATCGCATTTTTATACTCTTAGTGCCTTTTAACCAATGATTTTTATTGGATTTCTTCTTTTCTCCCAGATAAGATTACTCTTAAATTATAAAACAAAGGCAGAACCATTTTTTTTTCTATTCTGTGTGTGTGTGTGTGTGTGTGTGTGTGTGTGTGTGTGTGCATTACTGGGGATTGAATCCAGGGTCTCCCACATGCTAGGCCAGTTCTCTACCACTGAGATACATACCCAGGCTGCTATATCAAGTAGGACACAATTGACAAGGTGAGAGGGTTGAGGGTCATGTATCATAAAATTAAAGTCCTCTGAGCATAAAAGAAAAATTACACTCTGTCTCTGTCTTATATTTTCATCTAATTTAAATGAGTCAAGGTAGAGAATCATTGTCGTAGAACCAGTAAGTTCTGTGGTCACTGTTTAGGCTTCTTGACTATACTATTTCTAAAGGGGTTTTAAGTGGTTATCTTTGAGAAGAATAAGTAGGGCATTTAAAATTTTTTTCCTTCTTTATGCCCTAGTATAATTTTCAAATTTCCTACAAGGAGTGCATACATTACTTTCATAATGAGACCTTTAAAATCTTTCACAATGGCACCAATGTGAGCTGGGTATGAAGTGGGTAGGAGGGTGGGATTTGAGGTGCCAAGGTTAAAGCAGGAAAGGTTAGGAGGCAGACAGTGAGTAAGAGACCACGGGCTAAAATAGTGGCAGTGGGTACCACAGTGTGACCAAGAGTCGGGCGTGGGGTAGGCTGGACAGGTGCTCAGGAGGCAGAATCAACTTGGACAGGATTTGGTGATGGGTATGGGGCTATTAGTGAGTGTTTAAAGAGTGTAAGGCAGAGAGAGGAACGTAAAATTAGGCTATTGTTTCGATCCAAGTTACCAGGTAGACACCATCACTAAGAAATGGAGAGGTAAATGCGAAGAAGGGAAGAATGATCAGTTCACCATGGACAATTTTGGACTGAGATGCATGAGGCAGCCTGACTCGATTTTCTCCTTGTTGGGTCACTTGGTAGCATCTCAGGGTGGGGCAGGCTATTGCTGAACCTTGCATTCAACAACACCTTTGTGGAAACTGGAGTTTATTCTCCCAGGACACTTCTGAATATTTTGGGGGGTAATCTTCCCATGGTTGAACCTGTTGGAAAAAGATTAGTTTCACATCTCTACAGGCTGAATTAGTAGCAGCTGAGCACAGCCCTCTCTGGGCATATATGATTATTCCATCATTTCGTTGACATGGGAATATGGAGGGGATTGGGATTTATTGGTTACTGGGCTAGGCCCCTGTGTTTACTTCAGCCATCTGTCCAATTCCATGAGTTTTTTCATATTGGTACCAGTGATCCCACCCTTCATTTTCCAATACCCGAGGGTGTTTCCCTTTATTTTTAGGGGTGCGGTACAGCTTTGAAACGTGTGGAAGTGAAGTCATTTTAATTTATTCATTCTTAAGAGTAAAAATCTGTTCAATATATATTTAGAATATAAAAAGGATTTTCTTTAAAGTATTTAAAATATAGTAAGGCATTTTTTGGCGTGGCTTGGAAAATAGAAGGTACAGGTCATAAAGTGGACAGTTATTGATGGAAAGCCTCATACATTGACTCAGTGTGGAGTAGCAGAGAAACGGAATGGAAGCTTTCTTCTTGGGTCACTCCCTTAAAGTGTTGGCCTTTCAGTTCTTTTTCTGTAAAGAGGGGGGAGAAAGAGAAAGAGAGAGGAGAGTGAGAGGGAGAGAGATTTGCCCTCTTCAATTATATTATACTGTTGGTAGCCTATGTAAATGTAATTATATATGTGAAACTGTCTAAAAACTTTGAAGTACCACATAGAAATGTTAATAATTCCCATCATTTCCCAATGATCTCCTTATTTCTTTCTCTTACACTGAAACAGTGTTCAGCAGGTATGGGAATTGCTTGGTGAAATGAAAAAACACCACCTGACCATAGAGAAAATTAAGGAACAAGAGAAATGTTTTTCTGTTACTGGCTCATGTAGCAATTAAATATCCAGTTAAAATCAGAGCTAAACCAAACCATTGTTCATGAATTTGGGTAATGAAGAAGAATTTTATTTCTTATATGATGGAGGAAATGTATTTCTTATATGAAGCCTTAAGGATCATCCTATACAGAAGAATCCAGGATTTAGAATTTATGCATTTTTTAAATGTTTAATTTATCACCTATAATTCTTCTACCCAGTAAAAACCTTTGTAATGGTTTGGCATGGAAATGTATAGTCTGAGGCTTTTTCAAAACACATTATTAGTCTAAAATGTAAATTACAGATTTTTTTTCTAACATGTATGGAGATAGCATTGTATTAATTATTTTGTAATATAAAAAATATTTTGCAATTAATTACAGACATTTCCCCAGTTATTAGGTGTGAGGAAAATGATTGCAAAGAGCTACAAAGTAGAGTTGAGTGATTATTTAATCACATTTCTAATGTGGGAAATTTAGGTCATTTCTAAATTTTTATGTAAATTCTTACTATATATGTGTGTATATGTTTAGTTTGAATATATATGTACATATAGTGCTGCCAGATCTCTTTGCTATTCAAATCTTACTTGGAATGTTGACATTGTAAACAGACATAAGTTCAT
This sequence comes from Sciurus carolinensis, assembly GCF_902686445.1. Classification (NCBI taxonomy): domain Eukaryota; kingdom Metazoa; phylum Chordata; class Mammalia; order Rodentia; family Sciuridae; genus Sciurus; species Sciurus carolinensis. The sequence goes on from NC_062224.1 coordinate 15,143,185, forward strand.
CTGCTCTGCTGACACCAAACACACACAGTTTCCCGTCCTTTGCACCTTGTTCAAGGTGGCTTTGGAGAGATTGAAAATAGCACTTCAACACTGTTATTCATGAGGTTTGGAACACAGGATTCTGTCCTTTGGATGCACATGCATATATCCTCAATTTACCTAATTTACCAGCTAGACTGTACCCATTTCCAACAGCAGGGTATAAAATGCTTATTTTCTGCCCTATATTATCTTTAAAAATTCTTTGCCAACTTGAAAGCAAATGATAATATGTTATTATGTTTTGATTTGCATTTGAAGTGACACTGAACATTCTTTGTCTTGGAAGTTTTTATTTTCTTGTGAATTGCTTCCTAATGTTATGATCTGTAATTTCCCTTCTGGAAAACATTTCTTTTAACTTAAAAACTCTTTATATATTGACATTTTAAATGCATATATCAAAATATCTTACTATTCAGTCATATCTCTATTTATTTTCTTTGTGGGCTTTCAAACATGCAGGAATTTTACATGGCTTATGATTTAGTTTTTGCTTTAGAATTTTTGCTTTGCTCAGATGTTTAGCACCTCCTTCCCTGATCCAAGATTATACACATATTTATCTATACTTTATTATTTAAAGGAAGTTTTTCTATTTTACATTAAAAAAATTGAGTCTTTGGAATTGATTTTGATTTAAAATATACTAAAAATATCTACTTTTCCCAAATAATTGAAGATTTTTTTCCAAGGGTGATTTTTAATTCTTCTAGACTTTTATATAAATTTTAATATAGATTTTTAATATTTATTTAACTCCCTCACCCATGGTGCTCAGACCCCTCCCCCTTTTCCCCTACACCACACTTCCCTGGGATGGCTCCTTATCTGCTGTGCATCTTGCTCAGCTGACTGTAAATTCCATGAGAGCAGGGACTTGTCTGTTTGTTCACCATTGACCCTTAGCACTTTGACAAGTGGGACCCTAAATATAAACACATTTTGCATATAGTCATTGAACAAATAAACATTAAATACAATTTAATTTTTTTGTCTTTTATGTGACTTGACCTACAATGGATATTTTATGAAGATGGAATAAATGACTTATTTTATATTGTCTGTACTTCTTTTGAGTAACTGAATTCAATTTGTGCTTATGGTAAAACCTCTGAAGATGTTGTGTATTTCAGTAAAATTGGATTGGATGTTCTTTTGCCTTAGATTAGTAAAGTGAGTGAGGTTACATAACTTTCTTTATTGTTTTAGATGCTCTTAAAAAAACAAAAGCAGAAAATACATTGTCTCTGCTGTAAGGAAGTTTTGCTTGTTTAACTATTTTGGTCTTTTCAAGCTCCTAGTAATGTAGTAGTATTCCAAGTGGGCATGATCTTATTTATTTTAACTTATTTTCCATAGAAACTATCCTTAGAAATGATTTGATAGTTAATGGCACCCTTTTTCCCCCCTGTCATTCAAACACATGTAAAATCATGGTGGAAGAAAAGAAGGAAATTGGTTTGATGATCCCTGTGGTGTTCCCTGGTTGCTAAGTGGAGACCTAAATCTATCCTTGGTTTTATAAGCTTTCATGGAGTGTTTTGCTAAGCTGTAAGGAGTGTGCAATTGGAATTCCATTTCACTGCTGTCTAAGGCTAATTGGCTTTATATTATCATAGAGTTCTACATTCCCCACTGCCGGCACTTAGGAAAGGTGGAATCACAATGTTGCAATGAGCTATATATCACTTATGAGGGCTAACATCTAAGCACCAGCTCCCTCGATCTTTTCAATTCTCTTCTAGGTTGTTTGAGGATTGAATCTGTAATTCATTTTACTAATGAATGGATTTAGTTTAATTGTTACAAGTTTAGATTTTGTGCAGGAGCCCAGAGACTTGAAGGTCATGTATATTTCATAAACCAATCAATCATAAGCGTAAGTCGGTGTTACAAGTTCGAACAGCCAATCTTCTTGTACTTCCTGTGGGCCATCATCTCTTTAAAACAAAGTGGTGAGCCAGGCACTCTAATCCCAGTGACTCAGGAGGTTGAGGCAGAAAGATCACAATTTTGAGGTCAGCCTCAGCAACTTATCAAAACCCCATCTCAAAATAAAATAATAAAAAGAACTGGAGATGTAGCTTAGAGATAAAGCGCCCATGGGTTCAATCCTCAATTCCCAATACAAAAAAAAAAAAAAAAGAAAAAGAAGAAAAAAGATGGTGGATGGTGGTCATCACAGGAATGGTTCATTTCTTCCCTCCCCAAAATGATCCATTGCCTTAAAATAAATGATGACGGATGGAATCACAGGCAAATCTGTGCATACTCAAGACCATTTTTTTTACTTTTCATCTTTTTTTTTTAAATGTTTTCACCTTGCTGTGGCAAGATTTGAGTGATATTCATAAATCTTATTCTATTTTCTCATTGGCACACAGCCACAGAAATGGAGAAAGGCTTTATTGTGAAGAGTCACCAAGCTTTGAGTGCAGGAGCAATGGAATTCCTTTTCATGAGTAAGGTTTGGGAGCCCATCAGAATTTTCCTGCACCGTGAATGCCAACGCTCATTTCTTGTGGGGTACTACAGAAATAACCCTAAAAAGATGGGTGGAAAGCCAGGAGATAATTGGGTCGGAGTGGACTCTACAAGGTAGACCAGACTAATTCCCAAGATGGCAGTACTTACAGAACTGAAATAGTCTGCTGTACTTTCAGCAGGCACCTTGGAGAAGAGTTATGCCAAATTCCTTTGGAGGCAAGATTTGGAGACGGAAGAGGAAGACATGGAATACTTAGTTCATCTCTTTTGTCCCCTACTCCTGTGTCTGAGCCACTCTTCTCTTTAGGAGGAAGCTAACTAACAGAAAGAGACAATGTAGATGGGGAAACTTTCCATCACTTAAAAGAGAGGAGAAAATGAAGTTCTTCCAGAGTTGGACATTAGCTGATTGCACTCTTTATTGTGGCTCACAGGTAACTGGAGACATGTCCAGTTGCCATTTGGGTGAGTTGAAAGGAGAAGGAGAAAAGCACCTTTATGTAGAGCAGAAACTTAGTCTGTGTGACACTGTTTGAGTTGGGTTCCTTTAGCTTTCTAGGGTTGGAGGTGGGGCACAAGAATGTGACTCGCATTTAGGGGAGTTAAGTTCCTGAGATAGGTCAGCAAAAACAATTCCCTTGTTGATAAAATTGAAGGAAGCAAAATTTAGAAATTTTAGAAATTACAAATTTAGAAAGTGCTAAGTAAATATTTTGGTGTACAGTTCTATGAGTTTTAATATATGCATAGATTCTTGTAACAGAATACTGCCCCCCAAATTCCCTCATGCTGACCTTTTATAGAGAGATGCTTCCCCCAACACTAATCCTTGGATTTGGCAGAGGTCTTAGATACAAGGCCATAAATGTTCTCCATTAAAAAAAAAAATGATTAAGTGGATTTCATCCTAGTTAAAAAGTTTACTCCTTGAAAAACGCAGTTAAGAGAATAAAAAAAATAAGCCACAGAGTAGGTGGAAATATTGCAAGGGCTTTTGAGAGATAAAAAAAAAGGAATAAGGAAGGCACAATGACCCTTTTCTACCAAACAAACAAACAAAACCCAAAAAACAAAACAAAACAACACCCAAACATACAAAAAAAAAAAAAATACTGTAGTTGAGTGGAAACTGAGATCAATATGTAATACACAAAATATGAAGGAGATTGTGATTAATGTTAAAATAATGGTATTCTACCAATAATGCAGGTATGTTTTATTCCTGCTTGTGGAATCAAGAATGGCTTTGAGGGACACACAAATGAGCGAGAAAGGGTGTCCCAGGAGAGGAACTCGCCAAAGAAAAGTCACGGAAGTGGGGAAATTTGGGCCATAAACAGATGAATGCAGAGTCTACTCTGCTACTCCCAGTATACTTCTGCATTGTTGATATAAGGATAAGAATGAAGTTATGTCTTCTCGCACATGCACAGATCCATATTTCCATATCTGTACCGTCCAGGGCCCCCTTCCCAGGGATAAAATGCAGTCCTTCTTGTAGTGAAGGTTGCCCCCTAGGAATGGACTCCCTGGTTGTGCTGAAACAGAGAAAAACCATTAAGGCTCATTTAAAACCAACTGAAATGTCAGGTTGGTCCATTGGAAATGTAAATGTTAACTGCACTTGTGATAAGCACACTGAAACAAAACAATGAAACCAATTAGAAAGTACTTTTGAGGCCTTCAGGCTTTGATTAGCTACAAAGGCATAGAAAGAAGACCAGGTTGTTTGATCTCCTTTATCTGTAGGTGGAGTCAATAATCTGAATAGTCTTGAATGGTCCTAAATGGTTTGGGGCACTTAGATCCGTGCCATGGGCTCATTTGTTAGGCAATCTGCAAGTGAACAGGACATTAGGAGTCATTTATCCCCTGTACTACCAAGTCCAGATGCAAATGGAATGCTGTCATCCATGATACTCAAGTATCTTCTTTACTAGGCAAGTTTCTGAAATGATGATTTCTTTCACTTTCGGTTGGTTGTTGGAATTAGCATAACTTTTACACATAAGTAATGTTAAAAATGAAGAGTGTCCGAATACAAAGTTATGCTACTTTCTTGCTTGTAGACACATGTCAGAGTTGAGGGCTTCTTTTTTATTATTCCATATTTTCTTTAAAAAATAAGATTTTATGCTGGGGATGTGGCTCAGTGGTTAAGCACCCCTGTGTTCAATCCCTGGTACCATGCATAACATCTTATGCATGTACAGATGTGAACTAGGTTTCTAAAGACTTTACATTTACATTTTTTGGCATTTAGTTAGTATGTTTTAACATGTACGCAGATTCTTATAGCCACCACCATAAGTAGGAAATAGGACACAAAGTAGATCCAACACCCTCAGAGAGTTTTCTCATCCTGATCTTTTATAGAGGAAGGAAAAAATGATACGTTGAATTTTATCAAAGTTAATTTTTTTTTTTCTCCTTGAAGAATACACTTAAGAAACTAAAAAGACAAACTACTGTTGGGGTTGGCAAATTACCCATCAGATAAAGGACTTATATCCAGAAAAGGGAACTTATGAAACCCAACAGGAAGGGAACAAGCAACTCAATTAAAACATGGGCCAAATATTTGAAGAGAGGCTTCCCTAAGAAGAAAAGATACAGGACAAGCAAATGAGCCAATGATAAAAGGATCAGTGATTTGGGACAAATTAGCACCCCAGCAAGATACTATCAGGTACCTGTTAAGGTGATTAAATAAAAAATACTAGTGATACCAAAAAATGAGGGATGTGGAACAAATGGAACTCTCTTATCTGGCTCATGGCAATACAAAATGGTACAGCTTCTTTGGGAAGCAGTCTGAGAATTTCCTAAAAAGACAGACATACACATCCCTTAGGGTCCATTCATCCAATGCTTAGGAATATATGCCAGATAAATGAAAAGGTGCACATGAATGTTATTTATAGCCATCTAAATTTGGAAAGAACTCAACTGTCCTTCAAAGGGCGCATAGTTGAGGAAATTGCGGTATGCCCATAAAATGGAATACAAGAAATAACATGGTGGAGGCTTAAAGTAATTATACTGAGTCAAAGAAGTTAGGACTGGGGGTGTATAGGAGAAAGTTATATTCTACTTAGTACTAATGAGCAACCCATTTCTTCTTTACTGCTTATGAAATACCTTTTCTCTTACTGTTCCTTCAGGTCTCAAATAATTCTACCTTCCTTCTATTGTACTGTTATTCCATAAATCTCTTTTGCAGCAAGACAAACCACCCTAAATTTAGTGGCATAAAAACCACCATCATTTTGGGAGGTTGAGGTGGAAGGATTGTGAGTTCAAAGCCAGTCTCAGCAACTTAACCAGGCAGTAAGCAACTCAGAGAGACTCTGTCTCTAAATATTAAAAGGTCTGGGGATATGGCTCAGTGGTTAAGCAACCCTGTGTTCAATTCCTGGTACCAAAACCAAAAAACCAAAAAAACCCACCGTTTATTATTCTCCTGGATTAATTCTGTAGACTAACAATTGTATTTCCTCTGTGAACATCCTCCATTCCCTACTGAGAGCCTCCTTGAGCAACATTAGATTTTTGTCTTGTCATTGGGTTCCCAAATCAACACCAAAGCTTTCAGATTTTGTCAAGGAAGACAAAAATCTGCCTGCTCCAGGTACCAAACTCAGCTTGTGCTTGCTCTCTCAAGCAGCCCTAAACTGAGAGTCATGCAGCATCAACCATTCAGTTAGACTTCTGTATCCAGGGGATCAGGAATTCAGACAGGTGTAGAGGAGACAGCTTCCATCTTTTCCATGTTTAATGGGGCCTCATTGGGAATGTGTCAAACGGTTGGGATATGATCCCAACAATGGGAGGCTGGAATTTTCTGGAGGTTTCTTCACTCACATGTCCGGGTCTTTGGTTTGAATGATTCAAAGGCTGATCTCAGATTCAACCAGAGTATCTGCACTTGAGATCTCCATGTGCCTGGAGTTGCTCACAGTTTGACAACATGGGGTACCTGGAGTACCATGGGGTACGGAAGCAGGGGCGGTGCCATGACCTTTTACCACACATCCTTGGGTGTCACCCAGTGCCACTCCCAGCCACTGTGAGCCATTCTTTTCCTACAGCCATTAAGTTCTTTTCGAGGAAGCAGATACAAACACTGCTGGGCTCAGGGAGAGGGGACTTGAATCTCGCCTCTCCAGGGAAGGAGTGTCCAAGAATTAGAGGTGGTGTTTCAGAACTCCCACAAAAGCCAGGGCTACCCCCTGCTCCGACACTAGCATCTCTGCACCCAGAGATGCTAAAGCCTCCACTTTTCTCCCGAGTGCTGGGTTCACCCTCCACATGTCTAATAAATGTTTGACTTGAATTCATCAGCATCCAAATCAAAAACTGACCTACCCAGAATCCTATTTCTGAGCCTCTACCTACCCTAAGAAGGGTACACAAAATGAAACAACACAAGTTGACTTAAAATGGCAAAAACGTGTAAGGGACCTGAATGCTCAACCACAGAAGACACTTATATCCCCCTGGATGGGGTGAAAAGTGTTCATGAAAAATGACAAGTACTTAGTGAAGTATTTAAATCACACTGTGAAGGGAAAAAATCATGGATGCACACTTCTACTTCATTTATAAGCAAAAGGATGTATACAAAATATTGAAGACTAATGAATGCCACTGTTTTGTATGACAATGTTGAAGACAAAAATTAAAAATAATTGTGCTGAGATGGTGACATTATTAATAATTTATTATTCCTCTTCTCTCAATTTCCAATATATTAACCATCATAAATATATAAATTCTGTATTACATATATGTATTTAATTATATAAATTTACTAAAATATATTTTATACTGTATACCGTAACTAACAAAATACAAGCATATTTCTCTTATTTATATACTTTAATATTATTTACCAACCTAAAATATATTTAAAAGAAGCAAAACCAAAGAAAACCATCCTGACCTTGTTATTTCATATCTTCTGCTTATCTTTTGTTTATTTTCTTTCTTTCCTGAACTCCAGTTAAAAGAATTATCTTCCTTTTAGGAGATCCAGGCTAAGGAACTTCAGAATCATAATTTTGTCTTCTATTTGTTTTAATAGTCTTTCTACAGAGTCAACTTTTGAATAGCCTGAGTTTTACTTCTCCAACATCTCTTCAATGAGTAATTGTTAAATAATTAATAAAGTAGATGTAAAATAACTTTGAAATTATATGGAACTGGGCTAATATCTGCCAGAATTCATTCACTGCTTTGCATGGTACCTAGGTTAACCAGGGCAAGTTTTGCAATCACTGTAGATGCCACCTCTCTCACCTGAAGTATGGGATGAGCATCCTTACCTTGGGTGTAATTTTATGAGAACCGAATCATGCTGTAGGTGTAATACCTAATACAGTGCCTGGAATATAGTAGGCATTTAATGCATGATAATTATGATATGGAATATACAAATGTTTGGATAAAATCATTTATATTTGCATGTCCTTATAGCACTTCAATAGGAAAAACACACAAACCTACATATACATTTAAAAACGGGATTCCATATTAAAATATTTTAATTGAAATATATTTTCCAAAGCGATGGAAGATAAACAAACCAGTCTCAGGTGGCTGCAAAACAAGTTTACAATCAGAAATAAGATGCAGAGAAAAATCAATGGCCTTGTGTTCAATATTAATCTCCCATCAATAAAGGCCCATATCTTTCACTCTCTATGGTAATTGCCCCAGTGATCTGCTTAAAGTGCTTAAAGTACTTAGAGGGGCCTCCTGATAGCATCTTATCGGAGCTCTGGGCAGCAAGTCAGAGCACCCAGGAGCTGGGTCTGGTTCTGCCAAATGTGCCGTTTCATTTGACAAATGGTTTTTGGGTGTCTCAGACACGAGGCTGTGTTTGCCAATGGCTTTGCCACTGGGCCTACCTTCCCCTTGCCATCTGGATGAGGGTGGCTATCGTTTCCTTCTCCAGGGTTTGAAGGGTTCACTGAAACAAAATAGGCCTGGGTCTGCTCACCACTTAAGCCGGGGTGATTAGGGATTTCATTGTATGTGGTCTAGGAGGCCTTTTGACATTAAACAAATTACTCGGCTGGCGGCAAAATGGACCCCTGCTCTCCTCATAAATCTATTAATATGCACATTTAGAGTTTATGGGCATTGAGGCTGCTGTCCAAAGAGCCCCATGTCACTTCCAATAAAAGCCCACTCTTCCCATAGAAATTTTACTTCCATCAAGTGACTTGCATTGTTTGTCATATTAACACAAAGTTTAGGAATTTATAGACATTGTTGGAAGGTTGATATCGGTTCAAGAGGCTTTGCAGAGTATGAAGCCTGTGAAGGGTGACTGACTCTTCCCCGCCCAGCCCTGTTGCTTCCCTGTCTTTCTCCGCAGTCCATTCCCACTCCCGCCTCCATGCCACCTGGAGCATTTTGGAAGAAGTGCCTAGTGCTTCCAGTAATGAAAAAAAATCACTTTTAGTTTGGAATCTGAGAACACAAAGGATGCATTTATAATTGAACAGTAATGCTCCCAAATTTAGCATGCAAGTGTGCATGCATAGATGTACACACCTGCAAGAAGTTAATGTCAAATGCACTTACTTACTCTCATAATTGTCCTTTGCAATTCGGAAATTTACAAAATACTTCTTCCCTTTCTATATGCCTATATTCTATTTCAGTTAGTCGACCACAGCCTTTTTAATATTTTACCCAAACCTTCCCAAGTGGCACATGCTGTTTGAAATCATAATGACAGACATCACTTTGATCTTACTTTTTATTCTTAACTTAGCCATCATTCACAGCTGCTTCTGCTTCAATTGAACGAGGCACTTAAAAAAGAGAAGATATTATATAAATTAAATTTTCATTGCTCTGTAACATATCAAAAGATTGCACCATTTCTGATTTACAGTTAGGATTGGAAATTAACTTCAAAAGGCAAGAAATGGAAAAGTGGAGGCATATTCTTTCATGGCTTATTACTGAAAAGGAAGAAGTGATGCAATGATAACAAAAAGGTTTCTCTTCTGGAACAAAAGAAGGAATATCCATTCCTCTGATACCTGGGTGTTTCTATCCATTTATAATCTCTACCTAGCTCTTAACCCTTTTGGACTCATAACTATTGTAAAAACAACTTATACCTAGCACTCAATACCATGCCAGGATAGAAGCGTGAAATGACAGTGAGTGAAGTTTGAAGATGTATCAAGGAATCAAAAATATTCAGTCAATTGCTCTCAGGCAAGCATAGTATTATAGAACATTTCTAGACACTCCAGAGAATTGACCTGTTCACGATGGGCTGGTCAGTGGTAAAGGGAATCTGGAACCCAGTCACTTTTCCTAGTTCAGCTCTCTGCCATTTCTTCCCAGGAGCCTGGTTTTGCAATAATCCTGTAGCAGAGCTCTTTGGTGGATACTTGATTTGGTGCTCCTAAATTTGAGACCCTCTGGATCCCTTGTCAATCAGATGGTTTCCTCTACACCTACAGTTTGTTTTCCTCCTCATACTGAATCACAGCTCACACCAGCATGGGCTTCGATCCATCATGTTTCTAAGATCTTGCATATCCGTTTTCCTAGCCAGACTCACCTGCTTTGGTTGTACCCTCTTCTGTTTCTCTGGACTTAACTTATTAACATATCTTTTGCTTTTACTCCACTTTGTTTCCTATCAATCCTCTTCGCCAACCTCTCATGAAATAACCTCACTAAAATGTTAGAATCCTCTACCTTCTTTTTTTTTTAAATTAATTTTTTAGTTATTATTTTTATGTGTTACCTTCTTTTTTTTTTTTTTTTTTTTTTTACACACTACTTTTATCCTAGATCACCCAGGCTGCCAGCTTTGTTTTCTGCTTCTTTGAGAGTGCACGACCTGTACTTCCTGGGGCCCCAGCACTTTTGTCTTTGGTCTTTGTGGGTCCCTTCTGGCAGAAAATAACTAAAAAGTTGCGTTTTATGACTACTTTGGTATAAAGATGAATGAGTTCAGTTCATTTTCCCCCTTTCTAGTCCTAACATAAAGTAAAACATTTTTCTGGACCCCCTCAAATTATTGTAGGCATAGGCTCTGTGCCTACTCCATCTGATGGCTAACCTGGCCCTGGGGTCAAGTCACAGAAAGGTACAGATTTCACTATTCGGAATTAACTTTAACTACTTTGAGAGCTGCTCAGTGATCATCTGTTTATCTCCTAACGCTATTGCTATCTCAAACTTCTCCATTCTCCATGTCTCAGGGTGTGTTCAAGTGTTTTCCCAGAGCATGAATCACCTAGTTTTTCTTTTCTTTTCTTTTTTTAATTTTTAAATTTGTTCTAATTTGTCATACATGACAGTAGAATGCATTTATATATTTTGATAAATCAAACATAAATGGAGTGTAATTAAATCTCCTCTCCTTTCCTTTTTTCTTCCTTCTCTCCTCCTCTCCTCCCCTCCTTCCCTTTTTCTGCAGTACTTGGGATTGAACCCAGGGCGGTGTGCACTCAGCTACACCCCAGCCCTTTTTATTTTATTTTGAGAGAGGGTCACTCTCAAAGTTGCTGAGGCTGGCCTAGAACTTGTGATCCTCTTGCCTCAGCCTGTTGAGAAGCTGGGATTACAGGCATGTGCCACCATGCCCAGCTAAATCTTACCTTTCTCACCTTTTGCCATGGAGCAGGTAGAAGTCATGTCCTTTAATTTTTTTTTTCCCAAGTCAGTCCCTACCAAGAATCCTTTTCCTTTTTATTCTCTTATCCATCAGCTCTTCCCCTTCTGTCCTCAGACCATTCTAGAGCCTTCTCTGCTGCAAGAAATTTCCTTTGAGTCTACTAGTTCCTCCCATTTCTTCTCTATCCTTTTCACGGTTAAACTTCTGGTTTAATCCATTGATTTGCAGAACCTTGTCACCACTTCTTGGAAGTAAATGTATTAATTGAAAAAGTTGTAAATGTATTAGTTGAAAAAGTTTACATGATTGTAAAACTCAGAAAGTATAATGAAAACTTGGATTCCCTGTTTTTCATAATTGCGTGCTCTTGAACCCTCAGCAACTGTTTCATCATTTATCACATGATTCATAATTATTTTCAAAGTCAGCTTAGACACTTTATTTCCTAAGAATAGAGACTGATAGACATTTTGGACTAGTGTAGCTGTGTGCATTGCTAAAACACAGACTAGAAGTAGACCAGAAAGAGTTCCTCTCTGTTTCACTGATTTGATTGACTCTCTGATTGACATGGTTACCTGCCCCTTCCTGCCCTGTTTTCCAGGCTCTCTTCCCTTAGATCTGCTGATAAGGAAAGCCCCGTTGCGATTTCTCCGTCTGGTAAGTTCTGCCTTCACCTTCCATCATCAACGGCACAGTTCTGGTTCTGGGTTCCAGTTCATACATATTCTAGAGAAAGAGGATCCGAACCACTCCGTGCACCTTCTCTTGTCTTCATCTCTTTCTGGGGCCTGTGGTGGGGAAGGCCCAAGTCACCACGGGAGCATTGGTCCTCCTGTACCCCTCTGTGGGGTTCACCCCCGGCTCAGGCTTTGGGACTCTCCCGTTTCCTCTTCACACTCCTGGACAAGAGTTCTTCTCATTGTTCAGTGACTTCTAATCCTACATTTACAGTTAGCCCAATTGTTTTCTGGATAATGGGGTGACTATCATTCTCAAGGTGCCCAGACCTGAAGCTTGAGTATCATCTTCTGTGCTCCCTTTTTACTCTCCTTTACGATGATCTTTTTCCTTATCAGTATCTCTGGCCTTTCTCTCTCTCATGTGTACAAATACATTTTCAGAGTTCGCTGAATGATAGAGCTAGCAGAAGAAACCAGCAGTGAGTGCATTCATTTCCAGTACTTAGCAAGTGAGTGTGTCAGATTCTTCATGGCTTGGTAGCAGGTTTTTGATTTCAGTTTTGATTTGGGTTTTGATTTTAGTCCTGAGTTTCTTATTAACTAATTGCATAACTGTGGGGAGGTCACATTCTCTCTCTGGATCTCACTTTTATTATCTGCAAAATAAGCCCAACGAGACCTGCTTTGCCTAGAAGATAAAGGTTAAGAAACACAGTATTTTTGAGAGTTCATCAAATGCCAACACCATCTGATAACAATTAGTGAGTAGGTGAATATCTTTAATTGATTCATACTATTAATTTCAAGATTATCACTTGATAATATATCATTTCCACATAATGTCACTTATAGAGCTAATTATAGTTCTAATATGGGACTATATATATTATATTTTATAAAGACACTTTTTGGGTGTGTGTCTCATGATAACTGTTGGGTCACACTATATTTTTAAGTTGTTTATTAAAAATAACAAATATTGAGGAGAGTGTGACTAATGCTGAGTTTACAGCTATTTAAAAAATGTGATCTTTTTCAAAATCTTGGGTCAATTATAATGGGCTTTGGTCAAATCAGATTATTATTTAATGGGTTATTAAATGTAATTTGGAGCTCACTTACAAAAACAATAAGTATCTGCTATGTGTAAAGCACTTTGTGGGTGCTGACCATAAAATGTCGAGTAAAAAAAATTCTAGAAGAAAAACAAGATGCAAATGACCATAAAGCAAGACTAAATTAAGTAACTACAGAAAGGAAAAGAATACAGAGGGCTCAAGGTTTGGAGAAAGCCCATTCTTTTGAAAGTATCAGTAAAGATAGGCAAATAAGTACTGATTTCTGGTGAAAATTTTCATTCCCATTTCTTGTAAAGAATATATACTTGAAACATATTGTCAAAAGTGCTTCTTAACAGGGTTATATTCCTTGGCGTCCCAGTGGCTTATCCTGGAACTGTCAATTTCTACATGCATCAATTTACTGTCACTATGACAAAATACCTGAGATAATCAGCTTGTAAGGGGGAAGGGTTTATTTTGGCTCACAGCTTCAGAGACTTCAGGCCTTGATGGTTTGGCTCTGATGTTTTGGAAATGCGGTGGTGCAGAACATCCTGGGATGGAATGCCAGGTGGAACAGAGCTGCTCACCTGTGGCAGCTGGGAGCAAAGAGCAAGAGGGAAGAAGAGGCCAGGAGACCCACGTCCCCTTCAAGGGCACCCCCCAGCCAGTGATGTAAATTCAAGTGGGTCCCATCTCCTAAATGTTGGTGACCAAGCCTTCAGCAACTGGCCTTTGGGGGCTGCTTGCTATCTAAACCATAGAATTCATGCTCTTTCAAAATTGGCAACTACCAAATTAAAAAAAAAAAAAAAATTCAGGTGATACCATAATTGGACAGAAGAAAAATAGCATCTTGGTTTCGTCTTTAAATACATTTATTAGTGTTCTCAATTTTACGTGTGTTAGGTATTTGTTTCTTCTTTTACGAATTGCCTGCTCATGTTTTTTGGTCCATTTTATTATTGGAATACTGGTCTTTTATTTATTGATTTGTGAGTATTATACTGAAATTTCTCCTCTGAACGAAAATACTGTCTCTGATATTTTGAATTGGTATCTGTGGCCTATAAGACAGCTATAATGCCTTTTTAAAGAAAAACCACACTAAGGTTTTTTATTTTATCTAAAAGATTTTTGAGTTGATTCTAGGTAGAAAGGCTTACCTCTCTATATAGTAATTTGATCTTTTCCTCCACATATATTATATATTCATTTATTTTTAACCCAATTTACTTATCACAAACTTTAAGAAAAATATTAATAGTCAATAAGAATTTTTCCAATATTACAAAGTATGAAGTATGTTAAAGAAATTTTTCTTTTATTCATATATAACATCATAAGTGGATACTAATGTTAACCAAATATCTTTCCAGCATTTATTCACAGTAGAACATTATGTGAAAGAAGACAGGGATACAAAATACTGTGTAAAATGATTATCTGTGTATTATCATTATTGATTTTTATCTTCATTTTCATTTAATTAGTAAGTATGGTGTTAGTTAAACTATATTGCAAGCATTTTTTAGGTTTTAAAATATTCTTTAAATGACATTTTTCTGAACTATGTGATGCTATCACATGCATTGCAATTGATCTAAGAAATTGCTTACTAATAAATATTTCACCTTTTTTCTTTTATTTTCAGTGTAAATAAACCTGCAGTGAACATCCTTATACATAAAGATTTATGCACAGTACTGATTCTTTCCTTAGGACAAGTTCTCAGAAAGATTTTATAGGGAAAGAAGTATAAATCTTTCAAGATTGACCAGACACATTCACCAAATTCCCTTCCAGAGTGCTATAAATTTACATTCCTACTAGCAGTATATGATGATACCTGCTTCATTTCACCTTTACTCACATAGAATTTTTTAAAAAAAATTATTCCTTGAACTTTTGGGGAACTAATGAGTGAAAATAATTTCTTACAATTGTTTTATTTGGCTCCTGTTTCATTTTTAGTGGTATTAGTCATTCTTTCATGTTTACTGTCCCTAATTCCCTGTTTCTTTCCTGAATCCCTCAATCATGTTCTTAGCTCTTTTCTTTGCTTTTATTGTTGGTAAATTACTTTCTCTCCCTCCCCCCACAAAAAACAAATAAATAAACACCCCCAACCAACCCTCCACAGCCATCTTCTTTGCACTGTATTATGTTTTGGTTTCTTAAGTTTTTGTCTTATGAGTGGTTGGAATTTTTATAGGTAGATAGAGCCCTGTACAGAAAGGACAACCCTGCAAGAAAGCAACATGTGGGTGTGGAGAAGATACTTGGGGACAAAACATGTAGGCTGAATTGTATGTGGAGGTAACAACTGATCCTGAGAAAGGAGATGTACGTGAGAAAGGAAATTCACTGGAATTTCACATAAAGGAAGATGGTTCTAGATATTTCTATTGAGTTTCTGATTTGTACACTCCACTAGGTACCTGTTACTTTCCCGTGGCTGTGTCACATGAGACTTGTATTAACCCACTCTTATTCACATTGACACATTCAACATGATCCAAACTGACAGTGTGCCATCTTCTTTACCGAGTGCCCTCCTCCCCAAAGCCTACATTTCCTGTATCACTGTGGCCTAAGCCCAAACCACATTGCTCTCCCAGAGTCATCCCCGCATGGCCCACGTTAGCCACTGGTCACAGCGGGATCCCATTAACTGCACCTCCCTGGTAGCTCTTGTCTGTTCTCCTCATGGCACTTTCCTTTCTCATTAAATTAAGGTGACCCACTCCAACTCCATCTCTCTGTCTTATTCTTTTCTGAGTCAGTATTCCCAGAGCATCTGTGGGGAATTTCAACTTTGGGAATCTGACCACTTTTTACATTCTCTAGTTGTTTCCAAATTTCTTTAGGATAAAAAACAAAAAACAAAAAATCTCTTGGGTGCTTTCTCATCATCCATTCTAAGATAGTCTTCGTGTCCTTATTTTTCTCTGTAGTACTTATCCCATTTTACATGGTTTTGTTGTCTATACAAGTTCAGGACCTCTTCACTAAAATGTAAAGTTAGTGAAGGCAGATTTCTTGACCATAAGAACACTCTGGCTTGGAGAAAGGTGTCTGGCACATAGAGGATGATCATGAATATTTGTTGACTGCTTTGAATACACTGAGCTATCCCAGCTATTAGGATTTGGTTTTGTTCCTGCTTTCTCTAACCCCAGCATCTCTACTCTCTTTAGTTTAGCTGTGGATTTCTTAGGAGTCAGCTTTGAGGTTACATCACTAGGAATCCTGACTTGATCATCTTCTCATTAGTCAGCATGTTCCTGGTGTTCGTTTTTGGTAAAGCATTGGTTATCCTATGTCTTAAGTGTCTGTCTCTTGGTAAGTTACCCGAGGACAGAATCTATGTCTTACCTATCACTGTATTCCCTGGGACTTTGCAATGTGTTGGGAACATCAGAGATGTTCAGTACATATTTATTTTGTAATATACAATATTTATTTTATCATTATTTAATATTTGCAACAGTATTTGTAATATTTAGAACATCTCATATACGTCCATTACAAGCAACTAAAACAAAAATGACTAAGTAATGCAGATTGTTAAAAAGAAAGTAAAAGATAAAATGCAAATCATCCTAACTCTAATGTGAAATGGTGAAAATAACAAAGAACTCTAAGGGGATATTCTTCAACTTTTGGAAATTTCCTTGACACAAGAATTTTTTTTTTTTTTTTTTTTTTTTTTTTGTGGGAGAAAGGGCAATATCCAAGAAGTGCTTCAATATTGGAAAGATATCTTTTTACTGCTAATATTGAAAATGATCTTATGCATTTTGAGATTTAGTTGTTTCTGCAATTTAGCTGCAGACTTGTTCTAGCTCTAGATCTGTTTTGGAAACTGAAGGCCTTTCTGGTTGGTGATATTTGGTGATCTTTCTCCAGTGAACTGAGTCACATTGGTATCATTTAGCTTCATTTGATTTCTGCTTTATGTTGGTCAAGGAAACCTTTCCTTGTGGGGCAGGCAGACTGTGTGGGATGTTCACTTAGATCTTGGGTGACCTTCATGGTAGCATGGAATTGTCCACAGCTCCAGGTCACAATGTAATGACAACAAAGATGAGTCTCACAATAGTCATTAACACAACTAATAAAGCTATAACCACCAACATGTTAGTTTTTAAAGATACATACAAATCCCCAAACAACTATATGGGCTACATTCACAAAGTACTTCCATTCTTGGAGAGCTCTTTCCTCCACATTTGGCATAGGCTAAAAATCTTGGCTTACTTCAAGCTTTATGGTTCAGAATAATTAATTTGCCTTCTCACTCAACAAAGGAGAATGCTCCACCCCAAGAGATACTTATTTATTGACAAATTTACTTATTGGAAAACCTAAATGCTTCTTGTGTGTGACTCTGCATTTGACTTAAGAAGCAGTATTGGGGCAGAAGATAGATAAATAGATTGATACCATCTTTTTAAAATAATAATTGCAGTCATCAAAGTTAATATATTTTGACAGGTTGGTATATTAAAAACCATTTAAAAAAATAACATCTGTTTGGCTGTAGGGAATTTCACTCTTAGGCCAAATCCAAAGATACGTGTTGGTATTTATTCAGTAATCAATCATAGAAAGAAAAGACCTCGAATTTTAGTTGGAAGTTTTTATTTTTATCCTTTTCCTTCCTCCTGGTCTTTAAACCTGCTCTGAGGAGAGCTCTACATGCCAGGCTAGTGCTCATCAAAAGGGAGCAATCACAGCTAAATCAGCATGCAAAATGCCACTCAACCTTGGGCCTTTATTAAAATTTGCTGGGACTCAATTTGAGATAGCGATCATTCTTATTAAAAAGCAAAATGTAAGATAGTTTTTTTATATAAATCTCTGGATGGAATGGAATTGTTAATCAGCATAGGCTGATGTGATTTCTCTGTTGCAAATCCTGCCGAGGGCTCAGAAGTGGCACATTACCATAATTCGTAGGCTAGAGCTGGCAGCTTGAAAAAGACCTGCAAGAATCTTTAAAATGCTTAAGCAAAGCTGCAAGTCACAGCAAAACAACACAGTGAGAGCTGCTACCCGATGTTTCTCCTGTTATATAAGGAAGTTTTAGCCTCTTCCTCCTCACTTGCTTTTCTGGATGCTCCCCTTGTTTATGTTACTGGGTGTTGTTTATAAACAACCTCTCAACATAGCATTGCTACACGGTAAAATCCGTCCATTTACCATGTTCTCGGTTCAGCATGGAGGGTGAAAGAAAGGGCTTGCCTTTTTCTTTTAGTACAGAAAGTGGAGCCAATCAATTAACCACAAGCTCTTAATGCATCGTTTGTCTCCCCTACCATATCCTCTCTCTCTCTCGGCTTGACATCGCCCTCTATAATTTCTGCACTTAAAAAAAATTGAGCAGCTTCCAAAAGATATAGGACTCTTGTTGGATGCACAATGGCCTGTTTATGTAATGCCTATTTTTCACCTCAAGAAAATATTGTTAGATTTGGGGGCCAACCCTTAAATTGAGTAAAGTCAGAAACTTACATCATTTTTCCCCACCGAGAGAGGATTACATTTGCTCCTTCACTGGAGAATTCATGGCACATCCACTAGGAGATGTCAACAGAAACCAGAATGAGGTGGCCGAGGAGCGGGTAAGAGGGATCACCAACAGAGGCACTCAGCTTCGTGGGTACTAATGGTGATCTGACCTAATTGGAAGAACTTACAAGAAATGTATGTGTTCGGGTACATAACAAGACAGGGCACACATCTTTCTTAGGAAGAGCCCAAATAGTGTGGTCATTTGGAAGCTAAATAGTGATGAGGTATTCAGTCTGCCTGGGAGACTGGATGAGGAAGAAACCCAGCTGCTCCAGGTTCTGAGACATGGGGTGGGATGGAGGAATCTTTCCATCTTTTGGATTGTAGCTTTGAGACTCAGTGGTTTCTCATTTTAATCCTAAACTATCAAAAAATGATAAGCTCAAACATTTAACCAGGAATCCATGATAGAGGTTAATGATAGGTGTCAAGCTGGATCACACTCAATAAGAGGTCAGAGGACAACCCATCTGTACATATGGCGGCTCCTCCAAGGGCACTGGGTGGGTCTAATCGGGAGTGTATATTTAGAACACATGTCTGTGAACAATCACGTGCATCTTAATGAGTCACATTCTTTGTTTCTTTCCTGGGGGACCAAGTTGTGTTGCCTTGACTAGAGACCTCAGTTATACTCAGAACTTATTAGCTTTGGATGTAGCAGATGATTTTATAAAGTTCTCTTAGAAAATCTGAATTCTGTCAAGTTGGAACAGACATCAGTTAAATGTGTTGGAAATTCATCCACTAGTGGTCAGGGAATCCAGTGGGCAGATTTGAACCTGAACACATTTAAAATGGATACCACAGGACCCAGAAAGGAGAAGGGAACCAGAGTCAAATAGCTGATTCTACCTGATGTTTCCTTTAGACATCCTTCTGCACCCCTTATTAAAGCTGGAGAGCTGGAAATAGTTTTCTAGTTAAAATCAGCAATTTGATTAAACAGATTAGATGATGCACATTTCTTAAAAATCTAAAAACACAATAGGAGGGTATTGTTTCTGAGCATGGGCACTGGGGGCCCTGGCACACCGTGAGGTCTCCCAACCTCCTCTTCCCTGTTTCCTCCTCCAAAAAACGACTGTGATTGCTGAGTGTCAGCGTGCACAGCTGGACCTCACATTCCCATTTGCAGCGGATGCTTCATCTGAAATGCTGGTAGTATTTGTCAGCCTGGAAGTGTCTTGAGGCTGCTTCTGAGAGATACAAGGAGGCAACTGATAAGGAGCGCATCAGAAGGGCAGTTAATTGCCTCCAGTCTCTCGGTGCCGGGAATATTTAAAATCTATGGGATTAAAGGCAGATTAAAAACTGTGGAAGCAGGGGCCCAATAGCGCTGAAAGATCACAATCAGCAAGGGTAATGGCAGAGAAAAAATGAATGTGGCAAATAAAATGACAGATAGGAAATTCAGATCCGCTTCTAATGCTCCAAGTTCCATCTTGTAAGCACAATTCATCTACGTGTAAATCATTTTTTGGCTTCAAGCTTATCAGCCAATCGGTGAATTAAAAATGCTCTTTCCTTGGAGGATTAAAGAGGTTGATTGAAGTCAGTGTGAAAACTGGCTAATAAGTCTGGAAATGTCAGGAGGGGGCTTCGGAGGAACTCGGCGTACTTTTTCCCCTTCTCTCCCTCTTTCTCCCTCAGAGCTATGAAGTAGGAACTTTGCAACCCGGTAGAGTTCTATTACTGTGAGAAGTGATTTTGTTTACTCCATGGGTGACAAAGTGTCAGGATGGAGTGTTTGGATTTGCAAGGTGAACAGGGGTATTTACAATTAGGGCACACACACAGGGAAATGCAGATGGAAACAATTGTTACTTGCAGAAATTAATTCTTGAACCCTGTTAGAGAAAGTGCTAGAAACCTGGGGTCTGTAAATGGGTATTAAGTATCTATTTTAAGCTGCAATACTGTGACAGGAAGTATTTAGATCTTGAGCCCATCAATTTAATTGGACAATTGGTGTTTATTTACGTTCTTGGACTAAATACATTGGTAAACTCTTTGGGAATAATACTTGTAGTGCCTTATTTCTTAAAGCAATGAAATACTAGAGATGCAATAAATGTTTCCTATCTGAGAGACTTTTGTTTTCTAGGGCAACTGTCATTTTCAAATATCAGGGCATCTGCTACTTGATTTGCCCTTTTCTAGAAGGTGGTTTTGGTAAGAGACTCCATACCAGTTTTGAATCAGCACTATCTTGGCAGACGTGACTTTGGTAATCAGAAGGGGAGAAATGCTCAGGCAGGTAGAGGGATCCCTAAATTTAGATTATTCCCTTTTTGTTGTAAAGTCCTACTTGAACAAGGAAGTTCTCAGCATAGGATGGTTTGCAGGACTCTGATAAAAAAAATGTTCTCCCTTTTCTATAGTTTTAAAATTTGAACTTGCACCAAGAATCGGGCACTTACTCTGTGCTAACTCTTGTATCAGGTGCTTTGCTTCCCATGTCTAGAATCTTCTAAGAGCATTGGTAGGTAGGTTTTAGGCCTCATATTTTATAGACAAGGTAGTAGAGATGCTGGGAAATTAAGAGACTTATTCAAAGTGATCCAGGAAGAAAAAGGATTCCAACCCAGTTCTGTCTATGGTGCCTGCAATCTTTCCTCTCACTATGACACAATCTCTTCTTCCTTTCACATATTGAAGAAAAGGTCTCACACACACACACACACACACAAATGCCTGTATAACCTACTAACATGGTTTCAAGATGCCGAGTGACTGATATGGGGAACCCAGGTGTATCTGAAGTGAGAAATTCATTGCTCCACTTAAAGAGTACCTGCAAAGTTAATAGGTGTCCCTGTGTTAGCTTTATGTTACTATATAACAAATACCAGAGATGATCAACTTATAAAGAGAAAAGGTTTGTTTGGGTTCACAGTTTTAAAGGTTTCAATCCATGGTTGGTTGACCTCGTTGCATTTGGGTCTGTAGTGGCACAGCGTGGCAGGAGTATACAGCAGAGCAAAACCACTGCATTCATGGTTGGGGAGGCAAAAGAGAGGGGAAGAGGCCAGGGTGCCACTATCCCTTTCCAGGACATTCCCTCAATGACTTAGACCTCCCACGGGATGGTCTTAAAGATTCCACCAGCACCCAAAAGCAGGACTCTGGGGACCAGGCCTTCCACACATGGGCCTTCGGGAGACTTAAGATCTAGAGGACAGCAGGATCTTGCACCTTTGGCTTTTCTTTAGAAAGCTCTCATTAGCAGCTGTTGCGTGGTGCTGAGAGTTTCCTGCAAACAGCGCTACTTAAAAAATGCTTCTTTCTCCCAGGAAGTCAACCTCTTGTGATCCTGGTACCTTAATGTGACCATATTTGTTAGGTGGAGTCAGAGGTAGAAAGGAGTGTTGAAGAGGCAATAGGTCGATCTTGTCCCCACTTTTCCTCTGCCATCGAAGTAGTCACCTGAGATGGGCTTGCTGGGTGTTATGCATGGGTCTGGAGCCCCTTGCTGGGTTTATCATTACCAGTCTTTGCTTCCTTGCAGTTGAGTGAGTTATGCGTACTTCCTTTTCTTTCCTTGCTGGTCCTTCAGTTTTGAATGTGCACGTTGGGTTGACTGCAGGTAGACTGGTGTACTAGATGCACCTGCATCTGCAATCCCACTTCAGCCCTGGAAGTTCATGTATGGCATTCATCTCTTAGCCAGAATCTGGATAGATTGCTTCTAGAAGTTTCCTTTCTTCAAAACAAAACAAAACAAAACAAAACAAAACAAAACCTTTTTAGTCCTATACATCTGATTTGGGAATTGATTGGTCCTAGCTCTGGGCAGAGAAAGAGAATTGAAATCAACACTTTTTTTTTTTTTTTTTTCCTGTTTACTTAATTCCTTGCCAAATCTTGACTTCTTTGTTTTTTGACTAAAATTCTATAATATGTCTTCATTTATTTGTATAATAGTTAATATTTTCTTCCATTTTAAAAGCTACAGATGTTTGTTCTTGGAGAATTTTGAAATTTGTAAAGATAGACAAAATGTTAAGAGTACCCACAATCCATCAGTAGGAATGATCATGGTTAGCATTCTTAGAATATGCACACTGTGCTGTTTATAGTCAGAAAAATATATTTATTTTTAGTAAGCCAGGAATTAAATTTTATTCAACATTTTACTTAATTTTTATAGCCATATAGTGAATATTTTATGCCAATAAACATTTTTTAACAATGTATTTCTTAATTGTAGATGCATAATTCTACTATATGGTTGAAACATACTTTATTGAACTAATCCCTATTAATGAATGCTATTTTCTACTTCCATGCTTTTGTTATTATAAATAAAACACAAATAATCATCCTTTTACATAAAGCCTTAATTAGTCTTTTGTAAATTGTTTTGGTCAAACTAATCATATTCATTGTAGGTAATTTAGAAAACATATAAGGGAAAAGCATTTTTTAAAAAAATCAGCCATAATTTCTATCCCTGAGAAGCATTAATATTCATCATAGAGTCTTTCAACCTTTTTCTACAGGTGTGTGTGTGCATTTTAAAACTGGGACCAGGTGGCTGATTATCGTTTCTTTTTCTGTGGTGCTGGGGATTGAACCCAGGGCCTTGTGCATGCAAGGCAAGCACTCTACGGACAACTATCTTCCCAGCCCTGATTATTGATTCTTGATGCAGATAACAGCTGACAATTAGTCTCTATTCTTAGTGCTGCACCTAGGTCGAAGTATTAAATTCTTTCAATATTCCTCTGAAATAATACTTTGATAGTTCCCATTTTAGAGATGAGGACACTGAGTCACAGAAAGTTTATTAGCCTAAGTGGCAGAGCCCAGACTCAACTATGAAGCCCTACTCTCCTCTGCCACACATGGGGGCTTTGGACAGCAGGTGGGGCTTCTGGAGTTCACACCATACTCAGGGTGTCCTGCTGGAAGAACTCCTTGGTCCTCTCTCCCTATTTTCTGAGGAGAGAGTGTTTAGTCCCCCGCCCCATTACATTTACCTGTTCTGTGTCTTTCCCTAGGGCTAAGCGCAGCTAATCTGAGGAACTAATCTGAGTTAAAGCTCAGTAATGGGCTAGTGTGCAGACCCTCTAGGGCAAAAACATAAATTTGCATGTTAAAAGGGGCTTTCTGGAGGCTTTTCTATTACTTAAATACTTGAGAAAAAGGGGAGGGAGATTTTGAGGCTGGGTGTGTATGTGTGTGTTAAATAGTGAAAATAGCACCATTTAACTGACAAATCTCGCAAAACCTGGCCCTTGTATACACAAATAGAAGGTTATATTAACACATACCCTGTCTTTTATGATAGGCAGTCCTTGAATGGCTCACCTTGGTGAGGGCTTTTATTTATTTATTTATTTTTGGATGAAAGGAGTTAGAAAGCGTTCCCTGGAAGTGGTAACTTCACAGCAGAAGAGTTTAGGCTTCAGAATCTTGACAATGGGTTCAAAGTTGAAAAGGATGAGTGGACAATCTGAGGGGTGCAAAGAATCTGCTGGAACCCGAGAACGTGAAAACAAGCAAAGCACATATTAGATTTTCTTTAAAAAAAAAAAAAATACAGCCTAGGAAATAAGTACTTCTTGCTCATCTTCTTCTTCAATGCTTATAAGAGATTCATAATGGTTATTTCTATTTGACAATTTATAAATATAAGCTACTCTTTTTTGGGGGGAGGTACCAGAGATTGAACTCAGAGGCACTTGACCACTGAGCCACATCCCCAGCCCTATTTTCTATTTTATTTAGAGACAGGGCCTCACTGAGTTGCTTAGAACCTCACTTTTGCTGAGGCTGGCTTTGAACCTGAGTTCCTCCTGCCTCAGCCTCCGGAGCTGCTGGGGTTACAGGAATGCACATAAATATGAGCTGCCCTTTACATGGGTAAATAGGGACTATTTTTCCCTAGTGATGGATGTGGGCATTTTATATAGGTAGGATTGATAAGAAAGAAGCCCTAGGAAACATTCAAACAGGTCTCCAGTTCTCTCCAGTCTCATGTGTCCATTTGAAGATGCATTTTTGGAAAGACCCTGGAATGGACAGCACATAAAGTAAATGAGGTCGCAGAATGTCCCTCTAGTCAATCGTCCTCCCAGCTAACACCACCTTGCTTTATGCTGTCTTTACAACCTGAGATGAAAGGGCAGGAATTGCCAAGGCCAAAAATTCTTCCACTTTTGCACTAACAAAATCTCAGCATCTTAGGAAATTCTTCTTTTTTTATATTCTGGTTAGCTAGCTTCTCATATATTTCTTTTAGTCCCAAAGTGGTGACTGGGGGACCCTCAACATGTATTGGTTCTCTGAGGATGGAGAAAGAGCATTTAAAGCACAAAATTTAAAGCACATACTCATTTTGAGGTAAGCAACCTCAAATTCTGTGATTCCAAGGGGACAGCCCACTCATCCCAATGAATGTGTATCTTGAAGTGAAGAAAGGGATGGAGTAGGACTTCCAAAGAGCGCCCTGTGGTTCAGCATGACTCCTCCCAATCCAAACTGTTGGATGGATGGCCATGTTGCTCAGACAGACCACAGGTGTATGTGCTGTGGAGGTTAAAATGAGTCCTCTGTGGAGGTTAAAATGAATATTTGTGCGGATTTCTCAGCCCTGTAAACTCCCAAGGAAGCAGATTGTTCTCTCTCAGCTGAATCGGAGTGCTTTTCCTCATCCCTTCTCTCACCCCCGCAGCCCAATGGAGAATTTCAGGTGCTGAGAAATCTCCCATGCGTTTCTCCATTTCCTTGCAAGTTGCCCGCTCAATCAGATGCCCTGTGATCCCAGGATTGGCTCCGATGATGGGAACGAGGCATCTGGCTGCTCCATCTGAGTACACTGCAGGCTGTGCACCACCTGTCTGCCCTTTTTTACTTGCAAAATGGAAATCTCTCTAAGCTCTATCATCTTTGACATTGCTGTAAAAAAACAGTTTTAGTGATAAGATGAACCAAGCAGAATGGCAGTATGGGATGTGTGGCAGGGATCTATTTTTGACCCCATATTTTAAGACTTTGGATGCAGCAGACATATCTAGGTAAAGTTGTGGCTTGCCTGCTAAAGGGAAGATTAATATCCAATAAATTACTTCCCCAAGTCCTTAGTCCTGAATTTCGGTTCTTAATACACAAAACTATACTCCAACATGGAAAATCAATCCATCTTCTGATTCCATTTCTTCCTCATTTTGTCTTTTTGATTAATGTGTTTGTATTTTCATGAGTCTCAAAGGTCCTTGCATACTATAACATTTTAAATATATCACTAATATTTGAATCTTATTATTATTTTTTTTAACCAAAAATCCCAGAATTTTCCTCTCTGAATATTTAAAAGTAGATCAGGGTAGGGATTATGGTTTGAGAATTATTTTGATCCAATCCTTTCTGGAGGCAATAGAATTAATTTGACCTTTAAATGTCTACTTTGGACCTGTGCTTCTTGAAAAACATAATCTGAATCAGGTAAGTGAGAACAAAATCTTCACTAAAATCTGACTAAATGCATAGAGTAGTTACTTACTTGAAAGACAAAATAATCTAAGTTTAAAAATTTATCATCAGATAAAAATGAAGAGGTATTTGCTCTTCCTATTTTCATGTTCCTGCATTTAGAGTCTAGGAATGAATACATTCTAGAATTGACTGACAGAATGTGAATTATTTTCTAATTTGGGTCTTATTGTGAAATCCTAAGAAATCTGTTGGTTTGTGTGCCTCATTTCTTTATCTCTAAATGGTAAGGTGCTCATTTTTTTTTTTTTCACCCTGAAGGTGATATAACACAGAGAAAATAACTTGAATTTTGAAGTCAGGACTATCTGAGTTCAAGATTCCATTTTTTTCATGTCAATATCTGGATAATCAGGCAAACTCTTTAATACTTGGAATTTTGTTTTACTCACCCATAAAGTGAAAGAATCATATTATGATCTTAGTTTTTTTTGTGTGTGTATGGGGGAGGATTTAATGGGATCTTGTAGGGAAGCAACTGACTGGAATGGAGTAGATACTCAACAAGTGTCAATTTCCTTTATCTTCCCTTTCTTCTCTGAGACTGCAGGCTCTGATGAGAGTTTTGGATATTGCAAACACAGAGCACTTAGAAGATGTTGGGGAATCTGCCAAGCATTTGATATATTTTATCAACTCATTCAATCCTCATAAGGACCCTATGAAACAGATATTATTAGTTTTATAGATAAAGGGACTGAAGTAAAGGGAAGTTAAACTACGTGACTAAAATCACAAAGCCAGGAAGTGGAGACACTACCCATCTGAGTTCACATTGTCTATTTCTGAGGTTCCATTTCCAATGCTACACTCTAGGACCCATAAACAATCCAGGCTTGCCTTGATGGGCAGGGCTCATTATAGGTCATAAGGCTCTTGGAAAAATTTTGGGGAGGGTTTTGAACACACGTAGGATTCTTGGTAAAATATGTTTGGTTGACACTAAACAATTGGAATTTGTTGTAAGATTTTATTAGAAGGTCTCAAGAAAACACTAAATATGCTAATGTTTTGCTAATTTCCAAGTGTGTGTGTGTGTGTGTGTGTGTGTGTGCATGTTTGTGTTGTGTAATGAATCTTCTAATAAGTCATAAATCTTTCTTAAGGAACACTTGGTAACATGTCTCAGAAGCACATTTTAATTCACATGCATGTAATGCAAATGTCTCATGTTACAGATGGAGAAATGAATGTCCACGCATAGAATGGAACTTGCTCAAATGGCAGCCAGTTAATTGGTGGTAAAGTTGAGATAAGGCTCAGACCTGCAGCCTCCAAATGGAGTGCGCTCACTACTCCATCATGTTATAATTCTCTGGATAATAGCACCCGAGATAAAGAATCATAGCATTATTTTTCCAGAGCTCCTGCCTAATTCATTTAATACACTGAATGGAACTGACATGTGCCCCTACATTTTAATATCTTAGTTTATAAAAAAGAGACTATGCTACTTCTAAGTGCATAAGGCATAAAGCCCGTGATGGACTTATTTCCATCTTACCCTTGCATCTGGGGCTGTGTGGGTAGTTCTTCAAAGCCAGACTTCAGCCTTAGGGGTGGCTCTTGGTTGGTTATTGTGTTTTCAAATGCCCGAGATCACATCTCTAAAGTGCTCTTCAGATGAGTGAGTCTAATGGGTAACACAGCTTTGGGACACAATTCTACAACCTTGGAGATATTTTTCTCTCTATCAGCGCTTTGAGTATTATATCAAATGATCCAACAAACACAAGATACCAAGTTAAAAATAACAAATGAATTCTGGGAAGGGAGTGGAGTGGAAAATACGGTCAAATACAAAGGATGTGAACAGAGTGACAGTTATGTTCATAATTTTGTAAATCCAACTTCTTAGTACTAAAAAATAATAAAGGGATGTGATTTGAATTGGAAGCCCCCATCAGCCTGTTCCTGATTTAGGGAAAAATTGTTTCAAGGAAAGATAAATTGAATTAATACATTGAAGTCAGGTGCTGTGTTGCAATGCACCTAATTCTCTGGAATGACAGCTTATTCAAAGTTGTGTTACCATTAGGTTTGGCTGAAGTGTCCTTAGTGGCTAGGTCAGGTGTGGATGACAAGAAACGCAAAGTTCAGGAGTTGCCATTTTAATTTTAGAAGAAAAGTAAATAGGTAAAAAAAAAAAAAAAAGTAGTGTCAAAATGCATTCTACTGTCATGTATAATTAATTAGAACAAATGAAAAAAATAAGTGAAAATAAACAAGTCGGTAGGTAAATAATGAATCAAATGTAGGGAAACGGGATACCTCAAAGATCTTGATTTCTGGAGGAGAGACTGAATAGCAGAGTAGGGTAATTCCCTGGCCCCCATTCTTCTCCTGTAATTACCCTGGGTTTACAGATGTTTCTCTGCAGCTCGGGTGGGCGACTGGTTCTGCTACAGTCTGCAGGCCATGCCTGGGAGCAGCCTGCTTACAATGATATATTTGATATGCAAATGACAAGGCATAAAACGGAACTGGCTGATAAGACTCAAGACAAATTTCAAGTGAGGGGCACAGTGGGGGGAAACCCAACGATCAAATTCATGAATTAGACTTCTGTATCCCCTTCCTTTGTCAAAACGAAATATTTATTAATTAAACCAAAGAAGGCTAGTGTGTGTTGATGAGCAAATTAGCACATCAAAACCTTGGCTAAGAGTTGGTGAGAATAGGGTAGTGGGCCAGGGGAGAAATCTGGGGGAAGCCAAAGAAACCAGAATTCACCACTTCTTCTGCTGTGAGTCAAATCACAGTCAGGTGATTCGTTAAATCAAAGCAAGAAACTCGTAAAAATTGCTGTCCATCAGTCAGATAATAATTTTGGTTTTATTTTCTTTTATTTGCAGGCAGGATGACAGTAAAATAATGGAAAAGGACGACAAGGAGTTTGTAGCCACCAGACTGTGGCTATTTCTAACTCACCAAACTCTTGGAAGATTATGAGCAAATTACAATACCATTTTAAACAGGAACAATCAAAATAATCGCGGAAATGGTTGAGATGGGGAAGCTACTTTCTGTGGGCATTCCTTATTTTTTATCTTCTTACCTATGAAGTTCTGGAATTTCAGGTTTGTTTACTTGCCCTGCTTCTCCTACCCTTCAAACTTTTACTAAGAAGTTCGCACAGAGCTCTTTTTCCAAAGCGAGCTTGCTGGTGCACACGCAGCCCAGTGAGAAGGGATTTAAGGAGGATTTACATTTCCACAATCCTCACCCTGGGCAGGCTGCAAGGCCTTTTTTCTGCTTCTGGCAGCCCCCTGGCCCCACCCCTGCTTTTCCTCTCTTGACAATAATTTTACTTTAAATTATTTACTATTTCTTGCTGCTGACTGACAGCCTTTTCCTTTTGCTTCCTGCTTGCATACACAGGCAGGAAGTAGGCAAGCGCCTTACAGTGAAGTTTTGATTTCAGTGGAAACCATAAAGTCTGTGATTCTCAATACTGGCTCCACATGCAGGGTCCTCCTGAGGATCTTGGAAGCCACAACACCACCCTTAACCCCAGAAATTCCAAACCCATTGTTTTGGGGTGAAGCCTAGGCACCAGTATTATTAAAAAAGTTTTCAGAAGATTTTAATTTATGTCTCAGGCAGACCCCACTGACTTTCTTTCTAACCCTTGCTTCTCGAATTGCAGCAGAGGATACTTGGTCTTAGACCTCGCTCCTGAATCAACTTATATATCTCTCTAGCAGTATTTAAAACATTCTCTGAGGTATCAGGAAAATTATACATATGTATTCATATCTTGGTAACAAATCCTAAATTTAAAATGTAAAGATATTTCCTTTATTTAACTACTAGATCGTAAAGCTGTCATTTTTCCCAAATAGCATCTTTCCCAAAACTGTAAATAAATTTGGTACTTGATTTTTTTTCCCCAGGATACTTCGAGAAGTTCTGATTTCCCTTCAGTTTGTTCCCCTGTGCTACATGATTCTAGAACAACAACTACAACAAAGAGGTCAACGAAGACAGTGAAAAATGTGCACGAGAAGTTCTTAGAGAACAAAGTTTTTGAACATTGAAGGTTCGCAGCATGCAGAGAATTGGCAACTGTGTACTTCATTACGATCCTGGCAACTGAGGAGAAAAAGGCAAATCTTTGAGTGAAATCTTAAGGTTAAATAATTTTATAAGTGCATGAGTGTGTGCTTTTTCATGTACCTGTTCAGAACTCTGGGAAATCTAGAAGAAAGTTCAAATGAGGAGTGAAAACTCAGTTTCTATAATTACTCTTATCAGATCTTAGGAGGATTGAGAACCAATATTTTCACTTTTTTTTTTTTTTTTAAACCAAAAAGCTGGCTAAATGTTATAAGCAGAGGGAGGGCTGTGACTCAAGTCAACATTTACTTTTTATTTATGTATTTATTTTACAGGGGATTGAACCCAGGAGCTTAACCCCTGAGCCACATCACCAGCCCTTTTTTATTTTTTATTTTAAGACAGGGCCTCGCTTAGTTGCTGACTCTGGCCTTGGACTGGGGATCCTCCTGCCTCTGCCTCCCAAGCTGCTGGGATTACGGTTGCACACCATTGTGCCCATCTTCAAGTCAACATTTACATCTTAATCTTGGTCTAAGATGTACTCAGTCTTAGATGTACTTTTACATGGGCTGTGGGGTTCACATTGAAATGAACATTAATTACACTGATTACTTTTAAAAGATATGCTTCTGAAGGTTAGCATAAGAAGCTGTGTGGTTTGGCAGAAAAAAATGACCTCCCTAAATTATACTCACTGCTCAGAACCTGGGAATATTACCTTATGTAAAAAAATAGATGTGACTAAGGATTTTGAGAAAAAGAGCCCTGGATCATCCAGGGGGACTTAGATATGTTTTTCCTTAAGAGAGAGGTAGAGGGAGATTAGATAGAGGCCCACATAGAAGAGAAGGCTGCATGAAGATGAAGGCTGGGATTGGAGTGATGTGGCCATGAACCAGGTAATGCCTGCAGCCACCAGAAGTTGCAAGAGGCAGAGAATCTGTCCCCCAGAGTCTGTGGAGCAAGTAGGTCCTGCCAACAGCTTGATGTTAGACTTCTGTTTCTGTGATCTGTGAGAGAATACATTTCTGTTTTTTAAAGTCACCAAGTTGGTGGTAATTTATTATAGCAACCACAGGAAATGAATACTGGATGTGATGTGTAAGAAGAGAGGGGAGTAAGTTAAGTTCTATTCTTTCTGTCAGAGGCACAATTGGAAGAATCAGAATTTTCTCAGTTGCTATTTGCAGCCATTACTTTCCAGTCAAGGGTCTTAACGCATAACTCAGTGTTACCCCTATGCACTTGGTGGATGGTAAGCTGAGACATGATTAGGTGAAGTCACTTTAGGTCTAGGTTATGAGAATATGAAGATTCAAACAAATGAACAAACAACAACAACCACCACCACCAAAAGCACATTGAGGATTCTAAATCCCAGTTGAAACTGTAGATCCAGGACATTCTTCCATAGAGTTGTCTGGGGGCTTCACATACATAAAGTCCATTTTACTTTTCTCTTCTGTAGGCCACAGCTCCCAAAGGAGATTCCCTAGTGAAAGACCAATTTGCTGGCAAAATCACGGTAAAACAATTCCCTAAAATGCTTGATTTCATTCCCTAGTTCTTTGTCTACGCCCAGCCCACTTCTCACACTGAAGCAGGACACAATTTAGAGGAAGAGAAAACCACTAGGTTGCCCGCGGAGGGATCCCTGAGGCCAGGACTGTTACACCCCAACCTGGCTCTGCCTTCTTGATCCCACAGGGAGTCTGGGGTATGTCCTGCCCTTTCCTGTCCTTTCCACCACTCCCTCAGGGAATCCCACTACAGCATTCGTGGGGGAATCTCTTCAGGTTTTGGCAATACCCAAGCTTCCTATAACGAATGCATAAGCTCTTCCTTTCAGTGGATTTTATTTCCAGAACTGTCTTCTGTAGTCTGATAACCCTGTTATAGGAGTGAGCATCTGGGGTCAACTTCATTCCTTCACCCCATTTTCCTAGGGTAGAAATACCACTTAACTGGGTGGAAGATAATTTCTCCCCTCATTCCTCTTCCTGCGCTGAGAAGATAATATGATTCCGAGGTTCAGGGCAATCATCAATTATCCAGTTCTGTGTACCATCCAGTTCTGTGTATTAATTCGCTACAGCTGCTCTGACAAAGTACCACGGACTGGGGGACTTAGCCAAGAGAAATTTATCATCTCTCAGTTCTAGAGGCTGGAAGTCCAAGACCAAGGTGGTTCCTTCTGCGGACCATGAGGCTAGGCTCTGCTCCAGGCATCTCTCCCTGGACTGTAACCTACCTTCCTCTCTCTATGCCACATCTGTGTTTGTGCCCAGATTTTCCTTTCTGTCAACACAAGCAGTCACATTGTATTAGAGTCTACCCTAATGGCCGTGTTGTAATACGATTGCTTCTATACACACCCTAGGTCCATTCTGAGGACTTCAAAATATCTTTTTTTCAAGGGCTGGGGGGACATAGTCCAACTGTAACACCTGATAGACTAAAGAAGACTTAGTCCTGCTTCTTTACTCCTCCCTCTGCCTTCCTCTGAGTGCACTGTGGTGCATATCATGTTTATTCTCCCTTCTTCCTTGGCCTCCAGTGGGTCCGGACTCTAGTGTGTGACCTTGTTGGCCAACTAGGTTATACTCACCATTAGACAGATGGCAGCAGAAACTTGCCCTAACTGAACATACTAATTACCCACTGGAGGATTTTATCATTTCTCATATATTTTAAGTTATCTTGGCAAAGCCGAGAAGACTGATACAAGGTGTCGGGTGATCTTATACCTATCAGGTAAAGCAATATATCTGTTTTAGGAGGAGGTGGTGGGGATCACATAAGAAAACCTGTCAAGCCAAGGCTTCATATTCAGTAAATGCAAGAGGAAGAAAGGCCAGGGTTATGGGGAAAGAGCCCATCCAACTTGATAAAACTTCTCACTTTCCCCCAAGAGAAGAAAGGAAGACTGCAGTGCCCCTATTTATATCTCCTGGTAATCCAAGTGTTTATTTCTCATCACACAATATTCTTCTAACATTGCCTTGCGGTCTTTATTTATTTTTTTTTAAATTTATTTTTATTGGAAACAAATGGGATACATCTTGTTTCTCTGGTTGTACATGAAGTAAAGGCATACCATTTGTGTAATCATACATTTACATAGGATAATGGTGTTTGATTCATTCTGTTACTTTTTCCTTCCCCCCACCCCTCCCACCCCTCTTTTCCCTCTATACAGTCCCTCCTTCCTTCATTCTTGCCTCCCTCCCATCCCCCATTATGTGTCATCATCCACTTATCAGCGAGATCATTTGTCCTTTGGTTTTTTGAGATTGGCTTTTCTCACTTAGCATGATATTCTTCAATTTCATCCATTTGCCTGCAAATGCCATAATTTTATTATTCTTTATAGCTGAGTAATATTCCATTGTATATATATACCACAGTTTCTTTATCCATTCATCAATTGAAGGACATTTAGGTTGGTTCCACAACCTGGCTATGGTGAATTGAGCAGCAATGAACATTGATGTGGTTGTATCTCTGTAGTATGCTGATTTTAAGTCCTTTGGGTATAGACCAAGGAGTGGGATAGCTGGGTCAAATGGTGGTTCCATTCCAAGTTTTCTGAGGAATCTCCACACTGCTTTCCAGAGTGGCTGCACTAATTTGCAACCCCACCAGCAATGTATGAGTGTACCTTTTTCCCCACATCCTCGCCAACACCTGTTGTTGCTTGTATTCTTGATAATCGCCATTCTAATTGGGGTGAGATAGATAGATGGATAGTGATTGATATTTACCAACGCAAGTCTAGTTGGAACAGAAAAGGCATTGAAGTTGGAAGGTGGTGGAGAAAAAGACAAGCAAGGGAAGAAAGTCTCAAGCAAAAGTTCATGTGGTTACTTCTCGAGGAGCCTCACCGATCCACAGTGCTGTTCTCCTTCATGGACCGGTGTTAAAATGCCCTCATTAGAAGTCATTTGTGTTCCATCAGGGGTAGTGACTAGAAGCAGGTGCACTTAGGTTGCAATACTGAAACTGGCATTTCTTAGCTATGTCATCTTGGGAAATATATTTAAGCTCTGAAAGGTGACGTTTAAGTTTGCCAGAAGAGGTCTTTGCCAAGGTTAGAAGAAAATATCTCTGTAAATACTTTGGCAGTGCCTGTCTCATGGTGGGACATCTGTGCATCCATCTATGCATCTGTCTTCCCAGTTTCCACCTGAAGGTGATCTCTGGGCTCCAGAATGTTCTAGATTCATAATGTTCTACAGGAAGTAACATATCATTTTAGTCAACTTTTGTGTTGTTGTGAATAAAACACTTGACCAAAACAACATAGAGGAGGGAAAGTTTCTTTGGGATTCACAGTTTCTGAGATCTCAGTTCATAGATGACCAACTCCATTGCTCTAGGTCCAAGGTGAGGCAGCATATCTTGGGCAAAGAGTCCAGCACAGGAAAGTTGCTTAACTCATTGTTGGGTCAGGAAGCAGGGAGAAGGGCAGGGCTGCAGAGAAGACATATCTTCTAGGGCATGGTCCTAGGAACCCATCTCCTGCCGCCATGTTTTCCTGTCTACAGTTACCACCCCGTCAGTCCGTTCAAACTAGCATGGGTGGATTAGGTTACAGCTCTCATAAGCCAATCATTTCACCTCTGATTTATTCCTGTATTAATAGGAGCTCTGTGGAGACCCCTCATTTCCAAACGATAGCATATATTAAGGCAATGACACCTTAGTAATGGGCTGAAATAGTCCTGGATTGTGCAAATTTTTCTTCTGATTGGAGAGGGCCAAGGTAATACAAAGGCATCAGGAGGTGGATTAAGGACAGTGACAGGAAGGTGGGAGAGGATGCCTTGGGCTTTAGGAAGGAGAGCTCATCTGAATTAAAAGGGTCTTCAAGGACCGCTACTTTTATATTTTCCTTTGGGATCAAAACAATTTTATCACCTTAAACATTCCATGATGCCATTTCTAAGTGGGTTGTTGCTTCATTTTGCTGAATGAAGTAGAGGGAAGAAAAGTGAAACTATTGATTTTATTAGACCCAATGGTTTTGTAAGTAAGAAATTAAGATCATTCCCATTCAACTATTGTTAAAGGTGATTGAAAAATTAAGGTCTAACTTGTGATTAGTTCACATAAGGATCAAAATACCTAGTGACACCAAAAGGTACAAGACATGATATTTTGGCATTGTTAGCATGTTAGCAAATTTGATCACTTTGATCTTATCTAATTCATTCAAAATTGTGAGAGCTTAGTCTCAGATTGCTGTGTATCAATAATATTAATAATACATTAATTTTTCTATGGTTAAGGCTATGATATTTGTGTTAAATAATAGCTTTGACCTTGGCGAAGACTATTATTATGCAAAATACAATTTTTGAGATTGGTTCCTTAAAGTAAAATAGATTTTCATTATTAGAACCTCCTCAATATCTAGAGTTATTATACTAATCTTCAATTTGTCTCAAAAACAAAAAAAGTTTAAAAGCCTTCCTGTCTTACTCTGAGGTCTCATTACAATAAGCATTTCATATTCAACAGAGACGGAGGATGTAGAAATGATCATGTTATGTTTCTGGTCTACTTTCAGTCTCACCAGTATCTTGTTTAACAATGTCAGACAGCATGGTGGTGCCAAGAGAAGTCTCAGACAGAGATCTGGCCTCCATGGCAAATTGGATCCTCCATTTGTGCATAGAGCACGTAGTGTGACCATCTCTGCTCTTCAAAGAACAGGACAGACACATTCTTAGGAAGAGCAGGAAACTACACTCACTTTACAGCTGGGGAGGAAATGGAATCATGGGAAAGTCCTCCAATGACATCATAGGTAACTCCTTTCCTAATCATCTTAGTGAGTTTAGACTCGGCTTTCTTCTTCATGCCTCGAGATGCAATTTGAATAGGATATTTGATACGTTGATTTTCTGAGGAGATCACAGGCAATTCTCTTTTGGCCATAGGTGGTTGGCTGGTAGGTTTTACATCTCATCATCAGGCACTTAATTCAGGGCTGACTCAGTTGAAAGTATCAGTTACCTAGGGGGAATTTCCTAAAGCCCTTTTGGGTTCTTTAATTCAAGTGTTGGCCAGGAACGAATTTATTTATCTAGTAATGCTAAATATAGCAGCTTAGTATTAAGCGACAGACATCAGAAGCAGTTTACTTTGAGATTATCAGCTGTTTATTATAATCGGGTAAGTAATGAGAGAAATTTCAAGAAATGTCTCAAGGAAGATTTCCCTTGGATTTTCTTTTCTCCACATGCAGGCCTAGTGAGCCTGCTTTGCACAGCTCAACTCCCAGAGTTCCAAATCTCTTTTCAGAGCAAAATTGAGGCAATTTTTTTTTGGTGTGGATTTAGAACCTCCATTTTTTTTTTTCTAGACCTTTCCCTTCATGTGAACCTAGGTATTATAGCCTTTCTTTCCCCCTCTATTTAAACCTCAGCATAACAGTTAGGGGTAAATGACTGTCACTGTATTAATAATCCCAGGGATTTTTTTTTTTTTTTATCTTAGTAGGGGACCAATTCATCAACCAAAGGAATGAATTTTTAACAGTGTCATCTCAGGATGAACTTGAAGGTAAGTTTTGGCAGGTGGGCAAATGACCTGTTTCTAAAACCACTTCAGATTTATTTGCAAGCCAGACTTAAAATCAAAGTAGTTGCAAAATTTATAATGGTACAAAGAAATCGCTGTGAGGTGTTCATTTGGTGGCTTACATTTGTAGTGCCTTGAGAGTCATTATTTTCCAGGTCAGATTTTGTTTTAAATGTTCAATCTCACTTTTTCTTGAAAGAATCTCAATGTCTAGGGACTGAGGTTGTAGCTCAGTGGTAGACCTCTTGCCTAGCATGTGCAAGGCATTGGGTTCAATCCCAGCACCACCTAAAAATAAATAAATAAAATAAAGCTATTGTGTCTGTCTATAACTAAAAATATCTAAAAAAACCTTATTTTTTTAAAAAAGAATCTCAATGGCCAGGGAATCAGACTTTAAAATTAATTCAGTTGCAAAAATCTTATAATATAACCATGCCCAAGAAACAAAAGTCAGTTGACAAATTGCATTTTCCAACTAGGGATTCAGAAAATACTGATATCATGAATATTTCCCTAATAATTAGCACATATATCTTTATGGAGAATTGAAGTCATGAGCAGGTTTTATTCTTAAGGCCTGTGTCCATTTTTCAAGAAGTCTATGAATGTGAGTCGAAACCTACATAATTGTTAAAAGGAGACATGCTTTACCAGAAGTGAGTTATGTCCCAGTTCTAGTTTTTTATTCAGGGCTCATCAGAATATGTTTGCCTAGTGGAAGCAGATGATTTTGGAAGTCTTTTGCTTATGTTAGTGTCAGGGTTCATGTAGGTTCATGTCTTCTTTTTCCTTGCTCACACTGTGTATTGTGAAGGGACATTCCTAGTAAACATGTAAACAAAATAAAACAAAACAACAACAAAAATGTGAAAAGAGAGGGGGGCAGGAAGATTATGAGACTCATATCATTCCTAAATTAACATTTTATGGATTAGTTGTTTATCTTGATCAGGTATTCCAGCCCTGTTTAAATCTGACTTTGGATGGCATTCAATAAACACTAAATCAGCACTGACCATATTCAAGTCAAATACTGAGGATAAAGAAACTACCCCCTAAAATGTCTCTCTTTTCAAACATAGAGTCCAGTGGAGGAGAGAGGGAGATACAGTGTGTCCAGTATAGATTTAGTTATGGGAGTCTGGAAGACAGGGACTGGCTTCCTTTTGGGATGAGGTCAAAGGAACTTTTCATGAAGTGTTCAAAAGTCACCCTTTCTATAGGACCATAGTGCCATAAAAGAAGGGACACATATTTCTACCTCTGGCACATTATAGGTGCTCAAATGATATTTATGGAGCCTCTGCTCTTGTGTTTCATGAAGTGTTCAAAAGTCACCCTTTCTATAGGACCATAGTGCCATAAAAGAAGGGACACATATTTCTACCTCTGGCACATTATAGGTGCTCAAATGATATTTATGGAGCCTCTGCTCTTGTGTTTCATGAAGTGTTCAAAAGTCACCCTTTCTATAGGACCATAGTGCCATAAAAGAAGGGACACATATTTCTACCTCTGGCACATTATAGGTGCTCAAATGATATTTATGGAGCCTCTGCTCTTGTGACCCTAATGAACACCCAACATTTAATGAAGAGTTAATGTAAACTATTGCACATTGAAAAAAAAGGTCAGGGGAGTATGGAAAATGAAAATGGAAAAAATTGACTTAGTCAAGGGATCAGAAATGTAATGTCTGACTTGCAGACATTCCAACTGAAGGACATGTAGGAGTTAGATGGGGAAGTGGACACAGAGTTCACCATGCCAAGAGACAGCTTGGTCAGAAATGGCAAAGTGGGAAACAGGTTGCAGAGTTTAGGACTGAGCAAACTTCTGTGTTGCTCCAGGGTGGCTTTCTCTGATTTACCTATGCCTAGAGAGTGCAAGTTTTTGAATGTACTGGTTGGTTTGAACTTCAACTCGAGGAGTTGTCAGTTGCTCCTAACCAAGCATTCACACCTTGGTCTGGTTGACTAGAAAGATCGACTCCAGAGGCAACCAATGCAGTGTGATTTTTGTCATCAATATCTCAGACAGGACCCGAGTTTTCCAATTCAGTCAAGTAAACACTGAAGACAGGCTTTACTGGGAAATTACTAGCAAGGTGAATGTTAGAAATGGGCTTATTGGTGAAATTATGAAATTTTATTCAGTCATAAAGGAAAATGAAAATATGGAATTTGCAGGAAAATCGATGGAATTAGAGATCATCATGTTAAGCAAGATCAGTCAAACTTAGAAGGTCAACGGTTGTATGTTTTGTCTCATATGTGGAAGCTAGAGAGGAAAGAAAAAGAAAGGTGGGGGGCTCCCTTAAAAATCAAAGGGGGATCAGTAGAGGAAAGGAACCAAGGGAGGTGGGGAAATTCTGGGGAGTGATATTGATCAAATTGCATTGTTATATTGTGTGCATATATGAATATGTAGCAACAAATTCCACCAATACGTACAACTATAATGCATCAATAAAAATATGGAAAAAATTATATGAACTGGCTAAAATAGTTTTGATGCTCTTTACATGGATGTAAATAGGCTTAGAATTCAACAAAGTCTAGACTTTATCATTAAGGATGCTCTTCATGACTGGAGTTCCTAAATTAGTCTGCGTGCGTCCATTTGTTAAGATTTCTCGTTGTCTAGTGGCAACAGTAGGGTAGAAATTGGCCTCTGCAGTCTTGTTGTGTCAGCTGCAATGGGTCACCCAAGCAGTGAATTCAAAGTGTATGAGAGGACAGCGAGCAAGGACCCAGGAAGATTATAGAGAGGGTGTATTCCCCACTTTTCTACTTGCTGTTATGGGCTGAATGTGACCCCAGCAGATTCACATGCTGAAGTTCCAACCTCAGAATGGAACTGTACTTGGTCCTAGGGCCTATAGAGGTAGTTAAGATAAAATGGGATCATATCTAAAGAAGAAATGTGATTCAAGTCCTTGTTAAAAGAGATTAGGACACAGAACACGCAGCACAAGGAAGGTGGTCAACTTTTCCTTGGTCAAGCCAAGGAAAGAGATCTCAGAGGAATTCAACGAACTGACACTTTAATTTCAAATTTTGAGCTTCCAGAACTGTAAGAAATAAATTTCTATTGGTTAAGTCACCCTGTCTGTGGTATTTTATGATGATAGTTCTAGAAAACTAATGCATTGTTAATTTAAAAACATGTAACAAATAACCATATACACGGCAGATCACAGCCTTAGATTTATTTTCATGTTAGTCTAGAAGAGAGGTTGTGGGTAGGAGGAAAAATCACTCACCTCAAAAAATTTGGGCAGCTTCTGTTATTTATCAAAAAGAATATATCAATAGTACACAAAAAACTTGGCGTAGGTCTGTTAACAATAATGACAATAGCAGAACAATGATTCATGATAAGCTTGGGAACCTTAGTAAGGCACCAGACAAGCAGGGCCATCTTGAAAATCTAATCTATTTTTTTTTTTTCCAAATGGAAAGCAATTCTAGGTTTCTGCTAAAAACAAAACAGAACAAAACACACAAACAAAAAAAATGAACATCATCTAATTATGCTTTGTAAGATTATTCTGATTGCTGCAATGAACATGAATGAATTGGATATGGTCAAGATGGAGGCGAGAAGACAACCATGATGCTGTTGCTAGGCTCCAGTAAAGGAGGATGGAGGTCAGTGTAGGATGATTTCAGTGGAGACAGGGAGCAAACTGTAAATGCATTTGGGAGATAGAGTTGTCAGGAGTTGGTAATGAGTTGAATGAGGGAGTCGAAAGGTAGTAGATGTCAGGAATACTCCAGGTTAGTGGCCAGAGGAAATGGATGGATGGAATAGCTCTTTACTTAGATGGCAAAGGCAGGCAGAATGGGCGTGAAGGACAAGCACTCAGATATGCATCTCTGAAGTGTAAAACATTTGCGTGATACCCAAATGGACCTGTCAAGCATGTATTTGGATAGGTGACTGAATCTCAGTAAAGAGGTCTGGATTGGAGGTTAAGAACTGAGAGTCATTGTCATGTAAGAGAGCATCATAACCAAGGGAGCTGATGAGATTTCCTGAGAAAGATGTCCATTTAAGAGATATTTAAGATCAAACTTGATTTGGAGATAAGAGTGGTAGCTGCCATTACTTTTGGCAATAGTATCTAAACCATATCCTGTGTTTGGGGAATTCTACTTTTTATGAGACTTGGTAGGAGACACTCTACTGCACAGGTGTATTATCATAAACACCCTATGCCCCTGTTTGCCACCTCTTGAGCAGGTAGGGAATATAGAACAGAATCACCAACCTATCACTCTTGCTCTGGATGGAGATTCTGGAGTAAGAAGTAGAGATTCATCTTAATAGAAAAATCCAAAGACCCCAGGACTTGTGCCAAGATGGACACACATAAGTGTGGCCAGAGTTGTTCATCAAAGCTGTGCCAAAGTCAGATGGCCATGGGGCAGTGTCATGATAAACACCTGCTCTGAGCCTAGCTATCATTGTCCTTGCTTTCAAGATGAAAGGATGGTGACTGTCCAGTTCGATAGATTTCAAATTTCAGGGTATCTTACTCCAAATGCCGTGTTGTCTCCAGCCTGGCATAGAGAATCCCCAAGGTCAATACATTTTACAACACTTAGCAAAGTTGTCAACTATATGGACAGTCCCCCCCAAACATCAAAGACAGAGTAATAGGATTTATAGGTTCCTTTCAATCAGAAAACAGAACACGTGGAATCTGAAAACAAGATCTACTAACATTTTGGCGAAAACACATTTATGCGTATGAACATGTTTCTCTCTTTTGCTTTAATTTTCTTTGGAAAGACCTAGAGATTCCTGATTGCCTCTCCTCAGTCCAAGACTCCAGAGAGCGAGAAAGCCCTTTTTCTGAGACCCATAAGTCTGTCAAAAGCCCATCGCCAAAGGCATCATTTCATTTGCCCAGCTCCTTGGCGATGTCTCAGAATAAGTCTGACTTTCCAGA
Source organism: Sciurus carolinensis (assembly GCF_902686445.1). Classification (NCBI taxonomy): domain Eukaryota; kingdom Metazoa; phylum Chordata; class Mammalia; order Rodentia; family Sciuridae; genus Sciurus; species Sciurus carolinensis. The sequence continues at coordinate 15,184,810 of NC_062224.1, forward strand.
GATATCCTGCCTGATTCCCAGTGTGAAGGGGTTTATAGCTCTATGACAAGCTGCTCAACCTATTTCTACAGCCGACTCGGTTTGCATACTAAGAATCCTTTGGGATTTTGTTAGGGCTAGCTGTCCTGAGCATGTGTAGTGGCTGCTATTCCAAATGAAAGAACTAGTTTGTTTGTTTTTTAATTATCTCTTCTTACAAGATCTACCCAGCAGTATTGCTCCACACGGCTTGAAAGAATTTAATTAAACAAACCCCAAAAAAAAAAAAAAAAAAGCCCTTGCTTTTGTTGTTGTTGTTGTTGTTGTTGTTGGTTGCTGGAATGAAATCAGACTACGATTGTGCCAGTGCGTGGAGAATTTTTTTCTTGTTCTTATGAAGAAACTGCTATTAAGACTAAAAGTATAAACACTTAGGAACACAATACATTTTTTTTTCTTTTTTGTGCTGTATGGAGGGTCACCCTCTTTGCAATGGGCCAGAGAGAAGAGTTCCCTTGTTTTTCAGAGAAAGCTCCAGAACTCTGTAGATAAACTGAAACAAAATTAGAGGGTTTATGGGGAATTTTAGTGCACTTTCAGTTCTTCAGAAAGGCTACATAGATATAACAGATGATTGCAGTACCACAGAATATCAGGTGTGGAAATACCTCCTGGACCATCTGGTTCAGCTATGTGAAGGGACAGTGGAGGGAGGGGACAGATAGAAAGCAGTTGGTGACCAAGATAAATTCCTCAGCTAATAGTGGTATGACTTTATTAACAAATAACCCTATTCCTTTATTCATAAAGGTAGCACAGGTTTATTGCAGAAAAATTAGAAAAGAGATGAAGAAGACATGAAGATTCCTCAAATGCTTGCCTATCATCTAAATACCTAGAAGATCTTATTGTCGGAATGTTTCTCTTCGTCTCATCTTCTTTCATCTCTTTTTCTCGCTTTTTCTAAACCCTGGCAGAGGAAGAAAGAGTAGATAAAAATCAAAGAAGAATCTGATGCTCATCAGCAGTTTAAAAAAAATGTTTGCTACAAAGGAAGGGTGAAAAGAAAAGTCTTCATTCCTAAAAAGAAAATCCAACTTAAAAGGTGTTAAACATGTTTCATTTAAGTAAAAGTGTTTTCTGAAATATTTTGTAAGTTTTAAAAAAGAGAATGAGAAATTGTACCTGACTGCCTTCAAGTCACTTACAATCTAGGTGGCTAAATTGATGATGTGCTGCATATTTTTTAAATACTGATTTTTAAAATTTTTTTTTCATACTTGAGGAAAAGGAGATGCTGAGTGAGAGAAAAGTTAAGCTTTCTTTCAGTTTCAAATTCTACAAAGTATTTAAGAGTCAGAAGAACAGACATTGCTCTTGGGTATTTCTCTTAGTTGCTTGCTTTTGTCTTTGGAACTTTCCCCTCTCTGTCACCTTGCTTGAGATGCCAAAATAAGATAATCCTCTTCTTACTATCATTGATACTGTCTTCTTTTTTCTGAGTTATGAAAATCTGTTTGAGGATCACTTATTATTAAGGCTTTGAAGATTGATGAAGAGGTATTTGAAATGTTTATTCATTCATTTATTAATTCATTTTCTGGATATTTATTGAGTACCTACAGGTGCTTGATGTTTAGCAGGGAACAAAGCAATCAAGCCCTGTCCTTATGGAACTTATATTTTATGACAGATTTTCTACCTAGGTGTAGAACAATTGGAAAGTTATTTAAGCCTGTTAATTACTGGAGAAGTGGGCTGTTCCAATGTAACGTTCCATGAGGGGTACTTTTAGGATTTTTATGTAAAAACACCTATATAGCTGCGTCAAATCCCATCAATTTTGCTTCTGTAAAAGATACAATCTCTGAGACTGCTCACAATTTAAGATCAGCATCTTCCACGCACGCATGCCCAGTAGGTCTTTTCCAACCCAATAGGTGGCTGTGGGCCAATTGGACGCTGAAGAGGTGAGTGTTGATGGAAAGATAATGCTATGGGGCAAGGACTGTGGGATTAGGAGAGCTTAGAACCAGGGCAATGTGAAAGGGGAAGCGTGAGCAGAGGGAGAAGGAGGTGAGATGGGAGGAGGTAGGCAACTAAGATAAACCCAAGTGCATTCATAGTTCTGTGGTTGACTGACCTTGATCCCTTGAGGCTTCCTGGTCAGGACCCTCTGCCATTGTCTGACCAAGGGGATTGTTGCAGATCTTTTAAGAAGAAACGGTAGCTGACTGGCCGATCTAGAGTTACAGTTCTAAGAATAATGTGACAGGTCTATCACCACATGGGAAGACACAGCTTCTACCTTGTTCTCAAAATGCATGTTAAAATATTGACCCATTTTGCAGTCCCTTAGCATAATCCCATTTAGACTTTCGGCTCTAACTATCTCACTTATGATCACAGCAGGACATTCTTGCTTGGACTTTGAGATACGGTTTAGAAGCACAAAATGCAAAGTCTGCAGGATATAATTGTCTTATACCTAGAAAGGTCAATCACAAGTATCTTGGAAAAATTTAAATAAATCAAACATGGACCCAGGAATCACTACCCCACTTTCCACATTTGAGGCTGGAGAGTTATTTTGTTAAGACTGTGCACACACCCCTGGAAGCACGGGGTTATAATTGAAATGTTGACACAACCTTAAAGCATCGCAGTGTGAGCAGTGTTGTTCTAATAAATCTTGTCCCTAATCCTCAGAGAGAACCTAAAGAAGAGATTCACTTTCTATATCAGGTTTCATTTACTGAAAGGCTTCTGAAGATAAAGCTCATAAACTATGAAGGGACAGATACAATGTGGGCTAAAGGGTTAAAGGGCTGGAGAAAGCTCTGTAATTCTCAGAAATGGGAAACAGATGTTGTTTGACATTTTGAAGCACAGTTTCCTTCTCCTTTACGCACTTTTCTGCTATCACGGTTTTCAAAGCAAAGATGTATTACTGTAAATGAGAATTGCTCAGCAATGAGTTTCCTGCTTACAGAACAGTGGGACCTAATATTAAGACTAATTTTTATTTAATACAGTGTCTTTTCACATAACAGAATCACAAATTGCGTTTGAAAACCGAATGGCATTGGCAGAGTTTATCACGAAACCCAGGGAATTAAATAACACCTTATGAAAATGAGTAAATATAATTGGAAAGAAACATTGCTTGAGCCTGGGACTCTCCTTCATATTAATTTTTGTTGCTAGGGGAACTGCTTTGATTTGCACTGACTTCTGGTAACCTCTATACAGATAAACACCTGCAGCTTCATACCTGCAGGTACAAGCAGGAAGCAGGACTTGGTATTATGATTCAAGAAAGAGGTGAGAAGAATAGGGTAATAGTAAATGATGAGTATGGGAGGTAAAGCATCCTGGGAGGCAGGATCCAAATGAAACAGTGGGCAGGAATAGCCTCCTCCAACTGGTAGCTGCCAGAGCAGGAGAAGAGACTTCTATTCCAGGTTAGATGCATTGGGGAATGGAATTGCGCCACTCAATGAGCAGAAAGAACTGAGACAGTGCTTGCAATTTACAAGCTGCGGAAATAAACCTCTTCTGGTCTATTTAGTGTGTATCTCTGCTACCAGTAGTGGTATCTATTTCAGCTTCTCGAGAGATAAAGCATGGGCCATTGCGAGGTTGCCTCTTTCCAATTTTAGCGGGGAAGCCTATCGGTTACAGAGAAGTGTCAGATCAGAGAGAAAGTTAACAAGATGGACTGAGGCTTGGGAAGCATTGGCAGCTTGGGCCGGGTGTTTCCCATGGAGCCAGCATACTGAATGGATATAAAAAGATATGATTTTGTGTGTCTCATAAAGTCCAGTGAGGGAGACTAGGTTTCTTATACAACATTTAATATTTAGGGGGGTAAAATAATCAGCAAAAGCAAACTTCAAACACTGGTCTTAGTTTTTTGGATAAATGCTGCTAACTCTTTGACTGAAGCTGTCATGGCAGGTGGGTTAAAAATGCAAAAAAAAAAAAAAAAAAAGATAAATCATGGCTTTATTTTGGAAATGGGGCAAGATGCCAAATTTTCATTTGCTCTGCTTTCCGTTGGCAATGAAATAAAGGCATTCCCAAAGGAGTCTCACCACCTTCCTGCAGAGATCCCAACCGCCAGGCCCACCAGGCTAGTCTTTGAGACAGCATCGACCACATTATCCACTCAATCAGAATATCGCCAAAAAGAATGTAAAGTGAAACAAAATGAAAAATAACGAGACAAACAAAAAACACACCAAAAGACAGAGTGAGGAAAGAAGTAAAAAAGTGAAAAAAAATGTTAGCAACAAAAGGTCAATATTTGTGATTTATCTTAGAGAAGTTGATTGGGATAAATCAACAATGAATACTCTTTAATGTTAGAAGCACACATATGCAAATACTTAGGCATGTCAATTCTAAGATCATTCGTATACTTCTTATGGCTGTTTAATCAGAAGGGATCCAATTCTCTTGGAGGGCTGATGCCCTGATATAGCTTTGTTTAATTTTTCTTTTTTTTGTGTGTGTGTGTGTGTGTAATTTTCTTCAAAGCCCTGTTTCTTGGTTCTTCTCTTTGATACCATTTCTCTCTCTCTCTCTCTCTCTCTCTCTCTCCTCTCTCTCTCTCTCTCTCTCCCTCTCTCTCTCTCTTTCTCTTTTCATTAGACCCAATTTATTTCCAACACTTTCTTCTACGGTACTTTCTTGGATTTGCTTGATACTTGGTTTGTTCTTTAAGATCAAGGTGTTTATGGAATATAATGTAGGATTGGGTCAACCTGTTCAGACCTTCTCTTTCAATATGCCTTAGACTAGTTTCCAGACTTCTCTGCACACTGAATCTCTGAACTTTTTTTGACAGTCAGTCACCTTGAACTCACACACTTTAAATTTCTTTCATAAAATGAAGAAATTCTCTTAATAAAAAAATTATCACAGAGTGAAATCATGTGTAGAAGATAAAAGGTAAAAGGCAACTTTTCCATCTCCCAAGAATTTCTACTCAACCATGTTTAAAATGAAAGTCAAATTTAAAACCAGTTCAAGGTATAATATAAGAGAAAAGTCTCTCTAGAGAAATAATCTTTAATGCAGTGTCTCTTTTATCCCATTGGAATTATAATGGGTTATTACTAAAGCATCCCATGCAACAATAATTTCATGATATCTCTTTCTCTTGGTCTTTAAATTTATTTTTTGATTCTTATTTCTTCCCACTTTTATGAGTTTTATAATGGACCACTCTGACTTCAGGATCTTCGATTTTCAAATGAACTAGAACACTGAAGTCCATTGAGCGTCTACTGCTCTGAGCAGATGAACCACCTCTGTGGCAGTCAGTGTGGATTTTATGTCTTGTAATAGCCATACCTGTCTCAGTACTTTATACTCAATTAAACACCAACAAACATGTATTCATGATGTTCACAATATTTGTAGTGAAATGAATGCTCAGTAGATACAGAAAATCTTAATAGGTATCAAGTCCCATTTAGGCCAAGCCCATGATGGAAAGCTGGGGCTTGGGAAGGCAGGTCAACATGCACATATATTTAGATGCACCGATTGTTTCTCTCTGGGCCATTATCTCATTCTTGGGCTCACAGTCCAGGAGTTAATGTGAATGGCTATACCATGTCCTGAGGCTTGAGGCAGAGCTAATAAATTTAGGAATACCAGTACAATTTTTTCTAGAGAGAAAGTGAAAAACCTTTGTTTTTATGGCACGAACACACATATACCCTACTGAGAGCCCTGCGAGATGGTAATCTGAAAACTACTAAAAGAAGAGGCATTCTTCATGCTAATATCCTTGTCATTGGATTTCTGCTAGTTGCCAGTGTTTTGGTTTCTACAAGCTGGTAATGCTGCCTTGGGCTTTCTTTGGCCTAATGAGCATTAAGTAATGTGGAAGATCTTATGGCCCCAAGGGGCAGAACGCTACCTATGCTGCTGGGGCCACTCTCAGGCAAGTTTGGAGAAGATGGAAAGGTAACTGAGATTAGGTCTAGAGCTGGAAGAGAGCTAAGGGCTTGTATCTTGCAAAAAAAGGCCTAGGAAACATACAAAGAGCATATGTTGTCTGATTATTTCTTCTGTATTAAAGCTGTGGACTATTGCCCATTCCTGTGTGTGTGTGTATCAGAGATTTATTAAGAGTGTCCTGCAAAAATAAGATCGAATAATAAGGTTGTACATACAGTCACCGAAAATCTGGCATTCTTTTGGATATACATAGACATACGCACACATGTAGTAGTGACAGTGTTGGGAATTGAACCCAGGGCCTCACGCATGCCAGACAAGTGCTCAGCCACTGAGCTACACTGCTGGCCCCTGAATTTGGCATTCTTAATGAAGGTCAATCCCTGATTATCTGCTTTCAGTAAACTTAAGATGTGTTACAATGATTGATATTGAAAGCTTCAGAAGTCATTTGGAAATACCCCTGAACGATAAGAATCAGAAGGCTACCTATAGTTCAAGTTTCGTAGTCTATCGCCCATGTGCACCTGGTCAGGAGAATTCAACTCTCAGGGTCAAGTTCTATAAATGGAAGAGGTAGGTTAGACGAACTGGAAGATTCTTGCCAGGTAAAATTCTTGGTAATTGATATTTTAAGGGGAAACGTTGCTCACAACTTCCCAGCTCTACCCTGGCGGTTCCTGATATACATGCATGGAAAGATATCTGTCAGAGCAAGGATTATTGAATAGCTCTTTGCTCTGCAGTGACTTGTCACAGTGAGTATTAGACAATGCTCAATGAGAATTTTAGAGCCTTATTATCATGCTAACTCTTTTGCCAGAAGATGCTCTTTCCTCAAGAAAGCAATGACTTGCTCCTCCACCGCCTCCAGGTTTTTGTTCAGATGTTGCCTTTTTAGTGAAGCTTTCCTAACCATCCTAGGATAATAGAAGTCCACCCTCACCTCCTCACTTCCTATCCCCCCTTCTAGGTTTTATTATTTTTTTCTTCATGGTACTATCGCCATCTGACATATTGTATCAGGCAGGTCCATGCAAGAGACAGAAACCCCATAATCAACTTCACAGGGAGAAGTTAGTAGAAAAGAGCTGTATTTCGCCATGGTGGTAATTTCAGGAGACATCTAGGGTTGCTGATGTTATGAGCTATGTTGGTGCCTCACCAAATTTGTATGTTGAAGTCCTCGCTCCTGGTACCTCAGAATGTGACTGAATTTGGAGGTATGGTCTTTAAAGAGGTGACTAAGGTAAAATGAGCTTGTATGAGTGGGTTCTAATTTCATCTGACTGGAGTCCTTATTTAAAAGAGGAGGAGATTAGGACACAGACACACAGAAGGATGATCATGTGAGAGTGCAGGGAGAAGACAGCCATTACAAGCCAACAAGAGGGTGAAGAAACAAACCCTCCTGAGACAGCCATGTTGAACTCCCAGCCTCCAGAGTTGGTAGAGAACCAGCCTGTGGTTCATTATGGCTACCACAGAACATTAATACAACTGCGAGAAGAAGAAAAAGACATTGGAATTATTGAAATTTAGAGCCCAAAAGAGGGACTCCTCCAAATTGAAATGAAGACCTCAGGACTCCCAGGGAAGGATTTGTCTGGGATGGGCATCTCTAAGAGAGGGATAATGGGGCTGGTTTTCCTAGTGTGGAAAAATTAAAAGTCAAAACCACCTATTGCTTTTGGAATCAATAGTTGCTTCCTAGGAGAGGAGTTGTAACTGGGAAGCTGTTGGGGAAAACAGGAAACCAATAGCAAGAAGCAGCTTCCTTCTTCCTCCTTCACTCTTGAAGTCTCCCCCCAGGATCCTCTGTCGGCAAAACCTAACAGAGACTAGCTGGCAAAGCAGAGATACTGCTGGGTTCCACCACCAACCCAATGTGGATTCAAAGACTAAAGACTTCCTGAGTTTTATAAAGGTTAAAGCTTATTGAATGGTGCACTCAGACTCTCTTTTCTGTATCCCCACTAGTATATCAGCTTCAAAAAGGCAGTGATAGAACTAACTTCTCTATCTCAAAGGACCTAAGCAACTGGAATGTAATGGGGACCTAAGAAGTAAGAAAATAATTAATTAAAACCTTCTCAATTTTATCATTTGCTAAAGTGGTTCCTGGAATGTGAGCTGAATGTCGTGATGTAGGCTGGAGAAGAAGAAAGACAGATAATAATACGACTATTTATTGATAGTTTACTATATACCAGAGTTTGCTAAACATTTTATGCGAATGTAATTCATTATTACTCCAACAACACTGAGGTAGATAACCCTAATGCTTCACAAGTAAGGAATCGAGGCTCAGAGAAATTACATAAGTTGTTCAGGAACATTGAAGTAATCAATTCAGTGTTCATTCGTAGGTCTTATTCTAAAATCTGCACTGTCTCCCTGGACCACAGCCACTGTGCACTTGATCTGTGTGCAGCTGGGGAACATTGTCCTGGGGCTCTTTAGTCCCAAATGAGATCTGCCATGTATTTCTCAATACTGTGCATTTGTATAGACTTTGTTTGGCATTATAAAATTATTTTTCACATGAATTAGTTCATGTTGTACATGCTGGAGTTCATCAGTATAAAAAGAATGTAAGTCTTTTGAGTAGATAAGAAATATTCACTCAAGCCTTAGTCCATATCTATGAGTGCTATTTTTTATTTATTTATTTTTTCTCTCTAGTTCTGACCTTTAAACTCCTCATTTGGTCAGAGCAGTGTTGAGCAGGGCACGTTCAGTGGACAGACTTTTGATGAAATCTGTAGCTGGTGCTGGCCAAGTGCAGGTTGGGAGCAAAAGTGAATGATAGAAAATTAAAAAGAGGCAATCAATGCTTAAACAATGGTCCCCCATCAGCAAAGGAAATCTCCCTGGTGCTTCAGACGTCTTTGTGTGGGAGAAGCCAGAGAGACCACAATCATAAGCTGATTCTTTTCTTTTAAATCTATCTTGGCAAATTAGCTACTCCGATAGCTTTCAAATGCATTTGGGCAGCTTGACGCTGTAATGACTGACAGACTGGGGAAATCTGGACCTCTGTGGAATAATGGTCTTAGAGAACAGAAAAGAAAACACTCCGATTAGATGTCATTGAGGCCTTTATTTGTACTATTCACAAAACACCAAATTATGGGATACCAGCCTGACCTAATTTATTAAAAGGGCTTACACATGCCCAGCAATGACAGAGCAGCCTCTTGTACAGCTAAGCCTAGCATGGGCCTGGTTTCCATGCCAGTTGACTTGGGGGTGGAGATGTTAAGTTTGGATTCAGGATTGAGCAGACACTAGTCCTGTTTCCAGAGTCCTCAGAGAATTCCTGAGGAGCCTCGACCCCAGATAGTGCTTATTATTTCTTTATTGCCAATTTTCATCATTTGTCCTCTTTAATAATCTTAAAACATCCTTTTTTTGGCCAAATACTTGGAGAAAATGGACATCAAGACTTAAATAGCTTTATCTCTTTATAATAGGAAATGACATTTGAAAAGTATTCTACACCTTATTGCAAATATTCCAACCTAATAGGCAAATATTTTGAGACCAGTGCAAGAATCCTATTTGACCTCCTCTCCTGGGATATGAAAGGTTATTACAGAACAAATGCGAGCGATGTTTTTATTTCAGTTCAGGCATATTTTGTTTCATCATCTAGGCAGTAACCATGGTTGACTGCAAATATTTTTGTACTTAGCTATGCAAGTGTTTCTTCATATGGCCTTGCTTAATAGAATCTGCATTATTATCCAGCTGAAATGATGCTACTTCAGCAAGGATAATAGCACACTTAAAAAAATAATGGTTCAGAAAGTAGCACATGCTAGTTTTCCACTTCACAAACTTTAGCTGAAAACATTTTAGTGTTCCTTAGATGTTTTGTTTTTCCACAACCATAGGGCAACAGATGACAAATAGATGGTATAATGATGGTTTGATGATTTTTCTTCAGTGTTTAGAGTTGCAAAACACTCTTGCATGAGTCCCAATTTACAGATGAGAAAAACCAAGGTTGATGGGGCAGGTAATTTATCTAAAATGATTGCTGTAGAGTGTAGGCACAATTCAAACCAGGGCTGTGAATCTAGAGTCCAGCCCTTTCAGCACTGTGTACAGCTCACAGATAGGGGAGGTCAAGTTTGGCAGAAAGCCAGGAAACATAGACCAGGGGCCACTGGATACAGGCCATTTCTCTGCCTTTCTACATTGGAATTGAGAAGCAGAATCCTGTTCACTTCTAAATTAAATATAGAGAACAAAGAAGTTTATTCCTCACTTGCCTAATGTGTTATTCCTTTTCTTTTTGAATCCTTTTCTTCCTCTAGTTAAAACTGGGAAGAAAAGGTCTTACCTCTTGTGTTTCCAGTAAAGATTCAGACTTTTATGGGTAATCCCTTTAGTGTTTCTCACGGCTACCTGGTTTCTCAATGAAAGTCACATAGCATCTCCTTTGTTACCATCAAGTGGCATGCTTATAGTGATAGATAAGTCATAAAATTATAGGGTCGAGCTATAATTACCTCTGCTTTCTAAACCACAGTGTAATGTACTTATGGTACTTCCTTTTGAGTGTGATAGAGTTAATTGTTATTGCTATGTTATCGTGTAGCATTAGCTAACAAACCCAGTTCAGCTACCTAGTAATCAGGAGTCCTTGCATCACCCAGAACCTGGTGACTTAAATTGCGATAAGCATTCATGCAATGTGCACGCTGCCATCGCCACGGTTGTAACCCATCAAGTTGTTGCCACTTGCGTTTGGCTGGGGATTATAGCTCTCATAAAACCCTTAGGGCTGGTTTAGTGGCCTCAGCCTGAGGTTTTGAAATGCCTGGAACTTCACGTAGGCTCAAAGCCCCAGCATGGTTGACTCAACAAATGTAATGTCACTCACTGTGCCGTTGGTGTGTGTTTAGGGAGAGAACTGAGAACTGGATTTCTGCGTGCACATAAATGCACTCAGGGCATTTGGAGAATAAGTAGGAGTATATTTATGTTCAATTGACAGGCGAGCCAGTTATACTGGTAAGGCGGTGGAGCAATGGTTTGGAAAAAGTGAGAACTCTGGTTCTTCCTACTCACTCTCTGACCTATCACCCAGTTGTGAGAAATGTCTGGAGCCAAAGTTTGGAACATTTTCTCCCTCCTAGTAATGCACATTGGAGTTCTGGAATAACAAGCTGGTATATCTTCCAATTATACATTGTACCTGGATCTATGAGTCCATGTACCTTGGTATCAGTCTATCTGTGTATCTTTATATCTATGTATATGTCTATTTGTGAACTGGTGTATCTCCTTTTATATCTTTATGGGACATGCTGGCATGAATAGGCCCAGATTACTAACTCCAGTCTGGAGTTCATGGATAACAAGAGGAAACTCAGAAAGGGCCTAAACTGTTTACAGCCTGAGGCTCTCCAGCTTTCCAGAATCCTGCAACATCTTTTTCCGTCAACTTGTTGCTTCTACTATGCCTCTTGGATCTGCGGTTCCTATTGCTACCAACTAGCTTGATTCTTTAACCAACAACTATGCTCTTACAGTTGTTTCATAACCAGGCTTCCTATGCTTGTCCAACCACATAAGCCATATATCCCATTTCATGATCAGATATTCTTGATGGTTTCCTATAGCTTAGCTTGCTGTTTGAATCCCTCCGTGGTCTCCCTTCTTTCTTTTTCTGCTCCTTTTCCTCATTAGGATCTGGCCAGGATCCTTTATGTAAGTCCTGCTGGAACGATGGCTGCTTTTGAGACATATGTGATATCTTCCGTGTTCTGTTCCCTTTCGTACTTCTTACTAAAATGCTCTTTCCCCATCTCAGCCGTTGGGCACATCTTGAATATCATTCTGATATGAAAAAGTTGCTATCTTCCTCCGAAGAAGTTCCCTCAAATAGGTCTTACAACCTCTGATGGATTGCAATCTTACAATCAGGGACTCTCTGAATATTACAGTTATAACTAGCTCCCAAATTTGGATCATTCTCTCCACTCCCATGCCATTACTTTTGCTGAGGAAGTCTATTTTCCCTAAGACTGGTAATGGTATTCATTATCTCTGATCTTCCATCAATCATCTGCCGCATGTTGCTGCCCCAGTGATAGTTTACAATGCTAAGATAATAATTACTCATTACGCCTCTCCTGAAAACCTGTCCATAAAAGGAGAAAGTTAGGTAGACAGGCGAGGGGAAATATTACTTTATATGTAATACTTTTTTAAAAAAATAAATGCATACATTCTTTTTATAATAAAAATAAACCTTTTTAATGTTCCTTACTACTTCTGGACTGGAAACCCTCTCCATGTGGCAAGGAAATCCCTTTATGATGGAGCAGGTGATCCTGTTGGAAGTTCAAACTTCTTTGTATCCCAACCCCCAAGATGTACTTGAACTCTTGACGTTTGCCTTTATTTGAATATTCTGGAATATTCTCTGGCAGTCCTTTGTCGGCACATGCTGCCCTTCCTCCCTGCCAGAATCCTTTCAAGTGTGGAGGATCCTCTGCTCACGTCACCCGCTCTGAGAAGTTTACTACCTCCCCAGCTTAGTTGAGTCCTTAAGTATGTCTTTGCCATAGGACTCACCCCATGGCCCTGTATTGTTTATTGTCATTTACTTGTAACTGCATAAAGCCAAAGAGATTTAAGGCAGAGTTTTAGGTGTTTCCAAGTCCAGGAATCTGGTACTTTTAGTTTTGTGTCCTACCATGTTAGGGTTCTCCAGAGAAACAGACTAGGAGAGATGCATATTCATTATTCGATACTGACTCACACAAGTGTGAAGAAGCCCCTACCATCTGCCATCTACAAGCTGGAGGCTCAAAGAAGCCAGAGGTGTAGCTCAAAGGTCTGACAGCTGGAAAGACAAAGGTGTGGATTCTAGTCTGGTCTTAAGACCTGAGAACCAAGTGTACGGGAGATGGACATCTCGGTTCAAAACGTCATATGGAGAGTGAGTGAATTCCTCCTTCCTTCACTTTTTTGTTCAGTTCAAGCCCTCTATTCATTGGACAATGCCCACCTATGTGGATGAGGGTGATCTGCTTTATTCTGTCCACTGCTAAAATGCTAATCTCTTTTGGAAACAGCTTTGCAGATACTCTTAGAAAAGTAATTTTTAACCAGCTATCTGGGCATCCCTTAGCCCAGTCAAGTTAGCATAAAATTAGCCATCACACCAAAGCACCTAGGTTATACCAAATTAGAAAGATTATTAAATAGTATTAATTATTATTACTATAATAAGGATTGTGGACTAGTAAAAAGTAAAATCATAAGGCTTAAAATTGGAGGAGTAAGCCCAGATACTCATATGAAACTTGCATTCTACAACTGAGGAATCTAAGGTCTAAGCATCCCACACAATGTCTTGTATTTAGAATATTTGTATAGTTTTGCTGATATTAGTAATAATTAGTGACTGTTTTAAGAATTTATCTATTTCTCTTTGCAAGTCTGTCAATTGTGCTTGATACATTTTGAAACTCTGTTCTTAAGTACATAAATATGTAGGGTTTTTATGTCCTCAATGAATTGATCCCTTCATCTTTATGAAATTGCTTTCTTTATAACTGGTAATATTCTTTTCTCTGAAATCCTCTTTTTCCGATGTTAATATAGTCATGTAGCTTTCTTCTGATTTATTAGCTTGAAATGTCTTTTTCCAATCCATTTCTTTTTAACCTATATTAGTCTTTCCATTTGAAGTTGGCAGTATAGTTCAGTTTTTTAAATTCAATTTTTAAAATTTACCTTTTAGCGAAACAGTGTTCAATTTGCATTTAATATGAGCATTGACTTATGTTTAATTACTTTTCCCTGTAATTTTTCTTCTATTTGTCCAATCTGTTCTTTTCTGTCTTTTATAACCTTTTCTGGTTTCTGTTTTATTATTATATTTTATCTTCATTGTGGGTTTATAACTATATCTGTGTGTCGTTTTGGTTTAATAGTTGCTTTAGGACTTCGAGTGTGCATCTTTAACTTCCTACATTCTGTCCTCAGGTGATCATATACCACTTCACATAGAGTGAAAGATTGCTACCATAGTTTGCTTCTATTTCTCCCCCTGCTCATTTATACTATTGTTGTAATACTTTTAATGTTTAGATAGGTTATAAGCTCCATACAACATTGACATGATTTTTCACTTAGTTGATTATATTTTACAGACATTTAAATAAGAAAAAAATCTTGTATGTTTGCTCTATAAGTATCTTTTTCTGATGCTTTTCATTTTCTTGCATAGATTCACATTTTCATCTGGTCTTATTTTCCTCCTGTATGGAGACCTTCAAAGTTGGTCTATATTGCCTTTATTTGGATTATTTCTGAGAAAAGATCTATTACAAACTGTACCTTTGTTCTTTGTACATAATGTGCTTTTTTCCTCTGACTTCTTTGACAATTTTCTCTCCATCACAAGTTTGGAACAATTTGATTACACTGTATTCTCATAGTTTCTGCATGAGTCTAGTGCTTGAAATTTGTGGGAGTTCTAGGACTGTGGGTTTATAGTTTTGAATAAATATGCAAACATTTCAGTCATTATTTCTTCAAATAATTTTATTTCCTCTTCCTCTCCTTTGGAGAATCAATTGCATATACCTTTGACAAGGTGAAGTTTTCCCACGGTTCAGTGATGAATGGTGTTCTATTTGTTTTTTAGCTCTCTTTCTGTGTGTGTTCTATTTTGGGTGTTTCCATGTATTTAATTTATGAATTTTTCCCATAGTATCTAATCTGCCATAAATTCCATTAGTGAAATTTTTGAGTTATACACATTGATGTTTTAATCTCTAGAGGTTAGACATGGGTGTTTTTCACATGATCCATTTTTCTATATAACTTTTGAAAAAAGGAAATATTCTTATAATAGTTGTTTTTTTCTTCTAATTTGATGTTTGTTTTTATTTGAATTTACTCCAAAGGCTTAAAGCCACTTTTTTATCCTTTGATTTTCTTACTCCCATTAGATGTTCAATTTTTCTAAAATTAAATGTACTCTTATGATGTGACATATTTTAAACAAATAAATGTACAGTATTTTGTTTATTTTTTAAGTTAAATAAATTTTATAATTTTTACAAATTAATCTTTTGCACCAGTGTTTTGAAATATTTTATATTGAGTTAAGATCCCTTCAATAATTGGGTTCAAATCCAGACTGGTCATCTCCTGGATGAAATGTTGCAGGATTTAAGGCACACAGGTGAAGGGTCTACAAGCCCTTTGTGGTTCTTCTGATACTTGTTACTTATGATGCATCATGCATAGTATAATCTTTTTAAAAGGTTGCATGCAGTTTCTTTTTGAATCATCTGCATTGGGCAGTTTCTCACATATATTAAATAGATCAAAGCAATTCTCTTTAAAATGAGCACTCCATGAACAATTCAGATGAGATTTTATGCAATTGTAATATGTAACATTTTCTCATTACAGAGTTTCATTCTGCCTGGTTTTCTTTTCTTCTTTCTTTCTTTCTTCTTTCTTTTTTTTTTTACAGACTACATTTTGATTCATTGTACACAAATGGGGTATATCATTCTGTTTCCACGGTTGTGCACAATGTAGATTCATACCATTTGTGTAATCATACATGTACATAGGGTAATGATGTCTGTCTCATTCCACCATTTTTCATACCCCCCCATTTCCCTCTACATAATCCAAAGATCCTACATTCTTCTCTCACTCCCCACACCCTCATCCCCTTATATATCATTCTCCACTATCAGGGAAAACATTCAGCCTTTGTTTTTTTGGGAATTGACTCATTTCACTTAGCATGATATTCTCCAATTCCATTCATTATTTGCAAATGCCATAATATTATTCTTCTTTATGGCTGAATAATATTCCATTGTGTATCTATACTACAGTTTCTTTATCCATTAATCTGTTGAAGGGCATCTAGGTTGGTTCCACAATCTAGCTATTGTGAATTGAGCTGCTATAAACGTGATGTGGCTGTGTTACTGTAGTTTGCTGATTTTAAGTCCTTTGGGTATAAACTGAGGAATGGGATAACTGGGTCAAAAGGTGGGTCCATTCCAAGTTTTCTGAGGAATCTCCACACTGCTTTCCAGAGTGGCTGCACCAATTTGCAACTTACCAGCAATGTAAAAATGTGCCTTTTTCCCCATATCCATGCCAACATCTATTATTGTTTGTGTTCTTTGATAATAGTCATTCTAATTGGAGTAAGATGAAATCTTAGAATTGTTTTAATTTGCATTTCTCTAATTACTAGAGATGTTGAACACTTTTTCATATATTTATTAATTGCCTGTATGTCTTCTTCTGTAAAGTGTCTGTTCAATTCCTTGGTCCATTTATTGATTTAGTTCTTTTTTTTTTTTTTTTTTTTTGGTGTAAAGTTTTGTAAGTTCTTTATAAATTTTGGAGCTAAGTGCTCTGTCTGAAGTGCATGTGGAAAAGATTTTCTCCCACTCTGTAGGCTCTCTCTTCACATACTTGATTGTATCCTTTGCCACGAAAAAGGTTTTTAGTTTGAGTCCATCTCATTTACTGATTCTTGCTTTGATTTCTTGTGCTTTAGGAGTCTTGTTGAGGAAGTCTGATCCTAAGCCAACATGATGAAGATTTGGGTCTATTTTGTCTTCTATTAGTGCAGGGTTTCTGGTCTAATTCCCAAGTCCTTGATTCATTTTGAGTTAAGTTTTGTGCAGGGTGAGAGATAGAGGTTTAATTTCATTTTACTGCATATGGATTTCCAGTTTTGCCAGCACCATTTGTTGAACAGGCTCTCTTTTCTCCATTGTATGTTTTTGGCACCTTTGTCTAATATGAGGTGTTTGTATTTATGTGGTTTTTGTCTCTGTGTCTTCTATTCTGTACCATTGGTCTGCTTGTCTATTTTGGTGCCAATACCATGCCTATATAATAGTAGTTTTAATGTTGTTTTGCAAGGTGTAATGTCTGTGTCTGTCTTGGGTCTGACTGATGGATATTTTCTGTCTTTTTTGCATTTCTGGTGCTTTTTGATTGGATGCCTGACTGTGAAGTTTACCTTATTGGGTGCTGGATAGTTTTATTATCTCTGTAGATATTCTTGAACTTTGGGATGTATTATGATTCTTAGGTTAGAATTAAGTCCACTTACCCAAAATCCTTATGATGATGTTATTACCTTTTTCACTTTCCACCCACACAAAGAATGGTGACAACTTGTTAAGCAAAGTGAACCTTCTGAACAATAAACCAATAGGCCTGGAGGCCCTTCTCTACCTCATTCCATCAGTTAGTATCCAGATTAAAGAGTTAAAATACTGATCTGCAGATGTCCTTGACAGGTGTGTGTGTACTGCTATAGTTGCCTCTGTTGTATCATCATATCAGATGATGTTTCATTACAGTGTTTTGCAGATTGTTGTCTAATCCCATGGACCCCTCAGATTGGCATCAGACCAATACTTACACCAGTGATACACCTTGAATGATTAGAAATCATATATCTAATATCTGGTGCTAGTGGATAGTGTTATTATTGTCTTCCCTGTGTGACTGTTTTCTGTTGCTTCTTATCACCCTGATACCTGAAGTCAAATTATGTCAACTGTATCCCTATAAAATCGGTTGCATGTATTCTTCTGCATTTCTGCTTCCAAGTTAGGCACTAGTAAAACATCTCTTGAAATGCTCTTATAATCTCTCCCTCTGATCAATCCCCATACCCACCCCATGCATACCCAATGTGCTAAACTGCATGGAACATACTGGAATATAATCTTTGTATGGAATATATTCTAGGTTCAAGGAAGTTCTGAGGGCTGGTTTGGGATGGACCGGTTTTACTAAGCCAAAACTTCAATGTCTACTCTCTTTGTGTGAAAAACCCTTAATGAATTCTTTCTCTAAGAAAATAAATTTAAATGCCTTTGTATAACACTCAGAAGATTTCTCTAGCATGCAGTTTTTGTTAAAAAGCTTTCCATTCTCTTTGTACCTAGAACACTTTCTTTGCTTTGCTAAACTTGGATGGAATGTGCATTCTTTTTTCCTTCTTCAAGGTCTAAGTCAAAAACTTCTTTAGCATGTGACCTAATTTGATCATCTCCAAGTACAGGATGTTTTTCATGACTCCTCCCACTTTTTACCTTACATTCCTCCTTCCTTCCTTCTTTCTTTCCTTCCTCACTTACTCTCCCTTCCTTTCTCCTTTTTTTCATTCTCTGATTCTCTCAATTGACAAATAACAATTGTGTACATTTCTGGGATACAATGTGATGGTTTGATCTATGTTTAATTGCAGAAAAATTCAACCAAGCTATGGCATATTCATCACTTTGTCAGATTACCAGTTTCTTTTTTGTTTTGAGGTAAGAACATCACAAACTTATTTTAAGAAATTTTTAAATTTTGAAATAAAGCACAAAACTTATTTCTCCAGTCTAACTGAAACGTTGTGCACTTTGACAGAAGATTCTTTTTCTGTATCCTTCTCCTTGCCCACAACCTCTGGTAACCACCTTCCTCCTATTTCTACGAAATCTACTATTTTAGATTAGACCTCTAAGTGAGATCGTACACTGTATCTTTTTACACGTGGCTTATCTCACTAAGTACAATGTCCTCTAGTTGTATCCATGTTTTTGTTGATGACATAATTTCCTTCTTTTTTATGTATCTTCTTTCCTTCATTGATTATAAGACAGTGGGAAGGTTGGGTTAGAATGGGGGCTTATCTCTCTATTTTCTGATCTGCTTTGCACTAAATCATCAGTGGCCAGCAAAAGCTTGAAGACTGGAAGAATATATGGGGATGATGAATCATGTAAATCAATTTTATCAAAGTAATTCTATGTGAACCCCAAACTCCAGGAATCTTTTATCTGATGCCTCCTCATGACCACATCTAGAGAAGAATGCAACTCATGTTTCATTATGTTGGGTTGAGAAGAATAGGGTCATGCAAGTTACTTTTAAAATGATTTCTTCTTAGGTATATGAATATTACTATATTAATCATTCAACACTAAACTTAATTGACAAAACATCAAGATAACTTGCATAGTGGGATTTTAGTCTAACCTAGTGTTCTTCACAGCCTTTTCCTTTAAGACCTAACATTTCAGACTTGAACTAAACCAAGATGGCTTGATAACAAATGAAGACCTTTGCTTGACATATTGAAGCAAACTTTTCTTTTTAAAATAAAGATTATTGGGGCTGGGGAGATAGCTCCACTTGGTAGAGTGCTTGCCTTGTAAGCACAAGGCCCTGGGTTCAATCCCCAGCACCCCAAAAATAAAATAAAATAAAATAAAGGTTATCACTGGGTGCCTTGAGTTCATGTAAGTGGGAAATATTGAAATATTTTGAAAAGCTTCAAATTTCATTTAATAATGAGCTCCCAACTCTATGGCTTTCTAGTTATATGACCTTGAGCAACAACTTAGCCTAAGTCTCAATTTTCTCATCTGTGAAATGGAAGTAAAAAACTATAAAGTTGTGGAAATAAATGAGCTATTTTGAGCAGTTCTGAGAATGATACTCTTCATTATGATAGTAGAGGCTATACAAGTTTTAACTGTTAACATTATTATATACGAAGACAAAAATAGTTGCATTTGTCTTTTTTCCTTCCTTGAGTATAGGTTACATGAGATAATTATCCCCCTTGCTAACTACACTGTTTGCATGTTGGAAGTTCTCAAACCATATTTGTTTACTAAATAAATGTGTCTAGGTTTTTTGTGGTGCTAAGCAACTGTTAAAAACTTGTCATGGGGAGGCTTATTTGGAAAGCATCCCATGACAGTGAGTGACATAAAACACCCAAATCAGAAGGAAATTGAAGAGGAATCTTTTCACTGAGGTTTTTGGGATTAGGATAGTAATTCTCTGGATTAGAATAGTCTGTGTTATTTTAGATAGAATTGTGCTGGAAGCAGTTCAGATTAGAGTATAGACAAGCTTTTACTGTTTCATCATTCATTCATTTAAAATTGCAAAATCAATGGTTCAGCATTTTGGACAATGCTACCTTTTAGAGTATTGTCCATATCCAAGCTGTGTGCTTCAGACAAGACTCAGTAAGTACCTTTAGGGTATGACATTAACTAGATGCTTCCGATCCAATATTACAAACATCAGGCTGCTACTTACCTTTTAATACCTGAAATATAAGCCAACAACTGGCAAAAAGTAAATGTAAAAAAATACATAGGTGGTCATTTAAGTGCTAAGAAGCCCCTGTTTTAGCTCAGTCTGTTCTAACAGACTACCATGATGGGAGAGTTGAAACAAGAAATATTTATTTCTCACAGTTCTGGAGGTTGGAAAATCCAAGGTTAAGACACTGGTAGACTCCAGTGTATGGTAAGAGCCCACTTCCTAGTTTGCATGTGTCTTTTTGCACGAGGTGGAGAGGGGAAGGTGGGAAGAGGGAGAAAGAGAGGGAAAGTTCTCTGCAGTCTCTTTTTAGAAAGGCAACAATCCCACCACCAGGGCCTCCAATCTCATGACCTAATGCTCCCCATCTGCTCGACCATCCCACTGAGGGATTAGGATCTCAGTCTAGTCATTCTGGGGGGTGGGCAGAACCATTTGATCATAGTGCCACCATTTTATTAAATCTATTTCTTTCTAGTTACCACAATGTCTGGGCCACCATGATTATAAATCCATTCTTTGTGGGATAACACATTGAATGGTGTGATCTGTTCCCTTTGATTGCCTAAAGAGGGCAACATTAAGTCTTAGAACTCTTCAGATCTTAGAGATATTTTCTTGACAATAATAAGAGATGAGATCAGAGCTTGGATTAAGTGCTAATTTTACTTGGACTGAGGAAGAGCTAGATACCACTTGGGTAGAGAGCACAGGACCTTTATGAGGAGAAGCCACAGTGAGGCCATAGGATCATTGAAGTAGGATCTGGATGGCTAGGGTGTGGGCTTGTTGGCAGGTAAAAGTAGAGACAATAGGCCTAGTGAGGTTCTGGACGGTGAGACATCTCTCGTTTCTTGTCTTTCTTAAAGCCCTGACATTCTATTTCAAATGAAATATGACCTCTGACCTTTCACCTCCCACCCTGGTAAGAAGAAAAGAGACTTGGGGGCTTATGGGTGGGATGAAGACATGGATCACAGCTACTGTCAAAGTAGAGGGAGTAATTTTAAGTTGTCTTTGCAGATTTTTGACCTTCTTGTCTTTGACTGGAGGTGCAATCCTGGCTACATACTAAGGTCTCTTCAGAGAGAGCATAAACTGTTCTCTGCATATATTCTTCCATGTAGAAGTGGTTAGTTCATTCAATTGAACTTAAGAACACGACTATTTTCAGTATTAAAACTACCATGTGTGTGTCTGCACATATGATGGAATAAATTGAGTCAATTTTAAACATGACTCTGGGAAAACAAACACACACAAATTTAGCACTTCTCACTTGCTTAGCTCTTTATTTCAAGGACCAAAGTTTTTAGGATCTGAATATTGACGTGGATTGCCTCAGCATTTCCTTTTGATTTCTATATGGAGATAACTCAAATTATGACCAACAGTCATTTTTGGCTTCAAGATAATAAACATCCCAAACAACTTAAAAAAAAATTTTGGAGATGCCCTTTTCACTTTGACCATATAGATGGAGAAATTGTAAATAACAGATCCTTGACACTCTTCAGAAATAAAATGTGATGAAGAGTTCAGTTGTCTGATTAAATTCTCCCAATAAAATCTCACCTCGTCTCTTCTTACCCCTGGGAGAAGGGCCGCACGCACAATGGACATTATTTTTCTTTTGAACATACTCGTATCTTGTCAAGATGTCATCAATACAAATACTTTGACGTTTTTAGTGCAACGATTGGGAAGCAGGTTGAATTTTTCAATCCTCCCAGCCAATATAAGTCAGTCTGTGATACTTAATTTCTATTTGAGATCCTTCGTTTCTATTATAAACAGATCCCAGGGTGGGAGATAAATTTCATGGTAACAGTTTGGACTTTTTTATGAACCACCTGCAAGTTTTCTGCAAACAACATGTTTTATGGGAGCTCAAGGCAATGTTCACCCATCAAGACCTGACAGTCAGGGGAGGATGGATGAGGCCTTATCTCAGGCACACACGTAACCTTTCCTGTCCCCTGGCCTGACCTCCCTCTGCACTCATTTATGAAAATGATTCATCTTTAAAGAGCTTCCTCGCTCTGCCTGCAGGCTGTAGATCTTTTTGCACTGGACTTGTGTAGGCTGAGGTTATAAACTTCGGTGTGTAAGCCATTTGGAGGGGCTTAATTTCGAATATTGGAAAAAGAAAAGTGCACAATAGGTGTTCTTTAAAGGAACAGTCTCATCCTGGGACTTTCTTCTACAGAAGGGTGTTCCTGTGGGGTTTCATTGACAAGCGTCATTGAGATTCATCTTGTATTCATTTTGCTAAAGCCGTGCTGTCCTAAAGAAGTGTCCACACTTCGGTAGAGGCCAGCAGGTAGTGCTAGCACTGGGGTGGGGTCATCACACCTGGGTCTGCCTAGGTGGAGAAAGAGGCTGTGCGGTGCATGTTTCTTGTCCATACAGGACACAGCAAAAGGACTGGTGGGAATCATGAGGTTCCTTTGGAACAGGTCTTTGAACAGAAATGCCATCAAAGGTAAGGGGTAGGAACTGGAGCTGGAGAGAATACAGTTCTCAACAAGAGTAGAAAGTTGAGGAAAGAGAGGAGAAAACATGAATCGGTTCATTCATCTGAGCTGAGTTCCAGCAATACCAAAGCAAGCTTTCAATCCAAAGGTCTTGGGGATACATCTCCTGTGGGGCATACCGAGGAAGTGTTTGTGTGTGAGATTTGGAGTTAAGAAAGAGAAAGGATAAGATAGAAAATCCTGATAGAATGGTTTTTGAAATTCAAATATTTGTGCCAAACAATTTAAATAGGAATGAGATATTCTAGGTAGGCAGGCATTTTTTTTTTTTTTTTTTTTTTTGTAAAAGGCCAGAGATTAATTTTTCACCTACGGTCTCTGTTGGCTATCAGTGTTGCTACTGCAGCATCAAAGCAGATGTGATCGACTTGTGAATAATTGGGCACAACTGTGTTTTGATAAAACTTTATTTATAATGACATGAGGGGGCCTGGATTAGGCCCACAGGTGGGACTTTAACAACCCTTCTTCAAATGGCTGTTCTAACATCAAACCTCAAATAAGCTTGAACCTGTTTCCATGTTCCTAGATTGAGACCCATGACAAAAGGACAGCAATAACTTGAGTCACATTTTGCAGCAAAAGACTAGTAAAAATGAGTTCAATGAAAGCTAATGTCCTGAAAGATGTAATTAATTGGGATTAATTGGAAACCTTGAAAAAGCTTTCCATGGTTAAACAAATTTGGTAAATATGGACAGGGCTTCGTGGAACTTTTTGTTTTTAAATGTATTGAGAATCTCAAAGGGAAGATAAAGGAGGCAATATTTACAAGCTTGTTTGTTCATACTACCTATTTTGTACTGTACCCTCTTTGGGACATTCTGATTCCTTGGAACAATGTGTGACAATCCTCCAGGTTGGTTCTCCAAAAGCCACTAGAATAAAATTTTTCCTATGTCTCCGTTAGTCAGTTTTCTATCACTATAATGAAATCACTGAGACAATTAACTTATAAAGATAAAAGACTCAGTGTTTGGAGGTTCTAGTCCAAGATCAGGTGAACCTATTGCTTTGGGCCTCTGGTAGTTGTGCTGAATTCTAATAATGGAGAGCACAAGGTAGAGGAAACTGCTCACCTTGGAGTCAGGAAGCAAAAGAGAGGAGGAAGAGGAAGAGACTGGGGTTCCAGAATCCCCTTTAGGACATGCCTGCAGTGATCTAAGAACCTCCCACAAGGAGGACCACCCAATGGTCCACAGCACTTCTGCACAGTGCCACCTTGGAGACTAAGTCCTCAACACAAGAACCTCTGGGGGACACTTATCCAAACTATGGTAGCTTCCTATTCTGGTAAAGATCTTCCTAGGCCATTGCCCTTCCCCAATAGGTGTTTAGTGACATGCTCCATTGATTCTTTGGATAACTGATAACTGCAAAATGGCAGCTGGAGAAATTACTTTACTCCATATTAGCTCTTTTAAAATTTTGCTTATTAGAGGTAATCCCAAAAATCCCTTTAGAGACAGACTTGCCTTCTCGAATCCCTGAAACTATCAATCCTATTTCTAGTAAGTACGTCCTAAAGTCATACCTTAAGTGAATTTGCTTATGCTCATGGATAGCAGCCATCAAATCTGGTGACTTTGGTAATTCACAAAGGATGACAGTTGTTCTCTGGAGCGTTGAGTAATTTAGTTTGTCTCTATTGAGTACCCTCTGTGTTCAAGGCACAGAGTCATGAAATGAATATAATGAATAAGGTACTGCTCTGTCTTGGAGGAGATTAAAATCGTATAGGGCTTAAAGGAGTAGAGCAGTGTAGTGGTTTTCAAATTGGGCACTCTCGGGAGTCTCCTAAGGAGTGAGAGATGGTCGTCTATGAGGTCTCTAGATCTCCCTTCCCTGTTTCAATCAGAACAGCTCTGATGTTATCTATTTTATCTAGAAAATAATAGGCACTGGCGTCAGAATGACACATCTCTTCTATCTGCTAAGGTGCTGCTTAATCTTTCTGAGCCTGTTTCCTTATCTATTGAAGATAGATAACACCTATGCTTCACAGATTTGCTCTGAAGGTGTAATGAATGAATGCATATGATGTACCCAGACCAGTTCCTGGCACATAGCAATACCTCAATAAAGGACAGTTATGACATGGAGCGTAACATGATACCAGTCACAAGAAAACTACAAAGTACCTTTTGTTTCATCTTATAGTAGATGGACTGGAAATATATTAGCTGAAAAAAAATTAAGTCATGCAAAATAAAAGAGTGAGAGAAGGGATTGGTGACATTTGGGTGGGGGGAACTCAGAAAGCCTTGTAGGAACGGGAACATTTGAGCTGCCCTTTTACTCCAGATCCTAAGGACAGCCAGGAGTCTCTCACAACCAGGTGACTTGAGTGTAAGAATGACAGAAGAAGCCTGGACCACTCAGATCCTCCAAATCTTTGGGAGGTCATCCTTAGACCATTAGAGTGGTCAGGTTCTGTTATGGAAAGATCTTCCTTTTTGATAGGGATCAAGAAAGAAGGAAGGGGAGGGAACAGGGAGAAGAAGACTGGGAAGAGAAAAAGAAGTTGTAGGTCTAACACGTATCACCAGCTCTATGGAAGACCTTTCTAATTCCACTGAAATTTTCTTTCTAAGCAAGAGCAGCTATTTTCTCAGATTCTCTACTCCATTAACATAAGTAGATCTATAATTATATTTTATAGTCATCCAACCTCTTCTTGATAAGTTTGACTGAAATGTAAATTATGACTTGAAATAATTTTGAAGTAGGGACTAAGTTAATCCCAAATCCTCAATGCCTCTGTGGATGACTATTTGAATGGATTGACTGCTCATCATAGGCATGGGAATAAATTTCTGGGTGCAACTGCATCTGATGGGGCAGGTGGACAAAGGAAAAGTTAGTGAACGAAGGGTGAAGTCAGTCTGTAGGTTCAGAGTAGAGGTGCAGCAATCCCTAGCATCTGTTGTTGTTTCTTTAACTGAGAAATACAGAAGGTGTTTTGTGATTTTTTTCTTTCTAATATTTACTCACATGAAGTATACCTTCTGGTCTCCAATTCTAACACAGTGGATTTGATGAATCATTATAGCTTTTTTCCTATGATTTCCTCTATGAAAATAATAGTATTATTGCAATATTGTGAATTAAAAAAATCACAATTTCAACCGGAATTTTGTGGGGTTGTACTTCTATTTCCTTTTTAATCTCCTGGACCAATGACCTCCCATCTTTCCCCTGTTATGACTGGAAGCTTCCAAGGCTATTTCACGTGTATACACAAAATAGTCCATTTGTATCCTGTCCTTGGAGCCAGAAAAATTTATAAGAAATTTCCATCCAGCTTCCATCTGTCCTGGGACTGGGCGCCTCTTGTTTGCTGGGTCTCCAGTTCTACTGTGGTGTTCTGTGGCTGGGTTCTGCCATGGTTGTGGGTTATGTGGAAATGGTTTCACCAGGATCATCCAGGAAATGATGTCATTTCTTTGCCAGCACAGATCTACTGTGTCCTGGAAGCTTCAGGCTATTATAGAAAGCCTGTTTCCTCTTGGGGTGTTACATTCCATAGGTTGACTCTGAGGATCCCAGGAGTGAGGCTTATAGACACACACAAGTACCACCCCTGAGCTGTGTCAGACTCTTGCTTTTCTACAACCAAGGCTTTGCAACTGGGCTTGGAGGGTTTGCATGGTGATTCTTCTCTCTCCAAGAAAAAAAATATCCTTCAGCAGAATTTTCTATTTTTTCCATTTATTAATTCTCCTGTTGCACCCAGGCATGTGATTGAATGATAGGTTTAGCTTTAGCCCAATCTATGCGTTCACTCTATATAAAGATGAAGGAGCTAATGGCAACATCACTAGTGGTCTTGCTTTCTGTTAGATTTCTTTATAAATTAGGGAATGGAAAGGCAAATATTATTTCTAGGTTCAAAAATAGCTATTTTAGTCTTAAGTGAGAGACAGCAAAAGATTTTCCTACAAATCTCTATGCCTTCTGTCAGGAAATGAGATTGCATGTCAATTTTCTGTCATTTCCTTGGAAGATTTCTGAAAGCTTTATTTATAGCAACCACTGATGTCTCCTATGACACCCTCAAAATCAGGTAATGGACTGTGAACCAAATCATGTAGTTAGAGGAAGTCCGCAGGCATCGGCACAAAGTGAGGGATCCTTGGAAGGATTTTATCTCACTGTCTTGTTACGAATATTTGAGCTGCTGCTATTAGACAGGAATTGCTGAGTTTTAAATATTATTAATTTTGAAGAAAACATCAGACTGAGTGTACACTCTAGCATTATCTTATCTGGGTTAACTAGGAACAATCTGGAAGCATGGGGACATTCCCAGGCAAGCAGTAATGAGGAGGGGGAGAGAGAAGCAGGCAATGCTCCGTGGCCTGAGAGGTCCGGGTGTGTCAAAAGTGACTTCTGTCGACTTCACCTTTTGGTCTGTGATCCATCTCCTGCCAACGAGATGAGACAGAGAGAGAGAGAGAGAGAGAGAGAATATGAATGTGAATTTTGGGTTTAATGGTCTCTCCATTCATTCTGAAGGATGCTCAATTTTGTTTTCTTGGTATCAGAGATTGAACCCGGGGGTGCTTAACCACTGAGTCATATCCACAGCCCCCTTTTTTTTTTTATTTTGAGAAAAGGTCTCACTAAGTTACTTAGGGCCTTGCTAAGTTGCTGAGGCTGACTTCGAATGTAAATTACAATCCTCCTGCCTCAGCCTCCTGAGCTGCTGGGATTACAGATGTTTTCCATTGTGCCTGGCAGAATGCTTTACTTTTTAACCAAATCAAGATATTAGCTAGGCCACTAACATTATCACCAGTCTTTAAATCATTGAATAAATTTGTAATTCAAGGGAAAAAAATAAATAAAATATTTCATAGCAGAGTTGTCCTATATA
This sequence comes from Sciurus carolinensis, assembly GCF_902686445.1. Taxonomy (NCBI): domain Eukaryota; kingdom Metazoa; phylum Chordata; class Mammalia; order Rodentia; family Sciuridae; genus Sciurus; species Sciurus carolinensis. Next base: position 15,212,329 of record NC_062224.1, read on the forward strand.
TACTAACTGGTTCGGTTAGAAGAAAAGGTTCTTACACAAAGAAGCAATAAGTACAATTTTAGAGAAGATGTTTGAAACGATAAGATCAACCCTGGTAAGGAGGCTGAGCTTTTGTCTGCTGACCTATCCAGAATCATCTGAACATGCTCCAAACATCTCCCTTTGAGATAGTTAATTGTTAAGGTGATCTGAACCAGGATGATTTCATTTTGTATTGACACACTTTCAAAATTACAAAACCTATTTCTGTCTCTAAAAAGAATTCCTCTTGCTAGTCAAGATCACCAAAGTCGACTTTTGGTTCCCATGATGTGGAAGCTCAGGGGGACAAGGCAGGCAGCTGCTGGGAACCGTCACTCACTCTCTTTCCGGTGAACTGTCGTGCCGTTCTGAGAACATGACCCATTGGTCCCTGCAACAGAGGGTCAGATAACCAAGTCATGCTCAGCTGATTGGCTTGCAGATAATTGATGAACTTTACCAACACTACCAGCCCACAGGTCTTTTGAGACTAAAACAGTCAGAGTTTGAGATAATAAGATGACTTAATGACTTGCACCATGGTCATGGTTTTCCTTGGCCCACACAGGGACAGAGGTAATTTCCCTGTCGTCACCAGCATCCTCTCTGGGTGTCTCCTCTTAGTAGCATATGCTGCTACCACAGAAATGATTAGAGAGCTTCGCCATGCCAGAGACACAGTCAATGTCCAATGAATGTCAGGGAAGGAGGCCAGAGTGATCACCAGGGCTGTTCTCAGTGGTTCAACAGCACCTTGCTATCAACCCAAAGACATGTCCTGATTACATAAGATGAAAAATGTGGTCATTACAGAGGGTTCATCTTGAAGGTTTTGTACTCCTTGTTGTGACCCATGAACATTGCCAATAAGCACCTCCAAAAGCTAAGGACGGGAGTGACTTGTTGGCGACTGTTGCAGATTAGCATGTAGCTGGCTGTTGAAGGAAAGAACAGGCTGAGGACAAGGTGTTAGGTGATGTGCATCCATTTGTTTTTCCAGAATGGGGAGAATACAGAATTAGGTGACAATTTTTTTTTTTTTTTTTTCCCTACAGGGCTATGTTCAGATAGAGCGATAGTATAATGGGGATCATGGGAAGGAGACTTTTCAATTCATCCTCTAGTTAGAGAAACTGTCAATAGAATATTGCAGAAGTGAGCTTCAAGGGATGTGCTGTTCTGATTTTCTTATCTTGGGCAATGATGATGTTGATAATGGTAGTCATAATAATATTAGTAGTAAGAGTTGATATTTATTGAGCATTTACAATGTGCTGGGGAGCTGTGATAATTGCTTGAGGTGTATCATTTAATTTAATGCCTACAACAGTCAACCTGTCAGGTAACTACTTTATTACAATGACAAAGCTGTGGCTTAGAATTAAGTAAACTGCCCAAGGCCACGCAGCCTGTAAAATGTGGAGATTTGAACTAGATTTGAGAGTTAAGCTGTGTGGCATTAGGTGATCAAGAGGAAGGATGGACAGCCATTTTCAGATTGAAATAAATACAATGTGAAAATGGTAGAATAATAACATTGTGATTTATATTTCTCCTCAAGTGTCCTTGTTTTAATTTCCTTCAAACCTTTAGATCAAGGGTCAGCAAACTAGTCTGTGGACCAGATCTGGCCTGCCATTTGTCTTCATATGCACTGTGAGCTATGAAGGGTTTGTATGTTTTTAAATGGTTGGAAAAAAAAAATCAAAAGAATATTTTTGTAGATAGGTGAAAAGAGGTCATAGATCTGAAATTTGAACTCCAGTGTTTATAAATAAAGTTTTATTGGAACACAGAAAAGTCCACTCATTTAAGTATTGTCTACAGGTGCTTTTGATGTACAATGGCAGAGTGGAGTAGTTGTGACGGGAACCACATGCTGTGCTAAGCCTGAAACATTTGCATGTGACTCCTTATGGAGGAAGCTTACAAATCCCTGTTCCCCATTTTTGACAGGAAGTAGCCAAGAGAAAAAGCTTTGAGGTCAGATTTCCGGGTGTGTTTTCTGTCTCCTTCACTTGCTATGAAGTGTGGGTAGAGTTGTTAACTTTCTACACTTCCGTTTCCACATCTGTAAAATGGTGATAACAGCATCAAACTCCAAGAATTGTAGTAAAGATACCAAATGAGGTAATCCAGATAAGGAGTCTGGAACAATGCCTGGCACACGCTGTTAACTACAATTGCTCTTATCATGCTGAGTTTTGCCTCTAGTGAACATCTTGCACCTCCATCATTGATTAGCTCAATGAAGGAAGGTGGGTCTCTTCTTCACCTACATTGCCTCTTCCCTTATTAGAACTGGAACAATTTCTTTGGGTCCTCTTGCCTCAGGTGAGGAGCAAGCAAGGCACGGGTAACAAATGCACACGCCCTTCTCCTCTGTCCTCATTATCGTTGGCCTTGGGCTCCTGTGGACGGGGTTAACTACTTGGGTGGGTGTGGGAAAATGCTGTGAACTTGGATACTGAAGGGAGATCTGGGAAATGGGTTCATGACCCCTAAAGGCTGGATGGGTTAGGACACTTATCTTGGGTGTACAAGAAATGGGTATCTTATAAGTGAGTAGAATAAGGCAGTTGTTTCTATGAGATGACTTTATGGGGCTCTGTCACCAGCGAGACCATGACAATTCTACTGACTGTCATTCCACCTCCAAGGATTCATTACTGCACCAATATGAAGGGGGCAGAGGTGGAGTGGGGGAATTGGACACCAGGAAAAGAGATACACAGCACCAAAATCCAGCTTCACCTAGTCGGGTGTGTTGTAGGGGACAACTCCAATTATGATGTCAGCCCAGCATGAGTAGAGTGTGACCTGCAGTGGCAGCAATAAAGCTGATTTCTTCCTTCTTAGAGTCACTGAGACAGGATCCTTCTAGAATTTTGTGAATCTGACCCTAATGCAAGGTAAAAACCTGGTGCAACTATTTCAATACCAACAAACTAGCCACAGTAACAGGACCTGCTTGTGATCACAAAGCAATACAGAATCATTTTAACTGGTTCCTCAAAACTCAATGACACGTGTCCCATGCTTTACTCCATCTTCTCTTCTGTTTTTCTTTGTTTTGCTTCTTGGGGAAACTTCATGGGAATGGAATTGCCAGGGTTAGGTTTACAGGTTGTAACTTCCAATGCAGTCACCGACCTTCAACATGACTTGGGATTTTTGAGATGTTCAGTTCATCTCCCCTTAAACTTTAAGGAGAAAAGGGATGTATTCAGAGGCACTGTGGTTAAAGGCATGGATTCCAGGTTCAAATCCAGTTTACTCAATCCATATCTTCATGATCTTAAATCAATACATAACCCTTTCTGTGTCTCTGTGAAACGGACATGTTGGTAGTATCAATCTTGTAAAGTTGTTGAGAGGATGAAATGAGCTAGCTACTTCAGATGGAAAGTTTGGAATGGGAAATCTTATCAGGTTGTTTACTAGGGTTGCTACTATTACCTCCCAAGGAGGTAATTCTGATTAGTATTGAATATATTATAATGAATCCCACAGCTGTCCTCTAAGAGAGGAATCAGTTCAATAGTTGAAATCATGGCTCCATGACCTTGAATGACTTGCTTAACGTCACACCACTGATAAACAAGAGGGCAGGGATGCAAATCCAGTTTCCTTCACTGCCTAGCCCTTGGCTTTCTGTGAGTTCCCCGTTCTCAGAATCATTGACTCTCGACTTAGACTTGGTCCAACAGTTCAGGTTATGTTAATTTTTTTGAATCATTTTTAACATATCCCTCTCCCCCGTGACTGTTTTCATGTAAAGTATTTGCCTTACATTCTTCTTATTAAGAAGTCAAAGGGCATAGGTGGTTTAAGATCAAGCCACATGGCTTCTAGGACAGGTGTGAGTGCTCTTCTACCACCAGGCACTTGATAAAAGGGCGGTGGCCATTTTCCTCCTTATCTGTCCTGTGAGTGCCAAGCAGATGAACCTTATATAAGCTTGTAACCCAGGGAGAGTGTGTGGCCGTGTGGAACATGTGACGGTGTGTTGGCGGAGGTGGGAGTGGAAAAGGGGAGCATATTTAATTGTTACCAGAGGGAAAAGTTGGGCTGGGTGGAGGTGGAGGATGAATCACCTGGATCTTTGACTCAAGTGGCTTAATGAGTTTCTACAACGCCTTCTGATAAAAGTTTGGCCAAGGAGACTGTATCTTGCCCAGGGTGTGATTACCCCAAGTCTCCATGGCTGTGCGGAAGCAGCGACTATCGTTTTGCAAAATGATGATTCAAGGATTGAAGAGTAAAGGAGAAAGGCTCACCTTGACTGGATTTCTGTTTAGGATTCCACATGGCACGGGCTTTGGCGGATTAACCAATCAAGACAAGAATATTGAAGGCTAAACTATGTTCAAAGAGTGGGACAACACAGCCAGCCCCAAAGGGTCGGAAAATGAATCCAAATAGGGGAACCAAACTTTCAGTAGAAAATTATCTAAACCAAGCAATAAAACAGGGGTGTGGGCAATAAGAGAATTGCCTTTCTGTGAAAACGATGGAGTTGACAAACGTCTGTGAGTTCCCAGCAAGACATTTTAAATCACTGTGTGTCCTGCTGTCCTTGTGACCACCTCTTTAGAATCCTGAGCTTGGGAGGTTTAACCTTTCTTCCATGTTTGGGAGTCTCTTAAAAATATATTGTATCCCAGCGGCTTGGGAGGCTGAGGCAGGAGGATGGTGAGTTCAAAGCCAGCCTCAGCAATGGCGAGGCACTAAGCAACTCAGTGAGACCCTGTCTCTAAATAAAATACAAAATAGGACTGGGGATGTGGCTCTGTGGTTGAGTGCCCCTGAGTTCAATCCCCAGTACCATCCCCCACCCCAAATATATTGTAATCATGACCCTCTGAGCTTTAGGACACATTTTTAAAAGTAGTGACTGAATTAAAGTTTCAGTACTTTCATGTCCCCGGTACATACACAAGTTGCTTTCTACAAAGGGTGACCATGTTCACCAATAGCACATAATGACCAGAGAGCTTGTTTAAGATAAATCTGTCTCAATTCCAGGTGTCGTTTTTATAAAAATAAGAATAAAAGAAAGAAAAAATTTATTTTGCAAAACAAAGCGTTTTTAACATTTAGTATTTGTTTTTCTGAGTAGCGGTTAAGCCCAAGTTATCCTTCTGTGACTGATGGGTATTTGTATTCTTTCGTTTATGATTTGGTTTTTCTGGCCATTTGCCTGTTTTCCATTACACGTTGTACACTGTTCTATTGTGGCACTGGAAGAAAAAGATCTATAGAGCTCTTCTTCTATGCTAGAGGCTCCGTACTGATTCTCTTTCCTAATAATGCCATAAGTAGGCACTGTTGCCTGCACCATTTTAGAGATCATGAGGGAGAAGAGGGAAAATAATTGTGTAGGGTCAATAATACGTAAGGGATGTGAACAAGATGCAAATTCCAGCACCTTGGTTCTTCGTGCTTCATCTACCACTTGTTAAGGTCAGGTGTGTTGAGGTACATTAATAGTTCAATCACTTTTTAGGTGTGCAGATCTGTGCACTTTGACAATGTACCGTAATCAAGATACAGAACACTTCTATCACCCACCCATATTTATCAGCTTCACTATTACTAACATATTACTAAAGTTAGATTAAAAGGCATTTTTGAGGGGCTAGGGATATAGCTCAGTGGGAGAGTATTTGCCTAGCATGTGTGAGGTCCCAAGTTCAATACTTAGCACTGAAAAAAAAAAAAAAGAAATTTCTTCATGGCAGTTGTAGTTAATCAAGTAATGCTGATATTATGTAGATAGAGATGCTGGACCAAAGGGACAATTGGAACACATGCCACATCAGCTGATACTGTGATTGGAGACCCGGTTATCTGTAGAAAATCAAAAGAAAATGGAAGCAATTTAAAAAATTTCAGGTCAATCATACGGACACACTCCTCCCCACACATATACACATATATATAACTTTCAATATTTTGTTTATACATTTCCCTTTCAATAGCTGGACATTTTTATAAGTTGTTTAAATGAATTAAATAAATATGGATTTTTTTTTATCCAAAAAATAAACAGAGAGGACAATAGGGATAAACATAGTCTACTTTCTTTGAAAGTTTTCATGCTTGGCTCAAGATATGTTTTCTGTTGGATTCCAGCTCTCCCCTGCGCTTGGAAGACTGTGCTAGTTTGGCAAGTATCTGCCCACTCAGATTTCTGCTGTTGGGAAGTAGAGGGATGATATCACCTCGGAAAATCCGTGCTAAGGGCACAGGCTGCATGAAAGGGAAACTGAAATATTGGAGCTCTGACTCCATCTCCTCTGTCCCTTTTTCAAATGTGTTAGAGAGATTGTCCTCTGATGGTAAGTCAATTTTTATTCTCCTGGGAGGACAGGAGGTGAATCACTTGTCTTGGTGATGAGTACACAAGCAGGTAGAAATCATGCCATCCTTCAGTTGACAGATGAAAAAAGTCATGTTGAAGTAACTGTCCAGTAAGAAAGAAAGAGCCTGAGAGCAGGAAGAAAGTACAGCTGCCATCTGGTTGGCACATTCAGCTTAGCACGTTCCGCCCCGGCTCCTTGCTGGATGGACATGTAAGCAAGAGGGCCCTGGGTGAGTGAGAGTGAAGAGGCACAGGGCAGAGGAACCGTGATTCACAGGAGTTGGGTTGTGACAACTGGGTGGAATGATGGCACTGCACACCCCACGCAGCCTTTAGTAAGCACCGCCTGCCTGCTGGCAAGGTGGAAGTCCAGGGTGATGGGAGGGTCAAGGAGTGGACTGCCCACCCGTGGAGTTCAGAGTTGATGTTAGGAGACACCATGCGCCTTATTTATCTACGACATTTTAAAAAATGTTAAATGATACACATTCATTTTATAAATACATCCAAAATGAGTACAGAGAAAAGATGGGCCATCGCAGTCTCATTTAGGAAGATTTCCTGAAGTGGACATGATACATGATATCTGACACAGCAGAAGAGGCAGAATATTCTAGGATGAGGAAGTCTGTGCATGGAGCAAAGAAAGGTAGATTTGTATTTCCTGAGAGTGTGTTATGTGCTAGGCACCTTGGAGCCAGGGCTACTGAGACAAGTAGTTAAAAAAAAAAGAAGGTGCTGTTTTGAAGGATGTTTCAAGCTAACAGGTGCATAGACCAGTAGAAGGAAATTACTATTTTTTAAAATTTTCATGTGTTCTTTTTAGTTATACATGACAGTAGAATGTATTTTAGTATATTATACATACATGGACTATAACTTATTCTAATTAGGAGCCTATTCTTGGGGTTGTACATGATGTGGAGTTACCCTGAGTGCCTATTCAAATACAAGGCTAGGAAAGTTATGTCTAATTAATTCTACCGTTCTTCCTATCCCCCTTCCCCTCCCTTCCCTTCATTTCCCTTTGTGTAATCCAATAGACTTTTATTCTTCCCCTCCCTACCCTCTCTTGTTGTAGGTTAGCATCCACAAATCAGAAGAAACATGTTTTGGTCTTTGTTTTTGGGGTATTGGCTTATTTCACTTAGCATGGTATTCTCCAGTTCCATCTATTTACCTGCAAATGTCATAATTCCATTCTTCTTTATGGCCAAGTAATATTTCATTGTGTATATATACCACATTTTCTTTATCCATTCATCTATTGAAAGACATCTAGCTTGGGTTCCATAGCATGGCTATTGTGAATTGAGCTGCTATAAATGTTGATGTGTATGCGTCACTGTAGTATGCATATTTTAGGTCCTTTGGGAATATGCTGAGGAATAGAAGGAAATTGTAAGAGGATGGGAGAATATTCATCTGGAGGGAGTTTGGATGTATGGTTGACTTCACATCTCCCTTGTAGGGGAAATGGAGCATCAATGAAAGATTCTAAGTCAGGGAGCAGTAGGATTAAATTTGCACCCTACAGGGATTTCTCCACTTTACAGAATGGACAGTGAATTGGAGGAAGAAGAACACAAAGTGGGGAGTATAGTTGGAAGATTGTTGGAGAAATCCAAGCAACTGAAGTGCCATATTGGATCACTAACCTGGAGATACAGAGATAACGCATGCACTGGTGAGAGGGAGAGGGGGGAGAATTCTCAGGAAGTAGTAAGGCTTGCGGAGGAGCGAGACCAGGAATGATTGCCTGGTTTCCTTCTGGCAATTGGATGGATGGTCAGGTGCGTCCTGAGAGACAGAAAGAATGGCAGGTTTCAGGATGGGATGGAAGTGGGGAGAGGTGACAAGGTCAGTTCTGTTTTTTCATACCTTGAGATTCTTATGGGACACTCAGGTACTGATATTTCATCTGAGGTTAGCAACACAGAAATGGTGAAGATTTGAGTTTATGAACACCTGGCACTGGTGTCTTTGAAGAGATCTGAGCCAAAGGATGGATTCAGGGATATTCTTCATGCTAATATGGGAAGTTGGAACCAAGACTGATGGATGTTTTTGGTTGATGTTTTATGTGTCCACAAGAATCAGAACTTCAATGGTGCTTGAATTAAAGTTCAGAAAGGAGATTGTGGCAGAGTGCAACGGAGTTCAAAACCACCAGCTAGAACAGGGCAGGCATTGCAATTTGGTGCTCTCACCAATTTTACTTGTAACCGTTTATTTCTGGGGAATATCAAACTTTCATTGTAAGGTGAGGCTAATAATCTGATCTGTACTATTACTTAAAATTAATTATAATATATCTTACAACTATCACCAATCTTGATCATTTTTAGAAGTTGTTAGAATTTCTAATTTTTTTGGTACTGGGGGATTGAACCCAGGGGTGCTTTATCAGTAGGCCACATCCCCAGTACTTTTTATTTTTTATTTTGAGACAGGATCTCCCTAAATTGCTGAGGCTGGCCTTGAAGCTGCAATCCTCCTGCCTCAGCCTCCTGAGCTGCTGGGATTACAGGCATGCACCACTGCACTGGGCTATGTGTAGGATTTCTAAGAGCAATGTTTCTTTTGCCTAATTATGTATGATCCTTCATACTTTTTAGGTAGTAACCTTTGTACAAACACTTTCAAAGACATTACACCATTGGACTCTCATGGCAATCTAGCGAAGTGGGTAGGAGAGTCATTGTTTTTCTTTCCATTTTATAGATGCAAAACTGAAGGTGAAATGACTTGTCCAAATCACTGTCTAGTAAGTGGCAGATTCACAAATCCATTCAAGTATCCGGGCATGGATATGATTATAATTTTTACAACCTTTCCATAGCAGTCCATCATTTCATCTTTGGGTTAAGGCTAAAGAATTTAACTAGATCAGTTAAACTATACAAATAAACTAACATATTAGATGTCAGCCATATGTCAGGCCTTGTGTGAGGTGCAGGAGTGACATAAATATACTGCACCTTTGGGACCTGAAAGTCTCCAGGAGGTGTATAAAATAGAAATGCATGGTCAAGTAAAAAAATAGTCATAGAGAGACAAAATGATAGCAATAATCCAAGAATATCATATAATGTGTACAATGAAAACCAGTACTCTAGGGATTCAGAAAAGAAGTCCCATGCAAAATCTTCATAGAGTAGGTACAACTTGAATTTAGTCTAGGAAATGGCCAGGACATGGAGGGACAAAGACAGAAGAGAAGGCCAACATATGCTCAGCATACACTGCTTGCCGAGTTGGCAGGAAGGGATTGTTCATGCAATGTTGTAATGTCAAAAATTCTGTTCAGGCAGAGTAGGAAGATGTTGTAGAGCCAGTAAAGTATTTTCAAATCTAAATTATTTTTATCAGATTAGTTAAAAAAAATCAGAGATGGTTAATTCAGTGAAAATTTTCTGAAACTTCACTTCTCTGATTAATTTGTTAAAAATCAGATCCCTTTTGGTTCACTCTCCTGATCATAGTTTTAGAAGACATCTGGCAGAGATCAACTGTATTTAAGTAATACATATTTAAGTGGAATTTGCATCTTATTTTCTACTGAATTATTATGGTTCTCGAAAATCAATTTCCTGGGATCCTTTGGACAATTTTTTCTCTGCTGATGGAGACACAATCTTCAGACTACTCTTGGGACTTCCTTGAGAATTTCCTCGAGGTTAGGGCTCATCACATTTAAGATCCAGGGCAAACATATTGAAAAGGCAACTTTCTCCAACAAAGGAAAGCAAATGTCAAAAGTCAACAAAGTCAGATAGTATGGCAAGGTTTTGGCATGCCATTCAGGAAGATCATAACATGCAACTTATAGAGCAACTTGTTTCAATTGCATACACATACACACACACCTATAGTTAAGGAAGTTGAACTTGAGGCTACTTTAAATCTTATCAAAACCACTATCAGGAGAAGATGACAAAAAATACTGTATGTTTACCGATAGCTCTAGTCTCTAATGTCTGACAAATTATATAACCAGTAGACGACTTTGGATTATCTCCTGGAGATATCAGTGATGTTACAACACTGGAAATGGCTTAGCCAGAGCAGTGACAAGAAGCTAAAAGCCTCTGTACTTACAGATGATTACCTAATGCTCAAGGTGCGCCAGAACCTTCTAATCGGGATGAGAGTTCTGAGCATCAAGAAAGGAGACGAATCATCCACACTCACACATCTCTGAGCATCAGGAAGAGTTTTGTGGGGCTTCTAAGAGAGAGCTCTGTGACTCTCAGAGAGAAAAGCTTTTCCCAGCTTAACAAAGTTTTTATTATCACCTCGTGAAACGGAGTCAGGTACAATTTTGCAAATAAGCCCAAAGGGACAACCCTGTGTACAAATGGCTGATCTTTCTGATTTCATGGAAAAGATAATTTCCACTTCTCTTCAGAAGGACAGATTTCATTCTGCTCCAGCATGAGGTGAAATTCAATCCTGTACAGTAGCTAAATTGGGGGTTTGGGCCTTTATAACATTACCCTCATTCTTTCCTTTTATTAGAAAAATCGTTTTTCAAAAGCAGATTTGTGTCCTATGATACAGGGTGCTAAAAAGGTTTTGACTTGGTTTCTATAAATAATCTTTTGACTGTAACTGACAAGCAGTAATTATGAATGAAAACATTTATTTTTTGATATCTTGATAACATAGTGGATCTTTACTGGCTTTGGGGATAGCCTTTAGCATATTTTCATCGTATATAACACTGTACCTTTGGTATTTGGGCTCTAGAATTTTGGTAGTTGGCTCTATTTGCTCTCAGAAGTCAGTCACTACACCTCCAATGGTACAGTTAGCTCAGATACCACAAGACTTTGGTGCCAGGCAAAAAACAATAAAGCAAAGACACACATCTTGGGCTGGTTTGCAACCCCTGAATTAGTTTTATTCATTTAAACATAATTCATTAGTGGCAGAGGTGTTCAAAAGCAGGTTCATCTGTTTCTAGACTTATCTTTCACCAGTCTACCTTGCTCTTAATTTTATTTGATATAGTTCTTCTGTATCAAGTGGGTCTGTCCATCTGTTTTTGCTTTTTAGGAAAATTAAATCTGTCCACATTCCAAATTGATTTCTCTTAATAAAAGTTGATTTTTAAAGAATGCTCATCTTTTTTTTTTTCATATTTTGTATAAAAATTCAGGTTAAGAAAAATTCAGTCACATTGAAAATGCAAATGCCTCTTAAGTTACTCAGTAGTGTGTTTTAGCTACTCAGCACCTCTTCTATGCTTTTTCATAAAGAACACAGTCCTGTAGGCATTCTCCTCTCTGTCAGATGACTAAGGTGCATATCCTTCATTCCCACTACAGGAATAGATAATGCTTCATCTAAAGCAATAGGTGCAAGCATTTCTGTCTCTTCTGGTTGGGCTAGGGATAGGTGGATGATATGAATTGACCCAACAGATAAATGAGGGACTCTCTCTGCAGGTGTGTGTGAGGGAAGAACAGAGAACTTGTATCTCCCACTGCCATTGATAGACATCTGGTGACCACTTCAAAAACTGACCTTAAGATGAAATCGATGCTTGAAGAGACAGAGAGGAAAAAAGTTCTGGTTGACATTATTGTGCTGTTGACCATGTTGAGCCTAGAATCCTCCTTCCACATTCTGGACTTGAGTTATATGAGAGAGTAAATTTCCTTGTTATTTAAGTCAAATCGTGATGGACTTTCTAATACCTGCTGCTGAAAACAGGATCCCAGGTGTTCTAATAGTGCTAGAAGGCAATGAGGAAGGGTGTGTTCCTTCCTTGTCTCTTGTCTGTCTCTTGTCCAGGGGAATTGTGCAGCACAGTTGAGTGGCCCCACAGACAGAGTCTGGATTTCAGTCCTAGCTTGATGAATTTACAAGTTGTGTGACACTAGAAAAGCCACTTGCTACAACCAGCTTTCTTCTTTCTGTTTTGAATGGACACAACAATACCTTCCAGGCAACCTTACAATGTTTCTCAAAGAATGAAAAAAGATAAGCGGGTGAAACTGCTTTAAAGACTACATGCCTAATATAAGGTATTTTAAGTGTTAGTTACTCACTTCTAGAGTCAGGTTCTTTAAATATATTCCTGCATACATCCTTCCAAAAAATCTTGCCATGAATGGTGGTCTGTCTAACCTACAAATGGAGGAGCTGGGTCTCAGAAAGCTTACAAAATGTGCCCAAGGTCACACAAAGGATAAATGATAGAAAGGGAATTCTCATTTGTACCTATCTTACTCCACATCTATACTTCACCCATGATGGATTCAATGTGTGCGATGAGCTATGTTTGAGAAGACACGTCAGAATCCTACATGCAATTAAAACAGGCACCAGGAATTGCTAATGCAACTTCAGCTCCTCCTCTAAACTGGCACTCTGCTTGGCTCCCATGATCTCATTTACTCTCCTCGACAGCTCTGGGAGTGAGGTGCAATTATTCACCCTTTATAGATGGGAGAATGATGTGCAGAGAAGTTACAGTGTTTTGTTCAAAGTTGCTTAGCTGGCAAGTGGCTGAGGCAGGATTCAACCTTATTCTAGGTGTACTTACATCCTAATTCCTGAGCACATCAACTTTGAGTTGGAAAAGAAGCCAGGTGATGCAAGGGCCAAGGAAAGAGGTCGCTAGTGTTGAGACATAAACATGCAGGCGTTTGAGGTCCAGCTTATCCAGGTAGGCAATGCTGTAGAGTCTGTGCGGGCTACCTGGGTTGATATTTTCTAGCCCCATGTCCATCCCTCTTTTGGGAGACAAGAACCATTCTTGAGAGCCCTACATTCTGCATGGCACCCAGGGGATCAGGCCAGGAGAGACCTAGATGGACCAGCACAGCTGGACAGTCTTGAATAGTAGTCAGTGTGATTTTGTACATAAGGAAACCAATCAGAAAACCGATAGTTAAATGCTTATATGATTTTATAGAAATTGTCTTCCTATTGGTCCACTGCCTTGAGCCATTTACTAAATGTAATTAAACATTTTTAATGACTTGGAGTCATGGCCATGCACATGGACTTTATACTGTGATAACAATTATTTATTTTACTGTCTCTTTTCCTAATCTCAGACAGTTGGCAATCACTCTTGCTCACCAGGTGTTTTCCTTCCAACATGCTTTTTCTTTTTTAATTCAGGCATTTAATTTGCTGTAGTCCAAGAAATCAGATAAACATGGTAGTTAGAATTGCATGTAAAATAGGAATCAATAAGGCCTCAGTGTGGTGGATGAGCTTTTGCAAGTAGGAGCTGACCAGGGCTCTTTCGGCTGCAGAGGTTTCAGGATCTTGGGGTATTAGCTACATTCCACAGGATGGAGTTTTCCTGAAGAGAAAGTTTATTAGGTCACAAAGTCTAACCCTCTCATCCTCTCAGTGAGGAAACTGTGACTCAGAGCTAATAACAAGGGCTAATATTTATTGAGTACTTATTATGGTTCAAACAATACTGTATGCAGATCATCTCATTATCTCATTTTCCCCTCACTACAGCTCTGTGGATGGGAAACTATTATTATCCTCGTTTTACAGATGAAGACACTGAGGTGCAAGAAGGTTAAGTCGCCCAAAGTTACACGGTTATTAAGTGGTGGAGAAATCATTCAAATAGCACGAGCTGACTGAGAAGGGCCCTCGCAAGCATGGTGGATGTTGATGAGAAGTGACTTGCCTGAGTCTGATCAGGAAACCAGTGAAGGTTAAAGATGAGAATTCAGGACATCTGATTATCAGCTCAGGCTTTGTCAACTATGCCTTCATGGGTATATCCTCTGTAACTTCTTTCTCTTTCTCTCTCATCTGGTTTACAAACTTTTCCAAAGTTATCCTTCAAATCCCCTATTCTTTCCTCTCTCATCACACTGGCTTATAATAATTTTTATTACTGGGGGATAGAAGGAAGGTATGGGAATTTGGACTGTTTAGGATTCCTCTGTTTTGCAGAATTATCTCAAGGATAATGATTAGTGAGCAGTTAAGAAGACAAAAACCTGGAAGGACCATGCTGAGTCCTAGTTTCCTAAGGAGAGATCAAAATCATGCAGTTTTTCATTAAACTGCTAAATTCAAATATTTTGAAGAGGCTATTCCTACTCAAAAGTCTATGGGCATCTAATTTAAGACATTTCAGTCTTTTCCAAAACTTTGTGATTAGAGGCTTCTGAAGGTATCACTTTATTCCATCATATTTCAAAAAGTCAAGGTAGTGTTGGTACCAGGGTGTTTCCTCTTTCAAAGGTGGTTTGCAGGAGTTATTCTAAGTACCTGCTGGCTTGCTGTGTCAAGTTAAGTCCGATTTGTAAAGTAAGAGGCATGGGCCAAAGATCTCAACTAACACCTCACCAAAGAAGATATACAGATGGCACATAAGCGAATGAAAGGATGTTCCACATCACATGTTATCAAGGAAATGCAAAACAAAACACCAGTGAGAAACTGCTACACAACTATTAGAATGGATAAAACTTCAAACACTGACAATATGAAATGCTGACGGTGATGTGAAGCCACGGAAACTCTCACTTACTGGAATGCAAAATGGTGCAGGTACTTTGGAAGACAATTTGGCAGTTTCCTCCAAAATTAAACACACTCTTACCATAGGGTCGAGCATTCATGCTTCTTGAGTTTACCCAAAGAAATGGAGAACTTATGTCCACATGAAAACTTGTACAAGGATGCTAATAGCTGTTTGATTCATAAGTGCCACAACTTATGAATCAACCAAGACGTCATTCAGTAGGCGAATGTATAAGTTGTGGCACATCCAGAGATTATAATATTATTCAAGGCTAAAAAAAATGAACTATCAAGTTATGAAAAGACAGAGAACCTTAAATGCATATTACTGAGTATAAGAAGCCAGTCTAAAGAAGCTATATATGATGTGATTTCTACCATACGACAGTCTAGAAAAGACAAAACTGTGGAGATAGAAAAAAGATCAATGGAGGCCAGTGGTCGAGGAGAGAGGGGGACGAGCAGAGAAGTCACAAGGAAATTCTATGGCAGTGAAAATATTTTACATGAAACTGCAATGGTGGATACATGTTCTTGTACATGTGTCCAAATCTATAGAATGTACACTATCAAGAGTAAACCTCAACATAAACTGTGGACTCTGGATAATAGTGATGTGTCAATGGTGGTTCATCATTGCTCTAGTGGGAGATATTTTAATGGGACAGGCTGTGTATTTGTGGAGCAGGGAAATGTGGGAAATCTCTTTACTCTTTGCTCAATTTTGCTGTGAACAATAAGTGCCCTGAAAAATAAATTCTATTTTTTTTTAAAAGTAAATTGTTGTTAACCACTGTTTACATCTTTTTCAGTAATTTTTTGTTTTTATTTTTTATTTTGGGGGTACCAGGGATTGCACTCAGAGGCACTCAACAACTGAGCCCCATTCCCAGTCCTATTTTGCATTTTATTTAGTGACAGGGTCTCAGTGAGTTGCATAGCACCTTGCTATTGCTGAGGCTGGTTTTGAATTTGAGATCCTCCTGCCTCAGCCTCCTAAGCCACTGGGATTATAGGCATGCACCACTGCACCCAGCTAGTTGTTTGTGATTTTTAGGTATATAAGACAGTAGAATGTATTTTGACATGTCGTACATACATGGAGTAAAACTTCCCATTCTTGTGGTTGAACATGAAGTGGAGTTACACTGGTCATGTTTTCATATATGAACAGAGGAAAGTGATGTCCGATTCACTCTACTGACTTTCCCAACCCCATCCCTCCTCTCTTCCACTCATTCCCCTTTGTCTAATCCAGTGAATATCTATTCTTATTTCCCCACCTAGTAGCTTTTATTAATAGCTCAGAAAGTTTCTACTCCACAGGATAATTGCTGTTCTTGATAAAAATTCCATTTAAATTTGTAAATCTTCAGGACTTTGTCAACTCAATATTTTGCATTAGTAGCATGCATATCTCCTCATCCTTCAATGACTAGAGTTATAATTTTACAAAGATTTCTGGTAAAATATTTATTTGGTTAACTTTAGAAAGTAGAAAGGAATCATGTGTTTGGTATTTCTCACCTCAAATATTATTGTTTATATTAGAAAATTCCGGCTTGATTAAAGAATGCATGTCTGCTTTGGAAAAACAGGGTCAGTGAAACTTCTAATTAAATCACCTTGAAAATTAAAGAACACAGTGTTTCTGTTGGGCTTTCCTATGGGATGTGTTGTGGGAGTTGGGTAGAATCCTTTCCTCTAATTTCATGAAGCAGTGTCTTTTTCAGGTGAGAACTTCCATGCTCCTAAAAAGATACTTTCATACATCAGTTGAAATGTGTGCAATGAAGTACAAGCTTTTGGCATGAAGTACAAGTTTTTGGCATGGCCGTGAGTCGCTTAGATGAGACATAGCAGCAAACCCAATAAAGACTAGGTTCTGAGCTCTTTCAGGCAAGGCTTATCTGTTCCTCTTTCCTCCTTTGCTCTTTCTCTTCCTTGCTCAGGCCATGTTAACATCCCCATATAATCCAGATGTCATAGAGTCTGGTCCTTTAAACAGGAACTTTGTGCTCTAGAATGCATTTGCATTTATTTCTGCATAACTAAGTAGCCACATGTACATGCATGTATGGACACATGCGGAGCATAAAAACACAACACACACGTAGATCCACAAAGGACAGACTCACACAAACAACCAGGATGCAACTGACAAAGAGATACACACAAAAGCACAGACAGGTATCACCCAACCGCACACTAAATACACAGATGAGCATGTATATACACATACACACATAAATACACACTTAAGACAAAGACATACGTATGCATATGCCTGATTTACCCAACTGTGGTGATCACAGACTAAATACAAATTGGTCTGTCTCATTTATGGGAAATGATGGTAGTAGACAGAAATCAGGATGTATGCATTAGGTAATTGAATAGTAATTTTATATCCCATATATCAATGGCATGTGAATCACTCTCTGTCTCTGGAACCCCAAGCCTGTGACCAGTGATGGTGGGTTTCCAACTCCAGTTCAGAAGCAGAGGCAGAGATGGAAACTTGGATAGAAAGTTATAGCCATGTAGTTATAATTAGATAATTCTCATCCAAGTAAAGGTCTGATTGTGGCCACAGCATTGGGATATGAGGAGCTGACTCAGACCTGGCATCTTCCTGTACACATCTGGGAACCTCATGCCTTCACTTGTCTTGACTACCTACTTTCCTTTTCTGAAGGTGAAAGAGAGAATCAGGCTACAGGAGAAGAATACCTGGTCAAAGTACGCTCCCATGATTTCTCAAACATGGAGTTCAGTTACTGAATCAGACCTTTACTTGGATGAGACTTATCTAATTATAACTGCAGGGCTGCAACTTTCTTCTTTCGGTCAATGTGTCTATCCAAGTTTCCATCTCTGTATCTGCTCTAACAGATCTTTCTCAAGTAACTTTCACCATCATATGTAAGTCCTTCCTTTGAAACCTGATTATTAAGTCCAGGGAGTACTTGCTTATGTATTTCTATTTCCCAATTGGAGTTCTGCTCAAGATATCAATTCACAGTATTGCGGTTTGTTTTGATGGGTGAATTGGAACACTTATTTACTTTCTGAAGTGAGAGGAAACACCTAAATGCAAGATGGACCTGATAATGATGAGCACAGGGGAAAAATCCAATAATTGTTATAAATAGTAGCTACCCTTTGTGGATCACCTACTGCACATTAAACCCCATGCCACGGGCTTGGCATATGTTATCTTAATCCTCTCAAGGACTTTCTGCAGTAGGGTGGTTCTATTGCCATCCTATGGATGAGGAAACTGGGAATGAATCCTTCTTAGATATGAAACAAATGTTTTTCAAATGAGGTTTTAGACATAGAAAATTCCATACATGGATTTAGATTCTCAGAATTTAATATGGACTTTGAGAAATCATTCCTCAACCCTATTTTTTCTCATGAATGTATTTAGATTTCTTACTTGATCGGGCTTTACAGATGTGCCAAATGCTGCGGAACATCACCAAGTAGTGTTCCTTTTTTGTTTTTTTTTCAGGGGAGCACAGGGTTTAAAGGTGTAGATCTGGATCTCAATTCTGATTATACCATTTACCAGCTATGTGACCTTGGGCAAATCAATTAACTTTTCTGTGCCTTAATGTTCTGCTCTGTAAAATGGGGTAATTAGAGCACCTACCTCATTGACCTGTAATGAGGATTAAATGAGTCAACATGGGCAACATTCTCAGAGTTGTGTTTGACACATAGTAAGCAACATATTAGGTCAGTTATTATTTTAATTTTCATTCACAGCTTTGATTTCACAAGTTGGGTTCCTTACCATTTACCCTACTGTCCATTTTTTCCCACACAGACGAGGAAAAACACATTCTTTCATACATGTCCCAGAGGACTGAGCCCAAAATTACCATTGAGAACTTTTCCTTTTATGATAAAAGGAAGGACTAAAGAAAAAAAGAGCTTGTGGTCCTAAAGGGCCCCTGAATCCCAGACATAGCTGATGAACTAGATCATCTGGAAGAGCCTGTGAGAGTGGCAGCAACAGGGCCATTTCATTACCTCTGTTAAATAGGAGGAAAGTTGACCAACTAGTTGCCTATGGCAATAGTTAGTCAAACTGAGACTTGACTAAGAGGCCGATCATAACAAGGTAACGAGAAAATCGAGCAAGGCCTTTGAATGGCAGGGTGAGTGGGTGGCAGGCTTGTCGTTGGGGTAACTGATGTTATAACTTTATTGCGCTGTTAGTTCAGTCAAGTGAAATATCTCTGCAACAAGCCAAGACAGAGCTCTATAACAATACCTGCGTACTGTTCTCTTCTTCTTCTCTCTCTCCTTTCTCAGTCTCCCTCCGCCCTTTCCAAGCTCCCCTTCCCTCTCCCCTACCTCCTTGTTTTCCTGTGGAAGATCAGGTCTTCCACTTGCTGACAGTCACCACGATGACCTTGGTGACCCACGGTGGTAGGCAGCTAGGAGCTGTAGGTTTCCATCTGCCACAGGGCTGGAAGAGAAGCCCCTGTCAGCACTGAATTGTGAAAAACATGTGGTAGATAAATCGTCTGAGCACATTGAATCAATGGAAGGAACAAGTATAGAACTGTAAGAGGGAGTTTGGGTTAAGATGGCTGCCCATTACAAAGGAACTTAAAAAAAAAATGACAAGTGAATTTAGTCTTCGCTTCTTCATTAACTCTGTTTTTATGAATCTGTGCTGACTTGTCAGAACGACCATGACTGTAGTATTGGAACGGTATACAAAGAAAAACAGCATAATTATTCGGTGTGTGCAGAGATCTCTGAAACACCCCACCTCATCCTTCTCAGGACAGTGGGTGAATTCAGCACCAAACATTTTGACAGGGATGGAATAAATCAAAGCAGACAAAATTAAAAAAAGATACTTTTTCATGTTTATCTCTATCGCCCCATCCTCTGAGACAATGATCTCACCTCTCATTTTTTCTTCTGTTAGAGAGTATTTTAAATGAATTAAGGAGAGTCAGCAACAAAGTGTTGGAGCAAATTCTTACATGAGAAATAATCATTGTGCTGCTTCCAAACTCCCTCAGATCCTGAGCTGCTTGAAATCTATGATTTATTTCTATCCCGGGCATCTCTGGGGACTGTTATCTTACCTGTCTCCAAAATCCTATAGGATGTATTTATTGCTGTATTATTACTTGAGTTGTATACACCCTTGTGGCTTCTTCTTTTTTTTTTTTTTTTGCAAAGATTTCTCATGTTTAAATCTCATTTACTCATGGAGATTATAAACTCCTTGAAGGCTGGACTCTATCTTATACTGATATTTATCCGGTGACAGTCTCCTATCTGTAATAATATATTCTCAATAAGTGCTCGTCGCCTGATTGACAGCTTGCTTTGACCCTCTTTCTACGTGGGTTTGTGCCCAGCACAGCAGGGTGGAGTTCTTTTTCACAGGATCTGTGTGGTTGCCAGCAACTGGACTTTTCTTCTGTAAACAAAAAGAGGAGGAGATGCTGAGCGCCTTTTAAAATCCAGCCTTCCCTGCGTCCTGGCGACGTGAGGTGCCAGTAAGTGGAACCATCCACAAATGAAGCCCTTCCAGGTTTGTCCCATTTGTGAGTCCAGGAGAAACTACTCTCCTGTCTATCAGCTCTCACTGGATTTCAGCTTTGCCTTAGTCACACTGGAGCATGGAGGGGGGGTGAGGGTAGAAAGGTGAGACGGGAAGGGGAATCAGCACCTTGGATTGTTGGCTGGTGTTGCTTCTCCTTCTCTTGCACCCAAATCCAGGGAAGTGAGAAAGACATAGCTTGAGGGTGAAACTGTAGAATGAAGAGGCAGGCTCCCTGGAGGTCCCCAAATGCTCTCCCTGTCTAGCGGGAGAGAAAAAACAAAAAAAATGGAGAGCCTGCAAGTCTCCTTTTAGTCTCCACCTGGAAGTGCAGGTAAGACGCTCTTGTTGATTTCAGCTTGTGAATATCACCTGAGGATTTGTCCGGGCTCACACTTTTAATTTTAAGACCCATCTTTGAATGTTCCGTCATGACATGCAGGTGACAAATAAGCAAACAGGCAAGGCTGAACGTATTGCTGCATTTTCAGGTCATCTGCTTGCTAACCGTTCCAGGCATCTGATTCC
This sequence comes from Sciurus carolinensis, assembly GCF_902686445.1. Classification (NCBI taxonomy): domain Eukaryota; kingdom Metazoa; phylum Chordata; class Mammalia; order Rodentia; family Sciuridae; genus Sciurus; species Sciurus carolinensis. The sequence goes on from NC_062224.1 coordinate 15,233,349, forward strand.
AAAGCAAACATATCACATATCTATTAGGATCCCCGGAGGCACTTAAGCGAAGTAAAAGAGCAAGCAAGGATCTGTCTCAGGGATTGCCACTGCAGTACAAGTCACCAAAGTCGTTGGAGGTGAAAATGTCATTTTGTTACTTTTGCCTTAAATTATCCAGAATAGCTTTTCCCTTGTGAAGTTGTATGGAAAGGACAACTTTTTAATTTTAATGATTAAAAACTAACGATTGTGGTAATTACTGTTCTCTCCATAATTGTCACTGGGTCTTTCTGAGATATTGGCCAGCTTCAGTGATCTGAAAAGAGCTTAAACTCCATTGATCAGGATCACCTTCTGTAGCTTCCCTCAGATTCTTCATTTGGAATGGGGCGATGTGCAGTTATTAACTTATTAAGTATCACTATTTGGATCCATAAAAACAGAACGTTACTATAATAAGTGGCAGGATTTTTTTTAGGAGAATTATCTAGGTAAAAGATCTAGAATATTAATTCCATGTTGATCTAAAAACTTGTTCATCCATATATCAGTACTTCCACTTAAGTGTATTTGGTGGAGAGTAAAGGGGACATTGACTTATAAAGAGGTATTAGCTGGTATTATATATTCTCTGTACAAATAGACCTACCTAAACTGATGCTTTTCAAGACTTGCTTGTTGTGCAAATGAATGCTTAAGAGCCTGGATGATTTCATATTCTCTATAAAATATCAGAGTTACTAATCACTGTGGTGTGTAGTGGAGTTGGGTGCAGTTTCATTAATCAAAAGGTAAAACAAAAATAATTTCATATGCTACATTTATTGGCATTTCCTGGCTTTATAAGGAATATTATTTTTACACAGAAGTAACAATCCTGAAATAAAGCACTATATTTATGTGACATGTTATTCCACTCACTCAAAGTACCACATACCACGTTATGAGCTTTTATCTTCAGAGGCTGCATTCTTGGAAGACTATTCTATACAGATAAAATTTGCTTAGGCTCAAATCTATGTGACATATTAAATTCTTTATACTGGGATGGATTCTAATGAAATGCCAGGTGGCTCTTGGATAATAGGTGACTGAATATTTTTTCTGTTAAATTTAACATCATTTAACAATTGCTTCACTATGTTTAGGCTATGTCTGAGGTCCTTTAGTTATCGTTTTTGACCTACATATCTCGCCTAAAACTTTTGAGACAACTTTGAAAAATGTTTATGTACGTGTGTGCATTTGCGTTCAAGTTGGACACCAACTACTAATTTTTATGCTATCTCTACATCTACATAGCAGATCTCAGGAAGCCTCTGAGATAAACGATCACAGTGTTTCTTGAAGCTGCTTTTACTCTGCTAGGGCTTGTGCGCACGTGTGCACGCTACAAACACAACCTGGCTTTGTGCACAGTAAGCATGCATTCTACCACTGAGCTGCACCCCAGCCCTGGAATTTTCTTTATTCAATATTGAATATGTTCAAATTAAACTGGAATTCTCAATCTTAAATTGGATTTCTCAAACTTTCCTCATTAAGCAAATTTGAGAACAGTGCTTCTTAGTCTAGATCAGAGTCCAAAAAGCATTCTCATACAGAATTAACCAATTAATTGAGTTAACCTAAAATAATTTTAAAAGAAGATATTAAATATTCCACATGTATTTCATAAAACTGGGAATTTATTTTTCCTCTTTTTGGTCTTTGTCAAACCCTAAGTGTCTAGAAGCATATTTATCCACAGTATCAGGAACCTTTAAGCCCTACAACTTTGAATCTCTTTGTAGTTGCTATTGACGAAACAGCCCAAGGCCGGTTGTTGAAATGGCCACATTCACCTTTTCATTTGCCTCATGGGCCAGATGTCAGGCAGAAACGGACCCATTGACCATGCAACTTCTTTTGATGACGCTCATCCTTAGCTTATTGTCGAAAATATGAACGGTGCCTGGGAGATAGGTTAGCAGAATTTTCAACCACTTGTGAAATTCGGGATTGCAGAGGGTAAGGCGAGAGATGACTGTGCCTTCCCAGGTGACATAGTGGCGATGGGGTTGCTGTTTTCGACTCTCCTTAGCAATCCATTATGAAATAATGGCCAAGCTTGTTTTTCTTGCCTGAGTTTACCACAGCCAAGCCCACGTGGCTAGAGACTAAACCAACTTCCTTAAAGCACACAAAAAAGTTTACTGTGGGCTTTCTCCTCAATTTTCGCAATTTTATTAGTCTTTAATAAGCATTTTCTCAGAGCTTGGCAGTTTCCAAATGCTTTAAAATCATTTTTTACTGGCGGCTTCCACAACACACCTGTGCAATAGGTCTGTGCTTTTAGCCATGTTTTTTTATGGGGTATATGTGAGCAAAAATGCAAAGAGGAGAGACGGAATTTCACTTTTAAGCTTTGTTCCTTCCTCTGAACCACAGGGAGGAAAGGTAGGACCTGCCTGCTGATTCCTGTTTGGTGTTCTCTCCACAGTGCAAGTGATGTGGTTCCAATCGGCAGGTGCTTTCGTTTCATTTTGTTTTCATAAAGAAAGCTCCCCAGAAGGAAGATTTATGGGAGGTTCGGGAAAGCAAATTCTCCAACTAATAACAATGACTGTATCGCTTAAAGCCAAAATTAAACAACAGCAACAAAACTTTAAAAAACTACCCTATAACTCTAGTTTGGAATAAATCCCATGACAGGATTTTTCAGTTCAATCACACGACAGATTAGTGTGATGATATAATGACTTGTGTACATCTTTTCACGGAGGGCTTTTAATTTACCAAAATATAAGTTTATAATTAGGTTGGAGAATTTTCATTAATATCTTTCTGATTCGTTTCACTAGAAGAAATCCTTTACATGTAGTCGATAGGAGCTCTCAGAAAATATCTAAATTCCAAATGAGTTCTGAATATTTCATTTCTTAACCCTTCTCTAACTCAAAGACCTCCTTTAATCACTTAATTGTGTCGTCTATTGGTCATTTGAAAATTTAAGTTTAAAGACCTAATAACTCCCTTACTTACTTCTGTCTTTAACAATGTGCTGGATGCATGACTGTTAGGAAATGTAGCCATTAACAGTGAATTAAAAAGAATGTACCCACATAAAGTAGCTTCTCTAGTGAAATGTATATACTTATGAAAAGCATAGATGTTCTCTCTGCTCTAAACAACATTTAAATTAATTAGTAGCCGTTCCTTGCTTATTAAAAAAATATTTTCCATAAGACACAATGTTTTGATAAGTAGAGGGGAAGATTCAAATTACATACAGATTTAAAAATTATTTTCATTACCATATATATTACCAATATATTTACTTTATTTATATGTGTATGACTTTCTGAAAAATTGTGTTATTTTAGTGATGTTAAATATTGAATTTATTTCTACCTTAGTGGACTGTATTTAAAGCTGCTTCTTATAATTTACTTGCTATGTATAAGGTTAGAAAACATACAGTCCAGCAAATGGGAGCCCAGAGTTAATTAAAAATCTTCAATACATATAATTAATGAAAATGGAAATTTGTATTTATAGCTAATAACTTTTTAATTGAGGAAACTAATTTCCTTATCAATACCAAAATAAAAATTTATATTTAGAAATAGTTAGTTTCTCTTTTCCTACTCATCGAGTCCACAGATCAGATGAAAGCAAGACATGTATTTTTGGGAAATGTAAAACTATATGCCTGTATTTGTATTTTTATATAAAAGGTAAATTACATGATAAAATAGACTAAAGGAATTTTTAAATTTTTCAATGCAACTACAAGAATTATGTCTAATTTTTTTTTAGTTTGTGCTGAAAATTTTCTTATTTACTTCATGCATTATAAAAATGTTTCATGTTCATCTCAAATTTTGGATTTCAGAGTGATGAAATTAAAGGTCAATCTACATTTTAGTAATGTGGAACAACTGGTGGTGACATGATGTGATAGCTCTGAAGAAATACGAATGAACTAAAATGTCTTAGGTCGAGCTGAGTGAGACATATAAATTCAACACAGGCAAGATGGTTCCACATTAACTTTTACAACAAGTACATTGCACTCAGATTAATTGTTCTTAACTTTTGTCTGTCTCTCCCTTTCAATTAATATTAATCATCACTATTATTCAAAAAATGACATTCCTAATGCACAGTCTTTTTCAGAACTTTCCTAAACATCAGTGGATGAGTCCCAGGTGCTGGTGACCTATTTTATTGCTACGATCTCTTTGTACACAGAGTGTCCTGGACTCTCATGGGTTTGACTCATGGTTAAAACCTGCTACCCTGCATTTTCTTACCTGGTTGAACTTTTGAACTTATGTTTTAACAGTAAATACCCAAATAAGAGGTGATATTTCTTTCTGTCCAATCGAATGGGGAAAGAATGAGAGAAGGCAAAAATGTAAGCAAAGTCTACCTTGACGAAAATTGATAAGTTCCCTGGAACTTCATTGGCTTTCAGAGTCTGCTTCTAAGTCCTTCATTCCATGGGGAAGGAAAGGATTTTAGCTTTAGGTTAGAGCTCTCTCCTGCTATCATAGGCTCTGATGATTTAAAGTATCACTCAAGAACAACAATGATAAAAATACAGTTAGTCCTCATTGTAGTGAAGGTGACTATACTTCGTAGCAGTAAACGCATTTATGTTTTTAAATGCCTTTGAAACTCAGTTCGGTCTGGGAGAGGCGTTTGCCACAGATCTTTAGAATGAATGATCATTTCCTAAGGTGAAGAGGTCGAACTCGTGAGTTAATTTACCTGCAGTAATAAGCCTGATGGGGCAAATCCAAAGTGCCAACCACATTTCCAAGGAGCCCAGAATGGAAAGTGTAACCGAGACCGATCTAGTAGCAGCGACTCACACATCAACAGCACTACCCCAGAGAGAAACACCTTGAACCCTTCCACAAATTCACTCTCAAGGCATGCACATACAAACAAACAGAACCCCGAGACTCACAGTTCATTTGAATTCACAAGGGAAAATTTTCGGGATGAATGTTGCTTTGACGTTGTCTTACTGATGCAGAGGGAAGCCAAACCTGTTTTTAATTGCAAAACCAAATGGTTTATGCATAGGCTCTGCCATGCTTGTGTGAACATGTTGCTTTTATAGCCCCCTCCCCCCCACGATCACGAGACAAGGCTTGCCAACATTGTATTTGAGCGTGGTCACATTTAAAATCAGAAGCCTTGCAGGGATTTTTTTGAAGGTGGGGGGTGGTGATGTCAATCTGTCAGAGATGTCGCCATAAGTGGATCTATCTACCTATCTGTTACCACTTGCTAATTATGGATCGGGGTGATAATTGTCATAAACTTTGCCACAAAATGTGCAATAAAATATATTTTCTCGGGGCAGAGGGTGATGTATAGAGAGGATTGGGCTAGATAGTGAGATCGCAAACCTGTGCTGTAGAATTGTCTCACTGTTCGAGGTTCCAGTGAATACACATATTGTTGCATGTGTTGGGTGGCTGCAGGCAACATTACTGGCATTCCATTATAGGAACGGTGAGTGTACACAGAACTGTCTGTAGAGAGGTTGCTCTTCATATGGTCAAAACATGCCTTTAGGAATATTCTGCCCTTACTAGCTCTGCACTGGACAAAACTAAGAAAGAACACTGAACAAATGAATAAGAGAAGGAGCTTCCTTGTGATTGTAAGAAACAGACTAATCGCAGCAAATTCAGATCCTAGAAACATTTTGAGATGAGTCTTAAATACCTGTGGTTCCAAAGATTACTTAAAGATAAAGAACAGAAGAGGAGGACTTCCATCTCTGCTCTTCCACAGAGTTGGTGATAAAAAGTTAACCTAAACACAGTTTCTGTTTCTGTGTCCAGTCCTGAAGTCATTGCCACCACCAGCTGCTGGCTCACTAACTGTCACTGTCACCTCAACTCCATTGGTTCTCACCTACACACACACACAGCCCTTGGCCTTAAATATTAATTTCACACACTTTGGAAATATGAGTCCAAATGTCAAGTTTAAGAAGTCCATCGTCTCTTCAGTGAATCAAAGTGGTATCTTGTTCAGCCATTCCATGACAGAATGTGAGTTTTCTTATGGGCAGGAAAGCCGACTTATTTATCTAGATGTCTTCCCTCAATGTAAGGACCCACTAAATTTTGCAGAAGAAAGGATTCCTTCAAAAAAAATGGCTCCCGCTGAGAACTAGAATTTTCACCTGGGAGAAGCTGAGTACCTGGCCACCAGGAGAGCAGGACACCAGGATTGCAGATGGACACTGATGCTCACCAGCCTCTGATGCAGCCAAGCAGGAAACTCTTGGCCTAGTTGAGGAAGGGGAACGTGCGATAGAGGAATTGATGTCTACCTGTAAGTAAACGAGGCTCAGGTTCAGACCACAGAGTCTACCGTATGCAAAATTCTCTATCAACATGTGCAAGATTCATTGGCTGTGGCTTAGAAGTGACTGGTCCATCCAAGTCCTGAAGGGTCCGAGCCTAGAGTATTCAGACCAGAACTCAGTACAAAATATTTCTCAGTTACTCATCGTTTGCCCACTGCCCACAGCTGTACATAGATTGGTATGACCAGGAACTTGAAAACAGTCACATGCATGATTGCTTATATTTTCTGCCCGACATGGAATTCCTACCCCTTACTTCTTATTATAGACCAGTGCTGTCAATATCAGGGTCCAGATCATACCTTGAATCTTGTCAATAAGGGAATTGGGTGCACAGTAATACTGCTTGCACCTGAAGCAGGTGCTTGACAGTCTTCTCCAGTCTTGCCAGTTTCCTCAAAACTACATATTCAGACAATTTAGCAGCAATGTAGAACCTAAACTATAGTGGGAACTGCTTCCAGGTAGGAGCAACCTTTTTAAAATCAGTTATGCAGTATGCATCAACAAACTGTATGGCAGATATGACTGAACTCACATTCATATACAACGATTACATTAGCAAGGATACTAAGATCAGACCTATTTAATAAAATGAGGAAATCGAGTCTCAAATCACTTGAGTGGTTTGGCTAGAGGTATTTGGTAGACATCAAGCTGGAAATCACATTCTGGGTTCCAGGGCATGTTTATTAGGTAGAATCAGAGTCATAGGACAATTAAGACAACAAAAGAGTTCTTTCCTCTACAACTAGGGAATAGAGGAGAAGGGATTTTATTTTATGTAACTGCCATCTGCATGGCCCCAAGTTCAAGGGCTGGACAAAATAAGATAAATGACAGAGGATCCTTGTCTTCACCACCCAGGAGCTCTGTAACAGTCCAGTGAGGAAGAGAAAATGTAGGAATAAAGCCAAAGGGTAGTAAGAAACAGTCTAGCGAGGCTCATGAAAGACTTGGGGAACACAGAGGGGAGAGTTAGTCCCCCAGAAGTGAGGGAGGTGTAGAGAATGAGGGAGCAGGTATGGCGGATCCAGTGGCTCCCCGGCAGTGGAGTAGAACGGGTCTCGTCTTTGCAAACACACCAGAAGTTCCCTGGGCTAAGTAGTGACTCAGGACATGTGGGAATGAACTCAGACAAGAAACACCCTTGCTCTCAGGCACATGGGGCCTGTCAACCAGGGCTGCCTACATAATTAGCAGACCCAATGCAAAAAACAAAAAACAAACAAAAACCTAACAAAACAAAACAAAAAACAAAAACACGACTTTTTTTTTGGCTCAAAAATTAAGAAAGAGATGTTGAAAGTACTAAATATAAAGATTTTCTTTTCTTTGTGGACTGGCTCTCTCTTGAATGGTCTCGGTGCTTTTAATTTTTTGTAATTTAATATCATTCTAGGTAAAGAAAACAGAAATTTCAACAATGAACATGGATTTTATCATTTATCTTTATATGGTGCAATTCCAATTTCAATAAAAATTGAAATATTTAAATATTTAAATACTGAACGTTTAAAATTATTTTTTTGCATGCAAAATGACCAAAATCATGTGATGTCTAGTTCATGGCTTATATAGGCTTATGTAATTTATTCTTACCAGAACATTGGAAGTGCTGCCCAAAACTAATTTTTTTTTTTTTTTTTCCTTTGGCAGTGCTGGGGATTGAACCCAGGGCCTTGAGCTTGCTAAGTGTGTGCTCTACCTCTGCACCACAACCTTGGCTCTGAAGTAACTGTTTTTATTTCATTTCATGATACACGCACATTCTCCCAACACCGCATGATTATCTTGTGTTCTCTTTGCATCTCTGAGACCCTCCCTCTGCTGGGTCATGGGGTCTCACAAGCACCGTAAGTGAATTGGGCAAGAAGGAGGGCAGGAGACAAAGCCTGTGTGCATTTTCTCTGCTCATTCATACTGTCCATCACTTCATTGGTTGTCACTTACAAAACAGCAGATCAAAGATAAATTTGTTAAGAATTTCAAGACAGCCACAGCAGAGCACTAAATCAAGGGCAGGTCCTTCTGAGCATGAAGTCTGGTGTGGGTAGCTTGCAAGCCCATGAAGCTGACCTTGCTGTCAACACAACTCCATCTTTGACAACAAAGTGAGGGCAAAAGATCAAATAGGAATTCTCTGCTCTGTGACACTCGGGCTGAGAGATCAACCATTCCTCATCTTGCAAAAGTGCAGACCGGGAATTCCAAACTGATGATTCAAAGGGAGGCTAAATCATTGCCCAGTGTGTATGAGGGTGACCTGAAGTGGTCTTGCTGGGTGCACGCACCCTGAACTGATGACTCTGTCTATCCTTCCGGTTCTCCTCAGTGGAAGGCTTGAACTTTCCTCCCTGTGAGCAATAAGGTAAGGAGACAACGAGGGCCTTTTGACGGCCTCCTTCTTTTCTGGAATTCAGAGAACAAGATGAGAGTAATGAGTGGATGATAACAAGAGGGACTTAGCAATACACGACATTGCTTTCCTTTGTGCGTGCGCGCGCAGGTTAAGTTGGTTTTTCTGTTGGACTAGACTTCTAACCACTCACTTTGTCCCAGGTAACCTTTCATTTAGTTTCCTCCTGGTCTATCTTCTTAATTTCATGCATCAAGATCATATATACATTTCACATGAGTATTACAACACTTAGGTGTTCGAATATAAGTTGAGTTATTCTTGAAAATTTCCCATTTTAATAGTCATTCTATTTTAACAAAATTTTTCTAGAACAGTGGTGATGCTGGTTTTCTTTTTCACTGGCTTCACCTTCCAAGTTTTAAGAGGCAAAATGTATATTATTATTATTAATAACACAATGGATAATATTTATTAAATGTTTATTATAAGTATTGTGGGTATATCAACTCATTTTGATGTTCACAATAACTCTGGAAGGTCAGTTCTATTGTTAAAGTTATTTTAAGGGCCTTGGTTCTTTAGACAGAGTTTGGATCCTGCGTTCACTAGCTAGGAGGTTGTGGACCACTCAACTGTTCTGTGCCTCAGTTTCTTCCTTGATGAAACAGTGGTTTGCTCATAGAGCTGACTGGTCATTCAAGGAGGTGACACAGGTATAGGTTTAGAACAATGACGGCCACATAGTAGCATTCAATAGACATGAGCTATTATTACTGTTTTACTCCCTCCCATGTAGGGCTTTCTGTTCAGTTGCTGTGTGTCCTGGAGATGGCTATTTGATCTCTCTGAGCCTCCTTTTGCTCATCACCAAAGCTGTGCCAACTTGAGATTTGTGTGGATAGTCAATGAGGTAACCCATGAAAAGGACTGAGCAAAAGTGTTGGACACAGTCCATTTTTGTCTGCGATTTTGAGTGTTTCATTAAGGAATTTCTGCCTTATCCTGACAACTTTATTGATTCTCGATGAAACATTTTGTTTATTCCTCTTTCATCTGTAAAATACCAATAGCATCCTGTTCGACACTCCTTTCTTCTTTTTGACTGGGGCCTGACCTTTGCCCCATCTCTTGTTTCTCTGTTGCTGATTCTTCTCTCCTTGCAGTAAACTATACTTGTGTTTTTATAGCATCTTTTTCTGGTATCTCTCACAACTCTGATTCTCTGTGCCACTGTTTCTACCTGGGCCCAGCCAGTCACCCATGTTTGCAATCAAGAGGGGCTTCTGGGCTTTGAGAGTACAGCTACCACTCCAAAAAATCACTAGAATCACTAGGGAGCATGCTATGGAAGCTGCATCCTGAAGAAAAATACCAAAATACTGAAGTGCAGCTATTATATGGTTTCAACTTTCTGGCTTTAACAGATTTTCTGCTCACGTTTGGATATAAAAATACAATGGAAGCTACTAGTATCTGTTTGCTGCCTCCTTCTTTCATTTTATTGGTTATTTCCTTTCTTTTTTTCTCCAAGTAAAGTTTTTTCCACTTTTTCAATAAGTGAAGAAATATAAACCTCATTAGGGAGTTTCCTTGACATATCTTTGTGTACTAAACAGATGTTTATTTCTGTCCCTTGAATACTATCACTAATCAATAACCCATATTCAATAAATTTAAAATTGTAACCTTTGCAGTCTGCTTTAGGCAATCTGCCCCTTTAAACTCAGTTTTCCTTAGAGTAAAAGGGCATAAGAACACTTTGTAACTGGATCTGACTGAAGTGAATTGAATCTGGTCGAAAAAGTGAATTGAATTCAAGTGGACTACTTGAAAGCTACTTTGAATGAAACTCTTGCTGTGTTTTACAACTTGAAATAGAGCTCTCCCACCAGAGCCAGCGGATTCTTCGCTAATAATTTCAAGCTCTGGCCTTTGTTCTACACCTCCTCAGCCTCCACCCTGACTCATCCCTTTGCCATCTCAAGACCTCATGTGCTCAGGCTGCACCAGAAAGGGCTTGTTGAGTCATCTAATTGAATGGCAGAAATCACTTTTTCCACACCCTCAAATTTATATTACTAAGAGCACATAAATATCCAATTCATTACAAATGAACTTTTGGACTTTACAAGAAGCCTCCTGAGAGATACTTGCAACCTTTACTGAGAATCTCCATTCAAGACAGACCGAGAAGTGTAAACAAATATTATGGTACAGAAGGGTTCTGTCCTAGGAATCAGGGGTTTTGGGTTAGGTACCAGGTCGATCGATAACACCATTATGTGACCTCATATGGATGACCTTGTTTTCCTGTCTGTGAACTGCGAATTGCCTCTATTTATTTTTTCAGAGACAGTGGGAATCCAAGAAGATAGAGTATGTGGGGGAAATTCTGAATTCGCAAATCCCAATCCTATGATCAGAGCTGTTCTGATCACCTGCTGTTATAAATAGATACAAAGCAAATGGAAGACATGAAGGAATTAGTCCTGTTTTTCTGCCATCTGAAATACTGAACTATCAGAAACATCAGATGTCTAGGACTAAGGGCTTTACAAAGACATTGGCCTGTGCTTCTCTGTCCTCCATCTCCCCCTCCTCTGTCTGGCACTACCTGAGAGACTAGCTGTGGGAGTCTAGTTCAACCGTTTTCACCAAGAAAACAAACCAGAAATGAATCCTAAAGTTATCTTCAACAAAATCTAACTCGCTGGGTGGTTTTTTTTTTTTTTTTTAAACAAAATGCAAATTCTATTTAGTTGTTAGTTTGTTCTTTCCAGAAGGGACACTTAATCTAATTGTCCAGTTTAGAGTTAAGAGTTATTCCCCAGAGAGCGGAACAGACTGCTCTTTATCTATAGACCATAAAAATCACAGCAGAACACCTGCTGTGAGGCCTCTCATGGACTGAAGGACACTCATCTTTAAGTAATAATAATAATAATAATAATAATAATAATAATATCATTTAACTGTTGTGTGCTGCTTTATAATTTTATGGCTTTTATATATATTATTTCATTTTATTCCAATAACCACCTAAAACCAAATGGTTTGGTTAAGGAAAATGCAGGTACATTAAAAATGCAAGTGCTTAGTTAGGTAATAACCTATTTTACAGTTGACAAATCAGACTCCGAATATTTAAAAGACTTTCCTAAAATCAAAGAAAAACTGTATGGTGGATTTTATGACTTCAAATTAAGTGCCTCTTCCATCACCCAGCTAGTCTGACCCCTTGTACTTTGGGCCATTATCCTGATGGATGATTCTCACCCGAAACCCCAAATCCAATGGTCACACTATTGCTATTTTCTGCTCATCCTCTTCAATGACCCACTGCAATAAGCCCAATCTGTTCTCTAGCATGTTCCAGGAACCATCTCCAAACACACTGAACTATCTGTTTACATAAAATCCTAGTGACCCTGATGATCGCTGGTCTGTCTCATCTCTAAATTTTATTTCCTAACTTCTTTATTATTTTGAGTTTCCATCCACTCTATCTCATCTAGCTCCGGATATTGAGCAGGAGAAGAGAACAAGGACAAGAACATGTGTTTTGGTGCTATGAGTGGAGTTTGATGCAATAAGAGCACACAGGAAGAGAGGGTGGGGCTAGGGCTGCAGGGGTCATTTGGGACGTTGAGAAACGGACGGTAGAAGATGGAATAGACAGTCCACATGATGCAGCATTAACAGAAGGTAGAAGCAGATGTCAGAGTCCTGAGGAGCAGAGATTTCACTCAGAAAAATAGTAATAGGCAGCAGAGGTGTTTGTGGTGTTAGGACAATTCTAAGGGAACTCTTGATAGACTTAGGACTAAATTTGTAGGTAAAACCTTATCCTCAATATGGTCATTCACTACGTATTTATTTCTTTACTGATCCACTTGTTTTATACCAAGTTATTCTGTGATGAAACACTTCTCTGATTCCAAATGTATCTGCAGCTATTCCTGTGTAAACATGACTTTATATTGCATGTGTGCCTATACTTCTACATTAAAAAAATTTTTTTTTTTAGTTGTAGATGGACACAAAACCCTTATTTTATTTATTTATGTGGTGCTGAGGATTGAACCCAGTGCCTCACGCATGCAAGGCAAGCGCTCTAGGACTGAGTTGCCATACTCATAATTTCGTCTTCCATTTGACTATAAAATATATGCTCCCAGGCCCCTCCACAAAACTATCACCTGTAACGTTCTCCTGAGTTAATGCTAAGCCATTGACAACTGCTCTCTGGCTGCCTCTGTCCAGTGGGCTGTGTATTCTCTGAGTAGCTGTGTGGTTTAGATTAGATCTCCCCAGTTTGTTGATGAGAATGTCAGGTAGAACAGAATCAAAGGCTTACAGAAGTCTAGAGAGATTACATCTATTGCATCCCTTTTATCTACAAGGTCTGTCACTCCATCATAGAAGGAAATTAAATTGGTCTGGCATGATTTGTTCCTCTAAAAGCCATGTTGGTTGCTACCCGGGATGCGATGCTCTTCTAGGTGATTGCAAATTGATCATTTTGATGATTTATCTTAGTAACTTCTCTGGCACTGTGTTTTAGGCTGACCAATATTTCTTTTCCTTCTTTTAAAAATGGACATTGTATTGACCTTTTCTTCTGCTTTAAGGATTTTCCCTGATGTGCATGATTGTGATTTTTTTTTTTTTAGTTTAACTAATTGAAGTCTGATAATAGATTCCCAATCATTTCCTATCATATGATTTCAGCTTGTCTTTTTAATAATTTTCAAAAATTGACTTATTTCAGCCTGCTTTTCTTCATTCCCTCTATCCTTTTATTTTGCCACGTATTCAACCCTTATTGAAAGCCTAGGTGCGATGAAAACAACAAATAGGGGAGCAATGAATTAATAAATCTCTTGCGAGACTAATAGTTAAGTGCAGGAAACATGCAAATAAAGAGACGATTATGAGAGGGTGCTGAAGCGCCGGGGTGAGTCAGATGCACACCTTGAACAAGTATTTACATCAATCCCAGGTACTCAGGAAGGCTTCCCAGACGAGGTGGTGTCTAAACTGAGTTCTCATGGTGGAGGATGAGTTAGCAGGTGTCAGATAGGGAAAGTGATGGAGAGGGAAAGAGTAGGAGAGAGGAGAAAGCATTCAAGGCAGTGGGAAAAGAATTTATGGGTGTAGAGTCCTGAGAGTGAGAGGGAAGTGGATTAGGGGACACCACTGCATACTAGTGGGAGTTGAGCAGAGATTTTCTGTGGGATCCAGGGCAGTCATTGTAATACACAGGGCTGGAGAGGTGGCAGAGGCAGACCAGGAAGATCTTGAATGTCAATACAATAATATTTTGCCTCTTCTTGGGTGCCAAGGGAGTGTTCAACCCTCATTGAATTAATTTTTTTTATTGAGTTCCTATCATTTCAATGACCTTAAGTATAATAGGAAGATAAAAACAATTTAGATCTTAATCACATTGGTAAAGTCCCTTGCACACTACTCAAGGAGTGAGAATTCACAAACACCAAACAATTAAATGGCAGCCTGAATAGTTTAGGTAAGGGTCAAGTAAGTTTCTCAGAGAAGAGTTACTGGCAGTTCAGAGACAGCAAGTTTTGAAGTTGGGTTTATATATTTTATTAAATTAAAGATAAAGAAAGAAGCATCTCTGGTTGCAGTTCATTGGGAAGATTCCAAACAACATATGCTTAGATTATAAATGGTCCTTATGTTCCCATATCGGTCAATACTGGTCATACAGTTTCCCAATGCTGTAAGTCCCTACTGTCATTGAAATGATTATTAAATACGTAAGCAAGTGGGAAAAAGGTTATTTCCTTTTTCTGGTAATGACAGATTAAATAACCAAACTAATCATTGAACTGAGAAAAATTAGACTAACTAGAAAAATATTTTTAAAAGGCTGCTTGAATATTCTGGAGAGATGAAAAATTAGAGATAAATTACTTGGTCAAGATCTAAGGGGAGGATGGAGTTTTCAGGTCATGACTCTAATATTTGGACTGTTTTTCCCTCTTCCTCCCAAATGTGGAGAGATCGTGTTGCACTTTTGACAACCTCAGAGGGCTACGAAACAGGTACTCAGGAGCAGCACTCGCTCATGCCCTGGTCACCTGAGGACCACTTGTATCCTACAGGGACCCTGAGGGCTGCCTACCAGGCGTGTGGATGAACCAGGAGCAGAACTTCTCTACAACCAGAGCAGCTGAGCTTGGCACCTTTCAATCCATAATGTTAGCACAAGGATTTTCTGGAGTATTAGTGCCTCCAGGCACCTTGGAGACAAATATACTGATCATTTCTGGAGGAAGATAACCCCAACTTTGGTCTTAAGTTACTTCTAGAATAATCTGAACAGGAGGGAGTAAGACAACAAGAAGGAAAACCTGCAGAAATGTCAGATTACTGAAGCAGAACCATAGGCATTCCAGTTACTAAAGTGTTCAAACTGACATGGAAGGAGCTGTGCTTCCTATGTTCAAAGAAATAGATGTGAATTGAGAACTTCTTTTAGAGAACTGAACAGCATAATAAGAACCCAAATAAAAATTGCAGTATTGAAATAAAACAACTGAAAATGCATATGGATCATTGTAATAACAAATTAGCTTTACATTCAATAGTGAATAAAAAAGATACAACTGAGAAAAAAGAATTATGATTCAATAAACCCTAGGAACTATAAACAGGATAATTGAACAGAAAACCATACTTAGTTATACCACAAAACCTTTTAGCCAACAGCCAGAGGAGGGTAAAAAAGACATTTATAAAAATAACAATGAGAATGAAAACTGAGTTCTCAGGAGAAAAAAAAAGACAGTAGAAAGGTGTTGTTAAAGTATTGGAAGAAATATAACCTCCCTAATTTCCCTATGTAGTGAAAATATCCTTTAGGAATAAGACACATTTCAGGCAAAAATTGAAATAATTTAATATCAGTTTAACATTATTAATGGAAATACTAAATATTATTTTTTACATGGAGAATGATTCTAGAGTGAGGGTCAGCAATAAAGGGACAAAGGAAACAAATGTGATTAAAATAATAAGGTCAGCATCAAAATATAGATAGAAATAAAATATTTGACAGCAATATCATGTAAGTAGGGGGTATAGATTATAAAATGTCTTAAGGTCATTACATTGTCCAGAAAGAACTTTCAAAAGGCCAATTAGGCCTGGGTAAGTCAATCATGAAGAGTAGAATCTCTAACCACCAGAAGATGTGAAAAACAGAATATAACTAGGTAAACTTGAAAGCATACCAAGAGAAACTATCAAATATAAAATACAGAGAGTAAGGTCTGAAAAAAATGAATAGAGGGCCAATAATCAGTGGGAAAAGTCAAAAGAGACTCATGTACATGGAATTAGAGTCTCCTAGGTAGGAGAAGGAAGAGAAGGGGAAGAAAAACACTTGAAAAATAATGGTTAACTTTTTTTTCTAATTCAATAAAAAATTATAAACCCAGAACTCCGAGAGTGTAAGAACCCTAATTTTAAGAAACTTGAGGAAAACAACAGGTCACATCATATTTAGTTTGCTCAAAAACAGTGATAAAAATAAAATCTGTCTAGGTGTCCATCAATGGATGAATGAGGTATATATCTACAACGAAGTTTTATTCAGCCATAAGGAAGAACAAAGTGATGTCATTTGCAGGAAAATGGATGGAAATTGAGCACATTATGTTAAATGAAACAAGTCAAACTCAGAAGGTCAAAGGTTGTGTGTTTTCTCTCATACGTGAAAACTGGGGAGGAGATCTCATGAAAATAGAAAGGAGATCAATAAATTAGAGGAAGGGGGTGGGGGAAGGAAAGGAGAAGCACTGGAGAATAGAAATGACCAAGTTACATTGTTATATTGTGTGCAAGTATGAGTATGTAACAGTGATTTCCACTATTATGTATAATTATAATGCACCACTTAAAAAAATAAGAAAAGAACTGGGGAGGTAGAGGATCTCTTTCTCTACCACAGGAGGAAATATTGAGAAAGCATACTTCTACATACCAGGATGTGAGCCCTCCCCGGAACCAAAATAACCAGCACTCTGGTCCCGGAATCTCTAGAAGAGGGAGAAATAAATATCTGCTGTTTAAAAAAAAAAAATAATAAAATAAAATAAAATATTAAAAGCAACCGCAGGAAAGAAATGTACATTAATTATTTGCAGAGGAATAAGCATAAGAATGATGGCAAATTTCTTGTTAGAAACAACCCAGGTAAAAAGATTGTAAAGCATCATCTTCCATTAATGAAAGAAAATGAATTCCATCAACTTGGAATTCTATGCCCAGAAAAAAAAAAAAAATCTCAAAAACAAAGACAGAATGAAGTTTTTGTTTGTTTGTTTGTTTTTTCCTAGACAGACGAAATCTGTTAAGACTTCAGTACCGTCACATCTGTGCTATAGTGAAGGCTAAAAGTTACCCTTCTGATAAAGGAAAAGTGATACCCGCTGAAAGTCTAGATCTGTGTGCCCCTCCCAGCTACATACACGCCAGGGAAGAGCACCCCAACTATCAGCTCTGGGATAAATATAAATAGGGTGTTATTTTTAATCATCTCTAAGAGATCATTGAGTGTTTAAAGAAAATGTCATGTGTTGTAGGATTTGTAACATATGTAGAAGTAAATAACAGCAAAAAAGCCAGAAATTAAAGGACACCAGTAATATTCCTGTATTTTAAATATTCCTTGAATTTAGACTGTGGTAAGATAAAGAGTTATTCTATAAATTGTAGGACAATCACTAAAATAAAACATTGAAGAACTTTTGCTAATAAGTCAACAAAGGCAAAGAGATGGAATAATATAGAAGTATTTGATTAATCAAAAGGGCAGCAAAAAGAAAAAAAAAGAATAAATGGCACAAAGAGAAAATAAGTAGAACAGCAGACTCAATCTTACCATAACAATAACCACATGAAATGTGATATAAATACTACAATTAATAGGCAGAGATTGCCAAACCGGATTAAAAACAAGTCACAAGTGTTTGTAAGAAGTTGATTTTAAATGTAATAGGCTAAAGTAAAACAATGAAAAAAAAAAGATTTTTAATGCTAACATTCTAACGATGATCAAAAAATCTGGAATGACTATATTTATATCAGAAAAAGCAATTCCCAGAGGAAAGAATAAAGATTTAAAATCTTCACAACGACAAAGGGGTCAGTTATAAAGAAGATATAACGTTTTAAATATTTTTGCACCTATTGATAGATCTTCGAATTCTGTAAAGTAAAAACAGACGTATAAAAAGAAATAGATAATTTCTTATGGTCAGGGTTTTATCATTGATAGACTAAGTAGACAGAAAATCAGTGAAATTATAGAGGACTTTTACAATGCTATCAACCAATCTATATTTACAGAAATAATTTGAATCCAACTAGTAGGATTTGCAGAAAACTACCAAACAGCAAAAAACATATATTCTTTTCCAGGGACCATGAGGCATTTATCAGAGAGACCATGCTTTGGGAATTAAACAGATTTTAAAAAGTGTAAAAGGATTATAGTTACTCAAATGTGTTATTTAACTGCAATGAAATTACATTAGGAATCAACAGAAAGATCTTTACAAAATTCTCTATTGTTTGGAAACCAAAGAACACATTTGCAATTAAACTTTGGATCAAATAAGAAATCAAAAAGGATGACATTTTGAATTAAATTAAATTGAAAACACATTTATAAAAATTTGTGGGATGCTACCAAAGTAGAACTTTGAAGAGGAGCTGGGCTGTAGCCTAGTTAATCCAGGTTCCATTCCCAGCATTGAAACAAAAACAGAAACAAACTTAGAGGAATGTATGTAGCATTGAACAACAAATTAGGAAAGAGGAAATAAGGAGGGAGAGATGTCAAATCAATGACTACAGTTTAGAAATTAAGAAAATAGTAAAGGGAATGAAAATTAAACTTAAAGTAAGCTCAAGATACAAAATAAATTAATACACCAAAAAAAGAGAAAAACTATGGAGAAAAAGCAATAAAACCAAAACTCATCCTTTGAGAAGATTAATAATATTTATACAAACTTCTTTCCATACTGATTAGGTAATACAGACAGACACCAACATCAAGAATGAGAAAAAGAACATCTCTGTAGGTTGTACACATATTAAAAAATAAGGGAACCCTACGTACTATATCTTAAAATATTAAATTTAACAATTAGACAAAGGGACAAGTTTTTGCAAGACAAACTGCTGAAGTTCACCAAAGGAGAAATAAATAATACCCACACACCTTAATCTACTAACAAAACTGAGTTTGTAGTTTAAAAAACTTCATCTTTAAAATCCTATAGACAACATCAGGCTTAATGGTAAGTTGATTGCTTTTTCTTGAAGATAAAGAACAAGGCAAGACTTTCCACTCTTACCATGTTGATTCACAGGGTACAAGTTCTAGACAATGCAGTAAGGCAAGAAAAGGCAAAATAATTCAGATCAGAAGGGAAGAATAAAAGTTGTGTTTATTTGCAAACAACATTGTCATTTGTGTGGAAATGTTTATCTATGAAAACCTATTAGGGATAATTGGTAAGTCTAGCAAGGTTGTGGAGTATAAGATCAGTACCCAAAGAGAATAGTCACAAGTAGACAGGTGGTGGGACACAAAGCAGTGGGCACTCTTAGGCACTACTTGGGATTACAAAATGCCACAAGAATGGTTTGATGAGTTTTTAAAAAGTTAAGCATATACCTACCGTATAATTTGATCATTTCACTTATAGATATTTATGCATGAAAAATGAAAACCTATGTCCATGGGAAGACCGTCCACAGAAATGTCCATTGTAGCTATATTTATAACACCCCCCACTGCAAACAACTCAAATGCCTATCAATAGATGAATGAATAAAGAAATTGTGAAATGTCATCACAATACCCCTCTAAAACAAAATGAATGATCTTAAATATGTACAATAGCTTGGATAAAATTCAAAATAAATATGGTGAGGGAAAGGAGCCAGACCAAAAAAATCAGAAAGTACTTATGTCTGCCTCCCCTCTTAATGAAATTCTAGAAAATGCAACTAATATACAGTTCAAAATGCAGTTAGTGCTTGACTAGAGAAGCAAAAGGTCGTGGGGAAGGGTTAGCAGGGTTATAAAAAGGCATGAGGAAGCTTTGGGGAGTGATGGATATGTTCACTATCTTGATTTTGTGATGGTCTCTTGGGTGTATACTTATGTCAATACTTATCAAATCATGCATTTAAACACAAGCAGTTTATTGTATGTGAATTATATTTTAATAAAGCTGTTAAATCAATTTGCATTTATTTTTTGTCAGATTTGCAATATCTATTTTTAAAACAGCACTGTGAAAGCATAATTGATATACAGTAAACTGCATATAGTTAAAAAATACAATTTGATGAGTTTGGACATATGCATACACTCATGAAACCATTGCTGTATTAAAAATAATGGACATGATTACTATCTCCAGAAGTTTCCTTGTGTAGTTTTATTTTTCTACTTATCTCTTTTTTTTGTTTATGGATAGTAACACAATATGAAATCTATCTACCCTCTTGAAAATTTTCAAGTGTATAATATGATATTATTGATTCAGATTCACTGAAATGACTGGTGAGAGGAACTTTCATTTCTCTATGTAAGAAACTATAAAAAGTTTTAAAATATACATTTTGTAATCACATGAGTAGCATTATATATACCCAAAAAAATTTGATAAAATATATGAAAGTTCTTCTTCCTGGGAACTCAAACAATTTTTGAGAAAAACTGAAGACCTACATACATTCAGGGACATACCATCAGAACACTCAATAGTATCAAAAATTCTCACCTGTTCCAATTCAATCAAAGCACGTACTATGTGTGTGTTTGTGGGTGTGTATGTGTGTATGTGTGTGTATGTGAGAGAGAGAGAGAGAGAGAGGGATTTCAAATGATTTACAAAAATAAAAGAAAGATCATTAACACAAGACACTATTTGAAGAAACAGCAGTAGAAGGTCTTGCAGTAATGAATATGAGACTTGTCGATAAAGTCACAATGTTTAAGAGTCTGGTATTGTTATAGTAATATACACTAGAATAGAATCGAGAGCTCAGAATTAGATACATGAGTATCTGGCAATGTTGAACTGTACAGTAATGGGGATAAGGAGGTCTTTTCAATAACCTATACTGGTTCGATTGGTTAACCATATGAATAGCAACAAAAAAAGTCACATTTAATCCCTGTCTTTCACCATATGTAAAAAGATATTACACATAGATAGTATTGAGCTATAAATTCTGGAAGATCACATAGGAAAGCATTTTCATGATATGTAAGTATTTCTTAAAATTATGTAAAAATTACTACCCATAAAGGAAAAGTTTGAGAATTTAGACTACATTAAATTTAAGGGTTTCTATTCATTGAAAGATACTAGAAGGAAAAAAAAAATTCAAATCACAGAGAAGAACAAGATTTTGCAGAACATGCAACAAGTATCCAATATATAATGAACTCCACCAAATCAAATACATAAGGGCAGATAACCCAATAGCCAAGTGGTCAAAAGACCTCAGCATTTTTTAAACAAGCATATCCAGCTGTGTGGGAAACTTAAAATATGTTCGACTCATCAGTAATCCTGAAACTGCTGATTAAAACCACAGCGATAAAACACTACCCATCCATCAGAATGGCTAAAAATGAAAACCAAATCCCAAGTATGATAGCCAAAGATAGAGGTCCTGGAACTCCAATACAGGGCTGTGGGAGTGAAACTGGATCAACCACTTTGGAAAACATTTTGGCAGCATCTATTAAAATTAAGTATTTACATTTATGGTGATCTAAAATTGCATTTCTTGGTAAAGACCCTCTGAAAATGTGTAATTGTCTACAAACAACATTGTTCATGTCAGGGTCATTATTCCATGTTAGAGCAAACTTGATCCCCAAGCCCTTGACCCTATAATAAATGAACTCATCCCATGTAGTTTATATTGCAATGAAAGCAGGTGAATTAATGTTTTGCTCAGAAACATAGCTGAATGTCACAGACATAATATTTAGCAAAAAGGAGCTAGCCTTAAAAAATGCTTAATGTGTGCTCCTATTTTTGTATAGTTTAATAAATAGGCAAGACTTTCATTTTCTGAGGAATCTCCATACTGCTTTCCAGAGTGACTGCACCAATTTGCAACTCCAAACTTGGAATGGACCCACCTTTTGACACAGTTATCTCACTCCTCGGTTTACACTGAAAGGACTTAAAATCAGGATACTACAGTAACACAGCCACATCAATGTTTATAGCAGCTCAATTCACAGTAGCTAGATTGTGGAACCAACCTAGATGCCCTTCAATAGATGAATGGATAAAGAAACTGTGGTACATATACGCAACGGAATATTATTCAGCCATGAAGAAGACTAAAATTATGGCATTTGCAGGTAAATGGATGGAATTGGAGAATATCATACTAAGTGAAATAAGCCAATCCCAAAAAACCAAAGACTGAAAGTTTTCTCTGATAAGTGGATGATGATATATAATGGGGGTGGGGGCTGATGAGGGATAAGAGAAGAATGGAGCATCTTTGAATTATGTAGAGGGAAATGAGAGGGAGGGAAAGATGATGGAATGAGACAGACATAATTACCCTATGTACATGTGTGATTACACGAATGGTGTGAATCTACATCGTGCACAACCATAGAAACAAAAAGATGTACCCTATTTGTGTACAATGAATCAAAATGCAGTCTCTAAAAATAAAAAATAAAAAAAGAGAATTTGGTGATGTAGGCATAGATGGTAAAGACGAAAAGAAGAGTAAGGAAGCGATTACTATAAATGGAGGCAAAAACATCTCCTTTGGGGGGTCACAAGGGGTTTAGGTGAGAGGTGGCAGAAGGGGGCACTAGGAGGACACTTTAAAGGTTGGCAAAGTTTTGTTTCCTGAACACTGAGGCATTTACCTTGGCTTTCAACATGGTCATTCGTTGACTTGTATATTTATTTGTCAAGTAGTTTGCTATCTATGTGCTCTGCTTTCCCATAATTTTTTTTCAAGTAGAGGAAGAAAATAAGCTATGAAAAATCAGGAGTGTCTTAGGTGCTGGTGGGTTTCTGGGAAGGCAGATTTGTCACCTAAACTCTCTTCTCCAGGCCGGCTGTTTGTTTTCTACGGCCTTCTTAAATAGTACACGCGTTTTCACCAATGACAACTTTATTCTGGTATACTACGCACCTTTTGTAAAAATGCAAACACCTCTGGTAGTTTGAAGGGCTGTCATCACACGTGTCTTGTTTCCAGAGCCCAGAATCCTGTCTAGCAGATCCGATGTGGCTCTTTTACAGTATGGGTTGAACTGTCTTTCCTGAGCATGGCAGGAATTTGACCGCCATTTATAACATTGTTTCTACAGGGATTAAATTCAGATTTCAAAACAAAGCATAGGAATATGATCTATTTGTCATTTGGGGAATGCCTGTACAGTGACTAGCACGATGTAAGGGAAAGTTGACAGGAGTTACATTCTGACCAGCGGGACTCAAGTTTTGGTCTACAGATCATTCCTTACTTTGCTGGAAGAAAATTGTTATGCCTTTGTATAGACTCAGTTTCCTAATTCATAAACGTGGGCAAAAGTACCTACCCCCAAAAGATGTTATAGGGCTTGAAGAAGACAAAATGCTATATAAATATTGGAAATAACGACTTCAAATTCATAATAGTCAGAATAAAATTGGTTATAGGAGATAAAACACACTAATGAGAATATCATATGGGAGCTGGGGCTGTAGCTCAGTGGTAGAGCGCTTGCCTAGCATGTGTGAGGCGCTGGGTTCCATCCTTAGCACCACATAAAAATAAATACATAAAGCCATTCTGTCCATCTAGAATTATAAAAATAAAAAAATAAAAAAGAATATCACATGGGACAAAATCATTGTTGCATTAAGGGGCATTTCATTTCTCACAGTGTCTGGGTTTTGATCAACTTCTTCATAATCAAAACTCTATCATTTCCACAGGCTCAGAAAATATCCACAGAGCACTTCTTACTTGAGTTTTATAAACCCTTATGAATTGACATCCATATTTTCATCTGAATTCTTCATCTATAATTTCCACAAGTATAGAGGTGGGTGTCTGGCGTCTAGTCACCAACAAAATATTTGTTCATTTATATTTGTTCAAACTCTTCTTGAATCTTTATGGTCTGAATCGCATCCCTAGCTGGAATGTTCTTATGTAGCCTATCTGTTATCTTATGTGTGTATTATCTAATGTATCTTTGTCCTATGACTATCTTGTATAGAATTTTGAGTGTTTTCCCTAGTGTTAGACTATAAGGAAATGACCGCCCGAATTTGAAATTGCACTGGACCTTAGGAAAGATTCTGAGATGTTTCCTTTAAAATTCTCAAGCGTGAGGCAACCTGGGAGCTATCTAGTCAGCTATTTACATAGACCATCAGGTATTTTTTTCTAGAAAAGAGATACTATTGACTTATCATGGTCTTTTCATAGAGCCTCTATGGAATTATAAAAAAATCATGCCAGTTTTCCATTGCATCTGCCCATCCTTGGGATGCTGAGTGACTCCTTGCCATGATTTTGGGGGTGCGCTGTGTGGAAGATCATTTCACAGAGTCAAAGCTGTCAGACGAACATGGTGTGAACTTACAACGTTGTCCTTGTTAGCTGGGTACCAGCCAAACCTGCCAGTCCTGCAGAAGAGATTTAGTAGCAGGAGAAAAACTATACGCAGGCTCTATTTGTCACAATGAAACCCTCTTTCTTACAAGAGCAGTGGTTCTACGACCACATGTTACTAAATTGGAAAAAAGAAAAAGGCGAGCCTTTTCCATCTCTTGATAACTTTGATTTCAAAGTTTCTAATGCAAATCACTTAAACCTGTACATACAGGTCATTGAGATGACTCAGGTCACTCTTCTTGCAACCACTGGGTGGAAGAATGGTGTCAATCCACTGTGGCCCGGGATCTTTGCAGGTGAGATAACATCAGAGATTGAATTAGCTGCTGCATAGGCTCCTGGGCTTTAGTCTGGTGAACCATTTGGACACAAAGAAAATAGAACATTCCAAGTGGAGTGGCCTACTCTCTTGGGAATCATGCAGCCGCCTCTGTGAAGCTCTTTGTGAGAGCCTTCAAGAAGCTATTTAATTGATTATTTAAATTTGAATCGAAGGGGGATATTGGCTCTGACTACCCAATTAATCCAAAGTAAAGAAATGTTGCATTGTGTGGCTCTCTTACAATTACAAATGTTTATCTTTTATCATCCAATTTTAGGAAAAAATTTTAAATTGATTTATTGCTCTCCCAACTATGCATGACCTTGTAGCTGAGGAATAAGGATCTGAGAATAGGGAAAAAGCGTTGCCTCTTGGGGGTCATGGTTTTTGCATCTTTCCTGGAGATTTTATTTTCCATTCTTGTTTTTGCTGACAGATCACCTCGTTGTGGTTCTGTCTTTTGTGGTCCACAGGGTCAGGGGAGCTCAGAGACAGAAGCATGGCTGGTTTCATGGTGACCCAAACTTAGCCTGGACTTCAAAGAACTTCCCCTTCGCTCTGCATGAAGAGCTCTTTAAAGAAGTCCTTTTTCCTTTTACAAGGTGAACGCTTCAAAGCTGGTGGGAGAAGTACTTCCTGTTCTCTGTTTACCTTCCCAAGGTGAGGAGTTCACAGACATTTCTCTGTTTGTACAGTAGAATCGAGGCGCTGGCTTTGAGGCGAGGGCTCTCCTCCATCCTCCTCTGTCAGGAGCTTCTCCGGCTCATTTTTCACTTACTGATGCACTAAAGAAACTGTGCCAGGAACCAAAAAAAGCTGCATTAAATTCCTCTGGAGTATATTTCTGTCAACATTGTGTATCACTAAAAAAAGAACTCGATCCTGTTTTCAAAGCCGCCTTTTCTTTCGCAGGTTACAAAAATGTTCAGAGTAGCCAGAAACGACAGGCAAAGCAGAGGAGCGGAAAAGGGCAGGTATGTCCTCACTCCATGTGGAGGAGGAAAGACGATCAAATGAGGTGACAGATTTTTAACCTACCAGTTTGGAGTTGTACATCAATTTGAGTATCAGCCCTCAGTTCAGATAACTTCGGGATGATCCATAAGGTATCTATGTGCAAGATGATGTAAACCTGGCTCTGGAAACATCCTGAACCTGTTCAGATTGGGCGTTGCCCCATTTTATACCATTTGTAACCATATTTTATCTGCCCTAGGAAGGCTACAGGCAGGGACTGTAACTTGGTAGTCTGGAAACCCCCTTTGAGGAATAGAACAGTGACTGATCATTCAGACTAATTAAAAAAAAGTAGCTTATGCATTAATAGGGGAACCCTTTTAAGTGAAACTTGACATTTGGAAAGAGCTAAAACCCATTTGGAGTTGCACTGAGAAAGTTAAGACACTTTCTCAATCTTTAGAATATTATTTAGCCAAACTCACAGATAAATAAATTAATGGAGAGATTTACATATATACTAGGATCAGGGGGAGCACAAGAACATCACACCCATTGGAAGCCAAATGAAAGCAAACACACCAAAATGCCAATGGTAGCGATTGAATCATGAATGCTTTTTGCACATTGAGAGTAGTAAAAGTAATTTCATGTTTTAAAATGTAACAAAGCAGAATTTCTTTGCAATGTATACCAAGTCTATGCCAGAGAAAAATTATAAGTGAGATCAAAAATATTTTAAACAGCGCAACCGTGACGAATACATTATAAGATAAAGATAGCTGCCTTTTATTGACAGGTTACTTTATGCTAAGTGCAGCGTTCCATGCCTCATGCAAAAGATCTCTAATCGACAAAATTCTTTGAAAGGTGAATGTTTTAATTCTAATGTTGAGTTTTCAGGAATAGAGGTGTACTGGGATTAGGTCACTTTCTGCAGATCATCCTGGATGAATGGTTTTAAGTGCAGGATTTTTGGACCCTGAAACCATTGCTCTTCAATGATATTGAAGGTCTCTTTGGGTGTCTGCTCAGTCTTCCCATTGGCTTAAGGCCAATGTGGTGGCATTATTGATCTTTCACAATGCCACCTGGACAACCTGTGACCCTCTGCACTCCTCAGCAATGGATCAGGTGCACTCACCTCCCAGGCTGTCCATGCACAGTCCCCATGCTCTCTATCTGCCCCTTCCTACCTGCAGAGTCTCCTGACGCAACTTTCTCACCCCTGTGTGGGCAATCCCAGGTCCTCAATGCCTTCAAGACCCCATGACCTCTCCAGATGTGAAGTCCCGTGCCCCATTTTTGACTTCACTATCTATATGACACCTGTCTTTTGGCAACTCACAGTTTTCATGTCATGATTTGGTATTTTCTGTGTATGTGGTTTGCTCTCCAAAATTAGAATCTTCTTTTATCGTGGTTAAGAATGTATTCCTTATTTACTTTTGCACTGGCACAGCACAGTTGATAAGGGAACACGAACACAGAGTTTGTGAGTCAATGACTCTGCTACTTTTGAACTTTGTGACCATTTATAGGTTATTTATTTTCCTTACCTTGTAATCTGATTACAAAAATTAAAAAAAAGAACTCACCCTACAAATCTTTTCACTTCTAGATCTTTTCACGTGCATAGGTATCAATTTTCATTTAAAGATAATTTGCATTTACTTGCTACATGCATGATACTTTTTAGAGGGCTAAATGTTCAAAAAAGAATTGATATATATTCACAAAATGCATAAGAAGAATGAATGTGGCCACCCTTCAATAGCAGCCAACGTGAGAAGAAAAATCAAAATATCCAAGAAAAGGAAACAAAAAGCTAGAGAAGGTGAACTTTGAAAATAGTATTAGAGTTGGTGCAGGACACAGATGGGTTTAAGAACTTAGGCGAACTGTGCAAATAAACCTGATCGGTGGGGGAATGTTGAGTGCTGTGGTCTTTGCATACTAGTGGTTACTTCACCCTGGAATGATTCACAAGGAAACAGGTGAGACTCACAATTGACTTCCCTGCTTCTGTCAGCCGTGGTCAGTGACTCACACACCGATCAGAGCATTTGTCCCTCGTAGCATGATTATTAATAAAATATGACTAATCCCTCCGAGTTAAATGGTGATTCTAAAACATTTCCCAAAG
The DNA here is from genome assembly GCF_902686445.1 of Sciurus carolinensis. Taxonomy (NCBI): domain Eukaryota; kingdom Metazoa; phylum Chordata; class Mammalia; order Rodentia; family Sciuridae; genus Sciurus; species Sciurus carolinensis. The sequence goes on from NC_062224.1 coordinate 15,261,220, forward strand.
AACCAAATGCTCAGTTATGCAAGTCCCTGTCTTCGGAACCTTATCAGACAAAATAAATGACCTCATCACACTGCTCTTCCATGTGCTCTAAAGCAGCGTCCTTGGAGTTAGGATTCAATTTCAGCCTCAGAATTTTCCAGTCACAGCTAAACCTGCTTCTTTCTTATTGACATTAGGGCAAAGCTGCCTAGCATTACAAGAAGACAAGAAAATAGCTGTGGAATTTCTAGGCCTTGGGCTCCCACCTGGAGTTTGTCCTGGGTGGGTTGGCTCTGCTTGGGGTTTATGCCTCAGGTTTTACTCCGGTGAATGGCAGAAGGAAGGTGACAAGTTTAGGTCCCAACAGTGAGTAATGAGGACCATCAATCAACTGTCCTCTTCATTACTGGAAACAGTCGAGTATTTTAAAATACCAATCTGAAGTGCAGGGGTTCTTCCAGTGATAGACTTACGAGGAACCAGAATCCACTGTGCCTTAAAACCTGAGTGTGTTTAGAGCAATATCGATATCCCACAATGTCCTTTATATGTGAAATTATTTTTCAAAACTGTTCCCACTATTCCTGCTGATGAGCAGGACACCATTAACCTAATTTATGACATGTTCCTTCAGCAAGGAAGCACTCAGTGAGAAAGCTCCCCGCATCTGCCCACTGACACCCCACACTCGGCCCACCTCTTCCCCACTCAGCTGACTTCCTGGAAATACACCATGTTCTGGCTTCCCTAGAACTCACCCTTCATGTTCCGTCAGTGATAGCTAGTCCTCCGGCCCCATCCCTAGTCTCTAATGCCAGTGTCCTCAGGTGCCACCTGGGATGTCATCACCGCTGCAAAGCCTTTCCTGAACATTCTTTCCTCCCAAGAATAATTTAGATTTTGCTTTCAGATGTTCCTGCAGCTCACAGTTCACCCCATCTCCCATGAGAACCCCTAGTGCACAGTAATATATCTACCTGATTGCTTGTGGGTCTTCCCCCAAGACTTGACATTGCCTCAGGGGGTGTCTGTGTCTTGTTAGCGTCTGGTACATAGCAGAGTTCAACAATTAAATCCTAGATATTATCATCTTTATTCTGTGGATGAGGAAACTTGAGCATAGTAAAGCTAAATAATTTATTCCAAATGATGCATTGATATGGCGGCAGAGCTTGGACAAGTTTTCAATAAGATGTACTAAGATTTCTTTGAATCCCAAGCCCACTGAATGTTAGTCTATCACTAAAGTTTTTAGTGACATCTAAGTTAAGTGAGATAACAGGTCTTTTCTTCACCACCAGAACCCTCAAATGGTCACTACTGGTTTCACTTGGATTCTCTGGTTACCTCTTTATTTTGAATCGCCCAAGAATTGGACTTCTTATTTTCCTTTTAGTAATGATATCCTGTTGTTTCCAAATAATCTCTTTACTTGGAATCTGACTAAAGTTCCATCTTAATGAAACAAACAAACAAAAATTTTAAAGTTCATTTCTACAACCCTCCCTGTTCTCTTATTTTTCTTATTGCATAAAGTAGGTGAAAGCTAGATTCATGAAAGACAGATGGTTGGGTCTTTGGAGATACAAAGATAGAAGTGACATGCCTTTTATTTCAGTGTAACCATGCATTTCAGCTTGAGGGACAAGCTAGGACTCTGCAGGGGAGATATGGGAGCTAGTGGGGACTGAAGGGAGAGGGCATCTCCTTAAGCAGAAGCAGCCAGAGGAAAGAAGTGCACACAGGAAATCCACAGCTATCTTTCTCCCCCTCTTCTCCCCTGACCCTACAGAGAGGATTCTGGGCTGTTAGTGGGCTATAGAATGGATATTGTAGGAGTTTCCAAACAGTAAAAGAGTTTTTAGTGATGAAGAGGAAAGAGAATGAGTTTAAGAGGAAAAAAAAATTCTTTCAACAGTAGGGGAGAAGGTAGGGGCTTTTCTCTGTAGAGTCACTTCCTTGTGAAGGTGTTTTTAGGAGTCTTCTAGGTGAGGATACCAATGGTCTATCTATGTATCTCCTTTGACTGCTAGGAGGTAGTTAAAATGAATATTCCCAGAAATTAACCTTAAAGTTTTTGTTTCAACAGATCAGCATGACCTAAGAATCTGAATTTTAAAATCACCCTAAATAATTTAGAAAGAGATATTTTGTTTGCCAGACTTTAAAACTCATTGGCTGTCATGTTTGTTGAGATTCAGAACTTACTTCGTGACCTAAAATAGTCATATGACCTTATGCTTTTCTGTAATGCATAGAGTCACAGTCTATTAATTAAACAATGACATTTAATTTAAAGTATATACTGAGAACAAAAGCCCTCGTTTTGTACATCTAAAGCAGATATCATTTATCTTATTGTTGAAAGTTCTATGGTAATGTTGTGCTTTTTCTCCAAATAATTGGCATTGTGACATTCTTCTATCTTCATTTTTTAATGGTTTAATATGATTTTCCTCCCTGTTTCAGCTTCCTATTTAATCTGCTACTGCCTGTTAAATCAGCTTCCGTTCACAGCAAAGACTGAGGCTGCTTTTGTTAGATTAAACATTCTTCTTCTTCTTCTTTTTTTATCTGACCCAGCTTTCAGCTTCATCTACTTAGTTATATCATTGCTTGGGTAGCAGAAATTGCCAGGATGTCACCCAGGGGGGAAATCAATTCAGGAAAGCAGGCCTAGGCTGTGCATTTGACTACAGAGCATCTCTTTTCTTTTCCCAAGCATATCTGTCTCAGCACACCTGGGTATTCCTCCCCAGGGCGAAGAAGAAGTTTGAATTGCCCTGCTCTTAATTAGCAACATCCCTTGCCCCTTATATTACAGGTGAACATGATTCATTCTCTTGTATATATTCCTAGGAGAGAGACTCACTGAAAAGGGACACATCATTGTAAAATAAAGATGAGGCCAGTGTTGAAGTGCTTGAAAGATAATTCCCCTCTATTGTTCTAGAAAGCTGTTAAAGAAAATGTTTCTCACGATATAATCCAATGTCCAAGGATGAGCTAGGATTGCTCTTCTTCCTCAAATTTACGTGTTTCAAAGTACATCCCCCACCCCACCTCTGTTAGGTAGCATTCCTCAGCTTTTGACTTGAACTTGATTGTTCTTAATCCGGGTATACAATCTCTTACAGAGAGCACAGCACGTGCAGGCTTCGTTGGGGCTGCTGAATTCCCACCACTGAATGAGAATTTGTGTGTGCCTGTGTACGTTTCTCTGAGGATATTTTTCTTAGATTTAGCTCCTTTATGAAGCATGATGTTGAAAAGATTAAGAACCACTGAAGTAATGATCCAACATGCTAGAGTATAAAAAAATTAACTTGGCATGGCAATAGTAGTATTTTCCCAGGGGACTTGGAGTTGTTTTCCATAGGAAGTTAAATTTATAAGGTAAGGTTGTTCCTCTTCAGGAGAACTCTTGTTTTAGAAGGAACTGCAAGATGACCCCCAACCCCACCCCTGGAGTCTTAGGGGCCATCTATCTCCGAGTTAGCTTTTGTGATCATCCATATGGACCCAGGGCAGGGCATTTAGTTTTAATTAACTCTCACACTCCATTCTAAAGTATCCATCCTGACTACAGATCTGTTTTTAAGGATGGGGAAAGAGACAGTGGATAGCTGGAAGACACAACACGTAAAAATATCCCCTCCCCTTTCCTATGCTATGAAGGCTTTTGAGACAAAGATTCTTTATTTTAAAAATAATGCTGTGGTCAAAAGGGCAGGTCAATGGCTCTTTTGTAAAGGGATCAAGTTCCAGATGGGCGTTGAAAAGAGATGGGGGATCTTAATGATCCCTTAAAATGTTTTCATTATTATTAACTACCTGAGAGTGTACTAAGTTTCACTTTAAGAAAGTCACATAGTATATCCTACAGAATTTAGGTTTTGGTAAAATCAAGTGCTTTTGTTTTCTCATCTTCAAAATAGAAATAATGAGGCTAACTTTTGCATAGAATTATATGAGCATTCAGTGTAATAACACAAGCAAAAAGCAAAATGTTTACTTAGAATAGAACCAGACACATATACATTCAAAATATATTTGCCAGGATTATTTTTATAATATCGGTTGGATAAAAATTAAGAAATGTAAAAATAGGATGCTTCTATCCACAGTTATCATTATTTTTTTTTGTTTAATATTATTGGGTCTGAGTTTTTAACATTTTGCTGGGATAACTAGACAACAGGGCCATATCTTTTCTTAAATTTGCCTGTTTTATTTATTATTTATTTCTTTTTTGATATCCTCATGTTGATACCATATCTCTCTGAATTTCTTCATCTAATCTAAGAAATTTATCTATCCTGTATTCAATTTTCTCAGGATTCTTTACCTTCTAAGTGAGGACTTTTCTTTTTTTTTAAAGCTGCTAAATATTTTGTGCTACTATGAAATCTAAAATAGGTTTTATACCTTCATGATAGTATTTAATTGAGGCTTCCTTGGAAATTGGGTCTTAGAAGGAGGGACCCTCCTAATAGAAATGTGGGACTCATTGAAGAAGATATTTTAAAGAACAATATGATTTTCAACTTGAGAACTTTGTGGAAATACTGTTCTGCCCCTCCACGGCATGACAACCCTATATTACAGTCAATCTAAGAATCAGTTTCTGATTTCATTTGTCTGGGATTTTGAATCTGAGCTGCAAACTAAAAGCTAGATGATCTCAAACAAGTTATTTAACTCCACTGTGCCTATGTTTTCTAGTCTATAAAAGTACAAGAACAAGTGTATATATCAGAGGGTTGTAAAAATTAAAGCTAATATAATGTAAAGCACTTGGAATAATAGGAAGTGCTAGATGTGTTTTTGTAAGTATTTACTATTATTAAACAATTCTAATTTCAGTTCTGTTTTCATAAAATACATTTCTAATTAGAAACTAATTGGCAAACTAGATGTCTTGACTTGGGGTTCAGGTTCATCAAGACATTTTTCGATATGAAAGTTGATTTCGTTTTCATCTCTTGTGTTACAATAAAAAGGACCAAAGACAGGCATAATTAAAGTCACCTAAAATTTTATTACATATTGTACTTATTGTTCACGAGTATATGGGAGTGTCATGATCACATTTTAATATTTAAAAAAATTTCCCACTTCATCAAAATAGGCAACGAACAGGTGTACTGCCACTCTAAGAAACGGGCATTAGCTAAGCCGCTGGTGGGCATCTATCTAAAGCACTATGAACACTAGGAACAAGAACAAACCCAATTCCATGGGTCATTTTATTAGATTTCAACACAAGGCAATTTCTTTAACCCCCAAGTTTCTCTTCCACTTCGTTTCTCCTTATTTGTCTTTCTCTTGTCTTTTTTGTACATTTAAAGAGATGAGTGAAGGCAAATTTCTTGTTCAACACATTAATTCAAGTCATATAAACCACCTACTTATATGAACACTGAACCGCATTCCAAATTTATGTCTTATCACAACCTCCAAACACCTCTATTCCTAAGCTCCCCATTATCTCCTCGTTAGGAGTACAGAACACCTTTTTTTCATATATCCATGAGCTAATGAACTAGGCTGTTTCGGTCTTGCCTTTTAGCAATTTGTAATTCACCTGTGGAACCCGCAATGGAATGGTATTTTTCCTCTGGCTCACAGCATAGCATGTTTCTAACAGGGATTAAATATTTATATGTGAAAAAGAAGAACATTTGTGGTTGCTCCACTTTGGGTAAAATTACAGGTCTATCAATCTTAATGCTGCTGGGCATGAAATCAGGAAGTATTTTTCCCTCCACAGAATATTGTATTGCAGAGTTTGGTGTATTTTAGGAGCAATGCTTGTGTTGGAGAGGGAAAGGTGGAAAGCAAACAGACTAACTACAGTGAATCCAATATGCCTCCCAATTGAGATTGCCATGTTAGCTCCTATCATGAGTTTTCCATCTCTGCCCTTGGGCACTGGGCTTGATGAATCACATCTCGCTCTTTCCCACTGCGCCTACATGGCTATCATTCAAGTTGTTGACAAGTATCTCTATGATGCTGCAGAGATATCCAGGCCACAACTGCAAGACAACTAGGAGGTCTTGATGTTATTTGCTTGCTTGGGAGGGAAGAAAAGGATGGAAGGAGTGATTTGGTGGCTATCCTTTGGCTAGTGTGGAAGATTAAACCTTATTACTAGAACTAAACTGAGAGACTAGTTTTTTTTTTATTTGGTTGCTTATTGAAGTCGCCAACTTATTGCTTTATGGCTGGCCATCTCTTGGTAATGGGAACTGCAGAAAATTAGGTACAATACCAATCTTGCCTGTGAGAATGATTTTTGTTGCTGCTACTCAGAAGGTGGTAAGATGTTTGTCTAATATGGGAGCCAGTAGCCCCACGTGACTATTGGGCACTTGCAATGTGACTGGCTCAAAATGACATGTGCTTAAGTATAAGTTATGCATGAGAGTTCATGGACTTCATGTGAAAGATAGCTTAATAATTTTTGTTAATTACAACCTTGAAATGATTATAGTTTGGAAATACTGTCTTAAAAATGTCATGAAAATCAAAGTCACTTATTTTGTTTTTTCTATTTAAATGTGGAAATAAAAAAATTTTTAAATCTTACATGTGGCTTGCATTATATTCCTATTGTATGGCATGGCTCTATACTGATTCATTTGATCTTGCAGATCAAAGTTCCAGGCTAACAATCTTAGAGCGTGTATCAAACCACACTGATCATCATAACTACAAGTCAAAACATTATTTGTATTCTTGGAGCTGGAAAGAAACGAAAAAACTCCAGTGTTTTTATTCCCCCCCTCCCCGTTTTTTTTTTTTTTTTTTGGTAACAGTGCTTCACATTTTCCAAATGTCACCTGTTGAATATGCACATAATCACAAAGACTACTTTTAAAAACATTAAAATTCTGGAAGCAACATAGTTCTGTTTTGTGAAGATATGAAGTCTACCTAACAATCTGACACAATGCCATTAGTTCATGGGTAAGAGTCTTGCTTGGAGGCTTGAAGGCAGTCCTTAGACCATGATGAACTGAGGGTGTGTGTGTGTGTGTGTGTGTGTGTGTGTGTGAGAGAGAGAGAGAGAGAGAGAGAGAGAGAGAGAGAGAGAAACACACTTCTTGAAAATCTTCCACAGATGAAAACAGAGGATTTCTTCATTAGGTGAATTTCTTCATTAGGTCTTGGTGCTAAAAGGAGTTTTTCAAAGTGATATAAAGAGGGATAATTAAAGACCTACTTAAAAGATGATCAGTACAAGTGGGAGGATGAGTGAGACTTGGGTACCAAGAATGATTCCAGATTTCTATCTCGAGCGAGGTAGTAAGTACAAAGGAAGAAAATTTTTAGGAAGGGAGAGAGTCCTCTTTAGAACTTGATGAACTGAGGTGTTTGCAGAACAGCCGATCCAGTAGGAGTGAGTGCCTATGCCAGAGCACCTAAGAAATCATGTCAGGGCTCCACAGAGTGCACTGCATTTAACCATAAAAAGAAAGGCCTGCGACCCTCAGACATTGCATCATCATAAAATGATATTGCCATTTTGGATAATAGTTTGTCTATTCTTCAAAAAGTTAAATGTAGAATTAAGATATGATCCAGAAATTCCATTCTTATGTATATCCCCGAGAGAAATAAAATCATGTATTCACACAAAATCTTATCAATTAATGTTTGGAGTTGCATTACTCAGAATACTTTAAAATGTCCATTAACATTGGCTAACAGAATGTGATCTATGTGTGCAACGAAATCTTATGAATGTTATTTAGTAATAAAAAGGAATGAAGTGCTGATATATGCTACAAAAAAGATGAACCTTGTACACAAGTGAATGAGGCAGTCAAAAAAGACCACGTATTGCACAATTCCCTTTATATAAAACAACCAGAATAGGCAAATCAAAGTAGATTAGTGGTTACTTTAGACTGGGGGTAGGAGAGAAAAGGGGAGTGAATGGTAGTGAGTTCGGGTTTTTATCTGTGTATGTGTGGTGATAAAGGTGTTCTAAAAATGACTTTGGTAATGATTCCACAACTATGTGAATATGCTAAACCTACTACACCATATTCTTTAAAGGTTGGAATTTATGTCATACATACGAAATGTTTCTCAGTGAACCTGTTGAAAACAAAAGTCTATTGGGTCTATAGGTCAGTGAACTCTTCCATTCCCACCATATTTTGTCCATGCAATAAGAATTCATGATTCAGCCTAGGAGGCTTTGCTTTTGGTAAGATGATAGTCCAGACTAATAGAGAATTATTTCAATAACAATATGTAGAGGTGCTGATAAAATATAGCAAAACATTTCTAAGATGTCACCTTCACCTTCAGGAAAGACAGGGATTCCCTGTTGCCAGAAGTGTTCTTGAAGTCGGTGAGTGACCTGGGGGGGTCAAGGGTTGGTTTCAGTCTTAGCCAAGGGACTGAGCTTACTGAGCATGCTGGCAGGTAAGATCTTGTGAAGAGGAAGCTGAAATGGAAACTCCAGCTAAAGCCAGAATTCTGAAGTGCTATACAGTAAGCCAAAGGAGACTAGAATAAACCTGGCCACCAAAAAGAGGATGCAAAAAAAAAAAAAGGAAAAAAAAAAAAAAAAAAAAAACAAGGAAAGAGAGAGAGAGAGAGAGAGAGAGAGAGAGAGAGAGAGAGAGAGAGGGAGAGAGGGAGAGAGAGAGAGAGACTCATGTCCTTCTGGTTTCCAGGCAGATTCAATTTTTTTTTTTCTTAAATAAGAAATCAGAATCCTAGTCTTGTTCCTTAAATAGGTTTGGAATCTAAATTTCTTACTAAGAAATTAAATAAAAGTGGTCCAAAGACTATGATATTCTTGGGATATTTGGAAGACCCAAACCCAAAGGAACTCCAGAGGGCCTTCTCCCAACCTGGGCAGTTTGAAATTACCACCAAAAAAAAAGTGAAAAAAATCATCCTGAAGATGAGCTCACAATCAAACATTGAAAAAAAGACACAAAGAACAATAAAAAGAATCAAAAGTCTGCATATTTCAACATGTAACAATATTACCCTTTATCTCCAAAACTTAGCAAAATCAAATCTGGAAGAGATTATAAAGTAAACATTTTATTAAGAGATGAATCATGAGACAGTTTGAAGCCATAAAGTAGATGCGTATTTATTAACGTGGATAGGACTTTTTAGAGTGTTGAATTAGAAAAATATGACTTCTCTCACAAAATAGAATTTATATGCAGAAAAAGAGAATAGGAATGTGAATTGAGATAAGAGATAAATAAAATAATATACTAATAGGGTCCTGTAAGGGCTAAAGAAGACAGCAAGTCACCTCCTAAGGATCTGTCCCTATGGCATAGCAGGGAGGTACCAACAGATTCAAATGATCTCTATCGAAATTCCAGAGCTGCCACCTCATCATTGGGCCACTCTGGGTAGGCAAGTTACTCATCACTCTCTGTCTCAGTTTCCTCATTTCTTAATTACTGTTTACTATAGTACCTACCTCCTAGGCGTGTTGAGAAAATCCAGTGTGCTGGGTATATAATTTGATCTTCTGCAGTGGCTCTGGCTATGGGCTACCTGGAGTCTCTTCAGGATGGAAGTAGCTACTCCGCCAGCTCCTACAAGTGCTGAAGGCAGAGGGCTCCTGGCTGTCAGTCATTTTTTGAGAATTCCCTATTTGAAGACAACTGCCTCACCCACAGTTACTCTCCCTTTCTGGGGTGGTCAGCACCCACCAGGTGAGGTGACAGAGGCCTGACCTCTTGTCCCTGCTGAAGATACCTCCAAAAGAGCCCTGTATCCCTGTTTCTTAAGGGACTTGTTACAGCTCAGCTTCTCTCTCTGCCCAGTCTTTCTTTTTATTTCTCTTCCCTTCCACAGATGTTGAACTCAGAACAATCCCTAATACAGTCCCAGCAGTCCAAACTCTGCCTCAGAGTCTGCTTTCCAACAGGTGACAGCTGCTATTGCTATTATATGAGACATACAGTTAATTCAATTTTGTGTACAGAGAGTCCAAATTTAAAAAATATATAGTGATGGGAGAGAGATAAAGAAAAGAAAGAAGAGGGAAGAACGAGTTACTAGGGAAATAAACGCATTGGAAAAAGAACCAACCAGAACTTTTGCCCTGGAAAATAATCAGGGAAGGTCAAGCTCAAGAGATGAAATAAATAGTGACTTAGATGCAGCTGAAGAAAGAAATAACTGGAAGAGAGATAAGAACAAATGACCTAGATTGAAGCCCTCAGAGAAAGGGAGAATTAGAAAATCTGAAGAAGTTTGAGACACATGGGAACAGAAAAATGTTTCACATGTGTCAACAGGAAAAGGAATTTCAAAGAAAGAATGGCGACTGGGAAAGCAGAAATAGGAAGCAAAATAATGACTGCTGATTTTTCCAAAGAGATGAAGAAGTGCAAAACTTCAGAAGGATGAAGCACATCAAGTCCCAGAGAGATATGTAAAATTCCCTTAACCATCTAATAGGTAAGCTGCAGAACACCAAAAATAGATCCTAAGCCAATGGAGGAAAAGGACCAGCTGAAAAAGGAACAAATCAGACTGGCAGGAGACATGGCAGAAGCAATGGTCTATAAAACAGCAGAACAACATCTTTAGTTGAGGGAAAGTCACTGTCAGTTGACAGTTCTACATCCAGCCATTTTATTATTCAATAATGAAGAAGAAGAAAGAATTTTTCAGACTGAAAGGGCACTCGATACCCACCTGCAAGATCTCTTAGTGATGATTTTAGGGAGAAATGTAAGGCAGCTGCTACTTATGGGCGGGCATGCATGCAATAAGTCATTTTGGCCAAGGATGTTGGTATTTATGTGAGTAAGTTGAAATAAGTATGGATGGAGGAAACCAATAATAATAATAACAATATCATAAGACAGCAGGTGCTGCAATGATTAATTTCAGAAGGTTAAAATAATGAACAGGCAAATAAACCAATGCAGTAAGAAGAGAGAAGCTGGAACCAGTTTCTATGAATATATATGTAAATGAATGAGTATTTAGTATCTGACCTAGAGAGCATCACAAATCAGTGAGGGACAAGTGACTAGTTCTAGAATAACTAGTTCTAGAATAAGTATCGGTCCCATAGGGGAAAATCTGAAGACCTAAATAAGGAAAACCAAGTTTTTAGAACACTTGGATAAGATTATGTTTATGAAATTAGGCAAGGGAACAATTTCCTTAATGAAATTTCTATAAAAATACTGAAACTTTTGAATCATTCTTTATGTTATAAACTTAAAGATATAGGCACAGTTGAAGGAAGAGGGAAATGAGTAACCAAAAGGCATATGAAAAGGTCTTTGACCTCTACACTAACCAGAAAAATTTAGAATGAAAGAAGGTGATGTTCTTTTTCACCTGCCACATTGGCCATGCAGAATAGAAGTCTGGTGATAGCAGGTGTTGCTGGGTAGTTGGTGAAATGGGCTTTCTTGTCATGTTGGAGAGGGCTGGGTGTTTGCAGAAACATTCTGCAGAGCAACTCTGCACAAATTCTACTAGCCAAGTGGAAGATGAACATATATATATATATATATATGTTTTACCTTAAATTCTACTGTTAGTGTCTCAAAGAGGAGTTCTTGGAAATGTGCAGGAGATATGCAAAATTATGCACTTTGCAGAATTATTAGCAATAGCAAAAAAAAAAAAGTCTACACATCTAACTCTCCAACAGTGGTGGAAGTTTTGTTTTGCAATGTTATATGGTGTGGACTCTACTAAGTCCACATGAGGTACTATAGGTGAATGTCAAAAACATGATCTCAAGGGGAAGAAAACAAGTCTTGGAAAAGAATGTGTATGATAACATGGGCTTATAAAATTTTAAGGTGGTTATATGGGTAAACTTAATTAGTAAGCTATTCACTTGATCACTTATGAATATATAATTTCCTAAAAAACCAAAAGAATGAGATAATCCACTGTTGCGGTTATGTCTACCTAGGAAGGGAGGCAAATGCATAGGTTTTGAGTAGGGGTCCTTTGATGTTTTCCATAGCCTTTTTTATTGAAGAAAAAGAGAGAGAAAGAAGAAAAAATAAATAAAAATAAGAAAGCTGAAGCAAACATGGCAAGATGCTAATATAATTTGATAGGTCAAAAGGGGTTCCTATTTTTAATTCATTCACATGTGTTTCAAGTATCTCATGATCTAAAGTAAGAGGAAAAAAGCATGAGGCGTGGCCTTCACGGGTCTGGGTTGCCTGTATTACTCTGCCACCATGACAATGCTTCCATGATTTTTAATCCTCGCCTCAGGGGCCTTTCACTTTCAAGATGAGAGATCTCTGCATACACCTTCATACTGCACACCTGATCCTACTTTCCTTTCTAGTTGATATTTTTCCTTTAAACAGATAGTGACATTTAGTTCCCCTTTGAACACATGAATCTCATATTCACTTTGCTTCCCATATTCTACATGATAGCCACACGCCTTTCCTGACAGATGTGCTGCCACCATCACCTCTTCAGAGAGGACTCTTCTGCTTTGCTTCCTTCATCCATATCGGCCACATTGTCATAGAATCTGTTTTTAATTTTGTGTTTTATCTGAATTTCTTGCTCTTATTCCCCTTAAATTCACTTTAATACTATCTGCCATTCTTTGGCAAGGAATTTCCCACCTGTTATTGTAAAATAAATCTCTCTTGCCAGATAGTATGCTAGCTGTTAACTCATAATTTTACCTTGGGAAAAGACCCCCAAACTACATAATCTTTTTTTTTTCTTGAAATATAAGTTACAACCACTTAATTTAGCAAATAAAATATTGATTATTCCTCTACCCTTGGCTCAACTAATTGTTAAATCCATCTTCTTTTCTGCAATCAGGCTTTCTGTTGAAAGAGAAACTCAGATACTACCCATGCCCTCAGGTCTCGGTTTCTTGACCCAAACTTCAAAGTCTCAGGAGATATGCTGTAGATATTTAATGACTACATCATTTGTTCCTACATGAATCAGCAGAAGTGGGTAGTGATCATTGATTATTTCTGGCAGGTCATTAGTCGTGACTTGAATACGTACTTCAGGAAGATGGCACGCCTCCCAATTTGCTTCATCAAAACTATACATGTTCGACTCCCTCTGCACTCGGTAGGGTGTTACCACCTACAGATTCTCTTCTCCAGCCTGTGATACTAGATCCTTTTTCATAATTGATAGTCCCCACGGAACTGAGTGTACAGTGGAGCAACATGTGGCATGCCTTTAGAATGCAAAGTGATTCATAAGAAGAGGTGACATGAAAAATTAGAAAGAATGTTGGACAAAGAATCAGAAAACCAGGACTTGATTCCATTCTTTTATTATGGAGAATGGGAAATCAATATCATTTTAAGATAAAATTCCAACTTTTAAAGGAGTTTTAATGTTTGTGTTAACTTTTCATCACTATGACAAAGACCTGGGAAAACCAACTTCGAGGAAAGATGTATTTTGACTTATGGTTTTAGAAGTTTCAGTCCATGGTCAGCAGGCTCCATGGCTCTGGGCCTGAGGTGAGGCTGAACATCATGGCAGAAGGACATGGTGTAGGAAAGCATCTCAGCTCATGGCAGCCAGCAAGCAGGAAGAGAGAAGAGATGGGGGGGTGGTGAGAGAGACAGAGACAGAGAGAGAGAGAGAGACAAGGTATAGTCAGTCCCCAAGGGCATGCTCTCAGAGATCAACTTCCTCAAGCCACAACCCACCTGCCTACATTCCATTCAGCTATCCATGGATTAATCCACTGAAGAGATCCAATCACTTCCCCAAATCCCCACCTCTGAACATGGCTTCATTGGGGATCAGCCTCCAACACATGAGTCTCTGAGGGACATTCATATTCAAACCATAATGACCTTCCTGGCATCTCACTTGGTGACACCTCTTCATCCTCTCTTCCAGTGTGTTCCTGGCACATGTGCCCAGTCTCCTTTGCTCTAAGGAATACTTTGCTAGAGGGAGGGAGCACTGATGTATGTAAATTGTTCCATAAATTTGTAAAACTGCATGATATAAGTTAATATGAAGAGTCGAATCAAAAGTCTCCTTCCAAATAGGAACACATTTTTCTCGTTTCTTTTTGCTGTGTGTTCCCACCCTCCAGCACACCCACAGATTGGCATCCTTCTTTCACTCCCTTGGAAACTTTCTTGTACTGGCTCTCTTCCTAGAATTCTCCCCCTTCTTGTCTAAGGATCCTTCATTGTAGTCATAATCTGGGGTGATGAAAGGCATTATTTAAGCCCTGTTCCTCACTCTTTAGTCGAAGATGAGTTTGAACTTGCGACAGGTGGAGTGAGTTGCTCTTCACCTCAGGCAGAAGACACGGACACCCCCTGTTTTACAGGCCACTGCATCTGTGTCTCTTTTTGTCCCTAGGTGAACTAAGAATTTTTTAGATTCCCCATAGGCTCTCCTGCAAATCTATTTACCATTCTATACATAACAAGTTCTTACTCCTTGAGAATTAGGATCTAAGGACAAATTTCAGGTTGCCAGGAGAAAACATAGATTGAAGTCCAGAGGCTTCAGGATAGTTCATATAAACCAGACGGGTGAATCTGACTGCACTGATTCATAAAGTCATACTCATTCTCATGACTGTATGAGGACCAGACAACTTTAACTTGAACAAGGTCACGATCACTTTCCATAAGATATCCCTTTATGTTTTCATTGATGATCAGGTACTCATGGAGTTGTTCCTGATATTTAAAACAGAGAGAAAAAGGTTTCTGTCTGTTTTAAAAATCATTTCTACTGGGAGAAATTTTGGAATATACAGGAAAGTATAAGGATGAAAATTAAAGTCTTCTGCAAATCTGTTCTCTCTCCCACAAAAGCAACTCTACCTTTAACCATAAAATAATTGTTTTAGTCAGCTTTTTTGCTGCTGTGACTGAAAGACCAAACAAGAACAATTTTAGGGGAGGAAAATTTATTTGAGTGCTCACAGTTTCAGAGGTGTCAGTCCATAGAAGGCTAGCTCCATTCTTCAGGGCCCCAGGTGAGGCAGAACGTTATGGGAGAAGAGTGTGGTGGTCGAAAGCAGCTCATATGATGATCAGAGAGCAGGAGAGAGACTCCACTCTATAGATACAAAATATATATCCCAAAGGTTTGCCTCCAGGGACCCACTTCCTCTAGCCACACCCTACCTGCCTTCAGTTACCACTGTCAGGGGATTCATTCACTGATTGGGTTAAGATAATCATAAACCAATCATTCTTTAAACCTTCTTACATTGTCTCACACATGAGCTTTTAGGGACACCTAATATCTAAACCATAACAAGAAGAATGAGAAGTAATAGGATTGTCAACTTTATGTCAGGCATTTTATAGCCATCTCATGGGGTAAGTGACATGCCAATTCAGGTGGTCCAATCACACAGTCTCCACATGGCTCTCAACTGCCATTATTCTCTCATATAACTGCCCCAACAGTCCTTGAATAACATTAATGCTAATAGCAAAGATTCATTATCTTAATTAATTTCTATGTGGTAGATCCTATCAATTATTCCCATTTATTATTTTTTTTAGAGGAGAAAACTGGGTGTGCTAGACTTGTCTATGACCTAATTTATACTAGTGAACAAACAGGGCAGCTGGGTTTTAAGATAGGTCTGTTGACCAAAATATTTACCCTTGGGTATGATCATGAACTTGGTTGCTTTCCTGAACTATTAGATTTGGAAGGGGCCTTAGGAGTCCTCTTTGCCAAACTGCTTATTTTATGGAAGTGATCATGGAGAACCAGAGACATGAAGAAATTTGCTGAAGGAAATAGAATCAGGAAATAGCCACAATTAGCATCCAGATCTTCTGGCTCCCAACACTACTCTTTCTATTGAGATGGGCTGCCCCAGGAGAAGTGGGAAAGGGGTTTCTGATCCTAGAGCACATTTTTGTTCCAGGGGAACTACAGTTCTTTCTTTCTTTCTTTAGAAAACTGCAACTTTATGAGCTACATGAAGATTATTTGAAGAGTTGAACTTAACACTATTTTCTAGAATTTGTTTTTTAATGACTGCATGCCTAGATAGATCCCTGCTTTCTTGAAATTCTTAAAACCTTTCTATTTTCTGTTTTGAACCTCTACTATTACAAAATAAAATAAACCAAATAAAGATACTTCTCAGTCTTCTGTTATCATTTCTTTTTTTTTCTTTCAAAAATTTAATCTTTATTTTTGATAGATGTATAATAATTATACATATTTTTGAGGTACAGTATGCTAATTTGAAATGTGCACAATGTGTAATGATCAACTCATTGTAATTAGAATTTTCATGTCTTTAAGTATTTATCATTTCTTTGTTTTGGGAAACTTTGGATTTCTCTCTTCTAGTTCTTTATAAAATATGCAATATATTGCTGTAAATTATAGTCACCCTACTATGCTTTAGAGCAGAATGACTTATTCCTCCTATTTAGTGCCTGGTATCCAACCTCCCTTTCCTATCCTTACCCTTTAGTGACCACTGTTCTCCTCTTTACTTTTATAAAATCAAATTTTTTGAGTTTCATGGGAATTATTTTAAATCATTCCCTAAACATCATTTCCTACCTCATTTCCTTGGGTCACCCTCTATCACACACACACACACACACACACACACATTCTCATGTTTCAATTATTTTTTTCACGTGATAGGAATTCACCCAGGAAAAGTGCATTTCATCCTTGAGGGTGTTAAATTGCAATTCCAAGAAACTGAAGACAGTGTCTAAAAGCCAACATTCCAATCCCATGTAAGTCATGAGCTGGACTTTTGACTCTCCAATTCCTGTGTTAGTATGCTGTTCATGTATGGGGATGGATCAAAAAGAAGATAAATTATCCTGAAAACTATGGCCCTCCTTGTGGGCAGGCAGCCTTTCTGTTCACATAGATGAAAGGCAATGGGCATTTCCACCTCAGCTTTGGGGAGAGAGACCCAGGTGAAGGGTGTCCCTCCTTCAGACACACAACTCTTTTCTCTTTTCTATCCATTTTTCAATCAACAGAAGCTTCCCATATGAAGAGGAGAGCAAAATACAAAGGCCAAGGAATGAGGCAGTAAGTGAAATATTGAAGGTCACAAGGTGAATGAGTCTCAGAAGCCAAGAAAAGAATTCCACAGGAATCAGCTGCAAGAAACAATGGCCTGTGTTTTCTCCAAGCAGTACTCGGAATGGACAAACTCGCGTTGGGCAATCTCACTGCTTTCTCATTGAACGCCTTGTTCTCTGTCCCATCTCTGTCTCTCACCCTTTTACCTCTTGCACAACATATTTTTTTAACTCTATGTTCACATTGGAGAGTAGGGGAAAGGCACACAAAATCTGTGGCTTACTGGAATTTTTGCCAAATAAGTATCGGGACAGCCAAATATTCTCATTGACTGGGTTACCAATCCAGTGTGCATTATTCAATGAGATCAGTATATTTTCTGGGTGCACCTCTAAAGATGACTAAGGGGGAAAAGTCTTCCCATGGTTTTCTGTGCCTATAATTTCCTGTCTCTGTTCCCCCTATAAGTGACACATCACCTGCTCTCTCTGTGTTTTTTGTTAGACATGTGTTTTTGGAGGCATTTCAGGAGGAATTCAACTTTTTTTTTTCACAAATGTAGAAAAAGTAACCCCCAATTACATCACTGCATGTGTTAGACTTGCACTTAAAGGTTAGAAATGTTTTGTAGATGGAAGAGACTATCAGCCAAGCCCAGATCGCATTTCAAGTTATGTCAGTTCCTTGATTTTTAACAAAGGAGAGTCATCCGGGGTTTGATAATACTTGCCAATGACTACAATAATATTTACTTTATAGATCAATTTCCTTGACTTATTGGAAAATTGGATAGGTGAAGAAAAAAACCTCTAATATTACAAAATGAAGCACTGCTTCAAGAAATAGCCAGGAGATTCACTTTATAGACCTTGGTTTGGCATGGTGAGATTTTTCCAGCTCTCAGGTCACTTTCATGAGTTTGGCACAAAGTAAGACATTAAACTTTTAATGCCCCTAGGGTATTAAAGGATACAGCACATTTTGAATATCTGATAGTGGTTTAAAGAAATCTACCAGACTTGCTTTCTACCCCACAATAGTTTATCAATTCTACTACCATTTAACTAAGTAGAGAGGCCTCCTTAATGGCCTAAGCTTCCTGAGGAATTATAGATAAACATCATCAATAAATATTTATTGAGCATCCTCTTTATGGGTAAGAGACTGTGCCAGGCACTGTACAAAATCTGATTACAGCTCCACAGCAACTGCCCAAAGGGGGTTGCAATTGAATTATGGACAACCCAGATGAGAGAGATGACAAACTCTGGCCAGGATAGCCCATGTGGTTCATCTAAGAGATAGAAAGAGAAAAAGATAGTGCACTTTATTGGGTTAAAAAATTGTCTTTCTCTCTCCTCTTATTGTTGGTGTTTATTTTAATCTGGGTTAAGGAAAATAAGTTTGAACTTGGATAGATGTTGATATCCACAGGGTCCTATCCAGGAATGAGGAAATCGGGGGCATCCTTCAGTAGTTTTCTTGTTTTTCCCCTCCTTTTCTCCTTCAGTGTCCCCTGGGTTTGAGCATCACTTCATGCCATTTACAGCAGGAATCAGGGAGCTCCAAGGAGTAGCCTCTCCAGTATCAACAGGGTTTATGAACTTCTGTATGTTTTGAATCCCCAAGAGAGTAGAGAGTCAGGTGAAAATCAGAATGATGAAGGAGGTTAATGAATGGCCTTATGTTTTACATCAGTAGTTCTCAAAGAGAAGTTCCTTGGCCACAGCATCAGCATCACCTGGCAACTCATTGGAAATTAATTTCCTCAGGCCCTACCTCAGACCTACTGAATGACAACCTCCTATGGGGTTCAGCAACAAGGGATTTAAGTGAGTCTCTAGTTGATTCTGGGTCACCCTCCAGCTGAGGACTGTGACCATATGTGTACAGCAATCATAATAGTTCTAAGGCAGTTCTGTTGCTGCTCCAATTTGTTGCCATTACAAGGCAAAGGTACTCTTAGATTGCTATTCGCCTGGAGTCTAAAAGATGTTTTCATAATTTCTAGATGAGCAGGCTTGAGATTTAACAAGTAAGGACTGAACAAATTTATGGGGTGTGGACAGGCCAGAGGCTTTCCCCTTTCTCAGTGGTCTGTATAGTTTATTTTGGAAGAATCTGAGAGGAAGAACACAGAGAGAAGCCTCTGTCATCTGTCACAATGTCACGAGTTCCATCAAAGTCTTCATCAGGTATAGTAACCATTACCAAGTGTATTGACCCCAGAGCCTGATCGACTTATTGATCCATCAATGAAGACCTTGTGCGTGGAGATTATTTCAGATATAGGAAAGGATTGTCCTTCAGCACCTGATACCAGGAGTTGGAAAGTTGGAGGTCTTGAATTTGGAAAAAAAAAAAAATAGAAGACTCTAAATAAATGTTTCCTCCTCTAAAATTGTGCTTGTTAAGTCTTTTGGTCACAGTGGCAAAAAAGTTGACTAAAACATATGATGTATAGGATTAAGACTTGATTAGGGCAAGAATTAAAAGAAGAAGAAAGAAAGAAAAATTCAAAGATTAACGAGACTCTTGAAAGTAGTCAAGGGAGTGATAACAACAACTTCATGGATATTACCTCAGTTGATACTCAGCTGCAGGAGTGTTGGGTGACTGGAGCAAAGTTCCTCCAGTTTGTAAATAGGGAGTCAGGAATTGGGCTCAGTCTATTTGATTTGATTCCAAACCCTGTGGAATCCTGACATGTATAAAATCCCATTATAGGCAAGGCACCAAGCTAAGACTTGGAGATGCTTACTCCACTAAATTTCACAATGACCCTCTTTGTGGTGTGATTATCTGTCCTGATTTAGGAAAGTGACCAAGGGAAAGGAAACAGCTTTATTAACAGTAATGGGGTTACTGCCACTGCTTCCATCTTCAGCTCTGGCTTGGTGCAGGAATCAGACCTCCAAAAACTATACAAGCAATGATGGATTTCAAGGGGGAGCCACATAGGCCTGAGTGAAGATGTTTTGTGCTAACAGTATGAAACCATGCTCTGTTTTGCTTGTTGGGGAGATCACTTATCTCATTCTAGAAAGACTTCTGGAGTCTAAAGAAGGATCCCGCCATTAATGTCTCATAAGGATGATGGGCAAGAGACTAGTGGAGCTGACATCTTCCACCCAAGACAGTAGGGTGTTTATGGGGGCCAGTCTTCCTCTCTCCAGGGTCACTTAAGTGGCTACTTTCAACAGAGGAAAGACTGGCAGGAGAACTACTGGTGGCAGAAGTAATGAGAATCAAGAAGTCTGTTGAATGAGGGTCTCGAAGATTCCCATTCTTGAAAGGGACTTGCTTCGAACTCAGAGCATCCTCAGAGAACCCTGTCAGGACTCATGAAACGTGAATCAATTGAGAACTCTGACTCTTTGCTTCTCAAATTTCTTTTCAAGAATGATTTCTGAAGAGAAGGGAAGAACTTCTGGAAATAAAGGATTTGAAATAACTATTAAGAATTAACTAAAAAATTAACAAGAATATATGTAGTTAATTTCAATTCAAATTAATAGCCACATATTATTTTACATTGGTGTTACTAGCATTCTCAACAAGAACAACATTTAAATCTTAAAATGAATGTAAAAGTTTCCCCCACTAATGTTTTATATAATGTAGTTAAAAAAAGAATTCATTTAGCTATAATGTGCACATATATTCTTTAATAAAATTATGTACGTATGCCAGAGCTATTCATTTGTAGAATTAATTGTGTATAATTTTACAGATATAAGCATATACAAATATAATATTTAAAAAGACTTATTAAATATTCACATGCATCCGTATATATCATTAATATTAAAATATTGGATGTGTTGTTTTCAGTTTATGCTTTGTTATGTTTCAAGGAAGCCACATTTTATAGATTTTTCTTTTTGCTTTCAAATGCCCCAGTAAAGTTCTTTATTAATATAATGCATTTTTTAATAAAGAATGATGCCATTTAAAGAAATACTGGGCTATTATGTCCTAATGACAAGCATAATTAGCAATGTCTGTCTCCAAATTTCACAAGAATAGAGAAAAAGTTGTTCAGCAGAGCCAGATCATACTTTCCACCCCATCTGAGTAACTTAAGCCCAGGCTGAATTGGGACAGGGACAGGTGTAATTGGCCTAGTCTCTGCTACTTCCAGCCTTGCAATTACATTAATAAGGTTGTCTATAGAAAGGTCAGAAGCTAACGGCCAGTTTGGCTGTAGCCTTCTAAGACTGTCATCGGATGGGAACAAGGAGTCCATTCGGTCAGAAGAAAAAGCTAAATAGATGTTGGTAATTGGTCTAGTGACAGGAGGATCTGTCAGAAATAGGCAGCAGCATTGATAGATGAAGTAATGTGGATGAATGACTTCACTGAATTTATAATTGTATCATAAATAAGGTTGGGGGCAGATAATATATGAAAGATATTGTGTACTGACTAAATTCATTAAGAAACAGAGACATGTGACTATAATGAGTCCTTCTGATTTGCCCAAAGTGTCCATGTTCTAATGGTAATTTCCACAGTTGATTTGCAATGTGTCGAGGAATAATGAATGGGTTTCATGATGGACTACTCTGGAGGTGGCTACTTAGAATGAGATTCAACAGGGGACTCTCTTTAAACTCTGAAGATTTTACTTTTCTAAAGCATAACCCTGGTGACACTAGGATCCAGAGGTGATTTTCACAGGACAGACGTACATGACACCCAAGGATGGGGCTCTTGCAATCTTGACCCTCATTCTGTCTTCTTTGGACCTGCAAGAATATCATACTGTTGCCATAGGTCTGTCTAAATCTGTTGCCTTGGGCTTAGTCTACGTTCTGAATGAAAGCTTGAAGAATTCTTCACCGAGGCATCGAACCTGCCTTGTAACCCCACTGATAGTGTATTCTAGTTCAACAAGAACTGTTCTCATGGTGCTCCTTTTTGATAACTCTGTAAGGATGAACAATAGTTGCTATAATAACATTTAGTTCAATGAGTCTTCAAGTGTATTCTTGTGAATTTCCAAGAGTAGGGTCTCCACAGTCTCTTATGCCCTTAGGAAAAGGAAATGCAGTAGAGATGGGAAGAGGCTCTAGGACTCTGAATTTGGCTTTGTTGAGTTCAGAAACCACTTCATCTCTGCTATAGCATTCCCAATCTATTTCCCTATGAATTTTATACAATGTGTTACAGTAACCCCTTCTTATCTGCCATTTGACTTTCCATGTATGACCTGTGGTCAACCATACTCTGACAATATTAAATGGAATTTTCCAGAAAGCAACAATCCATAAGTTTAAATCACATGCTATTCTGAGCAGTATGATAAAAATCTCTTTCCACTCTGTCCACTTAAAACACGAGTCATCTCTTTGCTCAGCATATACACAGTGTATACACTACCTGCTCGTTAGTCACTTAGTAACCAGGAATCAGGTTATCAGATCAGCAGTCGCAGCATCACAGTACTGTATTCAAGTAACCCTTTCATGATCCCGATGCTCAAGAAGAGTGATGCTGGCAATTTGGATATGCCAAAGAGAAGTCTCAAAGTGCTTCTTTAAGTGAAAAGGTGAAGTTAATAAAAGATCCTGAGAGAAATGAAGAGAGAGAGAGAGGGAAATAGAGATCACATTCACATAACTTTTATAACAATATATTGCCATAAGTGTTCTATTTTGTCCTTAATTAATGTTAATCTCTTTCTGTTCCTAACTCATAAATCAAACTCCATCATAGATATGCATATATAGGAAAATACAAGTGACACATGACATTTTGGTCAATAATGAACTACATATATGACAGTGATTGCCTATAATTATATTGCTTTGTGACATCATAACGATCTTAGTTCATGTAAGTACATTCTTATGATATACCCACAACAAGGAAATCACATAATGATGAATTTCTCAGAAAGCGTCCCTGCAGTTCAGTGATACACAACTGTATCTGTGATATCAGGCCTCCATTGGGGGTCTTGAAATGTGTACCCTACAGATAAGAGAGTATTACTGTATATTTTTGTGGAGAAGATTGATGGCTAATGAGATAAATCTATAGAAAGTCCTCACATGCATGTGTGTGAGTAATGTGTGCACAGCATCATAGGAGTCTGAAGAAGAACCACATAGTCAAGCCAGGTACATGAAGAAGGGGAGTGAGGGAGTCAAAAAGGTAAACCTTATATCAGCCTTGCATGAGCCAGAGACAATTGAGTCAGTGAGAGATTTCTGGATGAGGTGAAAACCTGGGCAAAGGCACAGGATGTAAATAGGAAAAAGGGAAGGTAGGAAGAGGTGGAGGATGATGGGGAAGGGCCAGAGAACAGTTGCATCCTGGAAGGATTTTGGAAACACTTAGATGGATTAAAACTGGAATTGAGCACTTATTGGCTGTTGGGTGAGTTAAAGCTACACGATTGATGATTCCTATGTGGAACTCTAGCTTATGGTTGCCAGGTTTAGACAAAATAAAAAATGAGAGGATGCCCAGTTAAATTTGAATTTAGATAAGCAAAGAATGCCTAGGCATGTGACACACCTGTAATAAAACATTATTTGTTATTAATCTGAGTTTGAAATTTAACTGGATTTCTTTCATTTTCTCTGGCAACCTTATTCGGGGGGCGGTGTGGATGATGAGTTGGGGGATCTTATGGAGGAAGTGTGGAAATCAGTCAGCTGGGTAGTGAATGGATTGCTCTAGGGCAGACGATGTGGGGATGTGAGAGGAAACTTCAGCTCAGACGGATGAAGTCTCTTCATCCCAAAGAACCCCAGCTAGGCAGGACTGAAAATGATTCTGGTTCTCCTCAACTTTCTCCAGGCTTTTACCCCCCATGGTCCTCTCCTCCATTAACTCTCATTCATCCTCTTTCCTCATTAAAATCAACAGAGTCCAACAGATCTAAAGATTACAATCCTAATTATGCAAAACTTTTTCAGGGGATGCCAACCAATCTCAAAGATTGAGTGTCCCTAGGTAAGGTTATCACAACTGGATCAGGTAATGGCCCCCTTTTGCTCAAGGTCAACCTAGGGGTACTGGTCTCAGCAAGCACAACAGATTCTTTGAGGTGCAGTACAACCCATAAAAATGGAAGATGTTATGCCAGGTTGACTGTTTTCTGTGGTTTTCTCTTTTCTCCACTCTAATCTTTATTGATGTACTATGTTATTGGCATATGCATTCCTGTTCAATTCTCACACCAACCACAGGAGATAATTTCATTATTATTTTCAAATTACAAAGGAGGACTCTGAAACACAGGTAGGTTAGGTAATTGCCCCAAATAAACAAGTTCATGTAACCTCTAAAGATTGACTACTCCCAAATGTTGAATGTAGAAAGATGGAATTGAGAAATGTTTAAGGTCACTTAAAATTATCCAAGTTAGCCTCAAACTTAAAAGTAATCATGGGATTGGATCTCCAAAAATACAGAGACACATCCTGGGAAGAGTTTCTAATCAGCTGCATGAACAGAAGCAGGTGCCTAAATACAAGAGTTGTAAAAATTGGAAAATCCCCCTTGCAGACTATTTATGAGGGAAGCCTATTTTTCATAATCCAAGGAAAATTTTCATGAAAGTTGTTAGCACATAATTTTGAGGTGATATTTTCTAACTTGATGGAACTTTCCTACACATGAGCCAAATAACCTAATCACAATTTGAAATCTTTAGTTCTATTAAGTATGTAATTATTACAAGATAATTAAGATACTTTGTGATTAAGGGGCTCAGTAAAAATATTTTAATACATAGTATCTACGAATAGCATTCTAAGTTTTTTTTTCTAGTATATTTTAAATTATGCTTTTGTAAAGTGAGAACTGTTTTCAGGTTCATCTCCTTGGATCTTATCTAAGGGGATTTAGCTCTTGAGCAAAAATACAGTTATTAAATATACTCTTCACCATTCAAAGTGTCCCATACTGTGGCTCCTTACATCCAGAGCTATAAAGACTTCAGTGTGAAGCTTTGATCTCATTCCGCTTGTAATAAGAGATATTAACTAGATTGATGTAATGGATTAAAAACAATTAAACAGATTAAAGTTATATTTTATGAAATGGCCAAATTGGTCAAGCTATGCATATTTCATATGCTGTTTAACTAAATGATCCAATTCAATTAGATTACTCATATCATTAGGTCACAGTATAGTGCTTGCAGTATTGTGGGCAGAAACTAAAAATAGGGAGGGCAAAAGTTAAAATTTCATCAAATATCTTCACCTTTCTATTCTTCTGTTGTATTTTTGTACTTTAAAATCCCAGTGACTCAGAATTTCCTCAATAAATGAATGATTAATTTTTCTTTTTCTTTCTTTCTTTTGTTTTAATACAACTCAGAATTCTTCTTTGAGTTACTAGTAACTGTTCAAATACTGCTTCTTGGAAAAAAAATGTACTTTTTTGTTTTTTTCCTGAGAAGTATGTATTTGCTTTAAAACAAGATATTTTATAGGAAATTAGGAGTGGGAATATACCTTTTTGTTCCTATCTTTGGAAATGTGTGAAGAGCCAAAGAAATAAGGCAAAAATGAAGCATTATTTTATTTTACCTCAAAATAAACTTCAGATCTTAGGGTGGAAGGCTGGTTGGTCTGTTATTCTAAACTTGGTTACAAATCTTAGTAATTTAGTAAGACAGTTTGTTTCTAGTTTTCCTGGCCCAGAATAGCCCTGTCCTTTTCCTTCCCTGTCCTCATTCAGAGGCCGAACTCAGGTCAGATTTGTAGGACAAGTACTGGTGATTAAACTATGTGATGCTGGGTGATGTTAAGAATGGAGTGTGAGGTCTATGATCCACCCTCTGGTTTTTTATTTCTTCATTTTGAGAGAGAATGTTGATTGAAGTCTTTAAAAGCATTTTTAGGCTGGCGTGCTTTCAATTCCTCAGCCCAAGTGGCAATTATCTGGAGAAAAGTAGTTGATTGCATCAATATAAGAGTTCTCATCTGGGTTTGCCAAGGCATTTTTATTAATATGAATTAATTAACTTTACTAACGTTAAAGGTGTAATAGCATTTTTATTATGCTTCATGGAAGAATTAGACTATGGCAGTGGGAGGCTGGATGGCAGAACTGGAGATGTGGTTGGGAGCTTGGTCA
Source organism: Sciurus carolinensis (assembly GCF_902686445.1). Classification (NCBI taxonomy): domain Eukaryota; kingdom Metazoa; phylum Chordata; class Mammalia; order Rodentia; family Sciuridae; genus Sciurus; species Sciurus carolinensis. The sequence goes on from NC_062224.1 coordinate 15,287,356, forward strand.
GTAGTTGTGTTCCTACGTTCAGAATAGCTTGAAGCCTTGATGAATAGTTCAAGACAAAGTCAGAGAGGAAGGAGTCACAAGAGTGACTTGCCTACCCTCACTTCCTCTCTCCCCATTCCTATCCATGGAAACCTTCCCTCTCTGTAGATAGAGTGCGGAACCCCACCACAAATCTCCATCGGCCAAACCTGGCCCCATTTTTCCCATTTTCCCACTCTTTGTCCTTTGAGATATGTTCAAATGGTTTGTTTTGAGTATTCTGATGCTTCAATTGATTTTTCAATAGCGATGGCTATGGATCTTTTGTGGGTAATTAAAAGGAAAGACTTTCTACTCGGATTTAAAATACACGCTGATGATTTTAGTAGCTTGCTTACTTTTCTAATTGGGTGCACATCAAAATGAGTTTGTGGGACTAAATAAATATTAACTTATAAAAGGAAGATTGACATGTTGGGGACAAAGTGAGAATTTTGAAAACCTGGTTTTTAGGTCGTTAGTAAATTATTTAAGCTGTGTGCAGAAGTGAGTGTCGATTCTATTTTTCCTGCCTTGTACACCAGGATATTAAAGGGGGAGGGGTGTTAATGCATTATCAACAAGTTATTGTATGGGCTCCTACATTTGTCAAACCTCTGTTCCTGATTACCTTTTGTCAATCTTATTTTCTGGAAGTAAAAAAAAAAAATGAAATTATGAATTGCAAAAGGTATTGCAGGGACCAGGGACATTCTATTTCTCATAAACAGTTTTTTGTTTTTGTTTTGTTTTTGTTTTTGCAGATTCTCTTCATTTGAGGGCTGAGTTCTCCATTGTCTTAAGAAGACCACAGACTTATCAGAATTTTTCATCCTGTCTTCTTACCATGACCTATAGACAAAGATCTGTCATTTGATTTTATTTATTTTTTTTAAATTAACAGTTCAATGGGTCATGTTTCCTGGTACCAATTTTAATAACCAAATTTGTGGCTTATAGCTTTCCTTTTAAAAATTTGAGTTCTATCCCTAGCTTAGGGTAGCGATTAGGGAATTTATTTATTTATTTATAAGCATATGGTATATTAAGTGAAGATTTTAAAAATTTTGCTGACACACTGTCTCTGGTGTCAGGTGACTGTGAGAGAGAAAAGAGAAAGAACTGCCTTGTATTCAGAAGGCCTGGCCCACACACCCAGTGTTACAGTGGCCTTGGGTCCATCATCAAATCTACAGTTGACTTCAAACGCTTTCAAAATTGGGTTGCACTAATGCCCCTTCCAGATTAAGTGACTAATATGTGAAAATTGAATGCAATTGTCTTCAATTTCTGAAATTCTCTCTAGTTGTTGTTATTATTATAGGGTTACAGAACCTCAGGGCTAGAATGAATTTTGTTGTCCACTCATGCAACTCTGACCATCATTCTCTCCAGTTGCAAAATCAGGGAAAAAGAAACATGAGAAGAAAAAAAAAAAATAGATGCATAAGTAAAAAAGGCAATTCATTCATTCTTTTCTATGACATAATCATCAAAATATTTTCTGACACATTCATCTATCTCCCTCAGATTACATATAAATATAGCTGGCCATTATAGAAAGAACAAGACTTTCTTTGGTGGTCTTTCACACAAGTCCTATCTGAAACTCTACTTTTGATTACCTTATGCAACGCATGTACACATCTTTTCAAATTTTGCATAAAATCTCTTATGGATAGCAATTGGTTAGTTGATGGTCACGTTCTGGTTGATAAACCAGACAGATCTCGAATTGGTCCTAAACCCTCCTGGTTTGTAATCCGTTTGGTTTCTGAATTAAAACAGGAAATGCTGAAGCAGATTAAAATGGAAACAGTCACAAAGTGGTATTTTCCAAACATGAATAAAATATTGGTTTAAAGTGGAGGGGATTTCCATGACCAAAAAGTTTTTTCGATTCCCTAACTCTGTAAGAATTGTTTTTCCAATCTGGAATTGTGATATTCCACTGACAGGCACTGTTGAAAGATGAACTGGAGATAAAGAGATACCTCAGGAAGGAATGAAGACAGAGGTCCACACCCAGGGGTGGGGCAGAGCACACCTGAAGACTGCTCAGGTGCCAAGGGGCTTAATGTTCAGGGTTTTTTGTCTTGTTTTTAAAGAATATCTCAACTGTGCCACATATCTGTGGCTTCATGCCGATGCTCAGTACATGGACTTGATTGGCAAAGTTCCCACCAGATTGGACCTGAAGGCCCAACATCTGCTGCTAGATTTAGCAATGCAGGCTCAACGTCACCAGTGAAGAACTGTTCTCTGCAAATACGCAGTAAGCTTAATAATGTTTATTCACAGCATGAATGCTTGACTTGGACATTCTGTTGACCTGGCATTTCTACTCTTGATGAAGTGAAAATAAATCCTTTTTTAAAAAAAAAATCTGCTTATTAGGGTAGCATAGTTATACATAATAGTAGGAGCTCATTTTGACATTCATAAATGAATAGAACATAGTTTACTGTTTCAATTCGCAGTATATCCCCTTTCCCTCTCACCCCCTGGTCACCTTCCTCTACTTGATAGGTCTTCCATATTTTTAAATTGGTGTTTTATTGTCATATAGAGAGTTGGAATGCATTGTGAGGTATTCATATACATGCACACAGCATAATTTGGTCTGCTTCATTTCCCAGTCCTTCCCCTTTCCCTCCTCACCTCCTTCTCTTTTGCCCCTTACCTCCACTCTATGAAAAAAGGTACTGTCATCTAGGAAACTCCTTCTTCTAACGTCTTAACGTTCATGGTTTGATGTATCTTGAAGTATGTGGTTAGATGTTTCCATGAAAAATAAAGACATTTATTCTGGAAACCAGAAGCTTAGTTCCTTAACATCCAAAAGGTCTCTGTGAGGTGCTACCTAGCAAAGATTGCTTTTGGTAAATGTTTAACCCATCGGTGGAATTGAGAGTTCAAGAGGGACAGTCCCACATATTCCCTAATTCAACAGAGGAATAATAGATTTATTGACTAATAATTTATGTCTTTATCCTGTGGAATAACTGGATCGAATGGCCTGTTCATGGTATTTTGTATGACAACTGAGGGAAATGATGTCTTTGTGGAGAAACTGGCAGGAGGCTGGTTTTGGGTTTTTCATTTGCCAGTTCCTTTCCCTTGTTGAAGCAGACAAGACTCGTGAAAGCTCTTTGGTTCATATGCAGAGCATAAAAGCTGCGAGATGCACATAGCCAGAGGGTTATTTGGATTCCATTTGGCCTTTCAATGAGTTAATCGAATGAAATAGTGTATGTGGAAGCCCTTTGATAAGCATGCAGTTCTAAATACATGTGCAATGTCACTCAAATTGCAGGCTTTCCAGGAGAGGATGCAGCAGGTCCCTGATGCCCAACTCCTAAGCTGATTCATTTCAAGATAAAGCTACCCAGAAATGCTCTGCTCCTTCCTTTCTCTTGTCGTTAGTCCGGCGCTGAGCAGATTGCCTTTGTAGCAAATTTATTGTATTCATTGGCCCAAGTCTAGACAAGGAAAGCAAAACTACAGAGGTAATTACTGTGGATAGCTTATTAAATTAATACTGCAATAACACATGCCCTTTTAGCTGGCATAATTTTAAGAGGATTCACCTGCCTTGTGCCCATAAATGAGACATGCCTTAGGTTAGACCCATTTCTGGCAATCAAATAACACTTTTTTCAAATATAATGAGATGTAATACTAGATCCTATTGCATGATACCACTGCGTAAAATCAAGAAGCTCGGACTTAACACTGGAAGAGTCTGCCTCATTCTTCTGTCTCTATAGAAGAAAAGAAGATTGACAAAATATGTGCTACTCAAGAGAAAAATGTATATGATGATTCTGTAGTTATAAAGTTCATGACTTGAATGATAAATTCGAGTACATTTACCACAAAGGAATGATATTATTTTTGTTTTGGAATAAATGGAGTTGAAGTAAACATGATTAGTACCTGCAAGTATCAACATCAAAAGATAAATAATTTTTTTTTTTATGTAGCAGATATACTTGGTCTTGTTGTTTGCCTCACATTTAAACATTTATCTAGAACCCAGAGGAGCAAGCTCCTTAGAATAAGAAAATACCAAGGCCCCAAGTAACAAATACTTTGGCTTGCAGAGGGACACAAAACAAAATATGGTTAGGCCTATAATGAGTTTCATGCTGGAGAACCAATCTGCATAGTACCCTTGGGACTCTGGGAATGAGCTCAGGACACTGGAGACTCTACATGTATGAGAACCCTGTAGTTCTGGTCAGAACAATGAAGACACTATTTGTTACTTTTTGCCTGGTCAAAGAGGAAAAGAGGGGCTGGGGAGATAGCTCAGCTGGTAAAGTGCTTGCCTCCCAAGCACAAGGCCCTGAGTTCGATTCCCAGTACCGCAAAAAAAAAAAAAAAGAGGAAAAGAGGCTCCAAATAGAGGAAGTAGGGAAGTCTTTTTGAAGTACACCCAGAAAGGGGAGAATTTAACCTAAAAGTAGAAGCTTTGGGCCTGGGGCTGGGTCACTGGTTTAAAAGGAACAGGAGTGACATTCTGAGGGCACTTGGTGCCTCAGTGTCCCCATTCCTGTCTGTATGGCAAACTGCTGCTTTCCCAGGCTATTGTCCTGTCCGGTTCTTCTTAACCAGACCACTTTTTCAGTTCTCTTGCTAATTGCAACTAGCTCGTCAGGTTAGCTGAAATGTCACTTCTTCTAGGAAGCCTCCTTTGACCCCCACGTCTGAAACAGGGGATCTTTTCATACATCCCCATGAGCACCCTGCTCCTTCCCTATCAGAGTGCTTATCACAGGGCACGTACACTCACTGGACCGGAAATGTCGTGACATCCGCCTTTCTTACCATTCTGAGTCATATCTGCCTTCTTCCCTCCCAAACTGACAAGCCTGTTGCCCTTCGGTGAACTCCTCGCGCTACCTCACCCCTTGCACTTTGCACATCCACTCCCCAGTCCACCAATGCCGCTCTCGCCCCTCTCCCACTTTGATACTGCATCCAGAAAGTTCCTCTGCCATCTTAAGGACTCCCCTTGAACTCCTGTTGCTTCTCAAGGCTGGGCTAGTTCTTCTCTCGGTCTTCTAATGTCTCCCTGTGTTCATCCCTGTACCATAACACATATGGAAGTGGATCCTGATTGAGAATACAAAGTGCTCCTCTAAATACATTTTCTACAACTTGTTCTTGAGATGTTAATCTTTTGTTTAATTTTAAAAATAATTATTAATTTCTTTTATGCATAATAATACATATGCTCATTAACTTAAAGAAGCAGCAAGCTGTAGATGGCACAAAGAACAATGACTCATCATAAATCCCACCACCCTAAGTAAATAGCATTGATGTTTCATGAACGTTATTTCAGCTATCTCTCTGAAGGTAGGGGAATGATTGCTGCAGAACAGAAAATGATTATTTTCAACCTTGACAAAGGAGGATGAAAAGATTAACAGATAGCCTAGCAGTAATTTTATACCAATGGGATCATAACATACATGCTCTTTTCAAAACATCTAAGTATTCAGTTGTATTTTAATTGAATTGCATGAAGAAATTCCTGAAAGTCAGATTCATTTCATAAGAAATATTAGTGTCTATAATGTCCATTAAATATTTAAAAAATAAATATGGAAAAATTAAGAGTCATGATATTTTAAAATTATCTTGTTTCAGCTTACATGTTAATTGAGCACATAAAAGACTATAATTGTGTTACTTATTTTATTACATTCAGTTTCATTGTATATATAGACACACATATATATTACTTCTTGCTCTGTAATAATAGGAGTTTGGTCTCAACAATAGTTGTGATTGTGTTTGTGTGGCAGGGAAAAAGTGGCTGGTAGATACATTAAAAATGATTTTTTTTAAAAAAAAACAGGATTTCATGTGGACAGAGAGTGTTATTATCAACAATTTTTCTGAGCATTTGTTACCTTTTAGCATTGAATACTATTCCAGTCCACTATTTTCTTACTTCATTATGTTAGAAAAATTCCTTTCATAAAATAATCTAAATGATAATTATATAAATAGGATTTATTTTATTTTAGTCAATACATTGTTGCTGTTTTTGCTTTTTCCATGCACAGTTCCAAGGTACAACCATAAGATATGATGATGTTGTAAGTCAACATTGTCTTCAGTTAGGTATGTTTATCAGAGTGACTAATTAGTGCATGTTATTCTATTTATAAACTACAAGTTCTTTTGAATAATAGCAGTGCTAATGTAAATGTTAATTTATTAAAGATTATCATTTAGACTACTTTGAAAATATAAATACACTTAAGGTCATTTCTATGTGGCTGTTGTTTAGATTGGTTGCCTGCTACTTTATAACTGCTCACCACCTCTTTAATGAAACCCAGCTTTACCTGATTGTCAAACCATACTGGGAAATAGATAAAACTGTAAAGGACTTTGATGCTTCAGAGAGCTTTAGCATCAAAATCTCTTCCAAAAATTTTTCTCACTTATCAATATCTTCACTTTTTTTCACTCGTCACAAATCTTTTTTCTACACATGATTGTGGAGTTGATTCAAAATGATGGCATTGACCTTCATCCTTACCCCTTGGTTTTATTTTTCTTCTATGTGAAAGAGGAAAAAAAACTATATTCTTGAATTATACTTCAGCAATGTAAATGTCCATTGCTGTACATTTTCTATTAAGGTACAAGAATTTCTATTTTTCTACTTGTTCATGTCTTTATTTTCCTCTGTGGTTTTCTGACTTTTAAAAAATGATTTCTTCTGCTATTGTGATAGTTTCCCACAACTGATTATTTGTGGTTTGTGCATAAACTTTTCAAATCTTCTCTCGGTTCCTCATAAACATTACAGTTTAGTGTTTTTCAAAGGGACCATATTCATTTTTTGGTTACTGTTGCAGTTTTCAACTCTTCCAGTTATTAGGGAAAAGGTATCAATTAAATTTTTCTTCAAGATTTCAAATCTTCGCATGTCAATCTCACAATAGCATTTTAACAAAATAATCAGAGATAGGCATAAAAAGGCATTTGCAGGGATATATGTTTTAGAACTATTTTTAAAACTGGAAATAATGAGCGTCCAACAATTTTAAAATGTTCACTAAGTGTTGGCAAACTATGTCATGGAATATAACATGTACACTCAAGTTATACTGCAGGACTCTTAAGCACATGCTAAAGCGTTTACAATAATTGGCTAAGCAAAGACATTTGATCACATCTTCATGAAAGATGCAATCACATCCAGTGCAGATGGCTTCTGAAATGCTTTCCTTCCCCTGAATAAATGGACGTCCATTTCACTTACTAATAAAGGCATTACCAAGGTAGGTAACTTAGATTATTCTTTAAGTATATTCTCTTTCAAATATTCTGTATAAAGAATGAGCTATCAGATTCGTCCAATTGAAAAAGTCAAGGAATATTTTGAAGCTAGTCGAAATGAAAGGAAGTTTAGTTCTAGGCCTTTAGTCCTACAGAGGATAAATTTGAACTCAGAAATAGGAATTGTGAATCTCAGAGCAAGTTGGTGAAGAACAGGACCAAATCAGGGACTGCTAGGGCTGGTGCCTTATCATATGTGTGTGTGTGTGTGTGTGTGTGTATAAATATATTTTACATATATTTATATATATAAGAATATGTTATATATTTTTTTATATATATAGGAATGTATTTTTCTTTTTTTTTCATATATATATATATATTTCCCTTTTTTTTTTTTTCTTTGCATAGTCAAACGTGGCTGAAGGGAAAAGGAATGCCTTTTCTGGTTTCTGGCAAGAGACTGTGAACTATCACCAGCTTTAGCAACGGGAACTTTTTGTTCTATAGTTATATACTTACAAAAATGTAAGATTGGGCAAGCAGATAAACCTTTTGTGTGCATAATTAATAACTCACACTTGAATTTCTGTATCTCATTAGAGGCAGTTGTCTCACCTTTAACTAGAGAAGACAAGCTTTATTTTTGTAGTGCTCTGCCCTATTATGTTCAACAATAATAATTCACAGTGACAGATGTAATCCACCAAACTCATTATTTTCAACCCCAATCCATTTATTTTGCATTACCAATACAGCGTTGATGCCTATCGTTCCCTGGACTGGAGAGCTTGATGAAATGTTTTATTGCAATATGTCAGAGTCTAAATAATTAACAGCAGGAATAAGGTTGAAGCCTTCCAAAGTTACTGTGTGTATTATAAAATAGTATGTAATGCACCCTGTACTCACAAGAATAGGTCTTAGAGATGTGGTTTTGATTAGATGATTACATTTGGTGCAAGAATGGAATATATCTCCAATAGAGGGCCACATCTCTTCAAAGATATATATATATATATATTTTTTTTTCACATAATCCATCAAAGAGAAAAATAAACAGGAACAGATCAGTTTCTTTTGAGGAGCTAAAAATCTCTACTATCTATTGTGAAACATTCCACTCATAATTTAACATATTCTACTGCAAAAACAGTTTGTTTTTCTTGATTTATATTCCATCAAAATCCTGGGGTGGGACAGAGGATATTGTCATCTGATAGGCAGGGTAGGGCTCTGTGACTTTCTTTGACTTTAAAGGAATCGCAGGGAAGTTTCAATTGCAGCTATTCAACCTTGAAGGGAGAGAAACTAAATGAAACACCTGTTTTTCTGATTACTGTGCCACAAGGCCTTTTAATTAGTTTGTGGAAATAGAAGTTTTAGTTATTGAAGCATATGGTTATTTTCCCCCAAGAAAATGGGCATGTGACTACACACCATTAATTTGTGATTATTATTAAACTAAGAATGCAATTTAAAAGATTGTATATTAATAGATATTTTCTAGACTAGAAGAGAGCCAGAGAATAAAGCAGTAGGAAAAAAAAAATCCATATATAAATTTTAGTCTTTTACATCAGCACCACTGATTGTTTCCATAATTGTGCTCAGAATGTGTGTTTGGTTCCTCAGAACTTCAATTGGATATGCTGAGTAAAAATGTCGCCATCTATTTTATGGATATTGATTCTTTTAATCTCATGTAACTCTTCTCTCAAAAAGTTCGAAAGCAGTAAATCAGGGTGTGAAGCAGTCTAGTGCTGTGGCAATTGCCAAGGTCCTGGAAACATTTCCTCTGTGTTCTTTTTGTGGTGTCGAGGTGGAGGGTTCTCGAAATGTCTTCCATTGCTTTCAAGTAGAAGCTAAGATAATTCTAGTGAATAGTTAGGCAATCCTTCCACTCAGTGCTGTGCCCTTCTCAAGTCATCTTAAGGACCTCAGCTCCCTCAAGTCATTGTCAGGGAATGAGAGACATGTGGCTTGCCTCTGACTGGTTCTTACACACCTCTGCCACCAAGTTGTGAGAAAAATGTCTCTGTTGGGAGCATTTAGGACATCAAGTTCTGAGACCTCAGAAGCAGCACTTCACAGGCATTCATTAAAACCAGAAAATCTTGACTTTGGATGTGAGATGAATGAGATCTCAGCAACTTTATGGGTCAAGCCTTGTATCCTGGTCCCCCCAGTTCACCCCATGCTTTGTACAAAATGGACATTTGATAAGCACCTCCGGTTAAGTTGCTCATAAGTACCTTGGGTTATGTTGCTCTCTGTGAAAAACTGCTCTTGAATTCTTGCTTATTAATGAATAAAATAAGCCTGAGTAACATGTTGGAAGTATAGTGATTTAAGTGCAAGAAAGATTCCAGAGAACATCTTTATTATTAATAAAATCATGAGAAACTACAAATAAACTACAAGTGTTCACAGTGGCAGAAATGACTCAGCTGTTATGAAATTTGAATTTCTCTCGTTGTTTATATCTAAATATAAAGCATACCTGGCAACGGCATGAGACAGAACATGCCTTCTCATTTTTCCATATAATTTACACCATGCGTTTGGCCAAAATTGCCTGTTACAAAATAGGACTGCAATTGTATAGCATAGCAAAATGGATTTCCACACCTATGGCATAAGACTTGGTTTGTTTTGATTAAAGACATAATTGTGATCCAATTTCATAATGTTGATCACAATTTCATCACCTGTGCCTGGAAGGAGAGGAAAATATATGAGGGGCATAGCAAAGTGCAAACTCATTAAAAATTGTCTGCAAGGAATTATGATCATTACATTTAAACCAAAGGTGTGGTATTGTGTTTAATTAAATGAACTTTGTAAAGTGTTTTGTGAACTTTGCTTAGATGGTACAAACTTGGGCAAAGCCATTTTATTCAACCTGGTGTTTAATGGAGTATTTTAAGGACATATAACTTTGAGAACAAATAGATAATTTATTATGAAAAATGCCTTTCATAATATTTTGTTTACAAAAAGATCTTTTTCCAAGAAGTTGAAGTATAGTATGCTTATTCAATTCTTTATTTTTGAAATTTTTTAGTTGTTGATGCTTATTTTATTCATTTATTTATATGCGGTGCTGAGAATCCAATCCAGTGCCTAACACTTGCTAGGCAAGTGCTCTACCACTGAGCCTCAACCCCAGGCCCCTATTCAATTCTCGAATGGGAAAATTAACATATCTGTTCATGAGACATTTACCAAATCAGACCAAACACAAAAACCAAACGTTTTTCCTTAAGTACAAATAAGATTTTTAGAATATAATTAATATTTCAGTAACAATTTTTTAAAAATTTTTAATGATGTTATTACATGTAGGTTTATTCTCAGGTCTTTAAAAAAAGTTAACCAATGAAGATGGATGCTAAGAAAACGTAGTCAAACTTCAGAATGCTTCTACTCCCCCACTTTTTCCTCATTATTTAAATGGAGCTTTATATGATGCTAAAGATAAGGCAGAGTAAACCACATACCCTTTCCCTGTCAATTAAAATATTTGGCTTGAAAATTATATCCAAGTACATGAGGAAAAATTCACTGCTTCTGTTTAGAAGCACTGTTTTGAGGAGCATCTACGTCCAAGTTTGGATTAGGGTTTGTCATTCAAGTTTGCTTGGAGCCCTTTTTCAGCAAATTCAGCAGATCCTTTGTAGGGCACACTTTATTCCTTAGGGTTCACTAACTAGAGCTATTCATGTCAAATAGATACAAACAGTCCAAAGGAGAAAATTACAGTTTTAATTTAAAAGTGTACATCTATCCACTTAATGTAAATATTTTGATATAAAGTTTCAATTTTAAAAATTAAATCACCAAAGTCATTTTTCAATATTTCCATGTCCTACAATGAAGCATCTCATGCCTAGAAGCTTGAAGAGGGAGAGGTGAGAAAGGAACATCAGTCACGACGAAAGGGGAAAGGACAGCAGGCTAAGCAGCAGAACAAAGAACCCCATGAAATGGAAATACAGCATGTTTCCATGCTTGCCAGAGACCCATGAGGTGTGAATTTGGGTGCCATGATCAGTGGGACATGCGGTTTCCCACGTGGAACATACTATGTGGCTGGGGAGGTGATAAATGCTCACATATAATAATATCTATGATGTAAAATCCAACGAATTTGAAATGGAGGGAAACAATTAGTATGTTGCAGAAGTTCAGAGTTGGGAGTTCAAAAGTTGGAAGACCCAGTGGAGAGTTCAGCAAAGATGTCCAGAGAAAGTTGAATCTGACTTGTTCTTTAAAAATACATCCATAAAGGATGCACACCTTGGCTCATGCCTGTAATCCCAGTGGCTTGGAAGGCTGAGGCAGGAGGATCGTGAGTTCAAAGGCAGACTCAAAAAACAAGGCGCTAAGCAACTCAGTGAGACCCTGTCTCTAAATAAAATACCAAAAAAAAAAAAAAAAAAAAAAAAAAAAAAAAAAAAAAAAAATTAGGGGTGGGGATGTGGCTCAGTAGCCAAGTGCCCCTGAGTTCAATCCCCAGTACTTGCCTCCGCCCCCAACTGCCTCCATTACAATAGGTTAGGGAGAGAATCTTAATGCATAATGATACAATTGAAGAAAAGAGGCAAACATAAGTAGATTAGCCTAGAATAAGTATACCTTGGAGCTTCAGAACACATCACAGCTTATAGAACACTTTCACAAGCAATATCTCATGCAATTCTTGCAGGGAGCCATGAAACAGTTGTTATGACAGTTTTGCAGATGTGAAAACTGGTTCAGCAGAACTCTTTCAAGGGCTAGAGTGAAATCTCCAACACATACACTTGACATCTTTTGACTTTCTGTTTTATTATGATAGCTAGGGTGTAGTGTGTGGAATGATGTAGTGGATTGGGTTACATGGGAAGAGTTGACCATCAGAGCTGCTAAAATGAGCCCACTTTCATTGGAAGCTATATATACAATATAAATAATATATATAATATAATATAATATTATAATATATAATATTCAGAAATAAATATATACATATTTCTGATAAAGAACCTGAACAACAACAATAAAAAAGAGCAAGACAAACATAACACAAATAAAAATTAAAAACCAAGAAAGCATATCAAGCAATGCTTGGCTGGGAGTTCTCAGGGATTTGTACTTCCAAGTCTTTACAATCTCTGAGGATTGTAGCTCACCTGTTGTAAGGCAGCAGGCTCCATTCATTAGGAAGCGGGACACGACCCATGTACATTTTATCATGGACATGTGTGACCTTGATGACTGTACACGCGTCAGCAAACATAAGGCCATCTTTCCAATATGTCAACAGAAAGAGATCATTTAAGCAGTGTGGCATATTTTTTTGAGGTCAATTTGCCTACAAACATGAGTTTGCCTATCTCAGAACAACATACAGAGAGGAAAGAGTTTAAAATGAATAAAAAATATATTCAATCCATAATCAAATGAAAATGCTTTGGGAATGGTGCCAGAAAGCATTCCTGAATTAGACTTTCTTTAGCACCTAAATTTAACCATCTGACCTTATATTTTAAGAACCATTTAAATTTCTGAAATGAAGGAATTGCCTTTTGATGAAGAAACCATAATTTCATTGTAAATATGGAACATGATGTCCTTGACTTTAAATGTACTAAATTCTATACGATAAAAGAGGTGACATCATAAGTCACCTGTTTCTTAACCGGCAGTGAGGGAAAATAGTCAACTAAAAAGACAGTATTCTAGAATATCAGTAATTGTCATAATAAAACCTATTGATTAAAAAGTGCACAAATTTATTATTAAGGGCCAACTAATTAACAAATATAAGCATGTACCATAGGAAATTTCTTAAACTATTGTTTGTTGTGGAAAGAGGTCTAAAAGTCCACTAAAGGACATAGCGTTGCTATATTTTACTTTCATAAAGAATAGAAAGCATACTTTTAGTAGCATTCCCTATTAATGACACAACCTGGTGATAGTAGAAATATTTTAAAAGCTGAGATATTTGAACGTCAGTTCAACACTACCAAAGACAGTAGTAACTAAAATTCCTTTAAGAATATTATTGTATGTCATATGACCCTCTTTTAATGGTTATTATTCTTAATTGTTATGTCAGATATTTTTAGAGGTGTTGAGGCTACAATACAAAAGAGGAACATAGTATCTGCCCCAATGAAGCTTCCAATCTAGTGGGATTAATAATGAAATGAGTGAGCAGATAATGCAGAATGGTAATAAGGTCTGGCACTGAACCTGGAAGGTGAATTTGTAGGAACATAGACTTCAGAAGAAATGAAACTGCTATGAATTGTTCTAATTCTCTATGTGGATTAGAATTATGCTGTATCAGTTCTAAGAGTGCTCACTGTTGGTCAAGCACCTTACCAAGTCCTTAATGTTCATTAATCCACTTAATTCACCAGTGGCAGCTTGAGGTAGACAACATTATCTTATATTGAAAGACCAAAGTTTAGCAGGGTAAAAATACCTTTCCCCGGGTTACACCTCGGCAGCCATTGGACAGAATCTGTCATCTCTACACTCTGTTACATGTGCTCCTTGAATCATCATTTTAGCATATCATGAAATAATTACGTTCTATTGACTGAACAAAATTCTAGATTACAAATAAGTCATATTGTGAAGATTTGGTGTGAAACAATGTATTATTATTGAAAATTGAAAATAAGCTTGAAGCTATGTGTGTTAGGTCTTTAGTGGTACCTAACAAGTAATCCCTAAATGGAGTAGCTTAAAATCACAAGCTTTTATTATCACTCTTAATTTTTAAGGCCAGAGCTCTGTGGGCAGCTCAGATGTGTGTTTCTGGATCAGAGTTTCTCAGGCAGCTCTAGTCAAGATGTCAGCCGGGGTTGCTGTCTCAGCTGGTGGTTTGACTGGGCAAGGATCCACTTCCAAGCTCCTGAGCCAGTTGTTGGTCAGAGGTCTCAGTTCCTCACTGTACAGGACTCTCCTTTTGCTGCTCAGGGCTTGAGGGTAGCTTCCCCCAGAGCAAATGATTGGAGAATGTATGACAAAGCAGAAGCTTTTACAGGCTTCCCAGAATCCTTGGTCCACGTTTGCTCTCTCTTGAAAGCCTGTACTAGCAGATTTAGTTCTTCTCACTCTTGGAATCTCTCTTGCCTCATTTTCTATCATTACGTTCTCTCTGACTGACTACAGCCAGAGGAAACTTTCAGTTATTATGTGTTCCTGTGATTAGATTGGCTCTACTTAGATAATCCAGGATATGTTTCCTATCTCAAGGTCTACACTCTGAACCACATCTGCATAGTCCCTATAGAACAAAAGTGTTCTGGGGATGAGAACGTGGATGTCTTTGGAGGGTCATTATTCTACCAACCACAATACTCAGTAACTCCAAAGTTCCCCCCAAATCTCATTCCTTCATAGCATCAGTTCAAAATTGTGTATTTATGCATATGCACACACACACACACACACACACACACACACACACACTAATTGCAATAGGCACTTAATTTCAAAAGGAGGAAGAACAGTGGTAACTGGGAGTGTCTGGCCCATCACAGTTCTGAAATACAGCTGGACAGGTTTTAAGTTAAGAGATCAGGGCTCATTCTCTATTCCTACCCTGCTCTAGTCCTATTCCTTGACCCTTAGCTCCTTCTTCTCAGCTTCTGCTTTCTTCATCTGAGTCATTTCCACCCTTCCTGACCAAGGAAAAAGGTTTTGGTGAAGCATTCATTCAAATTTTTCACTTCTTATTTTTTCTGTAGGAGGGAAGAGTTGTTTGTTTTCTTCTGATAGAGTTTTGAGAATTTTATATACATATATATATATACACACATATAATTTTATATATATACACACATATATAATTTTATATATATAAAATAAAAGAATTATATATATATATATAATTTTATGTATATATAACTTTATATATATATAAAATAAAAGAATTTTTCAGATATTTGTCTTACAAATATTATCTCCCAATCTGGAATTTTTTTTTTAATTCTCATGAAATAATTACGTTCTATTGACTGAACAAAATTCTAGATTACAAATAAATCATATATATTTTAAGATTAGAGTTTTCATATTTTGAGGAAGTCCAAGTTATTAATTTTTTTGTATTATTCTTTTGTTCTAAGAAAACGTTGGCTACTGTGAGAAAGCATGAAGATTTCCTCCTGTGTTTCCTTCTTGCAGTTTTCCAGTCTTTTATATCAAAGTTTATTATCTAGTGTGGTTCGAATATAATTTGGCCCCTCTGAACTCACGTTTAAATGTGATGGTGTTGAAAGGCAGCGGGGCCTGTCGGAGGTGATCAGGTGGTGGAGACTCTGTCCTCATTAATGGATGGGTGCATTCTTGCAGGATTGGCTTAGTTACTGTGTGAGCGGCTGTTATAACGTGAGGCTGCGCTTGGGCTCACTCTCCTCTATACGGGCTTCCTTTTCCTTCTGCTTCCCCACCTTGTTAAGATGGAGCTAGGTCCTTGCCAGTTGTGGTCACCTAATCTTGGACTTCCAGACTCTGGAACTGTAAATGAAATAAAGTTTTTTTTTATGAATTATTCAGTCTCTGATATTCTGATTTAGAAGAGAAAACAGACTAAGAGACGTGGTCCATTTTAAGTTAATTTTTATATATGATGCAAGGTATGGATCCAAGTATGTCCCAAGCTGCTGTGTCTTCTGTTCGTTGTCTGCCACCAAATCCATGCCCCCATTGGTCACACAGCACTCTTCTGCTTTCAGGTACCTACATCGATAGTAGGTATCGATTGCAGTTTAATAAATTTTTCTAGAGTTTCACAACTTATATCAAGGAATCTTTATTACCTCACATAACTTTTGTGGATCAGAAATCCAAAAGCAAGGTAGATAGGGATTCTGGCTCAGGTTTTCTCATGACATTGCAGTCAAGATGTCTAGAGATGCAGCATCTGGAGACTTGGCAGGATTTGAGCCTCAGCTGCCCAAATCCCCCATATGGCTGTTGACGGGAAGTTAAGTGTTCTTCATATTCAATATGGTAGCTGTCTTTTCACAATGCACATCAGAGAGAGAGGGAGAGAGAGAAAGAGAAAGAGAGAGGAAGAGAGAAACAAGACAGAAGTTTGCTGTTTTTGATAAACCTGGTAATAACACATCAGCTCACCTTTTGTGTTCTTTTGGGTACACAGACCAACTCTGGTACAATGTGGAGCAAGGGAACACTACACAATTGTTTGTATTCAAGGAGGCAGAGATCACTGGAGGACATCTTGGATGCTGAATATCCCAATTCTTGGGGGAAAAAAATGTGTTTCAGGTTATCGTTCTTTAAGGAATTGTGAATATTCTCTCAGTAAATAGCAATTCCCAAATTACAGTTGAAATGAGTTTGCTTCCTAGTTTTAAAACTTAGTAAGTTATCTGTAATATTTTTGTGTTTTTAAACAAATGAATCTTATATTTTATTGTACTAGCTTCTTTTTTTTATTTTGATATTTGAGAGGTTTATTCTTTTTGTTATTATTATTTTTATTTTTATAGAATGCACTTTGATTCATTGTATACAAATGGGGTACAAATTTTCATTTCAATGGTTTTGGATGATATAGGTTCATACCATTCATGTAATCATACATGTACATAGGGTAGTGATGTCTGTCTCATTCTACCATCTGTCCTGCCTCTGCTCCCTCCACCCTCTCATTTTCCTCTATGTAAACTATTCTTCTCTCACCCCCATCCCCCATCCCCATTACATATTATCATCCACTTATCGGGGAAAACATTCCGCCTTTGTTTTTTTGGGATTGGCTTATTTCACTTAGCAAGATATTCTCCAATTCCATCCATTTATCTGCAAATGTCATAATATTCTTCTTCTTTATGGCTGAATAATATTCCATCATGTGTATATACCACCGTTCCTTTATCCATTCATCTGTTAAAGGGTATCTAGGTTGGTTCCACAATCTAGCTATTGTGAATTGAGCTGCTATAAACATTGATGTGGCTGTGTTACTGTACAATGCTAATTTTAAGTCCTTTGGGTATAAACCAAGGAGTGAGATAACTGTGTCAAAAGATGGGTCCATTCCAAGTTTTCTGAGGAATCTCCATACTGCTTTCTAGAGTGGTAAATTATACCACTAAGTAAATTTATATGTAATATTTTACATGATTTATAGTGGGATTTTCATAACTACCTGATAAATATGAAACACCTGGCACAAGAAAGACATATTGTAATTTTAGGACATTAAACATGCTATAAAATAAAACTTCCATGAAAAATGCTTATGAATTATAGAAATTAGTTAATCTAATTTTAGCATATACATTGGGTAACTTCTAATTTATTGGCTTGTTTGATTCTTTTGCATACTCCTTAGTTTTAATTTATTATAGAACACTTTCCTGGCAGAAATCACTTTACATGTATTCTCCCATCATCTACAAATGACTCCTGATTCAGGCATTAGAAAGTCTGCAGTTATTCAATATTCTCCATTTCCATATTCCCTTTTGAATAATTCTACCCAGGATATAGTGACAATCACTTCAAATTTACTTTAAAAAATAGCACACTAGGTTCACTTGGATGATGGATTCCATGTGGTAATGAATAATGAAACACTGAACGAGTATGGGCAGTTAATATGGAGGCAAATCCATCGACAATTGCCTAGAGATCATAAAAAAGAAAACCTAGTCTGCTCTTGAATCACTTGAACTATTGGGTTGCATCTGTATTTTCAATGCCTCTCAAAACACCTAGAGCACCAGTTATTATTTTTTGGATGAATCAGAGTCTTTTTTGAGAATGCCCTGAAAGCTTTGAGAGAATTGACCATGATTCCTCCCAACATGGACATATATGCAAACGTGTCCATATAATTTCAGCCATTAGTAGAGTCTATACTTCAATATGCCATGGACTTCAATCTGAAAGTTATTATTTTAGTGTGAGGAGGACTATTTATGGTAATACCAGTTACTTATTGATACTGATGGCTAAGAGAAAATTTTTTTCAAGAACATTCTTTTTTTTTTTTTAATTTCTTTTAGTTGTCGATGGACCTTTATTTTATTAGTTTATTTATATGCAGTGCTGAGAATTGAACCCAGTGCTTCACACATGCTAGGCAAGTGCTCTACCACTGAGCCACAACCCCAGCCCCAAGAACATTCTTTAGAGTAAAACTTAATCTTCATTTGAAGTGATAGATTATGTGACACCAAATATTTTATATTTTGTTGGCCTGACAACCCTTATTTTAGATGCATACCCTAAGCTTCTCCTTCTTTGCCGCCATGCATGCACACTAATTATCCAGTTTATTCAATAAATGTAGGAGTCAGGCTGGACAGATTAAGACAAAGTTCTTTGGAGGTTTTATTAATAGCTCAGTCATAAATTTCCAGAATTCAAGTTTGCTTTTCCCTAGGTGCAACTTATCTGATGGGCAGCTTGGGAAATGAAAAGGGATGGTATAAAATGTAAAAAATTTACAGATTCAGTCATAATAGTGTTAGCTTTTGAGAGAAAATTAGCCCTGAAACAAAAGTGCAGCATAAAGGGAGACAAGCCAGGGCAAACTGTTGCACATTCCAGTGGAAATTTTCAGACCATCCCCTGCATAGATGTGCCCTTAAAGGATGTGACCCAGGTGAGACTTACCTGCTGAAGGCAACTAATCCACAGTGAGCAAATTATCCTGCCCTGGGGGGATACCAAAATGACAGCCACATGCTTCAGGAAGAGAGAATCCTGTGTTCCTAGAAGAGGAGGAAACCAGCAGCTGCAGAGGCTTGCCTGGAAATGGAACTGAAACATAAGCTGAGAAGTTTTCATTGATTTAGAAGAAGATGGTGTTCCAATTAGGTTACTAAACGTTTCTGACAGGCGACAGATTCCAAAACAGGAAAAACAGCGGCATCACACAGAAAGGAATGTAACAAACGTTGGCATCTTCACAATCCCTAAGGGGATGAGGGATAAAGATGAACTTCAAATGTTGGGGCTCATTTGATTCAATAGCTTAATAACATCCATAAAGTATAACGACCATCTAGTAGAAAAGATTTTTTCTTCATTCCTCAACCACTTTTCCCTTCCTGCACCTCTGTGTATATGCATACACATGTGGCCCCCAACTCCATTCAAGGACTGCCAGTAATTCATAGAAACAACCGAGCTGAGAATTTTACAAGAATGCCTAAGAATGTCACCAAAAAGAACTTTCTAGCTACTGAATCCAAAACAGGTCTGACACTTCCATGTGATAGGTGTGTTTATGAGTAAAAAGAATGGAAAAGAACTCTCTTATAATGTCATTTAATAATCTTTGTAAGCAAAGAAGTATACAAGCAAAATCAAAAGGGGGAAGTTTGCATGTAGGAAATTTAAAGTGCTATTATGTAGCTATAATAATCAGATAATGTGAAGGAAATTGTCAAATGCATAGAAATGCCCCTCTTTAAATTAGAGGCAGTCATTGACATTTTTGGTTTTATTTGTTTTTTAGCAAAGCTCAAGCTATTATTTAAAACTAGTGTGTATATGTCAAAGAGATGACAGGTAGGGGATCATGTTTTAAGCATAACATTCCAGCTATGTTTGGACACTGTTGAGCATAAACCACAAATGGCTCAAGTGTAATGCTCATGTGGCTGACCTTTACATCAACTTTTTACTCTATGTTTACTTGGTATAACTATATACTCTTTTAAAGAAAGATTAGTCTCTTAAAGAGCAGGTATGGTAGAAAGAAAAATAGGGCAATAGAGTTAGCTCGTTAATTTGAGACCGCTAAAATAATTGCTTTGGATAAATTAAATTTTCACTCTAATTTAGTTCATTAATTTTCTTACTATTATCAAAGAGCAGGTAATTTCATGATGTCAAGAAATGGGCCAACTCAGTTGTAGATTATATACATACCCACACACATATAGAGATATGTACACGTACATAAAAATATGCACAGAGTGGTTAAAGATACATAGAATGTTCATATTCATTTTAATTAACATTTAAATATTTAATTATTTATAAAAGCCAGAAGATACTTGTTTGAAGTTAAATATAAGAAAAAACATATACGTAATATGTTCTACTTTTGATCTTGTGGTTTTATCTTTTATGTTAATTTGATAAAATAAAATATCCACATGTAAATATTGTAAATTTCTTCTATTCTTTCTTTACTGAACCTTGGAGTTACCTGGTTTGTCCACCAGAAATTCCTCTGAAATATCGTGGGTTTCCTATGTATCAAATTTGACACTGGAGAAAAATTCTGCCTGACACAAGATAGTCTCTTGTCTCCTTTGGCTTTGATCTGGGGTTCTTAGAGCCATTGGTCCAGATCAAAGGAAATGTAAGTCACTGCCTCATGTCTTTCTGAGGTATTTATCCTTTTAGGGAGGAAACTTTCAGCTTCATCCTTGATTTAATATTGACTTGAGGCCAAGTTCTATTGGCAGTCTTATATTTTTTATTTTCTTTGAAATTACCTTTTTACTTTGAGGATCTTTTGCTGACATTCCTGGGTGCTCTATATACTCATTAAATTTTGATTAAAAAAACCCCCAAAACTAAGCACTCCCTTCTCTTGCTGTATTTCTCTATTACAGTACCTTATACACAGCTAAAAGAGGACAACTGGCATGTTCCACATTCCCTTCTGGAATTTCCTTAGTTAAATCCTCATGTTTCTGAGCCAGTTTTCTGCCTTTCGAGTTACTGTGACCAGCAGTCTCACTAATTTTTGAGCACTACCTAACACTTGTTGCTATTTTTCTGGCCTCCAACGCGATTTCCTCCGTATCTTTCCAGGCTCCACTAAACAGCTGCCTTTCAGATTTCTTCCTGGTCCCCACTTCTAAAGCCGCTGGCACAGGCGTGAGGGACACATCACTTCTGCATTTGGGGGAGGAGATGCGTGGCTAGTCCATGTAGCGGAAATAACTAAGCAACCCTGAATGTACTAGAATTGACTGAATTGTGCACTTTTAAAGGGAAGATTTTATGATGTGTCAATTATATCTCAATAAAGTTATTATAAAAAGTAATTTTACTGATTAAATTTCTTTAAAAGCAGCCACTACAAAACATGAAATTACATATGAGGCCTGTATTACATTTCTCTTGAAGGAGTGTTATTCTCCGTGATCAAAAGGCAAGTCTCTGTGGAGGTGAGTTGAGCGTATTTGTTTCATATAAATATGGGGACTGTTTGCTTGAGTTATGTGGACAGGTTTTTCAACATTTAAGTGTTTCAAAAAACTCCAAAGTGTATATCAAAAATGAAATGTTTGTAACACACACACACACACACAAAAGAATGTTACAAGAAAACCCATACTATAAACCAGTCCTTAAAAATCAAAGAAAACTTTAGTGTCTATTTTGGTCATATTTATAAGTGACTTTAGTTACAAAGATTAATTAAATTTTTATTTCTTTGGCCTATATATTATTTATTATTTTTTAAAGTTCATTAGGATAATAGGAAGTATGAAATTCAAGTTGAGAACAGGTAATTCTGAGAGCTGTCTTATATATTGTGAGCAATATATCATTTTTAAGTCACTAATCAGAAGAACACTTGTAAAGGAGACCTTTTTAAATCAACATAATAGAAACCACCTTGGCATCTTTAGGCTCTAAAGATGAAATAAAATAATCATTTGGCCTCTCAATAGTGATTTTCACAGGGCAGGGGAAGGGAGGGGCTAGGTACTTTATACCTAGTAGTGGAAAAAAGAAGTAAAAATACATATTTTTCCTACCTTTATTTTTTTTCCTATTTTGTGCTTTGAAACATTTTCTCTCTTAAAAAAAATGTTCTAATTATACATGACAGTAGAAAGCATTTTGACACACTGTACACAAATAGAGCACAACTTCTTATTCCTCTGGCTGTACATGGTGCAGAGTCATGGCAGTCATGCAATCACACATGTACATAGAGTGATAATGTTTGTCTTATTCCACTGTCCTTCTCACCCTAAACCCACTCCAGTTCCCTCTTCCCAATCCAAAGTTCCTTCATATTTCCCCACCCGCCGCACCCCCGTATGGATCAGCATCTGCTTATGAGAGGGAACATTTGGCCTTTGATTTTGGGATTTGGCTCATTTAGCTTAGCATGATATTCTCCAGCTCCATCCATTTACCTGCAAATGTCATAACTTTATTCTTCTTTAAGGCTGAGTAATATTCCATTGTGTATATATATCATACTTTCTTCATTCATCTGTTGAAGGGTACATAGGTTGGTTCCATAGTTTATCTATTGTGAATTGAGCTGCTATAAACATTGATGTGGCTGTGTCATTGTAGAATATTGATTTTAAGCCCTTTGGGTATAAACCGAGGAGTAGGATAACTGGGACAAATGGTGAGTCCATTCCAAGTTTTCTGAGGACTCTCCATACTGCTTTCCATAATGGTTGCACTATTTTGCAGTCCCACCAGCAATGTACAAGTGTACCTTTTCCCCCACATCCTCACCAATACATATTGTTGCTCGTATTCTTGATAATTGCCATTTAGACTGGAGTGAAATGGAATCTTAGAGTAGTTTTGATTTGCTTTTCTCTAACTGCTAGAGATGATGGATATTTTTTTCATACATTTGTTGATTGATTGTATTTCTTCTTCTGTGACTGTTCAGTTCCTTAACCCATTTATTGATTGGGTTATTTGGCTTTTTGTTTTTCAGGTTTTTTTTTTTTTTTTTTTTTGGTGTTAAGTTTTTTGAGTTCTTTATATATTCTGGAGATTAGCGCTCTATCGCAGGTGCATGTGGTAAAGATTTTTTCCCATTCTGTAAACTCTCTTTTAACATTATTGATTGTTTCCTTGGCTGAGAAGAAGCTTTTTAGTTTGAATCCATCCTATTTATTGATTCTTGATTTTACTTCTTACTCTTTAGGAGTCTTGTTAAGGAAATCAGGTCCTCAGCTGACATGATGAAGATTTGGGCCTACTTTTTCTTCTATTAGGCACAGGGTCTCTGTTCTAGTGCCTAAGTCTTTGATCCACTTTGAGTTGATTTCTGTGCAGGGTGAGAGAGAGAAGTTTAATTTCATTTTACTACATATGAATTTCCAGTTTCCCAGCACCATTCATTGAATAGGCGGCGTTCTTTTCTCCAATATATGTTTTAGGTGCCTTTGTCTAGTATGAGGTAACCATATTTATGTGGGTTTGTCTCTGTGTCTTCTATTCTGTACCATTGGTCTGCATGTTTATTTTAGTGCCAATACCATGCCATTTTTGTTACTGTTGCTCTGTAGTATAGTTTAAGGTCTGGTATTGTGATGCCTCCTGCTTCACTCTTCTTGCTAAGGATTACTTTGGCTATTCTGGGCCTCTTATTTTTCCAGATGAATTTCACGATTGCCTTTTCTAGTTCTACAAAGAACGTAATTGGGATTTTAATAGGAATTGCATTAAATCTGTTTAACACTTTTGGTAGTATGGTCATTTGAACAATGAGAATTCTGCCTATCCAAGAAAGAGAGATATCTGTCCACCTTCTGAGGTCTTCTTCAATTTCTTTCTTTAGCGTTCTGTAGTTTTCATCATAGAGGTCTTGCACCTCTTTTGTTAGATTGAGTCCCACGTATTTTATTTTATCTTTGAGGCTGTTGTGAATGGGGTAATGTCACTTGCGTTTTCTCACCTCTTTTAGCTTAATGGAAAAGTTGGAAATTTTAGGTGAATTTTGTGAAAGCGATTGGGTCCTTTTGGTTCCAAAACACTTGTCACTGAATAAACATTTACGGAAACTTGAAGGGAGCCCAGTGGAGTAGAGGAAGGGGACAAGGGGCAGTAGGGAGGGAGTTCCTGGGGAATGAAATTTACCAACTGTTATGTGCCTGTAGGACTAGGTGACAACAGATTCCACTATTGCATTTAATTATATTGTACAAATAAGAAAATAAAGTAAAAACACAGATATGTTATCAATTCCACTTTGTGTTTGCTTATCTTAAAAATAGGTTTTTTAAAAAATTATTCGGATAGTCAGAGGTGTCAACTTTTTTGTTGGCTTTTGAAAACATTTTCCACAGAAGAGGATTTCTGCAGATACTGGAGTTGTTTCACTAACAGTCTCACCTTTCCGCTTCACTTTGCTACACCTCTAGTAGCCCTGACAATAGCAATCCTTAATGAAGTGTCAACTTTGACAGATGCAAAACCTTTGTACTTGTGATATTTCACTCAGGCCTGGATTTGCCCCATGTACAAAAAAGGTCTTTAAACAATATGAGAAAAAAAATTCTCTTAAGGAATTATAGATGATAGTAATTATTAAAAGTTCAGGTTTACATAACTTAAAAATATGTGATTTCCTCAGTTTTGACTCCATTTCGAAGCTTTAGGAACATTTATATACATACTTAAGAATATTTACCTATCATAGTTAAAAATAAAAAGAATATGTCCAAAAGTGAAATTTCAAGGACAGGATGAAATGAAGTCTTCACAGTTGTCCATGGATATGCTTCTGTGATCTGCTGAAAGAAAATATCATTACTGTGAATCACTTATATAAAAATAGTATCAAGGCTATCTCACAGTACACTAGTTGTTTTAAACAATGATAGTCCAGAAGACTGACTGAGGTAATATTAATAATCCAAGTTTTCACTTGAATAGAATGGCCTCATTCTTGAGATTAATAGAAATGGGAACTGATATCATTGGCAATAAGGATGTTGATGGTTCACACTGGAATATTGACGGTGCATTTTAATATATTATTTATACAGGAGTATAAATATTCTATTTGTCCACTTTCGTAATATTTTAATCAACTGTGATAAGTACCAGAAAGAGTTTTTATAGAATGCTAAGTATCACTAATGGAATATTCCGGGTGTATGGAGATTGTTGGTGCTGTTGATCAACCAAAAGCTGGGACATGAAAAACCCACGAGCTATGGTAGGAAACAGTGATGATTTTGTAAAGATCTTGATTCGATCAGCTTTCTTCTTTCCCTCCTTCCCATCTTTTCCTACAGTGAGTAGGAAAGTCTGTGCTAGATTCTCCAGGACTGGGAAGCAAAGGCAGAATATGCCTCATTTAAAGAACACTTGGTTAAGGACAAGGAGGAAGGTAAACAATTGCCAACTTTATTATATGACACACTTTTAACTCCTCCTCTGGCATCTGATTTGGATTTCTGCTATTTTCTTTTATGCCATATTGCCTATAAAGGAATTCACTACACAGAAAAGTGGAGAATTAAAAAATTCATGTTATTATATCTTGAATGTCAAAACACAGATCTAGCCACAAAACAAAAACAGAGAACAAACAAAAAACAGAAAGAGTCATTTTTCTTCTTAGACTGGTTAAAGATTTCCTAGAGAGGGAAGGAAAGAGAATTGTGGGAGAAAGAGAACTTTCTCTTTCCCAACTTTCAAGCAGAGGTGTACTGTCCATTTCTTTCCACTCAGCCAAGTTCATGAAAGGGTAAGGGGGTGGATAACAGAGGCCCGTGGCAGGTTTGAGGGTCTGAGAGCAGAAAGGATCTTTGTGCCCTGCTTAAATAGGAACCAGATCAACCAGACGTGGAGGGAAGCAGACAGAAGTATGCTCGGTGTGTTTTAGGTAGTGAGTTCTAGAAGATCTCAGGAACCCTCAAGATGGGGTCAACTCAGAAGAATATAATCATCCTCCACCTCCCTGAGCAAAGTGCAGAAATAGGAAAAGGTTTCTACAGCCCCGATGCACTTCCCACAACACCTCAGTGGCTTGGAATTGAACTGAGACCTAGGGCCCCAGTGATCCCCAGAGTTAGCAGGAAGAGGAATTCTTTGCTCCAAAGGAGTATGGATGCTTTCCTGGATACCTGTATGAATACACAGTTGCTCCAGAAAGTTGTGTTGAAGTTTTAACTGGGTGTAATTTTCTAAACTCCAGTCTGGTTATTTCTATCATGAAGTGTTAATCATTATCTCCTGGGACCATTTCCACACTCTTTTCTGTTTTAACATAGGAGAATTATCCAAAGCTAGCCCCCTCCTCTTCTGTGGTACCAGGAGCCTGACATGGGTATGCAGTACAAGTCTAGTCGATACAGTCTAAGGGCAACAGAGGAGGACTTTTCTGAAGGTTTGCTCCCTTCTAAAAGAAGAACCATGGTAGGGTTCTTCTTTTCCCTTCTTCCTCCTTTTAAAATTTGAGACTCTTTAACCCCGTGAGTTGCTGGGGCAATTTATTTGACCATGAGGGAATGAGCCCCAGGGTGGAGACAAAAGAAGAAGTAGATGTAAGGATTGTTGGCGAGGATGTGGGGAAAAAGGCACACTCGTACATTGTTGGTAGAGTTGCAAATTGGTGCAGCCACTCTGGAAAGCAATATGGAGAATCTTCAGAAAACTTGGAATGGACCCACCTTTTGACCGAGCTATCCCACTCCTTGGTTTATACCCAAAGGACTTAAAATTAGCATAGTATAGTAATGCAGCCACATCAATATTTATGTCAGCTCAATTCACAATAGCTAGATTGTGGAACCGACCTAGATGCCCTTCAACAGATGAATGGATAAAGAAATTGTGGTATATATACACCATGGAATATTATTCAGTCATAAAGAAGATTATGACATTTGCAGATAAATGGATGGAATTGGATAATATCATGCTAAGTGAAATAAGCCAATCCCCCCAAACCAAAGGCAGAATATTTTCCCTGATAAGTGGATGATGATATATAATGGGGTGGGGCGTGGGGGGTGAGAGAAGAGTGGAGGACCTTTAGATTACGTAGAGGGAAATGAGAGGGGGGGTATAAAAATGGTGGAAAGAGACAGACATCATTACCCTATGTACATGTATGATTACACAAGAGGTATGAATCTATATTGTGCACCATCACAGAAATAAAAAGATGTACCCCATTTGTGTACAATGAATCAAAATGCAGTCTGTAAAAATAAAAAAATAATAATAATAAAAAAAAATTTGTTCTCGTCTGACACTGCTCAGCAACCAGCTTAATGGATGCTGGAACCTCCCTATCTTGGGACGTATTCTTGTGCCAGGTGCAACATTTTCCTCATTGTTTTACCTACATGAGTCAGGTTTTCTATCCCTTGCTGCCAAAAGCATGATACCTATTATACATGGTCAGAGGGAGAACCTATTAAATCATTGAGTCTTCAGTGTGGTCTTAGTCCAGTTATGGTCTCTCCCAAGAGTATTATTTTTTAGGTTTTGTTTTTTGTGAATATAATACATGGGTCCTGATAAGGGATTTTGACACATCAGAACAGAAGTAGGGAATTACACGGTGGTAATATTGTGTCCCTGTGTGTGTCCCTGTGGTTTAGAGAGGAACTTTTAGGCAATTTTAAGAGGTATTCTCTATCACTTAGCATTTTCAAGATGAATTCTACATCTAGGGTAGTTTATATCCCTATTGTCCAGAACTACTTATAATGTTTTATTTTGAAAAATCAAAAGTAATGCCAGTTGTTTGAAAAAAAAAAAAGTATTTTCTCTGTTATTTTGGTAGAAAAAGAGCAGGCAAAAAATATGTTGAAGAGTATGACCCCCGACTTTCTGGAAGAAAGCATTTTAAGAAATATCTTCATTTATTGTGGGAGTCCAGTGAGGTATCCCGATACACTGATCCCAGGCAGACTGAGAGGGACCACCCACTGAAGGGAAGATAAACACGGCTCCCCACAGGAGTATGGACGGATAAGCAAGACAAGACTGGTGGCAGTCGGTATGGTTCCCTCTGCCCCAGGCAGAGGAGGAGCGGAGACTGGTTGGGAATGCACGACTCTCAGAAGGTGCTGGTGACAGCACAGCATAATTTATAAAATAATTAGGAATACGTTTTGGCTGGTATTTTTGTATATATCAGTCAGTCAGCTGTCAAAAAGTGAGCATTTTTCTCATTAGTTTAACCAAAGAACAACCTGATTTTCTAGTAAGTGCGTGGATTCCAGCATAACCAGTAGGTGCACAGTGTTATTCATGGTACGTGTCAGGCAGTTCATTGGATCCACCTTCCAGGTCGTACACAGGGGTTCAGAAGTTCTGTCCAGAAAGGTGCTGACCCACGGTCGCTCATCATACGCAATCGTTAATAGCACACTTTTGGGGGCACACTTCATTCTTCTCTCTAACTTTAGTGCAATCCTTGGTTAATCTGAAGAGTTGATCCAAAGGGTCCAGGACAGATTTAGAACTCTGTCCCCACCCGGGGTGAAGAATATGCCTTGAAGGCATTTGCAGATGACCTATAATAAAGATGACGTATAATAAACACTTCTATTATCTGCCTTGCAGCAGTATTGGGGTCTGTCTTTATACTTTGCTCTAGGACTGTGACTGTGTGCCTCCACACAGGTGGAGGGCTGCATAC
Source organism: Sciurus carolinensis (assembly GCF_902686445.1). Lineage (NCBI taxonomy): Eukaryota > Metazoa > Chordata > Mammalia > Rodentia > Sciuridae > Sciurus > Sciurus carolinensis. The sequence continues at coordinate 15,316,073 of NC_062224.1, forward strand.
CAGGGGTTTGGAAAACTTGGGGATAGATTTTCTGGAATTCCTGGAACTTTGGATTTACTCTAAGATTTGGCTAGGAGCATCTTTAAAACATCAGATTGGCTGCAACATCGGATATGCCATAGGCTGGCATATAAAATACACATGAATTTTTAAAATAAAATATCATATTTCAAATATATATGTTGGTTTCAGACGGTTGCAGCACCTTTACATCTGGAAGTAAGAGTTCATTCTTTTACCAGAAGTAGGAAACATTGAAAATACTTTGGAGAACTCAGTTCCGTTAACTAAGCGCAGTCCAGCTGGGCTTTCCCTATGAGGAAGTTAAGTACCAGTACTCACTTACAACTTAAAGTTATTTGTCCACAATAAACTGTTTGAGCTTCACATTTTCGTCACTCTTTAATTTGTGCTGCACTATCTTTTCATAGGATGTTTGCTGAAAATCTCTACATTATTTTCTGTAATTGTCATCCAAGACTCACAACTGCTTTTGCGTCTTTGACAACATGCGTCACCTCCACCAATGCCAAAACCCCCTACGACCCACATGAACTTCTTTTTTTTTTTTTTCCTTTAATAAGCAAGTATCTAATTTTTTTTTTATTATAAAATTGTAAACAAATGGGATACATGTTGTTTCTCTGTCTGTACATGGCGTAAAGGCATACCATTTGTGTAATCATAAATCTACATAGGGTAATGTTGTTTGATTCATTCTGCCATTTTTTCCCTTCCCCCCCTCCCCTCCCACCCTTCCCCTCCATCTATACAGTCCTTCCTTCCTCCATTCCTGCCCCCCTCCCTAAACCCAACTCCAACCCCAACACTAACCCTTCCCACCCCCCATTATGTGTCATCATCCACTTATTAGCGATATCATTCTTCCTTTGGTTTTTTGAGATTGGCTTATCTCACTTAGCATGATATTCTCCAGTTTCATCCACATGAACTTCTTTTTTCATGTGTGAATCCCTTGTTTAGTCATTTGGTCCTAGGTAATGTGCTGAATGTTCTCCATCTCATCTTAAAAATCAAATTTGTGAAGCATGCACTAGAAATTTTGTTGCCGAGAAGAGCGAGTGGGTAAAATCTGAATCCAAGTTTCTCTGAAGCGGATCCCTATGCCAGGTTGTTTAAATGGTAATTGCGGGAGCAGAGTGGAAGGGTGAAAAAGAAAACGGTTGGTTTATTTACTGTGGTAAAGAAAAAGAAACACACCAGGGTGATTGACATCCTATATATTCAACAAAGTAATTGAATTTATCACTTTTAACTTGATGTCTAAAGTGGCAAGAAACTCGACCATATGAAGTTGACCGATTTTTGCCATGATAATAAAACTTAGAGATGCTTGTATACAAAGTTCAAATGTCAAGGGAAAGTTACAAAGGGGCTCTTTTGTTCAGTGGAGAATTCCATTCCATATGACTTCATGGTAATTTCAGAATAAGTGACCTTGAGGTAGGTCAACCGGATACAATGTCAGGGAAACCCAAATAATATGGATATCAGAACATTTGAACAACATGTGGGTTCAGACTTCCATTGTTCAAGAATAATAGTGACAAGAGGACATTTGGATATTGTCTAAGAAATTTGGGAAGTAAAACCACTATTTGTAATATTCATTTTTTACTACTCAATATTTTATAGAAATTCATGCCTGAAGTGTGAATATTTAGATTCCATAGTGATATGGATTAACAGAATGGGCCCCAATGTTGTCAAAGAAAATCATAAGAAAACCTTTCTTATTTAGCTTCTAGTGGGAACTATACACTATAAGAGGTACAAGTCCTTATTCTGCCTTCCCTGATTATGGATTATGTAAATGAGTTAAGGGTTGGGCTGGGGATGGAACTCAGTGATTGAGTGCTTGCCTAGCATGTGCAAGGCCCTGGGTTCAGTCCCAGCACCACAGAAACCCACCCCCAACAAAATGTAGGTAGGAGTCCATACATATGTCTTTGTGTGTATACTGTATGGTATAACTGGTTTAGGATTCCTGAGCTACATCTCCAGAGCCTCCATTAGCAAGCAGAAGATGCTGTAATCTGTGTTACCTATGATACACTCACAAGCAGAAAGCTCACCCATCAGAATTCTAACTGCATAATCATGTTTTGTAAAGTATATAATGTGGCCCCTAAACTAATTGAAAAGAATCCAACATCATTGTGAGTTCTACAGAATTGTAAATTGAAGCAAACTTCACAGAACAGTCAAACTTTCAATGTTATTTCAAATAATAATAAAGTGGACAGTAAAGTAACAAACTCATTTGGGGTTGTGCAATGTGCCCAGGACCATTCTAGGTGCTTTACAGGTACTAGTTTACACTAATCCCTTGGATCCCCACAAAAATCCTTCTTGACACAGAAGACAGAGTGAGGTTTAGTAACTGTTGATAGTCACAGAGAAAATTCATTCTGTGAGTTATATCTGCTCAGATCTGATTATTAAGTTGCATAAAATTCCTTCAACCTGTAAAATTGTTTTTCAGCATCTAAAAATAAACTATATATGTAGATTTTTTTCATGGTTCAG